>NC_071505.1:288314591-288939591 GCF_027887155.1 Malaclemys terrapin pileata | reverse complement strand
AGAACGGACATACTGGATTAGACCAATGGTCCATTTAGCCCAGTATCCTATCTCCAACAGGATACCGGAGATTAAGGGTGAGACTACACAACAGGACAGTTTGTGTGATCCACCCCTATCTTACTCTCCTGGCTTTCAACATGCAGAGGTTTAAGGTTGCCCTGAGTATCAGTTTGCATCCCTGACCATCTTGTCTAATAGGCATTGATGGGTCTATCCTCCATGAATTTATTTTTTTTAACCCAATTCTACTTTTCACAACATCCCATAACAATGAATTCCAAAAATCAATTGTGTGTTGAATGAAAAAGTACTTCCTCTTATTTGTTTTAAACACGTTGCCTATTAATTTCATTAGTTGACCCTGGTTTTTGTGTTGTGGGAAAGGTTAAATAACGCTTATCTATTCACTTTTTTCCCTCACCATTCATGATTTTATAGACCTCTATCATATCCCCCTTTAATTTCCTCTTTTCAAAGTTGAACAGTCTTAATCCTTTTAGTCTTTCCTTGTAGGAAATCATTCCATACCCTTATTCATCTTTGTTGCCCTTCTCTGAAGTTTTCCAGTTCTACTATATCCTTTTTGAGATGGGGTGACTAGAACTGGACACTGTATTCAAGTTATGGGTGCATGATGGATTTATAGAGTTGAAAACATTATAATATATGCTATCCCTTTCTTAATAGTTCCTAATATTCTGTTAGCCTTTTTGACCACTGGTGTACAATAAGCTGAAGTTTTCAGAGAACTACCCCCGGGGTCTTCAAGATCTTTCTCGAGTGGTAACAGCTAATTTAGAACCCATCATTGTATATGTGTAGTTGGGATTATTTTTTCCAATGTGCATTACTTTGCACTTATCAGTGCTGAATTTCATCTGCCATTTTGTTGCCCAGTCACCCAGGTTTGTGAGATCCCTTTGTAACTTTGAGCAGTCAGCATTGGACTTAATTATCTTGAATAATTTTGTATAGACTACAAACTTTGCAACTTCAGTGTTTGCTCCCTTTTCCAGATCATTTATGAATATGTTGAACAGCACAGATCCTCTCTCCACTGTGAAAAATGGCCATTTATTCCTACCCTTTGTTTCCTATCTTTTAACCAGTTACTGATCCATGAGAGGAACTTCTCTGTTATCCCATGTCTACTTAGTACTTTGGTATTATCTTAGTTTTTTTTATAATACCTATTATAACAGCATCTAAACACCTAACACAAGCAATCTGCAGATTGAAATAACTGCCAAAACACTTGCCCGGAACACTGCAAATCTGACCATTTTGTGCGATGTTTGTACAACTCATGCATGAGTGCTCACTCCTTATTACAGAGATTTTGTTTAAGATCGAGGCGATAAATAAGGAAGGTATATTTTCTGACTTGAACCTAAAGTGCAGAAATGTTTCCAGCATTGCACACTGTAATGTATTTTTTAAAATAAAAAAGGGTTAGAGAAATGGAAAGCATCACTAACATTGTTTCCTGATTTTTAAAAAAGGTTTTTAAAATGTTGGGCAGCCTCATTCTGCTAATTGTGATGTTCATTCTTCTGAAAAGGAAAACATTCACATTGTTAAATTATCAAGTCAATTGGCTTATCTTTGAAACTGAAGAGACCAGGAAGCAATAAGAAGCCTTAGGGAAGTGAAAGGAATTCACAGTAAATTTAATCAAATTCAAAAGCATTTGTAAATCTCTGTGCATCTGCATGTTATTTTTCATTGTGGTATCTGCATTTTCATGGAAATTGTTGTAATGCAATGTAGTAAAACTATTTAAAAAAATTCATTACTTATTGTCTGACATATGCTGCTCTTACTTCCTGGAGAGCATCTATAATATAATTTGGATTGACCATATAGAGGGGCATTTCAAGTAAAGTATTCATTGGAGGTCATATTTTTCTTTTGTAATTACATTCAGAGGGTGAAATCTCCACCCTCTTCCTCTGCACAAAGTCTGTTCTAGTTTTGCCTTGGAAAAATGTGTAATCCAGTGACAGTCTACAGCTATCCAACCCTTTTCTGAAGTCTGCTTTGGAGTCGATTTCACCCCAAAGATCAGAAGACATTTGTTTCCAATAGCCTTGCTCTGTTCTGACCTGTAAGACTTGTACCCTTTCTCCTCCTTTAAATCCTTCCTCATTCTATTCTTACATTCCTTCCAATATCATGGCATCTGAGCCCCTAGTGACTCACCTCTGCCATCACACCTATAAATAAATATGTTATTTATGATGGCTGGGTTGGGAGGCAGACAGGAATAGTTGACACTTTAATTATAACATTTAATTAGAGACCTGCAACCTGACCCAAGCCTGATGGGGTCTTGGTCAGGCCATGTGGGAAAATAACCAGGCCCTCTCAGCCTCAGGTTGGGTCAGCTCTTGTCCTCCAGCCCATGGAGTTGAGATGGTCACTGTGTGCCCCGCTCCTGATGGCCACCGGCACTTTGGTATGTGGTGTGTGCTGTGGCATGAGTGTGTCAAGCAGTTGCCGTGCAGTAGAAGATGATGGATGGCAGGAGCAGGACATACAGCCATTGGTGCATGCAGCTGCTGCTGTGCTGATCTCATGGGCAGGATTGGGACAGCCACCCCATGAGCAGGAGGTGGCAGCAGTTGTGATATTGTTTCAGATTTGGGGGGAATGGTTGTGGTTGGGTTGGAAAATTATTGGACCCGCTTGGACTCAGGTCAGGTGGGTGTGGGCTTGAGTCAGGTTTGGGTTTAGGTTGGGCCTAAAATTAGATGTGAGCAGACCTCTACATTAAGTATTTTAAATACCACAAATCACTCATCTATGTATTTAAAATATGTGATTGTCTCTGTCCCACTTACCTTTTGTATATCATTTGTCTGCTAAGTCCCCATTTCTGCAAACATGAACATGTGCAAATCTTTATTCATTGGAGTAGTCCCAATGATTTCAACAGAACTACATATGAATAAAATTAGCCATATTTTTAGTTATTTGCAGGATCGATGCCTTAGACCAGTGATACTCAGACCTCAGTGGTTTATTCATAGATTCATAGATTCATAGATTATAGGACTGGAAGGGACCTCGAGAGGTCATCGAGTCCAGTCCCCTGCTCGCATGGCAGGACCAAATACTGTCTAGACCATCCCTGATAGACATTTATCTAACCTACTCTTAAATATCTCCAGAGACGGAGATTCCACAACCTCCCTAGGCAATTTGTTCCAGTGTTTAACCACCCTGACAGTTAGGAACTTTTTCCTAATGTCCAACCTAGACCTCCCTTGCTGCAGTTTAAACCCATTGTTTCTGGTTCTATCCTTAGAGGCTAAGGTGAACAAGTTCTCTCCCTCCTCCTTATGACACCCTTTTAGATACCTGAAAACTGCTATCATGTCCCCTCTGTCTTCTCTTTTCCAAACTAAACAAACCCAGTTCTTTCAGCCTTCCTTCATAGGTCATGTTCTCAAGACCTTTAATCATTCTTGTTGCTCTTCTTTGGACCCTTTCCAATTTCTCCACATCTTTTTTAAAATGCGGCGCCCAGAACTGGACACAATACTCCAGCTGAGGCCTAACCAGAGCAGAGTAGAGCGGAAGAATGACTTCTCGTGTCTTGCTCACAACACACCTGTTAATGCATCCCAGAATCATGTTTGCTTTTTTTGCAACAGCATCACACTGTTGACTCATATTTAGCTTGTGGTCCACTATAACCCCTAGATCCCTTTCTGCCGTACTCCTTCCTAGACAGTCTTTTCCCATTCTGTATGTGTGAAATTGATTTTTCCTTCCTAAGTGGAGCACTTTGCATTTGTCTTTGTTAAACTTCATCCTGTTTAACTCAGACCATTTTTCCAATTTGTCCAGATCATTTTGAATTATGACCCTGTCCTCCAAAGTAGTTGCAATCCCTCCCAGTTTGGTATCATCCGCAAACTTAATAAGCGTACTTTCTATGCCAATATCTAAGTCGTTGATGAAGATATTGAACAGAGCCGGTCCCAAAACAGACCCCTGCGGAACCCCACTCGTTACGCCTTTCCAGCAGGATTGGGAACCATTAATAACAACTCTCTGAGTACGGTTATCCAGCCAGTTATGCACCCACCTTATAGTAGCCCCATCTAATTTGTATTTGCCTAGTTTATCGATAAGAATATCATGCGAGACCGTATCAAATGCCTTACTAAAGTCTAGGTATACCACATCCACCGCTTCACCCTTATCCACAAGGCTCGTTATCCTATCAAAGAAAGCTAGGTTCAGGAGCCAAATTAGCAATCAACATTACCCAAAAGAGCCACAGTTGTGTGAATTCATTGTTCATTTACTGACCAAGTATTATTATTTTATCAACTACAATTGGTTAATAACTTAGGTTGGTTACTAATTAAATCAGTGTTTTAATATGTGCTGCAAAGAGCTGCAAGAGACGCATTACAGTGCCACTCGTGGCTTGCGACCCTCAATTTGAGTATCACTGCCTTAGACAGTAAGTTCTTTGAGGTATGGACTGCATATGCCTATGTGTTTGTATAGTCCCCAGCACAAAGGAACCTCAATCCTGATTGAATCCCTGATTGCTACTGAAATGTAAATATTAAATGATAATCTTCACTGGTCTGTACTTAAAATATGCCAGCTCTGACAGTCTCCTTTCTGCTTATAAGAAAAGCAAATATTTTTAAAATGAGGATTAAAAAAATAATAATAAAAGCCAATACCTGCTCATGCTATTCTAGCACTTCTATCTATAGGAGGATCCATGGGAAGTCAGGGTCATTCACACAGTGGCCCTAGGGATGGGCTTCATGGCAAAGATAATGCAGTTGCAGTCTGTATTTTGTTGGGAGAGACTGCAAAGCGTTCCGACTGAGAATAATGGGAGTATCGTTCTGGAAATTCTGGTCCATGGTATCTGTAATTAATAATTACTATTTAATACAGTAGCTCCTAGAAACTCCAGCAGAGATCAGGACCCAATGTGGCAGGTGCTGGATGCAGAAGTAACAGTCCCTGATTCAAAGAGCTTACAGTCTAAGCAGACATGACAAAGTGTAGTAGACAGGAAATATCGTTATCTTCATTTTACAAATGTGGAACCGAGGCACAGAAAGATTAAAGCCCTGATCCTGCAAAGACTTATGCACTTATTTATGCAAGTGAGTAAATCCCACTAAAATCAAAAGGAGGTTCACCAAGATGATTCAGCAAATAATTTCAAAGAGCAAAATAAAAACTGATAAAATGGTAAGGTGCATGAAAATAGTTTTACTATACAAAAGGTGAAATTTGTAGAATAAATTATTCAATGCAAATTATCCACCGTTCTTTAGTAAGTGTTTACAGCAATGAAAATACCTACTACAACAGACTCATCTTGGCCCATTCCCTCAAAGACTTTAAGGTCAGAAGGGACCATTGTGATCATCTAGTCTGACCTCCTGCACATTCCTTCAGGCCACAGAACCTCAACCACCCACTCCTGTAATAGACCCATAATCTCTGGCTCAGTTACTGAATTCCTCAAATCATAGTTTAAAGTCTTCAAGTTACAGAGACTTCACCATTTACAGTACTTTAAACTTGCAAGTGACCCATGCCCCATGCTACAGTGGAAGGTGATTCTTCCCGCTCCTCCCCAGGGTCTCTGCCAATCTGACCTGGGAGAAAATTCCTTCCCGACCCCAAATATGGTGATCAGTTAGACACTGAGCATGTGGGCAAGACCCACCAGGCAGACACCTGGGAAAGAATTTTTTTGTAGTAATTCTGAGCCCTCCCCATCTAGTATCCCATCTCTGGCCTTTGGGGATTTTTGCTATTGCTGGTTGCCGATGGGCTACATGCCATTGTAGGCAGTATCATCATACCATCCCCTCCATAGACTTATCAAACTCAGTCTTGAAGCCAGTTAGGTTTTTTGCCCCCACTACTCCCCTTGGAAGGCTGTTCCAGAACTTCACTCTGATGCTTGGCCAGTTTATATCCATTTGATTTTGTGTCCACATTGTCGCTTAACTTAAATAACACCCTCTCCCTCCCTGGTATTTATCCCTCTCATGTATTTATACGGAGCAATCATATCTCCCCTCAGCTGCCTTTTGCTTAGGCTAAACAAGTAGGTTTTCCATTCCTCGGATTATTTGGACCTGTTCCAGTTTGAATTCATCTCTTTTAAACATGGGAGACCAGAATTGCACAGTTTTCCAGATGAGGTCTCACCAGTGCTTTGTACAATGGTTCTAACACTTCCCTGTCGCTACTGGAAATACCTTACCTGATGCATCCTAGGAGAGCATTAGCCTTTTTCATGGCGCATCACATTGACGGCTCATCCTGTGATCAACCAATACACCCAGGTCTTTCTTCTCCTCTGTTGCTTCCCACTGATAAGCTTTCCCACAGCTTATAGCAAAAATTCTTGTTGTTAGTCCTTTAATTCATGACCTTGAACTTTGTTCTATAAAATTTCATCCCATTTCTATTACTGTGGTTTACAAGGTCATGCAGATCTTCTTGTATGATATTCTGGTCCTCCTCTGTCCTGTCTATATCTCTCAACTTTGTGTCATCCGCAAATTTTATTAGCGCAATTCACTTTTGTGCCAAGGTCAATAATAAAAGTCTTAAATAAGATTGGGCCCAAGACCAATTCCTGAGAAACTCCACTAGTAACCTCCCTCCATCTTGACAGTTCACCTTTTGGTATGACCCATTGTAGTCACCCCTTTAACTAGTTCCTTATCCACCTTTCAATTCTTATATTAATCCCCATCTTCTCCAATGTAACTAATAATTTCCCATGTGGAACTACATCAAATGCCTTATTGAAATCCAAGTAATTTATATCTAGTGTATTTCCTTTGTCTAAAAAGTTAGTTATCTTGTCAAAGAAGATCAGCTTGGTCTGGCACGATCTACCATGTTGTATTTTAACCCAATTACTGTTCACCTCTATGTCCTTAACTACTTTTTATTTCAAAATTTGTTTCTAGATCTTGCATACAAACTAACAGGCCTGTCATTTCCTGGATCACTTTTTTCCCCTTTCTTGAAATAGGAATTATATTAGCAATTTTTCACTTATAGGATACAGCCCTCGAATTTTCAGATTAATTAAAAAAACCTTGCTATTGGGCTTGCAATTTTATGTGCCAGTTTCTTAAATGTTCTTGGATGGAGATTATCCGGGCCCACTGATTTAGTCTCATTAAACTGCTTGAGTTTGACTTCCACCTCAGATGTGGTAATTTCTACCTCCATATCCCCATTGCCGTTAGCCACCCTGCCATTACCCCTAAGCTCTTCATTAGCCTCATTAAAAACTGAGGCAAAGTATTTGTTTAGGTGTTGGGCCATACCTAGGTAATCTTTAATCTCCACCCCCTCCTCAGTGCTTAGTGGTCCCACTTCTTCTTTCCTTTTTATCTTCTTATTTATATGGCTATAGAACCTTTTACTATTGGTTTTAATTCCCTTTGCAAGGTCCAAATCTGCTTGGCTTTGGGCAGTTCTCACTTTATCCCTGCACTTTCTGACCTCCAAGAGGTAGTTTTCCTTGCTGATCCCTCCCATCTTCCATTCCTTGTAGGTTTTCTGCTTCCTTTTAATCACAGATTTGTGATGCTCTGCAACACTCCCCTATCATTTTTTTTTCTCCTTGCTTGGGATACAGGCTTGAGATAGCTTCTGCAACTTGAACTTAAAGTAATTCCAAGCCTCCTCCACATCCAGATCCTTGAGTTCTTCAGTCCAGTCCACTTCCCTCATTAATTCCCTTATATTTTTTTAAAGTTAGTTCATTTGGAATCAAGGACCCTTGTTGCAGATCTATTTTCGTTTATCCTTCTGTTTAGTTTAAACTGAATTAGCTCATGATCACTCGAACCAAGGCTGTCCTCTACAACCAGTTCTTCTATGTGGTCCTCACTACTCATCAATACCAAATCTAAAATAGCATCACCTCTTGTTGGGTCAGGACCTGTTTGGTGAAGAAATCTGTCAGCTGTCACATCCATGAAAATACGGTCCCTACTATTATTACTAGCACTTGTTGTCCAATCTATATCTGGGAAGTTAAAATCTCCTATAATCACACAATTCCCAGTAGTATTTATTTCATTGAAAACATTGAAGAGTCTCTATCCATATCCAAATCATATCCTGGTGATCTGTAGCATACCCCAACCACTATATAAGGGGAACCTCTCGTAGCTTTCTTCCCCAAAGTGATTTTGGCCCAAACAGACTCTGTTTTATCCATTCCATCACTTCTAATTTCTTTACAATCTACTTCATCATTAATATACAATGTTACTCTGCTACCTTCGCCTTTATTTCTGTCTTCTGAACAGCACGTGCCCTTCAATACCTGTACTCCAGTCATGACTACTATTCCACCATGTTTCTGTTACCCCTATAATATCTGATTTCATTCCTGCACCAGTAATTCTACTCCATCCATTTTGTTAGCCAGGATCCTTGCATTAGAGTACAAACATCTTAACTGCTGCTGCTTGGCCTGATTAGGTACAGTCATTCTACTGCCAGTATCACCTAACTGACTGGTTATCAGCACCATCGTTCCTCTTAATGTCCATTCTCCTATCCATGGCTGTTACTTTCTTATAGAAATTTCTATATCCTTTCTTACTTGATTTTCCTGCCTCTTCATGTTAAAATAAGACATGGAGATTATATGAGCATCTCCCAGCAGTCTCTCCTGAGTTCCTAGTTTAAAGCTCTTTTAATAAGTTGCACCAACTTCCACCCCAGAAGTCTATTTCCCTCCCTATTCAGGTGGAATCCATCCAATGAGAAATACCGTTTGTCCATGAATGCCTCCCAGTGGTCAAACATCCAAAAACCCTCCTTATAGCACCACTGTCTGAACTATCTGTTGATCACCATAACCTTATCTTGCTTTTGTTCTCCTTCTCTAGAGACAGGCAGAATCCCAGTGAAGATCATCTGAGCCTCCATTTCCTTAAGTGTCTTCCCCTTCCTGGCATAGTGTCCCTTGATATGTTCCAGTAAGAATCCAGCTGTGTCATTTGTTCCCACATGAAGGACAATCAGTGGATTATTTCCTGCTCCCATTAGGATTCTCTTCAGTCTGAGGCCCACTTCTCCAGCCTTCCTCCTGTTCTTTCTGGCTTCAAGTCCTCTTGTCCTTTATTCTCCATTATAATCTTCTGCAAGAGATCCTGCATTCTCCCGGCACTCTGGACTCTGGGTATCTCCATTGGCTCTTCCCGCTACTCCAGGCCAATGGGGACGGTGGGAAGTGGTGGCCCGCACATCCCTTGGACCGTGCCGCTTCCCGCCACCCCCATTGGCCTGGGATGTCAATCCGCAGCCAGTGGGAGCCGCAATCGGCTGAACCTGTGGACGTGGCAGTTAAACAAACTGACCCGGCCCACCAGGGTGCTTACCCTGGCCAGCCATGTTCCAAAGGTTGCCGATCCCTGCACTACAATTTTTGAAGAAACCCCATGAGCTAGTAAAAGGCACATTCTTGGTGATTTAATTCTGCATTAAATACTGACAACCCACTCCAATTGCCTTTCTCCCAACCCCACTGCCCTTTCTCCCCTCTGATAGGAGGGGTGTTATCTAGCCACTTGAGCTTGAATGGTTCCTTGAAATATGTGTTAGCTACTTATGCTAACCAATCTGTTCCACCTTGTATTTAGCTGTGATGCTCTGAGTACATTTCCCAGACCTGAAGAAGAACTCTGTGAAAGCTTGAAAGTTTGTCTCTCTCACCAACAGAAGTTGGTCCAATAAAAGATATTATTTCACCCACCTTGTCTCTGTAAAGTTTCCACACGGTTGTCTTTTGATATGGACTCCTCTGCAGCAGCACACTTATTTCAGCAAAAGTACAGAAATTACTACAATTCCTAGAGAGACTAGGTGGGTGAGGAGAAGAAAAAGGAAAAAAAGCTGATGTGTGTGTGTGTGTGTGTGTGTGTGTGTGTGTGTGTGTGTGTTAAATGGGTTAAATACATTGTTGTAATAAGCCTCCAGTGCAGGGCCGGCTCTAGGATTTTTGCCGCCCAAAGCAAAAACAATTTTGGCCGCCCCCCCCTTATTTAATTACCCCACCCCCGGCCCCGCCTCAACTCCGCCCCTTCCCCAAATCCCCAGCCCTGCCTCCTCCCCCCAGGCTCTCAAGCCTAGGAGGGAGGGGGAGAAGCGGCGCCGCGCCGCGGCCACTCGAAGTCTCCCCCTCCCTCCCAGGTTTGAGAGCCTGGGAGGGAAGGGGAGACTCCGAGGGGCCGCGGCGCAGGCGCCGCTTCTCCCTCTCCCTCCCAGGTGCCCAAGCCTGGGAGGGAGGGGGAGCAGCGGCGCGCGAAACGGCCGCTCGGGATCTCCCCCTCCCTCCCAGGTTTGAGAGCCTGGGAGGGACGGCGAATAGCAGCGCGCCAATCAGCTGTTTCGCGTGCCGTGGCAGCAGCAGCGGAGGTGAGCTAGAGCGTCCGGGGCACATTTTTAGGGGCGGCATTCTGGCGCTGGCCATGCTGCCCCTAAAAATGTGCCGCCCCAATCACCAGCTTGTTTTGCTGGTGTCTAGAGCCGGCCCTGCTCCAGTGTCTCTACTCAGTCCATGATTTTTAGTATCTGACAAAGTTATGAATTTAAGTTCCACAGTTTGTGTTTTGAAAGTGTTGTACAGGTTTTCTTTGAGGATGAGGATTGAGAGTCAGATATTAAGCAATCACTTTGTGAAAAGTGTTCACCCACATGTGATAGGATGTTTTTTATCTTTTACCTTTTTTCGGTGTAAGTTCATTCAAGAGCGATTGTCTCATTTCACCCACATAGTTGTTATTTGGGCATTTAGTACATGGGATGAGGTACACCATGTGTTGTGATAAGCATGCATAGGATCCATGGATTGTGAAAGGTGTGTTGCAGGGGGCAGTGTTGATCATTGTAGCAGTGCAGATATGTCAACAGGTTTTGCATTAGTTCTGGCAGGGTCTGGTGCTGCTTTGAGTTGGAGTATTCTGGTCTGTGGGGAGCTTACTTCTGATTATGAGCTTGGAGAGGTTGTAGGGGATTGAAGGCTAGAGAAGGAAAGATTTCTTTTGGGATGGGTTGTAACTGTTTGATATACCATATGGGTTTCAGTGTGGGGTGGTAGGTGACATTTAGGGATGTGTGGTCAGAGGAGGTTTTATTTCTGTATTAAAGCAGGTTCTTTGGGGGTATTTGGGTGGCACATTTCATGATGAGATCTCCTTCTCTGCTGGAGTGTCCTTGTTTGCTTAAGTGTGTTATGTTTTATATCCTGAACTTTCCCCTTAGAGCATATTCTGTGGTGTCTGAGTGCTAGGCTGCAGAGAATAGATTTCTTGGTGTGTTTGGGATGGTTACTGGATCTGTGGAGGTAAGTGTGGTGGTCCATGAGTTTCTAGTATATAGTTTTCTATAGGATTCCATTGCTGAGCTCAACATTGTGTCCAGGAAGTTGATGCTAGCATGGGAGTTGTCTACAGAGAGTTTAATGGATGTGTGGTTGTAGTTGAAGTTGTGGTGGAAATCTATGAGGGAGTTTAGGTCATATGTCCAGAGGATGAAAATATAATTGATGTATCTCAGATATATCATTGGTTTTGTGGTGCATTTGTCCAGAAATTCTTCTTCAAGGCAGCCTATGAAGAGTCTGGCATCCTAGTACCCATGGCTGTTCCCATGGTTTGGACACAGTGTTTGTTATTGCATGTAAAATTGTTATGGGTGAGAATGAAATGGATGAGTTTGGCAATGTGTTTGGGGTGAATATCTGAAGGTTGTTCTTTCTCTTAAAAATACTGTCGGAGGCAACGATGCCATTATCGAGAGAGATGTTGGTGTATAAGGAAGTGACTTCCACGGTGGCAAGGAGGGAGGTTCTGAGGTTTTCTGAGGTACGTTGTTAATGTTGTGGAGTTTCTGGAGGAAGGCAGTTGTGTCCTAGAGTAAGCTGGCCCTTTGTGTGGTTAGTAATTTAAGAACGTTTTTTATGAATCCCGTGGGCAGATCTGATGAATTTGCCTGGATTCCCTTGTTTATGTATCTTGGGAAGTATGTAGACTGTCCCTGGGGTTGTTTGGGGGATGGGTTTGATGATATCCTTACATTCCTGGCTGCTCTGGGGTCTTCCTTAAGTTCTTTGTAGTAGGTGGTGTCGGGGAGTTGTTGGTTGGCCTTGTTAACATAGTCATCACGGTTGAGGATTGTGAGGGTGCCCCCTTCTGCTTGCTGGTTTGATCAGTAACTGGTGGTTATATTTCATGGACTGTATAGCTGTCCTCTGGATGGTGGAGAGACAATCAATTGTTCCCCCTAAAACAATCAATGTAATAATTAAGAGTGTGGTTTTTTTGTCTTCTGTGGAGTGTCCAGTCAAATGATTTTTTTTCTTATGACTGTTGGTGGGGACATGGCAATTGTGGGTGCTGTCATCATTGTGAAAGAATTATTTGAAGTAGAATTGGAGGAAAACTTCTTCTAGTTATCCCCATGTTAGTATAGTATCAGGTTCTGTGGTGCAGCGGAAGTTCAGTCTGTGGGAAAGTACAAATAATTCAGCTCTGGTTAGGGGTAGTCTTGATAAATTTATGATGCTGTGGTGTTATGTTGTGTCCATGTAATGGGTTCTGGTGCCATGGTTTCTCCCAAAGGTGGTGTTCTGTTGGTTGTGGAGTTGTTGGTTCCACTTTTTCTTTCTGTGTTGGATGGCTGCCATCAGGAGGTTTTTGATAGTTGTTTTGGGTTTCCTGGATGACGTCCAGTTAATTTTCCTGATTGTTTTCTTCCAGTGTGTGGAAGCATGTGATGAGTTCTTGTTTGAGGTGAATTCCTAGATAATTTCCCTCTGCGCTGGTGCACAAGAGAGAAAAAGGGAGCTCATTTTCCTTTTCAGTTGCTAAAACTTAAAACCAGCCAACTTAAAAACAAAGATTTTTTTTTCTCTTTCTCTCTTTGCCCTCCTGGGGTGTAAAAAGAAATTGTATTTGTGAAAACAAACAGCATGCAGCTATAACAGTTCCTCAGTCCCAAGCATTTTCTCAGACTGACATCCCTCCCCCCTAAGATCTACAATACTCTTCTGGTATATTAGAGACCCCCTAGGATCATTGTGTTGGGCTACGTTAATGAGTTCCATGTAGACCATAGGATATTCTAACTATGCAGACAACATTTTAATGTGTTTTTTTTTTTTTCAAAAGAAAAGTTTCCTTTAAACAGAGTGAGTGAATTCCAATTCCAAAGTGTTAACTTTTGCAGTTCAGCATACTCTGTTTTTCAGGTTTTACAGCTGTCAGTATCTGTATGTATTTTGCTGTGTGCCCTTGAATGCATTGATCGTATATTAGTGTTTTGATTTATGTTTACGAAGACAATAATTGGATTCTGATGAAAAAGGGAGAGAGGGAGGAACTGGGAAGGAAAGAGATGAGAAAGAGGGAGCCAGAGATCATGAGGTAAGAGTCTGATGTAAAGCATATTAAAGGCAATGGAAGTTTTGGATCAGGTCCAAATACAATGAAGAGAGAATGATGCTCAGCAACAGTTGTTTTTTGCAGTGTTGCTATAACCAGAGGTGTATCCCAGACTTTCTCCTTGGAGCATATCCTGTGTTAATTGCCCAGTTCATCTTGAATGGTCTCTTGAAACATGTGTTAACTCCTTATGCTTAACAATCTGTTCCATCTTGTATTTAGCTGTGACACTTTGATTACCTTTCCCAGAACTGGAAGAAGAGCTCTGTGTTGTTCGAATCCTTGTCTCTTTCATCAACACAAATTGATCCAATAAAATATATTACCTCAACCTTGTCTCTCAACAGTTTTTTTGACAGAATGGTAACCATATCAATCATTGAAGTTAGCGTCGGAGAACCATAATTTGATATGAGGACCCAGAAGACTTCAAGGTTCTAGAATGATATGTTCATCTTGGTTTCATTAAATTGCAATTATTTCTGCCATTATTACTTACTGCTTTTGCTCTGTTCCTGTTTTATTAGCCACAGGATCTCTTTTGAGACACTGGATTTGCTGTAGGGCACTGCTGCAGCATATACCATTAACTTACACTGCAACCTTCGGGGTGTTAAAAACTGGTAGTAGTAAGTCCAATGGTCACAATTTTAAGGGAAAAACAAAAATGCTGGAAGTAGAAAAGTCATTAGTTTAGACTGTTCCCTTTGGTTGATTTGCACCAATCCTCTCTAGATACATTTGGCAGCTAAGGAGACAACATCTAGCTCTGGCAAGGAGAATAGATGAGCAACAATTCTTTGCCCTGAAAGCCAAATGCTTTACCGCACTAACGTGCTTTTCACGATTTCTGGTATCAAAAATCTTGAGCCTGTTTTTAAATTGGCATCACAAGAGTTACGCCAGAATGATGCAGTGCCAGAAGCAGTCCATCAGGACAGTCCCCACTGACATAGCACTGATGATTTATTTTGAAACATTTTCTGCATTAGTTCTGTCATTTAGGTATTCTCAGGATAGTATTTTTCCTAAGAAATAATTCTGTTACTTTGCACTGATCTTGGTAAAATACAAATGGGCTATATGTTTTATTTGGTTAGCCCATTTGTATTTTATGTATATTAAAGAGAGTATACACCAGCATCCCTCTCAATAATGGTATCGTTGCCTCCGACAGTATTTACAAGATACTGGACAACCCTTAGCTATCCACCCCAAACAGATTGCCAAACTCATATATGTGTGTGTGTGCGTGTGTGTGTGTGAGAGAGAGAGAGAGAGACAGGGCTTCGTTTCGTTGCCTCCCCCCAGTTTCAGTTTGCGAGTAACCTTTTAATACGTAGGGAAATAAGCATTGGATTCATACTCATGTCCATTTAAATTAAAGCGGTTTCTTCTCATTTTCTTTTTTTTTTTGCTATTTTTAATGTTTCTCTTTTAACCCCCCTTTGTTTCATTTGGCTGCTGCAACAATAGTCTCCAGCCGCTGGCAAAGAAAGCAGATGAGCAAATGTTCTCTGTGTCTTGGAAGCAGAATTCATCACTCCAATGATATGCCTTCCAACATTCCAGTTACCAAGAGTTCTGAGCGTGCTCTTAAATTGGAAACTCAGCAGCCATGCCAGCACAACCCGTTGCCAGAATTGCTCAGTCAGGCCAGTCTATACTGATTTATTTTAAAACGTATTCAACATTGCTTCCTCTGTTTTCTGTCAGTTAGCTAGACTGTCACAGGTTTTGATTCTCCATCATCTCTAGTGTGAATTCTATGAACATATTATCAAGCAGCTAGTGCGCTGAGGATTTGAAACTGACAATACAGGATCAATGTCTCAGGGGCTCAGTTCTGAATTTCATTAATTCAATTAAATTCTTTGAATACTGGATTCAACCAGAACATTGATTCTGTATTGCCTGCACGTTCCATGTACAAGGCATCCCACATGTAGAACCTGAGTACAGCCTTCTTGTCAGTGTATAATTAAGGGAAAAGACTAGATTCTGAGCTGAAGGAAGGGATAATCAAATGGCGAACCTGCTGAGTCTATTCTGTAAAAACTGTTCAAGAGGCTAATCTGCTGCAGGCGAAACTACTCGGGGATACTGTATGCAAAATTGGGGTTCAGTTAAAAAGATATATACATAGTTATACTGGATTAGGCTTTAAAGCTATTGCTGAATAAAATGAACTTGCTGGAGGAGTCTTAAGTTCCCTTGGAACCCATTTAGTTTTCTTGAATCAATTAGAAGATGGGGCTTAATATTGTGCCACCTCTCTAACTGACCCAATGGGAAAACAAATATACCCTTTTTTTAGTGTGCAAGATTCCATGCCCTCCATAACCATAGTTAATAAGAGTTAGTTTCTGTTGCAAGTGACAGGTGTGTCTTGTTTTACCGAGGGGTTGTAGGAAGATTCATATTTCCAGTGCTAGTAGTTACTTACCTCCACGGTAACTGACATTCACTCTTCACAAATAAATAGGAAAAAAAAAGATAACTTTTTTTTAATAATTCAAAAAGACTGCATTAGGACTGCCCCTTGTTCAAAGCCCAAATAGACAGGTTTGGCACAGGGGGTCAGATAGGGGCTGAGAGAGGAGTTCTCCACCTCAAGCTGCTTCGTGGCACTGCTGCAGTCTCCCAAATGTAGTAGCTACATCTGGACAGGAAACAGTTGTCCTGTTCTATGAAAATTTTCAAGATTTCAGAAACTTTTCTTAGTCCAAATCAGGCCAAAATGTTGAAATTTATATATATATATATATATATATATATATATATAAAAATTAAAAAAAAATCAGTTCAGGTCAAAATATTTTATTTACATTTGACCATTTTTCCTATTTTGATTTTTTTTAAATTATACTAGACTGAGCTTGAAGTTTGAAACAGTTATTTTGAACTGGAAAATATTATTGGTTTGTTTTGCAAATGTCAAAACAGGACATTTTGACAATTTCAAACCGTTTTTTTCCACATTGATCGAGAAGTTTGTACAAACCAACCCTTTCTTGCAAAAAGTTTTAGTTTTGAAGAGTTGACGTTTTTCTACAAAAGAAATTGTTAAAAAAACAAAACCCAAGCCGCTTGAGTAGTAGCCTCCATATGGGTTTCAGCCCCCACCTAATCCCAGCCCCAAATCTGCATCTGCATTCAGGAAGTACCTATGGTGCTGTGCGTGCAGTGCAATGGCATGTATCCTCAAATTCAGTAGGTGTAGACTATAAATGTTTCAGGGCAGGGAGTTCCTCTTAGTGGGTATCTGTGCAATACCTAGAACAAGAGGCTCCAATCTAGGCATTGTTATGGGACAAATAATAGTAATAAATACTAATAATTAAAAACAGCCACCTCTGAAATAACTGCATTAATTTTGTTGTGTGCAGGGACTTATGTGGTAATGGAGGAAAGGACAGGGTTTGCCCCTGTATGGCAGTGAGTCTCAGAGCCCAGATGTAGAGATTCAGGCTTGCAGGGCTCTTGTCAAGGTGTGAACATGTAGATGTTACATTTTGGGCTAGAGGCTCTGAAGCCCAGGGAGGGGGTTGGCTCTTTAGACCTGGGCTCTGAGACTTGCTGCTCTGGGGCTCCCCCGCCTCCAGTATAGACATAGCCTATGTGTACATTTCATCACAGAGGTTTTGTACCGTCAAATGCATTCATTATTTCCTTTGCATTAGTAAGAGTCAAATTTTGCATTTCTTACTTATTTTTCCTCACACCTTAATTAAGCAAAAGTCCTATAGTCTCCCATTGAGATTTTTGACTAAGGTATGAGCAAAATACTGAATAAAGATTTCAAGGGTTTTAATTCCAGAGCTTGATCATCTCTTCTTGATTTGTAGACTCTCCATACCAGATGTGTGGAAATTAAATTGTGGGGAGTAATAATTAATTCAATACCAGTATTTGGTTTGGTATAAACTACAGCAGTGAAACAAGAAAAATTGCTAATATTAAAAGAATGCAAAGTTTTGCTCGAGAGAAATTGATCATTTACGTTATATAGGTCGGTGATATATGATCATTCTTTTTCTTGTTAGTTTGTTTATTACATAGTTCCACCCAAAGGCCCATTCAAGATCAGGACTTTATTGTACAAACACAAAGGAAAATACAGACCTGCACTGAAGACAAAAAGCAGGTGAAAAGTGAATTGAAATTAATACAACCTACAAATTAGTCATAATAAGTATATCTTTTTATACATACTACCAATGTGTCATTTCTAGGCTTGGCAGAATTAAATTTTTATTTTTCCAATGAATAATATCGAGGTTTATTTTTAAGCATTATTTTAAAATTTTCATTGATTTATATTTTTACAGTTGTGGGAAATTATGCGGGGAGTCTGACAATGTGTGGGGGGGGTAAGACAATAATTATTTAATGATAGTAGATGCTGAGGTTGAAAAAGTTAAAACACAGATTGTCAACACCACTTGTCAAAATTAACAAAATAAATATCCTTAAATCAGACTCCTTTAAGTTCTCAAGCAGTATTTCTTACTTTGCCTAGCTGTAAATTTTGATTATTATCTATGGAAGAAATTTTCCATTGGTTTGTGTGTGTATGGAGAAATGGTTTACTTAAATTTATTGATAAAAATCTAATCTTTCCAAGCCAATCATTTATCATGCACACAAGCACTTCAACTGACCTGGCAATGATCTCAGTTTAAAATTCTGGCATCGGCACTAGAGTTAGTGGGGAAAATGATAATAAAGCTGCTTTTTCCCCAACAAAATTGAAATATTGATGACATTTTTTAAATTTAAACATTCTCTATAACTGAAGAGAAGAATCACAATTTTTGGTAGAAATTCCCCCCTCCCCCTTTTTTATCAAATTTTGCTGAAAATTCAAAAAATGCCCACCAGCCCTAATTAGTACCCTTTGGAAAGGAAAGAGCTATTTGCTTCAGGCCTGATCCCACCCATTTTATTCTAGAAAATCTCTCTTTGACTTCAGTGGTCATGGATAATAGGGGTTGGATCCTGAACTCCTTAATCCAGCATCTCTCCCATTGCCTTCAGTCCTTAAGTCCCAATGACTTCCATGAGGGACATGAAGGACATGAGAGACATGAAGGAGAGGCAGTGTGGTCCAGTGGACATGGTCTTGGACTCATTCCTGCCTCCTGCTAGCTGTGTGACCTTGGGCAAGTAACTTCCTCCCAGATTGTCAAAGGTATTTTGGCGCCTAACTCCCACTGATTTCAAGGAGTGATTTTGAGGATCTGGGTCTTCACCTCTTTGGGCCTCTGTTTCCCCATCCACCATTTATCTGCCTTCTCTGTTTGTATTGTCAGTTCTTTGGTGCAGGGACTGTCTCTGTCTCTGTCTGTATTGCTCCCAGCACAATGGACTCAAACTTGTTTGGGGCCTCTCAGCATTACTGGAATTCATGTAACAATACTAATGAGGTTAGCCTGAGTAAAGATTACAGGGTCAGTCCCCTGTTATACAAGTGCAGTGACTACTCATTATACAAAGATGAATTATGTTACATATATTTGTGACATGGTCGGTTGTCCTCTGTGACTAAAGCAGAGAATCATCCAATTAATTTGTTCATGACAAACAAGCAGGTTTTAAAACCGGGTCCTAGAGTGGAAAAGAAGGGACCGTCCTTCATTAGCTTTCTCCCTTGTCTCAAGGCGTATTTATTGTGTTCGCAAGCAGAAATAATAAATGCCAAAGCATAGGACCACTTGTGTGAAAAATCTTCCAGCTCTTTTGAATGTAAATGGATTAGACTTTTGATTGAAAACATTTTACATTCTTCCAAAGGATGAAACTGTTTTGAAACTTTAAGGACCTATCCATAAAATACTTAATTTAGAAGGATAATGGTGAATGCAAAGGAGCGGTTTTCGTAATGCATGACATGTGGGTTATTGATCAATAAAAGGGACACTACACTTGTGTGTTGAACCAAAATAGCCTTTAACCAGCCCACACTTACCAGATTATAGGTCAGCTGTCCACTGCTATGGAGGCAGACTGTAATTCTGTTTTCTCACATTCTGTGACAAGAGGCATCAATAAGGTGCTGAGTAAGGGTTCAGTTATGCTTCTTAGGAGTCTGAATCCTGATAAGGAGGGAGGGGATACACACAGCCTCAGTAGTGGTGTGTGGGGCCAGCATGCCATGGAGCAGGGATCTTGTCTTCTCACTCAGCAAGAAGGAGCCATGCAATGGTGGTTTTTTCAGGGCTGACATGAAACCTGTCCCAGATGAAATGGGATGGGCCCGTACACGTGGACTCATATGGCACAGGTCATATATTTTATGCAGTTCAGGAATGAAGTTCTGCCAACACTCCTGCTGTTTAAATAGTGGGTTCTCACTCATGCTAAGTGGTGCCAGTCTGGGTTCTAAATATGTGGTCTCATTAGCATTGTGACGGGGCACTTGTCCCGCACTGGCGCTGAGGGGGTTAAAGCCAGCCTAGGGAGGCTGAGTGCAAGGCCAAAGGAGTGGCTGCAAGGGAAACAGCCAATTAGGGTTGCAGCTGCAGACAATTAGGGCAGTGACTGGACCAGCCAATCAGGGTCCAGCTGGCCCATATAAAATGAAGCTGCAGACCAGCGTGAGGGAATCTGCTGTAGGGAGTCCTAGGGAGAAGACTGGCTTCCTGGAGGGCTGCTAGGACTTACAGGCTCAAGGCCCTGGGAAGGGGGCAAAGGGAGCTGGAGGCAGGAGCAGAAGGAACTGAGGCTGCGGAGAAGTGGGTGGTGAAACACTGGAATGCGTTACCTAGGGAGGTGGTGGAGTCTCCTTCCTTGGAGGTTTTTAAGGCCCGGCTTGACAAAGCCCTGGCTGGGATGATTTAGCTGGGAATTGGTCCTGCTTTGAGCAGGGGGTTGGACTAGATGACCTCTTGAGGTCCCTTCCAACTCTGATATTCTATGATTCTAAGTGGCCTAGGGTATAGAGACAGTAAGCTGGAAGGAAGAGGCAGCAGGAAGCTGCTGTTTGCAAGGTCCCTGGGCTGGGGGCCGGAGTAGTGGACGGGCCTGGGCCTCCACCACTAGCCACTGAAGGAGCGGCCTGGCTGCGGACTGCCAAGCTGCTGCGAGGAGTGGCTGGACTCTTGTTGGAGGAGTCCTCTGGACGAGGGGGAAACTGGATGGTGACACAGCCGTCGGGCTGTGCCACGAAGCAGATGCTGAGAGGGTTTGCAGGCAGAGGCGAGGACGGGAGAGCCACCACCCCCGAGGCCACATCTGCTGGGACTGAGCTAATTCCCAAAACACCCAGCAGGAGGCACTAGTATGGTGAGTGACCCCATGACAAACATATATTGAAAACCCTTCAAAGCACATTGCAGCCCAAGGAGTTTGATGATGATTAGAGCTTTGCTTTCTTTGTCCATCCCCCAGAGACACACAAATTGCTTACCAAATCTGAGTTGTCAGGTATGTCATTGTAGTAAGAGACATGCCACACACATGTTTTTTGGTTGTGATGATGTAATGAGTTTGCTGGTAGGTGTTCGTGGGCAAAAAGGCTCTGCATGGCTACCCCTCTGATACTTACCTCTCTGAGAAACTCACAGAAAGCTCTTGCCTTCCACATTATTATGAATTATTACAGTCATCACTACTGCAGCACCTTTCATCTAAGGATCTCAACATGATTTACAAAGGCAAATGAGTTAAGCCATACAATGAACCTGCACAGTTTTATTCCCATTGTGCAGTTGGAAAAACTGAGGCATAATTGGGAAACTTGGGGAAATTGAAATGTATTATGTTTAGGAGGGGAGTACAGTCAGATAGTTTTAGTGAATTAAACCACAACAAGGAATAAAAGGCCTGGATGCACAAAAGGAGTTAGGCGTGATGAGGCTGAGTTTGCTAACTTTTAGTGATGCTAACTTTTAGGTGCCTAGAAAAAGCATTGTGATACACCAAACCTGAGTTAGGTGTGTAGGCTCTTATGCAATTAATGGGGAGACATAGGCACCTTGAAGTGCAATTCACAAAAGTCAGCTTTCTAGGCAGGGAGCAGCCTAAACTGGAGACTGGGAGATATCAATGAACAGCATGTGTGCTAAGACCCACTCCTCTCCTAGAAATAGGCATCTAAGGTTAGTCTGTGGGGAGGTGCCTGTCTCAGATAGTGATTCTCAGCTGTGAACCCCCTCCTGGAATTAGACACCTATGCTGTTTTAGCAAGAAGCCCGGGGAGGAGGAGGACAGCCACCTCCCTCATAACTTTTAGGCCAGTGATTAAGGTAATCACCTGGGATGTGGATTACACCCGAGGAGAAGAGATTTGAAGACGGAATCTGCCCTCCGTTAGGTGAGTGCCCTAACCATTGGCTATGGGCCATTCTGATGTGGGGCTGGCTTGGTCTCTCCTGTTGAAGCTGTTGCCCTGGGGATAAATAATGAAAGATTCATTGGCTCACAGGGACTGCATCCTGGATCTCCAAATCCTTGGTGAGTGCTCCAGTGACCATTTTACAGTCATTCTAATGCTTATGCTTAGGGTTTGGGTAAATACTTTCTCTCTCTCACACACACTCTCTCTCCTCTCCAGCCCAAATGACTCCAAGTATTTATCCACAATGGAACAGTTTCAACAGTAGAGACTGAGAAATCCCTATATCAGAATGTCCCTTAGCCAATGCCTAGCATATTCACCTGGGAGGTGGCAGAACCCTTTTTATATCCCTTTGCCCCCTCAGGTGGAGGGGGTTGGAGAGCTGAACCAGGGGGTTCCTACATCCCAGTTGAGTGCTTTCACCACTGGGCTGAAAGTTATTCCCCCAATTGTTTTGTGTGTGAAGGCGCTTACTAGATCGAGCCCCACACACAATTTAGAGGCCTAACTCTTGTCATCCTCTGGTTTATGAATTGCTCTGGGGCTTAGGTGGGCTACAGGCATTCAGATACCAAGACGGAGGCAGCAGTATGTGTGTCCAGAGGCAGAAACATGGGGCACTTTTAGTGCAAAAACTTAGGCCCCGAGTAAATGCCTACAGAGTTCAGAGGGAATTTTATGCATCACAATGGTCCTGAAACTGGGAGCTAGAGACCTAAAACAGGGACTTTGGGGTCTAACTCTTTTTGTAAATCCAGGGCAAAGCATCTGTCTAGCAGAATTGTGGTCCAGACTTCATGATTTCCTCTATTGCAGCTAAAGATGGGGCAGATCCTCAGTTGGTGTAGATTGTCATAGGCCTATTCTAGTCAAAAAGCCTCTGACAATTTACACCAGCTGAGGATCTACACCTTACTGCATGACATGACTCCATTTCACGTGCCACATGCCACAAAATGCTTCAAACCCTAATTTACAATATTGCAATACATAATAGTTGTTTAGTTAGGTTCTGAAAGCACCCTAATGATCTGCTGTTGAAAAGATTGAACAATAGATTGCTTTGGGGGAAAGGTCTGTGCAAATCTATTGTATAGCTCTATGTGTACAACATTATTCTGCTTCTAATATGATTCTGAAATAGGCAGCCATCTCATTATATTCTTTTGACCTGTATTCTGTATGTCGGGTAAATGGTCTCCAAAATAATCCATAGTGGAATAATCTTTCTGGACAATTAAGTGGGATCCTACATTTTCAGTTGAGGCAAATATGCTTTCAGAAAATGGTATTCTCAGTTTGGAAGGTAATTGGTAGACGATTACATAGGGAAATGACGTCAGTTCATTGTGTCTTCTATAGCTGAAGCATGAGGTTTTGATTCACAGAAACAATTATATATATTTTGATTGGTTATGATAACATCCACACATGTGATTTCATGCGCTCCAACTTGACAGTTCGATATAACGCAGTTTCACCTATTACGTGGTAAGATTTTTTTGGCTCCCAAGGACACACCTCTACCCTGATATAACGCTATTAGTTAGGGGAACCTGCTGATTTCCAGCACTAGCAGCTGGTCATTTATATGTATAGCATCCACAGCTGATGTGCACATCAACATTAGTGCCTATGTGCATATGAGATCTCCCTTGGCTGAGGTTGGTGTTTTCTCTCCTGTGACTTGGACTAGTGATGAGAAAAAAGAAGAACAGGAGTACTTGTGGCACCTTAGAGACTAACAAATTTATTAGAGCATAAGCTTTCGTGGACTACAGCCCACTCCTTCGGATGCATATAGAATGGAACATATAATGAGGAGATATATATACACACATACAGAGAGCATAAACAGGTGGGAGTTGCTCTCTGTATGTGTGTATATATATCTCCTCATTATATGTTCCATTCTATATGCATCCGAAGAAGTGGGCTGTAGTCCACGAAAGCTTATGCTCTAATAAATTTGTTAGTCTCTAAGGTGCCACAAGTACTCCTGTTCTTCTTTTTGCGGATACAGACTAACACGGCTGTTACTCTGATCCGAACATTGAATAATTCTTATCAGTATTTTCTGAACATTTCCAATTTGTGTACATCAGAACTGGACACAGCATTCTAGTAATGGTCTCACTAACACCTATATCGTGGAAATAACACATCCCTATAACACATTCTCATGCTTTATACATCCAAGGATTGCTATGCTCTTTTAGCAGCACACTGGGAGCTCATATTCAACTGGTCATCTACCATGGCCTCCAAGATCTTTTTAGAGACACTGCTTTCCAAAATACAGATCTTGATCCTATAACTGTGACTCAAGTTAGTTTTTTTTTTTTTCCTAAGGTCTATGACCTTGCTTAACCAACAATGATTTGATATTTTTCAGAACGTTGATACAGATATTGAATAGTGTTGCAGGAAGAATTGATTGCTAAGGAACTCCACTAAAAATGTCTCTATTGGATTATGATTCCCCATTTACAGTTACTTTTTGCTATCTATCAGTTATCCAGTTTATAATCATTGAATAGATTTTGATTTTCGATTGTGCTAATTTCTTAATCATAATATCATGAACTACTAAGTCAAAATATGTTATGCTGGCACAGATAA
Organism: Malaclemys terrapin pileata; assembly: GCF_027887155.1. NCBI lineage: Eukaryota > Metazoa > Chordata > Testudines > Emydidae > Malaclemys > Malaclemys terrapin. The sequence goes on along the minus strand of NC_071505.1, from coordinate 288,915,138 downwards.
CTTTCTCAACCAATTATTTGTAATCACATCCATAAGGATATCAAGTTTGTTTGACAAACAGTGTCGATGGGGATTAATTATTCAATGATCTTTTAATTCTTTACATCAGTTAGTCTTTGGCCTTCACTACATTTTTTTTAAATACCATTTGCTTGCTACTCAAAGAAGATTATTCTAGAACCCACTCATGGTTTGTGTGGGTCAGACCTTTTAAAGTAGAATTTTATATTGTGGTTCAACATGTTCTAGAACTAGGAGGTCAATGACTTTGCAGGACTCTTTTATTTTCTTTATAACTCAGGACCATGAACTTGAACAGGTGTGGTTATAAATGTATAAACTGTAACAAATTTATGCCAGGCACATGCTTTCCTATTTTTTTAATCTTTAGCCATTGTCTGCAATATCATGCTGCTTTTATAGCTGCTGTGTAGACTGTAAGGAGGACAATCAATGTTTCTAAAGGGTGGGTTTTTTAATAAACAACAAACTAGCAGTAGGCAATTACAGGATCCAACAATCCTTTTTGAGTTAACAAAATTGTATTAAAACTGTGAATTAAGAGTAGTGTCTTGCAAATTTAATATATATGATTAAAGGGAGACTGAGAACTAAATGCCTTTTCTGTGCTCCATTTTGTGAATTACTATCCAGGAGTGATGGCTTTGTCAACCAACTGTGTTCCAAAATATTTATTCATTTTTCATCCCAGGTACACCTACGTATGTTTTGCCTCCAGTAGGGATACCGACATCTGTACAGCTTTCTTTGGGTCTTCGACATGGGTTCCTGAAACCCTGTTAGTTTGGGCTAAAAACAATATATGTAACCATAGTAATCAATAGAATGATGCATTTTTCTCAATTTACTGAAGACAAAGTGCTATATAAAAACAAGACTATTGCATTGACATTTTGCCTTCCTGTGTAACCAACACACACTTGTAATATTTATCCCACAGACAATAGCTTTTATTTGTCTTGTATTTTTTCAGTGCACATAAAAGCAAGAAAGAAGTGGTGGCTGATACTAATTTATATTAATAGTGGTACCATTAGCTCTTGAGTTCATTAGAGTGCAACCTGAGTATAACACATTATATGGTGATAAAAAAGGAACATCAGTTATTATATTGCTTTTTCTGTCTTTTAAATGCTGTGATGTGATCCAGACCAAATTACTTGCTGATGGATGCATGCACCGCTTCAATGCCCCATCTGGAGCCAAGGCTGGAGGACATTGCTGCACTTTGGATATTTAGACATGTTGACATGAAATTCAAGCCATCAAATTAGGGACTTTGACAAAGTCCAGGAAAATATTAACATTTTTGTGACCGTTGGAAGGCAATAGTGTCCAGTGTGCTGATTAAAACACCCCTATTTTTTGGTAATGATACAAATCTCTAGATAACACCATCAGTTGAAAAATATGGGAAATTAGTGTACATTTTAGGAATTAAGAATTCAGCAAAGTATTCTCTAGCTGCATTCTGTGTCTTTTATGCTCCCTCTCTCAATAGACAGGCCTGATTTCAGTGTGGCTTAAGTTTAGCATCCGCTTCTCTACATGCCGCTTTGCACATGCACACACTTGCCTCTACACTTTTTGTGCACCCACACCTGCACGCAGTGGTGAGCAACTGCATGACTTGTTATTTATTTGTTGATCATCAATGATGATAGAAAATTTGCATATGCAAAACACATCACTAAGGTACATGGTTTTGCACATGTATATTTTACGCACACTTGCATGTTTTTTATTCATGAAAGCAGAGGCCCCCTATATATACAGCCTGCATGCACTATATATAACATGTATGAATACACAAAGTTAGACTCCAGCCCTTTCTATTAAAGGTAATAAAGTCAGAGTGTGTCAATTCTTTTTGGACTAGCTTGTCAGTTGGCAATCCCCCCCATAGTAAGGGATAGCACAATGTTGTGCTGCATCTGCAGCTGCCCAGGAGAGAGAGATGCTGCAACAGCACCTTGATTCACAACCCTGAGAAGAAAGCAAGAGGAATCACTAGCCAATGCCAGCATTATCATTGCTAGGCCCCAACACTCAGTGTCGGCTTTAGGGAAAATGGCGCCCTGGGTGAACTTGTATTTTGGTATCCCTACTAGCCCCCACTGCCTCTCCCAGCCCCTCATCCATACCCCAGCCCCTACAGTCTTTCCTGATCCTTCACCCATCCCTCCTGGCCCCTGCTGCTGTGCTTAATTTGTGCTGGGGCTTGCCAGGGTTGAGTCCCGTCACCTCTAGGCTTGGCAGTTCATAGCCCTGGCACCTTTGGGTTCCCAGCCAACAGTCACTGCCCTCTGGTCGCCGAGCTCTGAAAGCAGAGCTGCCACCAGCAGCAGTGCAGAAGTAAGGGAGACAATACCATACCGTGCCACCCTTACTTCTCTGCTACTGCTAGCGGTGGCACTTCCTTCAGGGCTGGGTGCCTGGCCAACAGCCACCGCACTTTGGCTGCCCAGCTTGAGCCCCAGAACCTCCTGCATTACAACTTAAGCACTGCCCCACTGCCTTCCCATCCATCCCCCCAGCATCTCCCCTCCCTCCCTTCTGTGGCCTCACACCCCAGGTCCGGCCCAACCCACTCCTTGCCTCATGACCATGACCCACTCCTGACCACAGCATCCTGGGCGGTTGCCCATGGTGCCCACCCGTAAGGCTGGCCCTGCCAACACTCCCTCATCTAAACAATGGGAAACTGCTAATTGCCTGAGTTGCCTCTGACTGATGACACAATAATAGATGTACCATCTCCTGTACAACCAGTGAAAAACATGTAAGGCTCTATTTAATTCTCACTTACACCCTTGTAAATCTTGATGAGCCTCAATTAAATTAATGGAATTTCATCATGTGAAATTGTGATACGAGAAAGCAGATTCAGGCCCAGAATCAGACAGCTTCTGTCATACTACCATCCTTGAGATCAGTAAAGCCACTCAAAGCATGTCCCCTCTCTGAGCGAATGGGAAGAGGTTAGTGGTTGGGCATGCATTGTGAGGGTCTCTTGGCTATGTAATTTCATTCCTCCCCCTCAGTCTGCAGGAGCCTGGGTTTAACTTTGTTACACTGTAATTATTATTATGTATATTGTAGCACTTACAAGCCTCAGTCATGCACTGGGACCCCACTGTACTTTGAGTTGTACAAACATACAATTGAGAGATGGTTGCCTGAGAGATTGAGAAAGTATTCCAGTGGAATTTTTAATTGCTGTTTGGTGCAGCACCTGAAAATTTATGGCAGGATGAACAGGTTCTTGATTACAATATTGTTGATGAATCTTCAATATTGTAAGAATTGTTGACCCGGACCCAGCCCTGATCTTATGATCTATGACCCTGTCTTATGTCTTGTGGGTGATGTTATGCTTGCTAGAGGTAAAATGACATTATAGGAGTATAAGATTGACAGGAATGTATTGCTTATTGGCTTGGAACATGCATGGGGGTGCAAATAGGTGAACATCTGTTAGTCTATAAGGTGCCACAGGACTCTTTGTTGCTTGTTAGTAAATAGGTTACTAAGCTTGTGAAAAGTGCATGTTGCATCCCCAAAATAATTAATTGATCAGGCTACCTGATGCTCTGAGTGTAGGGTGGGTGGCTGTTGATTTGTGTATCTCAAAATAAACAAAATAAAAAAGTAGTCTTACTGTCTAATATTAATAGTAGGTTAGTTACTATATATATTATACTATAGTTAGTAATTTGCCATTTAGCTGTTGAGCTGTTTTCTTGCAATTGTAGGATAGCATAGAAAAATGAATACATTTTAATGTTAAGGAAATCCTGCCTGAGGGACTCAATAAAAATAAAATTGTAACTTGACAAGTGGGAAAACTTGTCCATACCGTTCATGAGCAGAAGCAGTAAAACTATAAAATAATCCTCATTACAATAATCACAATGAATTAATAAACCAATAACAAGCCAACAATAACTAATTGTAACCTTTAATTTTTTTTTTTTTTGGACCAAATCCTGCCTCTTCCTCCTCCAGGCTGATCCCAGTGGATGTGGGTAAAAGGATTAGGATTTGGGGAAACCACACAGGAAACATGTTAGTCCCTGTCATGCATTGACACTCTGTGGGTACTCCCTGTGCACTGCTATGCAAATCAGACACCACTGGATTGTAGGAAAATGCATAAGTGAGGAAAAACTGTTCAGATTTGCATCAGGAGTTATATAGTGTATTCTGATTGGCTGAGGCTGGTCCATTGTAGTACACTACCGCTTAATTTGTAGCTGTTTCTCTTTTCCTCTCCCCTCCTGTCCACTGAGAAGAAAAATGTGATCATCTCAGTGAATCTTTTCCTGGCAAACTATTTTAAATAAATAATCCAGCTCGATCCAGCACAGTGCTGGAGGGAAATGTTGCACATCTTAGAACTTCTGGAAATCTGGGCTGAGCACCCACAACTCTGTTTAACATCAGTGAAAGCAGTAGGTTATCAACACCTGAAAAACCAGGTCCATAAGCACAAGGTATAAAGTGACAAGCATGAGAGGTAGCTCATTGGCACCAGGCAAAGTAATGATGACAGCACTGCTTAATTGTCATCAGTTAACCCCATTTTAGCAGAAGGAACAAGGTCAAATAGGGGAGCACATAGAAAAGTGACTGAATTGCGTTTATGTCCATGTCTCATTGGACACATGCATTGTCTCTGCACACACCCTGTCCATTTTTATCCTGCAGTCCAGTGATTAAGGGCTAGTCTGTGCTACAGAGGTGTAAATTAGTCCTAGTAGAGGCACAGCTTATGTTGTCTATATGATTTTTTTTGCTGGTACAGTTAAATCACCTTCCCGAACAGTAAACTATAATGACAAATGGACTCTTTTGCAGGCATAAGCTTCAATGACCCAGGTTTTTTACCAGTATAGCTGTGTCAATCAGTGGGGTGATTTTTTTTCACAGTCCTAACTGACTTAGCTATGCCAGCAAAACTTTGCAGTGTAGACCTGGCTTTAGTGAGTCAGATCTGATGAACATCTTTGCAAATACGAGTTTCCACTGTTTGTTGATGTTTATTTCTCAGTATTAATAATAAGGTACAGGTAAAGTATTAAACCAAGCAGCTGTCAAATTAACTATTCCTGTGTTATCTTTGATGTGCTACAGTAATTGGAGCCAGCTGATTGCATATTCTACTTGCTTAAAAAATTGCATTTTATTACAATGGTTTACAACTGGGGATACAGCTCAGGGATGGATGTCCTGAATAGAGGGGGAATAATCACTTCACTCAATCTGCTGGCAGTGCTCCTTCTAATGCAGCCCAATATGCCGTTAGCTTTCTTGGCAACAAAGGCACACTCTTGACTCATATCCAGCTTCTCGTCCACTGTAATCCCCAGGTCCTTTTCTGCAGAACTGCTGCTTAGCCAGTCGGTCCCCAGCCTATAGCATTGCATGGGATTCTTCCGTCCTAAGTGCAAGACTCTGCACTTGTCCTTGTTGAAGCTCATTAGATTTCTTTTAGCCCAATCCTCCAATTTGTCTAGGTCACTATGGACTCTATCCGTACCCTCCAGCTTAGTGTCTAACTCTCCCCCCTGGGTCACTCGGCTTGAATGCCAACTAGACATAGAGCCATCGATCACGACCCATTGAGACCGACAATCTAGCCAGCTTTCTATCCATTTTATAGTCCATTCATCCAATCCATACTTTTTTAACTTGCTGGCAAGAATACTGTGGGAGACCATATCAAAAGCTTTGCTAAAGTCAAGATATATCATGTCCACCATTTTCCCCATATCCACGGAGCCAGTTATCTCATCATAGAAGGCAATCATGTTGGTCAGGCATGACTTTCCCTTGGTGAATTATGCAACTGTCTTTACATTTTTTTAGCAATTTTAAAAAGTCTTTCTCTATAGGGTCTCTTGTTAAAGGAAATAGATATTTTAAATCTAGAGCCTAAATTTAGTAATTTTTTTTTTTTTTTTTTGCTTTATGTCTAAGGCTGGGTGAATATTGCAAAAATCTTTCTGCAAATATGCACTCAAAGTTTCAAACCAATAATAATTAATATATTCACTGGACTAAATACTCATGGAAACAGCAACTTTTAGGTGACTTTTGAAAAATAATGCCATAAAGAATTATGAATATGTAAAAACTAATAGTTGCTTAGAAAACTCTTTTCTCTGTTTTCCATTCATTCAGTGAGGAGAGAGGAACTTATCATCTGACCATATGCCAAATTAAATCTCTGTTTATGCATCCAAGGATTGCATTAGCCCTTTTGGCACAGTGTCCCATTAGGAGCTCATGTTCAACTGATTATCCATCACAACTCCCAAATTTTTTCAGAATCTCTGCTTCCCAAGATAGAATCCCCCATCATGTAAGTATGGCCTATATTCTTTATTCCTAGATGTATACACTTTTACATTTAGACACATGAAAACACATATTGTTTGCTTGCTCCCAGCTTACCATTTCTTCTAAAAGATATGCTCTATGAATTATTTTGGGGAAGGTCTATGTCCTGTGTTATTCAGGAAGTTAGACTAGATGATCACAATGGTCTCTTCTGGCCTTGAAATCTATGATCTCATGAGCATGCACTGAGTTTAGTATCCAAGAGTTCAAACCAATCAGCAGACAGGCTATGTTTGTATTTGAGAAGAGGACATAGACGTGTTAACAGACAACAACTGTGTTTTTGCTAAGCTGAAACAACTTAGTTTTTATCTCTTGTTGAAACAGAGTTGGACTAGTGCCCAATCAGAATGGAGGAAAGACAAGTCTTGCCTTCAGCTCTGGAGATGAAGAAATAAAATTTGAGGAGAAAACTGGACAGCTACATTGCAACTGAGAAAACAAGAGAAATGTACTGAATATCTGTGCCTAGTCAAGTACTCTCTAGAAGAAACTCTAGTACCCTAACAGTTGCATCAGGCAAGATATGGAGTAGCACCTTACTCAGCAGATGGTCTTCAGTAGAATCACTTGTGCAGTTAGGTGCTACTCATCATGAATAAGGGTTCCAGAATCTGGTCATCAGCTAGTTAATATTGTAAAGTGCTTTGAAACTGGTGTAGACTATAATTTTCAGCAGTTCAGAGCAACTACAAACTCTGTTGAAATCCATGGGAACCCCAGGTGCCCAGCACCTCTAAAAATCAGGCCCTAGTATTTCAGATCAGACCCACAGATGCTGAGGCACCCTAATTTATTGGACATTTCTGAAGAATTTGGTGGAATATTTTAACCCTGATATCACTGTTTGAATGAAATATTTTGAAATTTCTACCCTCTGAGATTTAAAAATAAGTGCTTAAAGTTAGACTCCTAAATCCATATCTAGGCTAGGTGGCCTGATTTTCAAAAGGCCCTGAGTGTGTTCAGAAGCTCCCATTAACATCAGTGAGATTTGCTTGGTGCTCAGCTCTTTGAAATTCAGACCATTTCTTTAGGCGCCTTCACCTGGACTTTAAACTCCTATTTTTGTAAATCTTGTCTCACATGTTACACACACTTTACAGTATTTTTATATTTTGAAAAGTTTGGGAATGCTCAAACTAAGTTAATTATCCAACATAGCTATTTCTTCAGATGTTTAGGTTAAAAATAACTATAAAGTTGTTAATGCACTCATGGGGAACGTTCCAGCCACTGGGGAAGTTTTCTCTTTCCTAAAGCAAGGGACAAATATTTTGAAAGCCAAGGTTTGGGGGCTTTTTTAGACCTTTTTCTTTTTCCCGTTCTTGATGGAACATGTTTTTGTTAACACAAAATGAAGCAGAATTAGGAGGCAGTGATTTTGTAAACCTGAGATTGTCTAATTTCTACCATATGGTGTTTTTGTTTTTATCATCATCTTTGGAACAAAGGGTAGAACTTCCCAACTTGTTTGTTTTTATGCTAATTTCTGCTTTTAGAGAAGATTTAAGTGGTTGACTTGAATCCCATAAGTTTCATTACTTTTTCCCCCTACTTTTTTTTCTAACCAGCTTTCACATTTCCAACATTGCATAAAATACCCATTTGTAATTATGTTTAACCTTTCTAAAGCCTCTGGGTATAGTCTACTCATTAATCTTTAACCTGACAAGCCTTGAGGGTTGTGGAATTGGCTCAGCCTGTATTAGAAGCACAGAGACCACAGTCTAGAGGTACAAAAGGGGTAATTAAGAGGAGGTATGAAAGGAAATGGAACAAAACTAAAGGGATATGATTATATTATGGTAGATGTCAGACAGCAGCAGGGACAATGGAATGCAAATTATTATAGACAGAGTTCAGGAAATAACAATTTTTAGAACAAAACTAATTTAATCAGACCCTATCTTACCCAAGCGAAAATAACGTGCACTAAATTAGATCTAAAATATAGTCATATTAATAGTGCAGTCATATGGTCAGCTTTAAATAGATTGACTCTACTGAGTTTAAAAAAAAAAAAAAAAACCAAAAAAAAAACCCAAGACGCGTTTTAATAATTCTGTAAAGGTACCAAATAATCCAGCCTCAATGTGCCTCCGGGACGGACAATGTCACCTGGACAGTAATAAGTGAAAAACTAAGGGGCACATCCTGTCCCAACCTTCATGGAAGCAAAGAGATCCCTGGCACCAGAACTGGTATCATTCTGCTAAACAAGGGACCACTCAGCACTAATTCCAGCTCTCTGTAGTCTACCAGTACAAAGCCCAAATAGGGTCTTCGGAGGGAGTTCAGGGGATGGCCAAGGGAGAGGAGGCAGGGCCAAGATCAGAATATTGGATTCTGTGAGGATCCTTTATTTTTCCAACACCTCAGAAGGGGCATTCTAAGGTTATGGAAACTGCTTTAGCTTTCAGATTGAAGTGTCTCTCTAATATCCCAATTCTGCAATGTACTTAAGCAGGTGGCTAACTTTATGTGCATGTGTTGTTCTATTGCCTTTAATGGGTCTCTTCACATATTTAAAGATATATACTTGTTTATGCACTTTCCTGAATCAGGCCCTATAGCTCTAAAGACTTGAAGGGATGATTCCTTCCTGTTTCTCTGAAGAAATCCCCATCACCCAGCAGAGATATCTGGACTGGGCTCTAGCAGCTGGATTTCCACCTAAGAGAAGTTCACCTGAGACTTCTGGAAGCACTCCCATTCATGACAACAATGTCTGACAGATCTGCTTCATTCTATGTGGAGGCTGATGGGGTGGGTCCAAGCCCAGCATTCCAAACCCTTTGTTTGTTTGTTTGTTTGTATTTTTAAAGGCCATGCATCTGGAACCAAGAGACTCTCAACTGTCATTTAAAAAAAATCATTAAAAATAGTTGTTTTTGTCCTCAATTTGTTCTCAGGGCTGCAGCTTGAAAACACGAACCCTTAAGGCTCAAACACCAAGAGGCAAAGAAAAAACACAATATCATTTTAAAGAACCCCCATGACCCTTCAATTATGGTGGGGGGAGAGGGGAACTTTGTTTATGAACAACACTGAGAGCCCTACCAAATTCACGGCCATGAAAAATGCGTCACAGACCATGATATCTGCTCTCCACCCCCTGTGAAATCTGGTCTTTTGGGTGCTTTTCCCCAATACTATACAGATTTCATGTGGGGAGACCAGGGTTTCTCAAATTGGGGGTCCTGACCCAAAAGGGAGTTGCAGGCGGGTCACAAGGTTATTTTAGGGGGATTGCAGTATTGCCACTCTTACTTCTATGCTGCCTTCACAGCTGGGCAGCCAGAGAGTTGCAGCTGTTGTCCAGGTGCCCAGCTCTGAAGGCAGAGCCCCACCAGCAGCACCACAGAAGCGGCAATACCATACCATGCCATCCCACCCTTATTTCTGCGTTGCTGCCTTCAAAGCTGGGCAGCCAGAGAGTACTCCTGTTCTTTTTAAGTTTGTAAGGATGCTGAAAGTGTTAAGATCAGCTTAGAATGTATTTTGGTTTTATTTAATTTGACCAAATCCGACTTGTTGTGCTTTGACTTATAATCACTTAAAATTTAGCTTTGTAGTTAATAAATGTTTGTTTATTCTATCTAAAGCAGTGTGTTTTGGTTTGAAGCATGTCAGGGACTCCCCTTGGGATAATAAGCCTGGTACATATCAATTTCTTTCTTAAATTGATGAACTAATATAAGCTTGCAGCATCCAGCGGGCATAGCTGGACATTGCAAGATGGAGGTTCCTAGGGTTGTGTCTGCGACCATAGATACTGGCTAGTGTTATTCGATTGCACAATCCAAGGAGCAGCTTACACGCCAGAGGATGTGTGAACAGCCCAGGAGTGGGGGTTCTCACAGCAGAGTAGGGTAAAGTTGGCTCTCAGAGTCAAGGTTTGGAGTGACCTAGCAGATCACTGGTTCAGATAACACCAGAGGGGAATGTTACAGGGTGGCCATCCTTACTTCTGCGCTGCTGCTGGCAGTTGCTCTGCCTTCACAGCTGGGATCGCAGCCAGCAGCCGCCGCTCTCCAGCTGCCCAGCTCTGAAGACAGCACCGCCTCCAGCAGCAGTACAGAAATAAAGATAGCAGTACTGCAACCCTTCTACAATAACTTTGCACCCCTTCCCCACAACTCCTTTTGGGATCAGGACCCCTACAATTACAACACCGTGAAATTTCAGATTTAAATAGCTGAAATCAGGAAATTTACAATTTTTAAAATCCTATGACCATGAAATTGACCAAAATGGACCATGAATTTGGTAGGGGCCTACCCATATGCCTATGGGAAGGTCAGGGAGTCCAGTTCTGTCAAGTCCTTGCATGGGATATACAAGGGAGGGAATCTCCCTGCATACTTCCCCCACTTCTCTGCAGTCATATAAAGGTCTATCAGAAATGAACCCTGTATATGTACATTAATAATTTATATAGAGTACATTTTATGAATATGTTTTACCTTTAGGGAAGGAAAAACATTTGTCCCCTAAAAGGGAATACAACCTTAAGCATGATGCACATGTTGTAAATTTCTCTGTTTATTTAGCTATTCACTTGGTAGGAGAAAAAGCGAATACCTTTCATTGTGAAAATAATGCCTCTGAACTTACTTTTTCTGAAGGGCAAACACCATAGTTGCACCTATAATTAAATTGCTTTTTTTAAAAGTGGCAAAAAACATTAAGAGGCTGACAATTTGCGCATCTTGTCACTCTTTCCAAAGCTACAATGTGGAAGTGGTAAAATTTCCAAATAGAATTTCTAGTGCATGGAAAATTTAATAGCTTTGATCTGAAAATGGAAAATGAAATAAAAAGATTTAACGTTTTAGGTTTTTCTTTTTGATTCCTTCATAATAAGCCAAACCTGACAAAGGACAGAGTCCTGCTTTCCTTACCTACAACCTGCAGTTGATGGGTCTATTTCCTAGATTTCAAGGCCATCTAGCCCTCAGACTTATGTGAGTAAGGTGAGCTGCATATGGCCCATACGCTGGAAAAAGTTATCAAAGAATGAAACAGCAAAACAAGGAAAACCCTTCTGTGATTATTTCAAGCTTTATGTACTCCTCTTACCCAAGTTTTTATGCCAGTTTAACTCTGTTGAATTTTCTGGAGGTATACTGGCAGAAAACCAGTTTAACAAATCAGAGAATCAGGCCCTGGCTTTGAATGATCAGTGTAAATAAGAATAACACTGACTTATTTTCCCCCTTCACACAGACAATTTTCATTCCTTAGCGAGATGCAGAAGGTGTGTAGGTTCCTGCAGTACATATGCAAGCTTTGTTTACCCTACTCAACTCTTCAGGGCATCCACTTTCCCAAGAGGCACTAAATCAAATGTAATAGAAAAAAATTCTTACTAAATTTAACAAATAACTAGGAGATACTGAAGTTGGAATAATAGATGTAACCAATACATGAACTCAGGAGACAACTGTAAAGCAATTAGGGAAAACAAAAATGGGTCAGAAGAAAATATTGTGGTTTTTATGCTATATTTATTAGCTGTCTAGGTCAGCTACTTTATATCTTTCTAATCGTCTGTATAAATAAGACTAGCAATGTCATATTCTTTCATTCCTGTGCTAGGCTGACAATTTTCATTGCTTAATGAGATCGACTGTTTCTAAGTTCTACATATGTATGCTTAGTCTATTCAACCCTTTGGGGCATCTGCCTTTCCAGGATGAAAAACAAAACAAAAAAAAATAAACAATTTATAGTGAATTCAACAAATAAATAGGCTATGCATGGAGAACTTTATATTTTCAGCTATAATGGAATCATAGTTAGTCTCACAGAAATCTCTGCCTGAGGTGCAGTATGGCACTAAAGGGTACACTATGTGGGTTTGACATCTTTCTCCAATGTCTCTGGCATTGCCTATTGTATGAAACAGAATACTGGATTAGATGGGCTTTTGATCTACTCTGGGTTGGCAATTCTCACAGTAGCCAAATTCTCCCTACCTTGCCTATGACTAGACTTATTTAATTCATTAGAAGTCCTCTTGGGAGGAAAGCAGAATTTGGCCAAATATGTTTTTATATTGGTGCCAGGATGATGAGTAGATCAAAATGACACCCAGCCCCTCTAATTTATGTAATGCTTAATACTTACAGCCCTCGCTCTTATTTGGGACCCTATAAGCAACCTCCCCTATGGGTACCAACCTGAAATTTACAAAATAAAGTGTTTGCCCAGCAACCCTGAGCAAGGATCCTCTCAGGAGGCTCCAGAAAGGTGGAGGTCCCCCAGAACTCCAAAGGTCTACCTAACCGAAGTGCCCAAGATATCCAACAGGGGCTGGGCCAGAGAAGAAGGGTAAGAATTCCTGACCCAGGGGCCTGAGTGACATATTAGAGCAACCAATTACAAACCCAGGATCGCTTGCACGTGATTGAGACTGCCCAGACTTGTGCACTCAACCTGGACAGGCATAGTGTTTGAGAGATGGTTGCTGGGAGTCAGCTTCCAGCAGCAGGAATATATGCAGATCCCCTGTTACTCTCTGAGGGAAGGAGAGCAAAAAACTCAGGACCCAGTGCGTCTTAAGGTATACCATAGAGTCACTGAGAGGGAAAAATAAGTGGACTTTTGGAGTGCTTCAGGAGGGGGCTATCTACCGAATTAACCTACTGTCAATTACAAATGCCACAAACCATTTATAATGAAGCATGTATGCTATTTAAACACATATACCTAGAAAATTTTGTCTGTGCCTTTTAAACACCAGTAGCTGCTTCTACCTTTGCTCTCCACTAACCTCCATAGTGTTACATTTGCAGAGTTCTGAAATGCTGTTGTCAAAGGCTGACTTGGTAATTTGAAATCCATCTAGAACATGAATGCCTTTTTGCTGTCCCTTAGACTACTTCTTTAATTCTTCTTTTCAATAATTTCTTATTCATATTGATCAGTTAAACAGATGAAAGGAGAATGATTTATGACTGATGCTTCTGATTAAGTTAATACATATTTAATTGTCACAATTAATATGTACCTTTTAAAGACTCCCTTTTGGTGGTTGTACCTGATCACACAGCTTAAAGCTTATGCTCCTGAATCTAACCTCCTTACTCCTGACCTGTCTCCCTCTGTTCTGTTCTGTATCTCAGTTTATGTCTCAGGCATCTCACGGATAGGTTTCTGTCAATTTAAACTTAACATGCCCCAAACTCATCTACTGATCTTTCCTGACAATCCTTTTCTCACCCCTCCTCCTTTTCTGTCACCAGCACCCAGCTCCACAACATGGTCATTACCTTTAACTCTGACCTCTCTCTGGATTGGCACACCCAAGCTGTTTCCAAATCTTATAGTGTCTTCCTCCATTGCATTTCCAGGAAGCAGCCTCTTCTCAGTTTGCCCTCTTAAAACTTTGGCAGAGGCCCTAATGAGGGTTCTGGGCTGGAGGTGCAGGCTCTGGGGTGGGGACGAGGGGTTTGGGGTGCAGGAATGGGTTCTGGGTTGGGGGGGCTCAGGGCTGGGATAGGGGGTTGGGGTGCGGGAGGGGGTCAGGCTCGGGGCTGGGGGGGGCTGGGGATGAGGGGTTTGGTGTGTCAGAAGGGGTTCTGGGTTGGGGGGGTCAGGGCTGGGACAGGGGATTGGGGCATAGGGTTGGGGCATGGACTTACATCCACCAGCTCCCGATCAGTGGTGCAGTAGAAGTGCTAAGGCAGGTTTCCCGCCTGTCCTGGCAACATGGGTTGTGCTGCGCCCTGGAAGCGGCCAGCAGCAGGTCCGGCTCCTAGTCGGAGGCACGCAAGCGGCTCCATGCCGCTCTCGCCCACAGGCACCCCCCGCAAGCTGCCATTGGCTAGTTTCCGGCCAATGGGAGTGTGGAGTCAGAGCTCGGGGTGGAGGCAGCACGCAGAGCCCCATGGCGCCCTGCCTAGGAGCTGGACCTGCTGCTGGCCACTTCCAAGGAACAGCGCAGTGTCAGAACAGGTAGGCACTAGCCTGCCTTATTTGGGCAGCACCGCCAATGGGACTTTTAACATCCCGGTCAGCGGTGCTGGCCAGAGTGACCCAGTGCCTTACATGCCATGACCCGGTACTGAGTCGTGCCCAAACTTTGAAAAACCCTGTTCTAAGGGACCATTCAAGGTACATTTGCCTGTTAACACCTCTCCTGTCATAGGACAAAAAGATGGGGTTAAGGGGTTATGTAGATTGTTGTAGTAAGCCATGAACAGTGTGTCTGTTCAGCCCATGATTTGTAGTGGGTAGCAAACTTATGAACTTAAGCTCCCAGGCTCATCTTTTGAAAGTGCAGGTTTTCTTTGAGGATGAGGACTGAGAGGTCAGATATAGAGTGATTGCTGTGTGAAAAATGTTCACCCACAGATGGTAGGGTGTTTTTGTCTTTTATCATTTTCCTGTGTGAGTTCATTCAAGACTGGAGAGGTGTTAATGGGCCACCCTACCTTGAATGGTACCTTAGAATATGTGCTATCTACTTAGTCTAAACAATCTGTTCCACTTTGCAGTTAGCTGATCGTCTGAGTACCTTTCCCAGACAGGAAGAAGAGCAATGAGTGGCTCTAAAGCTTGTGTCTCTCACTAACAGGAGTTGGTCCAATAAAACACATTACCTTATCCATCTTGTTTCTATAGTGGAAATAGGATACCTGTTCTAGTTTTAATCTAGCTAGCGATCCAAGTATGTACCCAGGATCTTCAGCTGGCTTGTACTGGGGAATCTAGCCTGATGCCCATGCCATGGAGTCTTTACTGCTATTAGAACAGGAGTACTTGTGGCACCTTAGAAACTAACAAATTTATTAGAGCATAAGCTTTCGTGGGCTACAGCCCACTTCTTCGGATGCATATAGAATGGAACATATATTGAGGATATATATATATATATATATATATATATATATACACACACACACATACAGAGAGCATGAACAGGTGGGAGTTGTCTTTCCAACTCTGAGAGGCCAATTAAGTAAGAGGAAAAAACAACTTTTGAAGTGATAATCGAGATAGCCCAGTACAGACAGTTTGATAAGAAGTGTGAGAATACTTACAAGAGGAGATAGATTCAATGTTTGTAATGGCTCAGCCGTTACCTGTGCTAGCTAGATGAAAGCAAGTGTGGGTACGCCTAAAACCATGCTACAATCACACCTTAATCTCAGTGTAAACTCACTTTAAGTTTCACAACTGGTGTTTGGTTCCCACATTATCAGTAAAGCTCAATGAAAAACTATAAAATTTTCATCAAAAATTCATTTTGTTAAAAATTTGAAATTCAAAATTTTGAATTCCAGTCCTCAGCAACTTACAGACTTTAAAACCAGAAGGGACCATAATGATATACATAATGCTATCTACCAACTTTACCTTTGTTTCTGGCTTTCCTGGACAGTACATACCCTTCAGTAAAGGTATTTGATCATGTTCCCATTATTATTGTATTGGTTTCACTTCTTGCACCAGCAGTTCTATTTCTTCCATATTGTTACCCAGGCTCCTTGCATTGGTGTGCAGCAGTGGTGGGCAACCTGCGGCCCATCAGAGTAATCTGATTGTGGGCTGCAAGACCTATTGCTGAAGTTGACTGTTTTCAGGCACGGCCCCCTGCAGCTCCCAGTGACCGCGGTTCGCCTTTCCTGGCTGCGGGAAGCAGCGGGCCGCAGGGACATTGGCTGGGAACGGCGAACTGCAGATGGAATGAATACAACAGGTAATCATCAAGTGGTCCATCCCCTGTTGCCCATTCCCAGCTTCTGGCAAACAGAAGCTAGGGACACCATCACTGCCCACCCTGGAATCATTCCTCTTTTGATCTGCTAAAGAATGAGTAAAATGATCTTACCTCTTCCATTCTTTTACATATACAAGATCAAATACTGAGGAAAAATATTAATTAAGATGAAAGAAGTCTACATTGAAAGACAATGGATCTGTTAGATCTGAAGTGTCTGCTTTACCTTAGTCAGGAAAGAATCTTGAATTTAGATTTATACTTTTGAGGCAACCTCAGAAAAGTCTTAGATGAAATAGCAGAAGGTGGAGAAGTCAACATGAATGACTCAGAACCATTAGCAACACATGGCTGAGTTTCTTATGGACAGACTTGCCAATACTGTCTTTCATGGAAAATTAATGCAGGAAGATTAATTTTATGAGAGAACACATTCTCCCAGCTGGGATTTCCTTTGTCTTCAACCACTGTTTTGTTTTAATTAAAGACTTGTTTTCAATTCAGTCTTATGGGCAAGGTAAAATGGCTTTAAAGAGAAGAAAACTGGGCCAATGTTTTAAAGAATGCTTGAAGTTAGGATCCTAAGTTCACATGTAGGTGTCTAAATATGTGACCTGATTTTCAAAAGTGGTGAGCATCCAATGGCTCCCATTAACTCCAGCAGACATAAATAAAGTCAAGGGAATTAAGAGAATAACAGGCTGATTAACAGGCTGGAGGGATTGATTTATGCGGAAATACTGAAAAAAACTGAATATGTACAGCATGACTAGACAATGTGTAGCAGACAATAGGAGGTCTGTATACAATGTTTTGAATTGTGTAAATACTAGAAGGGATAGGAATTGTTTTGAATGGTCCAAGGGAGCGTAACTTGAAATAATGGAATGAAAATGAGCTAAGAAAAATGTAGGCTTTACATCAGAAAACCTTCCTGTGAGGTCTATTAGTCTGTAGTAATCTCCCTAAGGAAGCATTGGAAGCCCATCACTTGAATAATTTAATACTAGACTGGATAAAGCATTTGAGAATATACAGTAGGGAACAATCCTGCACTGACTTATTACAACTTATAGCTGGTAAATTACATGCCTGCAGTGTGCAGAATTTCCACTGAATTTGAGGGTCAGGCTGTGAGAAGTTGGTGTGTCAGTAACATGACACATTCCAGTAGACCTAACCAACTCTTCTCCCTGTAACACAAAATTCCCTGCACTTTAACACACACCCGTCTGCTCTTTTCCCCATCAGTGAATCTCCACCAGTCTGTGCTGGGGGAGATGTTATCCTTTCTGGAGCAATTTGCTTCCCTTTTCACAGTCTGCATTGCTAGATGATGGTCAAAATTTAGGGCAATATAAGCAGAAGGTGAGAAGGCTGTTATTTCTACTACCAACACATGTTAGCAGCCCTAAATCAGCTTTGATCTAATAATCCAGGGTCTAATAAAAATCTATTAAAAATTGTTTTCAAAAGAATTTGGAGTAATTCTGATATAGTCCAAAATCATGTCCCAGATTTATTCAAATAGCATTATTAGCAGCATCGTTTTCTGCATTGTTATTTCAAGAACATGGGCAAATTAGCCTTGTATTTACCACTGCCATGTATATATTCATTATGAAATCCTCAATTTCAGAGAAGGCTATTTTTATAATGATCCATTGATTAGGTGGCACTGAGTTAATGTTCAAAAATATAGAATAATATATATTCTATAGATTACTTTAACTTTTAAGTCCATTAACTATGAGGTCTTTGGCCCATAATGTGCTTTTTTTTTAGGCCAGCACATGCACACATAATCTCTTGGCTAATTCTCAATCTCAGATTAATTTGCAGTGGAGTTAAGAGTTCAACAGATTAGATTTTGAAGTCCACAGTATGGACAGGACTAAAAGGCAGTGTTAAATACGATGGATGTTAAAATCAGGGTTCAGATCCTTGACCTCTGGTGTATCTCTTTGCACTGCCCTGTTGTTGTGCAAAGAGGAACATGGCAGCTGGGGAGCATTTTCCAGGGTATGGTCAGAGTCTTACAGTCCAGGGCCAATGGAGGAGCCCCTAGGAGGTCATTGACACTGGTCTAGTTTGAGTAGACCTGAAGATGCTGGATTGGAGGTGAGAGAGACTGTTCCACAAGGATTAGAGAAACACAAAAGCATCTTGAAGTACAGCTAGTTTGGACCTGAGGATCTGGCTCTAGATTTCTTTTCAGAAGAGGTGGCAGTTTAATCATAGTGGTATGTACATCCTTCAGTCTGAAAAAATGAGTTAGTTAAATATTGTAGATCCCTGAATATTGTATGTCTATTAGATATCTAAAGTGCTGCAGTTGTAATCAGTGGAAGCTTTTGAGCTGGATCCCTCATCCTTTACAAGAGCGAGGGACATTAGTAGGGGATTCTCCATGAGGTGCCCTTAGCACAGGAAGAAACTTTCCTGTTCCAAAATAGACTGGATCTGTTTTATAATCTATGGCAGAGCTGCTGAGAAGAACGAAGGACCAAACTAGCTTGAGCCTCTACAGACCTGGGGTCAGTTCCCTGCTCTGCCATAGACTTCATGTGTGACCTTGCACAAGACTTTTAGCCTCTCTTTGCCTCAGTTTCTTATCTATAAAATGGGGGAATAAATACTTCCCTATCTCATAGGGGTGTTGTGAGGATAAAACTTTAAAGAATGTGAGGTGTCCAGACCCTCAGGTTGCTGTATTGGGCAACCTGAGGCCCGCGGGCTGCACGTGGTCAGTTTGTTTACATTGATTGTCTGCAGGCAAGGCCACCCGCAGTTCCCAGCACTGTTCCTGGCCAATGGGAGCCACAGGATTCACACATTATAAACTGTTCACCCCCATTTTTGTGTAGTTAGTGAGAGTTGGGAGCCACAGGATTCACACATTATAAACTGTTCACCCCCATTTTTGTGTAGTTAGTGAGAGTTGGAGAGTATAATGTACCCCCAAATCAGACACGGATTTTATTTACTTTTACAGCCTCTGCCTTATCCAACAGACTCCTGGTGACTTTGGTGATGTCCTGCCATCAGATCTAGGAGAACAGGGGAGGGGCTTTACTCCACAAAATGGTCCTACAAATTATGAAGATGCAGTCTCAGCAATCAATGCATAATTTTTTTGCTTTTGTCTTATAAATCTCAATAAGCGTAACATTCACCAAATTTGGAAGTTGAATCATATTTTCCCATTGTTTAATTTTCTACAATATACAGCACAAACTGAGCTGAGCTGAACCAGGCCTGAAACAGAGCTGTTTTCTCTCTCTCTTTCTTTTAATACTGAAATATTTCTTGGCAAAATTAAAATGTTTTAGAAAATGAGATGAGCTCTTCCCCATCCTAGTTTTTAATGATTCTGAAATGTTTATTTGTCCAATCCAGCAAATCCTTGCTCACATGAGCAAGTACAGGCTACTCATGTGAGAAAACATTTGCAGGGTCAAGACCTATGAGAGTGGTAGCATATTTGTGTAGAAAAGCAAAACTAAATGACAAAGAAGAAATTAAAAATACCAGTAAATTAAAATAAAGTTGGAATACACTCAATTAGCTAAATTACTATTGATATCTGTCATTATAAAGTACCTACGGCTGTATAATTTTCTTCTAATCCCCCAAACACACAACTAAGCAAGTGAGAAAACACATATTCCTACAACCCCCAGTGGAGACATTGAAATTATACATGGTCTCACTAATTTATAGAGTGACTTTCACACTGGGATACATTAAAAAAAAAAATTAAAAAAAGAGAGAACATTTAAATAAAAAGCAATTTGCTCTGCCTGTAATTGTATTCCCATTGCTGATACTGCTACTTATTGAAGATATTTATGCTTGAATAGAACTTTTTTTTTAAACTTTTTTTTAAAAACGGCTCATTTTCTATTTCTGCCTGATCCCCTACTTATGTGTACTGTCCTATTGAAATCACAGGGCTAGACTCTTCATTCGGTTGCTCTGGGGTAAATCAATGGAGCAAAGTCATCAGACTCACTGGCTCTTTAAGTACTCTTTAATCTTGCAGAAAAAGGTATAGCGAGAACCACTGACTGGAAGCTGAAGGTAGATACATTCAAATTAGAAATAAGGAACCCATTTCTAACAGCAGGGTGATTAACTACCAAGAGAAATGGTAGATTCTCCATCTCTTGTCTTCAAATCAACACTGGATGCCTTTCTGGAAGATGTATTCTAGCCAAATACAAGTTATTGGGCTCATGCAGGGGTAACTGGGTGAAATTCAATGGCCTGTGATATACAGACGGGCAGACTAGAAAGATGATCTAATTGTTCCTTGGAGTCTTAAATTTCATGAATCTTTGGAACTTTGAACTTATACTAGCATAACTGAAAGAAAAAATTGCCCTACGATCTGTTGTCATGATGCAAATAATTGTGTTTTGACAAATTCAACAGCATAATTTTACTTCATGATTCATGTTTAATAAAAGCTGGGCCAAGGGGAGAGGGGGAACCCTTTAAAAATCATTTCAGAACTGAACAGAGTGGCAGGACATACATTCTAGGATGGGCAAAGTTTTGCAGAATTTGAGGGTTTGTTAAAATTTCCAACTGATTGTTGGGTTCATGTAATTGGTCTGAATTTGCAAACTTACTTTTCCCGTCATTTAAATCCATGCTTTCTGATAAACAAAGCAATCATATTGCTCTAGTATAAAGAAAAGTTATGCTAGCGAGGCTGTCACAAACGAGTGTTCTCATCCTTTGATTATGTTTTCACAGTGTTGGGGTTTTTTTTATACTTATGGTTTTGTAGCTTAGAAGTCACATGTACAGCACTATAGGAAAAGAATGATAGTGGTATGCTAATCACTTCTGTGTTAGGGGAGCACAGCTAAGGTATGTAAATAAACCTATTCACTGCATTACTCTAAAGAGCTAGTTGTGCAGGAAATAAACATGTGGTTACAAGAACTCTTGATTATGTAAGATATGGTGGTGGAAGCCCAGATTTTCAAAATACATTTCCTGACCTACCATCTTTGAAAATGGGCATTTTTGGCATCTCTTTCCAATATTATTTATACAGTTGGAGGTTTAGAAAGGACAGTAATGAAAAAAAAAACCCTGTATGATGTCAGGATGGAAATCTGTGTATACTATGGTATTGTAAAAATAAATCTGGATAGCATCATTAAGATTAAATGGTCCTGGTAGCTTTAGAACTCTTGGCTAAATTTTCAGATATAGGTGACAAATTTGTCATGAACCGTATTTGCACATGTTAAACCTGCCTTTTCATGTGTATACAGATGTTTAGATGGTTAGTCACACCAGTCTCCTTTTTTATACAGGCATTTTCCCTCTTTCATGTATGCAAATGCCCTTATTTCACACACAAATGTGAGTTTGTCAATGTGTGTCACAAAGACAATGGATTTGGCATAGGCAGCTATATGCACAACTAAAAATGTGGTTCTTCATGTACAATAGCCCTCCTTATCTTCTGACCCTGCTGTGAATCCAGGGTAACTCCATGGAAGTCAGTAGAACTGAAGTGGTCTAAACCTAATGTAAGTGAGAGCACAATCAATTTCTACACCAATACATTGCTTTATGAATTACTGAGCATTTGAAATGTACTTTTATTCTTTTCTTATTATTTTTCGGTTATATTTAATGCTCATAAAACTGAGAGGGGAGTAATAACACTGGCTTGAAACAGACAAGGAATATGCAGGTGCTTTGCAAGCTTCCCTACACAGCTATGTCATTAAATCTCAATCTGGCCCTGGAACACCCCTGCTATTTCAATTTGTTATTCCAGTCCTGTCTCGTTTTTGAGCACTGATTGAAAATTTTGCCAGTGTTTACCTTTACCTTTTAAACTGACAGGTATGAACAGATAATATGTTGCTGTTCAAGGACTGACAGGTGTGACTAACCCACTGAAGGGGGAAAAAATCCATAGCTTTTACACTGATCAGTATTGGCACTCATTAGAAGGCAGCTCATCCCAAAAGCTTGATCTCACCTGATATGAAACTGTATCTGTAACCACTTTCAAAAAGGACACTGCACATTTATTAAATTTGAGACAGAACCATTACAATCAACAAAAACCCGAGATCTGCTGAACACTTGAAACTATAATTTCCAAATATCTTTCTTTTTTGAATTGAGGTTTGTTCTGCTGACAGATGAGTGCACCCTGAGCTGAATTTGAATAGAACTACTGCAATGATCAGTGACTAGCTAAATGATAAACCATGCAGACTGGCTCTCTGCATGGTCATGTCTAGGAATGTCTCTCAGACCTACTTCTACTTTTTCTAATTAAAAGTGGTAATAATTGTTTTACTGAATCTAAATTGTATACCCTTATTTGAAAAACTTAATTTCAAGTGTGACCAATCAACTTAATTGTACATGGATGCTGGGCACAGCTCTACAGAAATTAGAGCAGAGTGAGATGTTTTGCAATATTATCCAGAGGGGTAGAGTGAGTAGGGGAAAAAATAAAAATGAAGAAAAAAGAAGACAAACATTGTAGCTAATGAGGTTTTCAAATAGTCTGGAATGGAACCAAAACAAATTCCATCAAATACTGGATTCAAGGCTAAAGAGTAAACATAAATGTTTGATGGAACTTCAACATTTCAGGTTGATGTGGTTTGAGTTCTGAAACATAACTGAGGGAATTTCAGATAGTGAAGTTGCAAACACAGAAGTTGCTTTAATTGTCTGAATTTTTAAATAATAAGAATTTTTAAATAATAAGAGCTATGAAGCTCTTTTCTTTTATACTTCTCTAAGCACTTTACAAAGATGGATAAGCATCCTTATCTCATTGCACATAAGGAGGCATGGAGAGCTCTCAAAATTGTATCAAACACTTGACACATAAGTAAAATGAAACCCTAGAGTCTAGATAGGATATGACATCATCTGAGGAGGGGTGGTAATAAAAATTTGAAAACTGAATGGGTTAAAGTTTATGTTGGGGTGCTATAGTATCCCAGATTGCTGTGTGTTCCTTATTAAAACTGGATGGGATTTTTTGAGACATTTTTAGTACAATTAGTATTTTTTAACTTTTGATTTGAGCTGAGATTTTGGTGGTTTGTTCTGAGTTAAGAGAAAAATTTCTGAAATCTCAAATTCTCAGAGGATGGGAAATTTGGTTTCCCCCTGTTTTGTTCTTCTATCAAGTCATTGAGTTTAACTAGTAGATATGTAACTATGAGATTTATTATGTGGCAGATCCACAGCTGGTAAAAATGGTCATAGTTCCACTGAAGTCAATAGAGCTATAAGAGTTTACACCAGCTGAGGATCTGGCCCCAGTATAGCTGCACTGTATGAGTACTCACACAGCATTGCTTAAATTCCTAAAATCCCATCCCAGAGTGCAATGGGCTCTGAAGGGGAGGGCAGGGATCATCTTTGTTCGAAAGAAACCTCCAGAAACCTTCATGAGCCACTCCATGGGGCTTTGGATTGTGAATTCTTTGGTGCAGGGGCTGTGTCTGACTAAATGTTAATGCAGTGCCTAATTCAGTGGGACCCGGGACTTAATTATGGCCTTTAGAATCTATTGAAATAATAGTGCTGATGACATGTGTAACCTCTCCTCCAAAGCATGATTCAGGTCTCATCCTTGGGGCTTGCTGCTTGGAGTGGCTTCTCCTCTCTCCTTGCATGCATTGTGTCCTGGGTTCTTTTTTGTGACACCTGGTGCCTCCACCCAAAGTAATGCCTCACTATGCCTGAGACAAAAGAAGTACTATCCTGTGGGAAGAGGAATAATGCTACCACTGTTGACAAAGAGTATAAAACCCAGTGCCAAGAAACAATAAAGTTAATCACCCCAAAGGCACACACCAAAAGGGGGACTTTATTGGGAACAGGAGAACAGAACCTGGAAAGGAAAGGGTTAGTGTTAACCAATAAGTACTTAAACATCAACAAATCAACAAATTTCTGATCTCCCAGTACTCACAAGTTTTTCCAACCCCAGGCTCCCTCCCTGGCATTTTATCAGACAGATGGTGAGAATGAGTCCAGAGATGAGTGCTACAGCACACTGAACATTGGACATGTTAAACAAAAATGGTCCCCTTACTATATCTTTGGCCCTGGGTGGAGCAGGATCCTTTCCTGGCTTCCTGGTCTGGAGAGGCCCCAGGACCTAGCTCTCAGTAGTTGGTGCTGGCTTGGATCTCTGCCACTCTGGATGTTGGTCTTCACAGAGCTTGAACAGCCTCACCATGCACTAGAACCCATAGCACTTCAGTGACTTCCTTTGTAGTGGGGGTGCAAGACTCCCTGAACTGTTTTGTTTTTCTCTCTCAGCTCCCATCTGTAACTAAACCTTGTCTCTTTGTCAGGCTGTCCTCTTCCACTGAGGGGCCCGGGAAATGTGTCAGTTTGTAATGGGGTCAGGACTCACCACTGCTGGTGCCTCCTGCTAGTTGCTCTGGGAATTAGCTCTTGTCAGCTGTGGAGCACCCTCTGCGTGTGGTGTCTCACCCATTGTCTGCTCTGCTGATTTGGGAACCGCCTTGCTCCCTGCTCAGCGGTGTCCACTTGCGGACACTGCCCTCCAGCAGCGCCCACTACTCCATTCTCACCCCCTTCCGGAGGGGGGGTAATGACATCCTTTGGCTTGCACCTGCTTCAGTGGCCAACCACAACCCCAAAGTCTAGCCTCTCACCTCAGGGGCAAGTTGCAGTCAGTCTCAGCCACGCTCCTCTGTGGCCAGGTGCAGTGCAAGGGGGGGAAGAGTAGGACCACCCGCTACTCTAGGTCCCGACCCAGGGACCCTCTAGCAGCAGCCTCTCTGCACTTCTCCTCTCCCCTCTTGTCCAACTTTCTTCCCTGGGTCACTTCCCCTTTGGCCCCTTGCACCTTCTTGGCCCTTCTAGTCAGGGGCCGCAGCCTGGCAGGTAATGAGACAGAGTTCTCCTCTGCTCCCCCAAGCCTGCCCAGCACTGCTCTGTTCAAGGTGCTACCTCCTTACCTCAGGGAGAGACTGCCCTCTCATTTGCTAGGCAGCCTTTATATAGGGCCCAGCCTGGCCCTGATTGGCTCTCCACAGGCCTTTGCCGATTAGCTGCTGGTCTGCGCAGCCTCTCTGGCCTGTTCCTCCCTTTTTCTCAGCCGCCCCACTACAGAGCTCTAGTACCTATTATTGTTGTACTCCATAGTGTTGGCCCCCTAGAGGCTGAGTCCAGAGTTTCAGGAGCTGGCAAACTCCGATTGGGGGTTACTCTTGATTCAGTTCCTACTTTTCTTTGGGAAGAATAACTGCTTGTTTTCTAGTAACTGTGAAAGTTACTATACTTATTATGAAGGATAAAACTACAGACTAGTAAAAAATGTTAGTGGAAAAAAGAGATTTATTGCAAAGTGTGTGTTGTCAATACGGCCAACAGCAAGAGTAAGGACTACTCACAGAGTAAAGGTTAGTAGGATTGAGTCCTTACATTGTGCTTCTGAGCCTTACCTGGAAAGGATTTGTAAATTCATTTGCATTTGTAAATTCAAACAAGAAAAAGAAGTCACAGTTCACTAAAACTTCACAGGCAGAAACCTACTGTGTGCTAGGAATAATAATGGAGCGTATTATTTTTCAAAGAACAAAACTAGTAACCAAACTGATACTAGGAAACTTCACAAAAGTTGCCATTCTGGAAATAACTTTAACGATTTAAGCATTGTTGGTTTTTTCTCTTAATTAAAACGTGTTTTGTAGATTAATGTGTAAATACAATAGGACAGAAAAGAGAATTTCAAGATTTGAGTAGTTAAGGAAGAATAATATGATGTGTCATTTTAATCTAAAATATATTTTCTCTAACCCGGAGCCTACTTCATTACCTTCTTCAGCCTGTGTTAGTGGACTTTCCCTCTTCATCTGTATCAAAGAAGTACAGATTCCACACAATGGGAAGAGATTCTTAGAACCATATTCTGCTAACGTTTCACACACAGCACTCCAGCTGAAGAACGGAACTAACTAAAAACTGTGAGTATTGTAACCTCCAGGACTGACTACTGAAATTTTTCTTTGTCTAGGGATGAAGCCCAATGCCTTGAAAGCCACAGACTGATGCAGTCTGCCTGCTCAGTAACATAAATTGCCAGAAATACACCTCCCCGCTGCTTTGCTTTCTGAATTGGCTCCCTATGGAACACAGAATCCAGTGCTGCATGGGATTGGCCTTAACTATGTGAAAGTCTGGTTTTTGCTCCACAATTATAGCCTCACTCAAGTCTTACTCCACTGGAACAATGAAACTGTTTATCAATGGGGGGAGGGGAGGGAGGGAGAGGAGTTGTGACCACAGGAAACAGAACAGACACAGAATGTTATCATGAGAAGAAGGACAGAGCCACCAGGGTAATGAAGGGAATTAGAGGAGTGAGAACAGGGACAGGTCCATCAGAAATATGGAGAGGTTGAGGAATGGGCAAGGGCCACCAGGGATGGTAAGTAATGGTGGTAAGAAAAGGGTGTTTTGGATTAGGATGGGCATGTTGTTTAGTGGCAAAAGAAGCAGGGTATATGAAGGAGAGCATGCTACTTGAGTTGAGGGTCTCACATTAGCAACTTTTACGTCTGAATATTGTTATGTCCTTGGTTTGGCCCTTTGACTATGGGACCTATCCAAAGCTCATTGAAGTCAATTGAAAGACTTCTACTGACTTCAAAAGGGCTTTTGGAACAGACCTTTATTTTGGATTTCCTGTGAATTTTGGTGGGTTTTCTAAGGGAATTACAGGTCTGTTTTGGTTTTCACTAGCTGAACGTAGCTATAATATGACTGTCTATTATAGCATTGAAAATCCTTTTAATATAAGGAAGCACAATACAGAAATGTAAATTCTGGTATACCCCGTAACCAAGAATAAAACTTAGCAATGGCCCCAAAAAATCAATAAATGGACATAACCCAAATATCTACAAGTACATAAAAGGTGTTTGTGAATGAAAGATCATATCCTCTTATAGATGATAAGAAAGAGCTGAACAGTAGGATATCTGAACACAACAATAAATCAAGAAACAGGAAAGTTTTACCATAGAAAAAATATCACTACAAAGTGGAATTTATATTGAAGTTTATTTCACAAGCAGAAATCCTAGCTACCCAGCTGAGGAAAAGATTGAAAATAAAATGAAATGTAATACAGATTTTTCCCCCTGAAAAGTATTGAAGACAAGAAAATGGAAACTATATATGTTGTTCTCTCTCTTACTGATGTTTTTTGTGTGTACAGATGAGAGAGAGACTGTACAAAATAACAAGGTAGTGTATAATGATGCAAAGGTTTTACTGGCATAAATTTGGGGAGGCAAGGCTGGCTAAGAGAGATGCACTACAAGCTCACACCTAATGTCCCTAGCTTCTGTAACCATGTGATTACATCAGAAACTTAGCTTATATTTTAGAGGAAAAAAAAAGTGTCTAGCCCTAATAGTTGGGAAGAAAAACTTGAAAATGTGACCCAATGCAGAAATGTCTACTTTAGTCTGCAGACAGTGTGACAATAGGACTGAGTTGGGGAACTATACCATATGTCTCAATTGGTAACTCCAAGACTCAGTGCTCTGGAGTTCCCACCCACACATGGAGACACACAGCCAACTTTGTATGTGGCAGGAGGAGAAAAGTGCAGTAGGCCAGGTCTACCCACACATGGAGACACACCTATGGCTGCTGGGGTAAATACTGGGGGTTACCTGCTGGCAGTCTTGCTTCTTTGAAGTGAATTGAGATGACTTGTTGCTGCCCTGCTACTTCTGAAGGGAGGGAGATCTCTCTTCAACTACTGGGAAGGAAGAAGAATCCCCTTACCCCTCCAACATGCATGGTGAGGCCCACACAACATGTTCTGTTCTGTCCTATTATTTTCTGTTCTGCTTAGGTTCTTATACTGCACTCATCACTATAGAATCCAAAGGCCAGATTGTCAGAGGTAATTAGGTGCCTAAAAATATAGCTAAGCACCTAATTACTTATCCTTTACTCTCACAGATCTTGGGAGTCAGACCTGTCCTCGCTTACAAACAACCCCACAACCAAAAGCAAATACTCACAAGCAACCACACATCACTGAACAAAAACACTGACCCAGGAACCTATCCTTGTAACAAAGCCTGATGCCAACTCTGTCCACATATCTATTCAAGTGACATCATCATAGTTCCTAATCACATCAACATACCATCAGGGGCTCGTTCACCTGCACATCTACCAATGTGATATATGCCATCATGTGCCAGCAATGCCCCTCTGCCATGTACATTGGCCAAACCAGACAGTCTCTACGCAAAAGAATTAATGGACACAAATCTGACATCAGGAATCATAATACTCAAAAACCAGTAGGAGAACACTTTAAGCTGTCTGGCCATTCAATGACAGACCTGCGGGTGGCTATCTTACAACAGAAAAACTTCAAAAACAGACTCCAACGAGAGACTGCTGAGCTGGAATTGATATGCAAACTAGATACAATCAACTCAGGATTGAATAAGGACTGGGAATGGCTGAGCCATTACAAACATTGAATCTATCTCCCCTTGTAAGTATTCTCACACTTCTTATCAAACTGTCTGTACTGGGGTATCTTGATTGTCACTTCAAAAGTTTTTTTTCTCTTACTTAATTGGCCTCTCAGAGTTGGTAAGACAAATCTCACCTGTTCATGCTCTCTGTATGTGTGTATATATATCTCCTCAATATATGTTCCACTCTATATGCATCCGAAGAAGTGGGCTGTAGCCCACGAAAGCTTATGCTCTAATAAATTTGTTAATCTCTAAGGTGCCACAAGTACTCCTGTTCTTAGAGCCAGAGGAGAGGGATAACAGCTCAGTGGTTTGCGTATTGGCCTGCTAAACCTAGGGTTGTGAGTCCAATCCTTGAAAAGGCCATTTATGGATCTAGGGCAAAAATCTGTCTGGGGATTGGTCCTGTTTTGAGCAGGGGCTTGGACTAGATGACTTCCTGAGGTCCCTTCCAACGCTGATATTCTAGGTATTTCTAATGGGATCAATAAAATCAAAAGGAGATAGGTGCTTTTGAAAAACCTACTATTGTCTATCTGCCTCTTTAGGCTTCTAAATATTAGAGCTGGGCATGAAACAGTTTTCCTATTCAGTGAAAATTTTTGAGATTTTATTTGTTCCTGTCACAAATTGGGGCAAAAAGTCAAAATCTTGGGGCAAAAAATTCAAAATGATGATCTGAAAAAAAAGTTTGTATTGGTTATTCTAAGCTTTTCATGTTGATAATTTAAAAACATTTCAATTTTGACTTTAAAAAAAATTTGAGTATATGGAAGCTAAAATTTCGAAACAAAAAGTTGTTTCAAATTGGAAAATAAAACTTTTCATTTCAGAAGTGTGGAAGTGGAAGATATTGACAATTTTAAAACTTCCCCCCCCCCCCCCCAAAAAAAAAAATTTGAATTGTGAGTTCATTGAAACCAACCCTTTCCCGTAAACAATTTAGGTTTTGATTAATTGGCATTTTCTAATGAAAATCTGTTTACCTATTGATTTCCTGACCAGCTCCAATAAATACCTTTAAAAAACTGACCCTAAGTCCTTTCCAGTAGTTCATTTAGTGATGTAACTAACCTCTGTCATGTGTGGTTTGTTCTTTCTCTCATTCTCTACTCCAGGGGAATATGGGAGTGGGAGTGTAGTGCAATCCAACTTTGATAATTATTCATGTGTGGTGAATCTGTAAGTAGGCTATGCAGGTCATCCCTAAGAAATACTAATACAGTTTTAGGCACTAATTGAATAAAGATCTTAAGTGAGTGCTTAAATCCATCACTATTGGGAAAAGTATCTAAACATGCTCTTATATTTAAACCCATTTTAAGTCTCATTGTCAATAGGACCTTGCTTAAGGGTTTTGATGAATTAGGATGTCAAAGCCTTTATTCAACTCCAAACCATCATATGCTTGTTTGTTATGCAATTTTTACTGAAAAATTATTTTATATTTTTCAACAGTTAAAAAATTCTTCTTACCACGTTTTTATATAATTTCTGTTGCAAAGCCAAGCTGCCTTGGTAAAATGACAAAAAATAGACCGGTCAGTGTGCCTTCAATATCTGGGAAGAGACTGGAATAAATTACACTGGTCTACAATTTTTGAGAAGTCGTCTGCTTCAGAGATAAAATGTGCTATTTATTATGTATTTTGATGTGCTGAATTCAAATATGACAATTAAAACAACTGATTGGCTACTGTTTCTAAGATATTTAAGTTTTTACATTTTATGTCTATGAATATTGTGTAGATAGTAGAGTTTTAATCATAAATTGTAAACCTAGGTCTTTTCATGTGTTTATGGTGTTTATGCACCTCAAAAGTTGTTTCATGTTGTCATAGGTTTCCTTCATATGGACTGCATGACCAACTGGAATTGATGGCAAAACATTGCCATTATGCAGTAAAACAGCTTTAAGACTCATCTTCGATGAATCAATGAACAGTCTCCACTCATCTGGATCGTGAACGATGTTCCGGGCTGCCATCACACCATCGATGTTGTTGCAGGCTACAAGATCACCTTCCATGAAGAAGAATGGGACAAGATCCTTTTGACGGAACATGGAAACCCTAACCTCACCTGCCAGGAGATTCCACTGCTGTAGTCTGGAGCCCAACAGCTCTGCCTTACTCTTGGGTAGTTCCAAATCCCTGACAAGGTCATTCAGTTCACCTTGTGTTATGAGGTGTGGTTCAGAGAAGGAGGATGGTAGAAAATGTGGGTCCAGTGACATTGATGGTTCAGGACCAGAAGTTTCATCCTCTTCCTCATCTGACTCAAGTGAGAATGATTCTGGTGCATCAGGAACCGGCAGTCCTTCTCTGTGGGGTACTGGGCGTATAGCTGATGGAATGTTTGGATAATGCACAGTCCACTTTTTCTTCTTTGACACACCTTTCACAACTGGAGGCACCATGCAGAAGTAACAATTGCTGGTATGATCTGTTGTCTCTCTCCAAATCATTGGCACTGCAAAAGGCATAGATTTCCTTTTCCTGTTCAACCACTGGCGAAGATTTGTTGCACAAGTGTTGCAGCATATGTTTGGGGCCCACCTCTTGTCCTGATCTGCAATTTAGCAGCCAAAATAAAGGTGATAGGCTTTCTTAACCATAGTGCTTATACTGCGCTTTTGTGATGCAAAATTCACTTCACCACAAACATAGCAGAAGTTATCCGCACTGTTCCCACAAGTACGAGGCATCTCTGCTCACTTTGGCTAAACAGAAATGTGTCCCTTTGCAAAATCAAACAGTGACAAATAAGAGAGCACGACACTGTATGATTTCTAGAGCTGATATAGGGCAATTTGTTCAGCAGAGTGATGTAAGCTTCATTATGATTGCATCATCCATGACTTCTAGGAATAACATGATGCAATTCAGATCATGTATGACGCAATACCAGCTTCAGATTGCATCATTCATTGTTTTGCCTAAAAAGCAAGTACTGTCCAAACCCAGTCATAGATTTATTCATAGATCCAGTCAAAGATGTATTTTAGTCATTTCTGGTTTACATTGAGATCCCTTCCCTTTATAACTCACTTATCCTCCGCTATTCCCAAGTCAAGGGTCATATATACTGACCCAATAGCATATCTTGAAAACTAGAGCCAATCAACAATTTTAAGCATCATTTTCGTTCTCAGTGACCCAGAATTAGTAAAGTTTGACTACATTTATTTCAGAAGCATTTTGGCTATAGAGCAGTGTTATTAAACAATCAGTTTGTAAGCACCTGGAAAATAACATGGATTTGTCAAGAACAAATCATGCCAAACCAAACTAATTTTCTTCTTTGACAGGGTTACTAGCCTTTTAGATATGGGGAAAGCTGTAGATGTTACATATCTTCATTTTAATAAGGCCTTTGACACAGTCCCACATGACATTCTCATAAGCAAATGAGGGAAATGTGTTCTAGATGAAATTACTCCAAGTTGTTTACACAAGTGATTGAAAGATCATAGTCAAAGAATAGTTATCAATAGTTCATTGTCAAACTCGGGGGGGGGGGGATGTGTCTAGTGGGATCCTGTAGGGGTCCTTGTTCCAGTACTATTCAATATTTTTATGACTTGGATAATGGAATGGATAGTATGCTTATACAATTTGTGGATGACACCATGCTGGGAGGTGTTCCAAGCACTTTGGAGGACAGGAATAAAATTCAAAATGACATGAGAAATTGGAGAAATGCTCTTAAATCAACAAGATGAAATTGAATAAAGAAAAATGCAAAGTACTACATTTAGTAAGACTTAATCAAATGCACAACTACAAAAAGGGGAATAGCTGATAGCACTGCTGAAAAGGATCTGGGAGTTATGATGTATCACAAATTGAATACTGAATATAAGTCAGTGACGTGATTCAGTTCGCCAAAGGCTAATATCTTTCTGAGATATATTAACAGAAGTGTTATATGTAAGACACAGGAGGTAATTGTTCTGCTTTACTTGGCACTGGTGAGTTGTGTGTCCAATTTTGGGTGCCGCATTTTAAGAAAGATATGGAAAAATTGGAAAGAGTCTAGAGGAGAGCAACACAAATTAATAATGGTTTAGAAACCTGACCTATAAGAGAAGGTTAAAAACACTGGGCAAGTTTAGTCTTGAGAAAAGAAGCGGGGGACCTGGTAACAGCCTGTTAAGGGCTGTTATAAGGAGGAGGCGGATCAGTTGTTCTCCAGGTCCACTGAAGGTAGGACAAGAAGTAATGGGCTTAATCTGCATCAAGGGAGATTTAGGTTAGATAATAGGGAAATTTTCTAACTATCAGGATAGTCAAATAGTGGAATAAGTTTCCAAGGGAGATTTTGGAATCCCTGTCATTGGAGGTTTTAAGAACAGGTTAGACAAATACCTGTCAGGGATGGTCTAGATGTACTTGGTTCTTCCTCAGCAGAGGAGTAGATGACCTTTCAAGATCCCTTCAAACCCTGCATTTCTATGGTTCTATGATTTAAGGTTTCTGCATTTATCTACAAGAGACTTTCTGTATATAACAATGTTGTGATTTGTGGCTTGATATATGAAAAATACTCTTTAGTCATTTATGGCTCCTTCTGAGCCCTGTACAGTGAGAATCATGGTAACCTGGCTTTACAGATAGAGGATTATAAAAGTAATTCCCATAAAATGCTAAAAACATTCTAAAGCATGTCCAAAATAGTGTTTTTTTTATTATTATTATTATTTTTTTTGGGTAACATATATGACAAATACAGAATATGGGATGGTGTGGGGAAAAGATTCTCTCAGCACAGACTTGTGGCAGCCTACATAACTCACCATGGCTATCAACTATGACATTGTTGGCATCACTGAAACTTGGTGGGATAATACACATGATTGGAATGTTGGTGTGGATGGGTACAGCTTGCTCAGGAAGGATAGACAGGGGAAAAAGGGAGGAGGTGTTGCCTTATATATTAAAAATGTACACACTTGGACTGAGGTAGAGATGGACATAGGAGACGGAAGTGTTGAGAGTCTCTGGGTTAGGCTAAAAGGGGTAAAAAACAAGGG
Source organism: Malaclemys terrapin pileata (assembly GCF_027887155.1). Taxonomy (NCBI): domain Eukaryota; kingdom Metazoa; phylum Chordata; order Testudines; family Emydidae; genus Malaclemys; species Malaclemys terrapin. The sequence continues at coordinate 288,881,381 of NC_071505.1, read as the reverse complement.
AGATGTCATGCTAGGAGTCTACTACAGGCCACCTAACCAGGTGGAAGAGGTGGATGAGGCTTTTTTTAAACAAATAACAAAATCATCCAAAGCCCAAGATTTGGTGGTGATGGGGGACTTCAACTATCCGGATATATGTTGGGAAAATAACACAGCGGGGCACAGAATATCCAACAAATTCTTGGACTGCATTGCAGACAACTTTTTATTTCAGAAGGTTGAAAAAGCTACGAGGGGGGAAGCTGTTCTAGACTTGATTTTAACAAATAGGAAGGAACTCATTGAGAATGTGAAAGTAGAAGGCAGCCTGGGTGAAAGTGATCATGAAATCATAGAGTTTGCAATTCTAAGGAAGGGTAGAAGGGAGAACAGCAAAATAGAGACAATGGATTTCAGGAAGGCAGATTTTGGGAAGCTCAGAGAGCTGATAGTTAAGGTCCCATGGGAATCAAGACTGAGGGGAAAAACAACTGAGGAGAGTTGGCAGTTTTTCAAAGGGACACTATTAAGGGCCCAAAAGCAAGCTATTCCACTGGTTAGGAAAGATAGAAAATGTGGCAAAAGACTACCTTGGCTTAACCACGAGATCTTGCATGATCTAAAAAATAAAAAGGAGTCATATAAAAAATGGAAACTAGGACAGATTACAAAGGATGAATATAGGCAAACAACACAGGAATGCAGGGGCAAGATTAGAAAGGCAAAGGCACAAAATGAGCTCAAACTAGCTACGGGAATAAAGGGAAACAAGAAGACTTTTTATCAATACATTAGAAGCAAGAGGAAGACCAAAGACAGGGTAGGCCCACTGCTTAGTGAAGAAGGAGAAACAGTAACAGGAAACTTGGAAATGGCAAAGATGCTTAATGACTTCTTTGTTTCGGTCTTCACCAAGAAGTCTGAAGGAATGCCTAACATAGTGAATGCTAATGGGAAGGGGGTAGGTTTAGCAGATAAAATAAAAAAAGAACAAGTTAAAAATCACTTAGAAAAGTTAGATGCCTGCAAGTCACCAGGGCCTGATGAAATGCATCCTAGAATACTCAAGGAGCTAATAGAGGAGGTATCTGAGCCTCTAGCTATTATCTTTGGAAAATCATGGGAGACGGGAGAGATTCCAGAAGACTGGAAAAGGGCAAATATAGTGCCCATCTATAAAAAGGGAAATAAAAACAACCCAGGAAACTACAGACCAGTTAGTTTAACTTCTGTGCCAGAGAAGATAATGGAGCAAGTAATTAAGGAAATCATCTGCAAACACTTGGAAGGTGGTAAGGTGATAGGGAACAGCCAGCATGGATTTGTGAAGAACAAATCATGTCAAACCAATCTGATAGCTTTCTTTGATAGAATAACGAGCCTTGTGGATAAGGGTGAAGCTGTGGATGTGGTATACCTAGACTTTAGTAAGGCATTTGATACAGTCTCGCATGATCTTCTTATCGATTAAACTAGGCAAATACAATTTAGATGGGGCTACTATAAGGTGGGTGCATAACTGGCTGGATAACCGTACTCAGAGAGTTGTTATTAATGGTTCCCAATCCTGCTGGAAAGGCATAACGAGTGGGGTACCGCAGGGATGACCTCTCGAGGTCCCTTCCAGACCTAGAATCTATGAATCTATGAATCATTCATAAAAGTCACAATTTATTCAATGCAGTACCACATGCATTTTCAGTAGTAGGAGTGGGTGCTGGGATGCATTTGAAAGATAAGTTGAGAATCTCCCCTTTTCAAGATACCAAATTTGAAAGCTTTTATATGTAAAAAAAGGTGTCACTGGACTATATCTTGGCCATACTGACCCTCAGGTCCACTTTGAGTAAGATTTTGTTGGGGTTAAACACATAAACACCACCTGAACTCTAGCCTCAGTGAGATGAAGATATAGTTCCTGTAGACATACATGTAGTGGGATAGTCTATAGGACAGGATTCTTCATTTCCTTGCACATTTTTCAAAAGTGTATACAGAGTGGGTGTGAAATGCTACCAAATCAGAATGATAAAGTTTAACATCCATCTTGCTCAAGGGTAATTGTTTTCACAAAGTACATATTAATGGCGAACCAAACCCTATCAGGTCCTATTTGTACATGAAAGTTTAAGGTCAGAGTTCAGGTGGTGCACTTGAGTATGATTGTGAGGTACTGGATACGTACTTTGTAGCTGGTTATTTGTTGAAGTTGAAAGGATTTTGCTGTTGAGCTGAGTGTCTTTAGAAATAATGAAATTTGAATGATAAATTAAGGTTACACATAAATTAAGGTTGGTGTGAATGTTCATGTTGCCTTAAACTGACTTCCTTCATTTTAAATGTGTGCCAAGCAGAGGTGGACTGTAACTAAACACTGAATAAAATTATATTATAATCTGTATAAAAATACTTTAAAGTAGTCTTAGAGAAACAAGGTGTATGAGTTAATATCTTGTATTAGACTAACTTCTGTTGGGGAGAAGTTTTTGCGCTTACACAGAGCACTTCAGGCTCCTCAGCTCAGTGTAAGCTCAAAAGCTTACTTCTTTCACCCACAGAAGTTGGTTTAAGAAAAGATATTACCTCACCCACCTTATTTCTCTAATATCCTGTGAACAATATGTCTACAGTGCTGAAAACAACAATTAAAGTGGTCTTTTAAGATATGTAATTATAGGTGGAATATAGTTTCTAAAGTGCTTTACAATCCTAGATAAAAAACTGTAAATTACTGGTATTAGGATAGTGAGAGGAAGCATCTTATAGTTTCACTCTTGCATTTTAAATGCTTTATGACATACATGCAGTGAGACTAACCTGATAGTCTCACTGCATGTAGGGCAGATCTCTAAATATCTCAAACTAAAGTGTTTTGCTTATTGTACCAACACAGAATATGTAAATACTGTACATATATGTTCTTGTGTATATTACATTTTGCTTCCAGTGAACTGAAAACCCATTTACCTCAATTTATGTAGCAAGCCAATCTTCTATAAAACAATATTTCAAAAGTTATAAGAAGGCTTTTACAACATAATGAAATTACAGTGAGTGTATAGTGTCACTAAACAGCTTGTTTACCATCTCCTCTGAGTCCCCCCTGAGTTAAAAATACCTACCAATCCCTTGTGAGAATCATAAGGGTTTATTAAGCTTGCTATGAGTTACTTCTAGCTAAAATATCAGTGGTTAGTATATAACTATGTTAGGATAACGTATAGCAAGCTTGCAGCAATTTATGGCTTCTGTGTAAGAGGGTGATACAGAATCTTATTATGTAAATTTTTTAAAACTATATTTCACAGGAAAGTTTTTCCTACTGTTATAACCAGAAGACTGAGCTAGAGAAAACAACATGCCCCTTCCTGAATATCTTTGAATGTGACAATAATATAAACACAGAAGTGATTTTAATGTGATATTTTTAATTACCACAGAGAAGAAAAGTCGTAAACCCAAGAAATGGAATCGAGTGGCAAAGACAACAATTTAATGTGAAGGGCACAGAAAACTTTGCTACATGTCAGCTCCTTGGTTCTTTTATCATTTCATTTTTGTTCTTTTGTGCTTGATTATTTAAGAGTTTTCTGCTTGCCATAACTCATCTCTAATCTTTAATTGATTCTTCCCGTTGTCTCTTACTGCTGTGGGCATTCTAATCAATTAAGAATCTTCACTGAACTGTGGCTTCCTGTTTTTCCCTCCTCCATCTTCCTTCCATAAAGTCTGTTGTGCATGATTGCATACATGCTTGTGTTTATGTATGTATATGCTTGTTTGTTTGTTTTTTTTAACTTGATCGGGTTCTTTCATTTTCTTTATCTTAAGATTGCTTATGTCAGTCTGAATTTCTATAAGATCCTGTACTCTGTGGGGTTTGCTTTAATTCCCAGCTAATCAAAATGCTCCTTGCACAGAATCCAAAGGTATTAATAGTACTTCTGTAGTGTTTATCAGGCCATCTCATGATATTACTATATCAATATATTGGGAATGATTCAGTGTCATAACCAATGTTATCAAGCAGCAAGCATCTAAACTAATCCATTCAAATCCCATAGCCCTTTCAGTTTATTTAGTTTCTTCACAAGTATCTGAAATTCAACTGGATAGTTCAACTGGATTGCTTATAGACTACTGTTTCTCTTTTTTCATCCTATATATTTGAGAAACTATCTCTTACTATAATCTCTGTGTACCCCAGAGCTGTAAAATTCCAATTGTCAGTGCTTTTACTATTTGATTATTGTTGTTCTTGGCATCCAGATTCCAAAACACCCATCACTTATAGTCTGAATATTTGAAAAATGTTACACTTTTAAAATTATGAACTATGACATTCTGTTCATATTAAAATGGCCCCATGCCATTTTTATCAGGAAAGGGAGAGAGAGAGAGGCATAGACAGGGGATTAAGGAAAGAAGTTGTTCAGCTATAATTCAGTACCACTACATATCTCTATGAAAAGATTAGCTGCAATTTAAGCCCATTGCTTCTTGTCCTATCCTGGGAGGTTAAGAAGAACAATTTTTCTCCCTCCTACTTGTAACAACCTTTTATGTACTTGAAAACTGTTATCATGTCCCCTCTCAGTCTTCTCTTCTCCAGACTAAACAAACCCATTTTTTTCAATCTTCCCTCATAGGTCATGTTTTCTAGACCTTTAATCATTTTTGTTGCTCTTCTCTGGACTTTATGCAATTTGTCCACATCTTTCCTGAAATGTAGCACACAGACCTGGACACAATACTCCATCTGAGGCCTAATCAGCACCAAGTAGAGTGGTAGAATTACTTCTTGTGTCTTGCTTGAAACACTCCTACTAATACATCCCAGAATGACGTTCACTTTTTTTTGCAACAGTGTTACACTGTTGACTCATATTAAGCTTACGTTCCACTATGATCCCCAGATCCCTTTCCACAGTACTCCTTCCTAGGCAGTCATTTCCTATTTTGCATATGTGCAACTGATTGTTCCTTCCTAAGTGAAGTACTTTGCATACTTTGATGAATCATAGCAGGGGCCATTACGCATATTCTGGCTAAAATGTCCACAGGAAAGTCCATAAGGTGGTGATAAGATTCTTCCGTGGCCCATTGTGTTTGTTGATGGGCCAACAACTTGAATAGTCCATTCACAATGTGCTGGCTAGACTGGATGTAATCTATCTTGTGAGTGTTACCACAGGAGAAAATACATTTGAAATACAGGTACATAGTCAATATTCATAACTTCAGATACAAAAATGATACATGCTTACAAATAGGAAAATCATATTCAGCAAATCATAACTTTTTATTGACACCTTACATGAAATATTTTGTACAATGTGTTGCAATTATATAACAGTAACAACAATGATCTACATAGTCATATTTTAATCATATAATGTCACACATGGGCCCAGGGCTATCCCAGCCATTCTCCCTTTCCTCCTAGATGCAGGAAGTGGTGGTGATGGAGGAGCTACTGTGGCAGCTGCATACCTCCTGAAAATTACCCTACTTAAGGAGAATTCTCCAGAGATTGGCTAAACCGGTATTAGGGCAGCTTGGTACCGGCAGAGATATATGAAGCTGCCCTGACTCAGCACAGAATCTGTTATTCTGCAATGTATTAACAGGGAATGTTGTATGTATGACGTGGGAGATAATTGTGCTGCTCTAGTTGGCACTGTGGAGGCCTCAGTTGGAGTTCTGTGTCCAATTCTGGGTATCACACTTTAAGAAAGATATGGACAAATTGGATAGAGTCTAGAGGATAGCAACAAAAAATATAAAATGTTTAGAAAATCTGACCAATGAGGGAAAGGTTTAAAAAAAAACCTGGGTGTGTTTAGTCTTGAGAAAAGAAGACTGAGAGGGGATCTGATAGCAGTCTTCAAATATATTAAGGACTGTTATTCATAGATTCATTGATTCCAAGGCCAGAAGGGACCAGTGTGATCTAGTCTGACTGCCTGTATTACACAGGCCATAGAACTTCCCCCAAAATAATTCCTGGAGCAGATCTTTTAGAAAAATATCCAGTCTTGATTTTAAAATTTGCCTGTGCTGGAGACTCCATCACGACCCTTGATAAGTTGTTCCAGAGATTAATTACCCTCAACGATAAAAATGTACACATTATTTCTAGGCCTAATTTCTCTATCTTCAGCTTCCAGCCATTGGATCATGTTATATTTTTGTGTGTTAGATTATCAAATACCCTTTCCCCATGTAAGTATATATAAACTGTAATCAAGTCACCCTCAGTCTTGTATTTGTTAAGCTGAATAGATTGAGTTCCTTGAACCTCCACTATAAGGCAATCCTCTTCTCTGAACCCATTCCTATTTATCAACATCCTTCTTGAATTGTGGTCAGAACTGGACACAGCATTCCAGCAGTGGTCATATCCATGCCAAATACAGAGGTAAAATAACCTCTTTGCTCCTACTCAAGAGTCCCCAGTTTGTGTATCTAAGGGTACATCTACACTACATGAGGGAGTCGATTTAAGATACGCAAATTCAGCTACGTGAATAGCGTAGCTGAATTCGACGTATCGCAGCCGACTTACCCCGTTGTGAGGACGGCGGCAAAATCGACTTCTGCGGCTTTCTGTCGGCGGCGCTTACTACCACCTCCGCTGGTGGAGTAAGAGCGCCGATTCGGGGATCGATTGTCGCGTCCCAACGGGACGCGATAAATCGATCCCAGAGAGGTCGATTTCTACCCGCCGATTCAGGCGGGTAGTATAGACCTAGCCTAAATATCACATTAGGTCTCTTGACCCCAGTGTTGCTCTGGGAGCTCATGTTCATCTGTTTATTCACCACAAACCTTCCACTCAAATCTTTTTCAGAGGCACTGCTTCCCAGGATAGAGTCCCATCTTGTAAATATGACCTACATTCTGTGTTCCTATATTTATATATTAAGGCTGTCAAATGATCTAAAAAATTAATTGCAATTAATCATGCAATTAATCACACTGTTAAACAATAAAAAAGTACCATTTATTTAAATATTTTAGATATTTTCTACTCACTTCAGATTTTTGATGTTTTCACTTCACTTCAGATTCAGATGTTTTCTGCTCACTTCAGATTCTTAAACCTGGTGCAGCATCTATCTTTTGAAATCTCACATTGGTACCTTCTTTGTGTTTTGTCAGATACTGCAGTGAAAGTGTTCTTAAATCGAACAACATCATCCGAGACTATCATAACACGAAATATACGGCAGAATGCAGGTAAAACAGAGCAGGAGACATACAATTCTCCCCCAAGGAGTTCAGTCACAAATTTAATTAATGGATTATTTTTTTAACAAGTGTCAACAATGTGGAAGCATGTCCTCTGAAAGCATGAATGGGCATATAAATGTTTAGCATATGTGGCACGCAAATACTTTGCAAAGCCAGCTACAACAGTGCCATGCAAACACCTGTTCTCACTTTCAGGTGACATTGTAAATAAGAAGCGTGCAGCATGATCTCCCGTAAATGTAAATAAACTTGTTTGTCTTAGTGATTGACTGAACAAGAAGTAGGACTGAGTGGACTTGTAGGCTCTAAAGCTTTACATTGTTTTGTTTTTGAGTGCAGTTATGTAACAAAAATATGTACATTTGTAAGTTGCACTTTCATGATAAAGAGATTGGACTACAATACTTGTATGAGGTGAATTGAAAAAATACTATTTTTATCATTTTTACAGTGGAAATATTTGTAATAAAAATAATAAAATAAAATGAGCACTGTACACTTTGTATTCTGTGTTGTAATTGAACTCAATATATTTGAAAATGTAGAAAAACATTCAAAATATTTAATAAATTTTAATTGGTATTCTATTGTTTAACAATGCAATTAAAACTGTGATTAATCACAATTATTTTTTAAATTTTTTAATCTTAATTATTTTTAAATTTTGTTGAGTTAATCACATGAGTTAACTGTGATTAATCAACAGCCGTAGTATATATATTTAAATTTAGATGTATTAAAAGGCATACTTTTGAGGAGGATGATCAGTTGTTTTCTATGTCCACTGAAGGTAGGACAAGAAATAATGGGCTTAATTTGCAGCAAAGAAGATTTAGGTTGGATATTAGGAAAAAACTTTCTAATTATAAGGACAGTTAAACACTGGAATAGGCTTTCAATGGAGGTTGTGGATCCTCATTATTGGAGGTTTTTAAGAACAGGTTAGACAAACACCTGTCAGGGATGATTTGGGTAGGCTTGGTCCTGCCTTAGCGCAGAGAGCAGGACTGGATAACCTCTTGAAGTCCCTTCAAGCTCTACATTTCAATGATTCTTTGATAGGAATCAAGGTGTTTTTCATAATATAAGTAAGAAATTGTGTAGATATATAGCTATATTTAAAGGGAAACTATCAGGTTAATACACACACACCGACTCTATCTGTCTGTCTATCTAATAAAAAGATGATAGCTCCACTTTAAATACAAAAGCATATATAGGCATATGCTCAGATTTAATCTTAATTTAGGTCTAATTTATTAAAAGAATATTCTTACAAATAATTGAAATGGGAGAAATCACAATTTTATCCAAGCAGAGTATCCCATATATAGTGTTTCCCGCAGGACTGTGATTGTCATGACACTTATTCTTCAGGTCAAGTGGAAATTGGAAACAATCTCCTTTTGGTACTAAAGAACTTTTCTTAGTTTAGCTGGATTCTAAATTTTTGATCCCCAAGTCTTTTTTGAATTTAAAGGTGAGGTACTAATACTTCCTATTCCTATGAACTTTGGTTCACAATTTTCTTTCTGAACAGTTTATTCTCCAAGCAGTTAACTGGATGTTCTGTGTGTTGATCTGCATGAACGTACATGTTAAGGAACAAATACTTGTCTCATTGAAAACCATAGATGTTGTTGGGACCAAGATTTGACCTGAGCGCATAGATTTCCTTGAACTACATTCTTAACAGTTGTATTTACTGTATATATCCCTCACAATTGCAACAATGTTCTGGTCTCTTTTATTATAAATCTAACTGGTTAAAAATGTAGACAGCAATATGTAGAGACACATTTTCTAGAGTTCTCTCTATTTCTCTCTCTGTGTGTCTGTCTCCACACACTCCCACCCACACACACACGGAACTTTTTTACATTATTTAATACAAAACCTCTTTTGAATCTTCCAGACCAATAAACTTGTTTCCTTGTAAGGTATGCAGAACAGTTGTTTGCAGGGACCAAGAATGTGTCCTATTACTTTCTTTGGTTCTTATATGGTGGAAATTCAGTAACCATTGCAATTTCCAATTTGACTGATAGCTTTGCATTACAGCTTAGGAAAATCGCCACACTTCCCTATATGATTTGTCAGACGACAGACAGTTGGCTTTCTCAGTTTACGTAAATACACAGGCTAGCTTTCAAGTCTAGTTAGTTATTTGCAGTCACTGGGTGGAATTGGTGCTGTTATATAAAAAGAGCCTCAGCTGTAGGACTAGAAATAGCATTGCTGCAGTCTGCAGAAACCTACTGACATGAAGTTCTCATTTAAGTATATGGATATAGTGAATGTGAGGCATACATACAGAAAGTAAAGAATTCACTTGACGCATTTCAAAAACTGTCTTCTGAATCCATAGAGTCATAGCATTTAAGTCCAGAAGGAACCACCAAATTATTTAGTCTGACCTCTTGTATATCACAGGCCACCAACACCACCCAGCACCAGCACCCTAAACCCAACAACTGACACTAGACCAAAGTAGTGCAGCCCGGGGGAAACTAGATTATTAGGTATCACAGGCAGAGAATAGGAGGGACCAAGATGCTCCAGAGCCTGAGGCCCCTGCAGTGGCAGGGTAATGATTAAGTGAGATATACCTAGATAATCTTGGCAAGTGACCCACACCCAGATGCTGCAAAGAAAGGCAAAACACCTGCAAGGCTACTGCCAATCAGTAGCGTAGCTAGTGGGGTGCAGGGGAAGCAGCCGCTTCCCCTCAGCACATTTTCTAAAAGCAGCGCCTTACAACTTTGATGCGGACGGTTTGGCGGCCGGGCCCCTTGGAGCTCTCCACAGTGCAGAGGCAGCTGTCAAGAATCAGGTCTGGGCAGTTCCTGCTGGCCCAGGAGAGCCCCGCCAGCGCGACCGCAATGCAGAGGCAGTGGCAGAGCCTGTGCATGGTAGAGGAGCGGATACTGCGGCTCTGCGCTGCTCATGGCAAGCTCCGCGCACAGCCCACTGCAAGGGCGGCTCAGTGCCCACTCCGCCTCCTGCACTGATCAGGTCCCAGTGTGCCCCCCAGGGCAGGGAGGGTCTCCCCCCGCCTCCTCGCGGCAGCCAAACCGGGCAGACCCGCGGCCGGTCGCTCCCAGGAGGAGCCTCAGCACCGCCCTCGGCTCACCGGAATAAAGCTCCCCCGAGGAGGAGAGAGCGCTTCCCCCCTCCCGCTGCGGCCTGTTAGCATGACCCGCCCACAGCCAGGCTCCACCAGCAGCCCTGGGCAGGGTAGCATCCCCGGGCTGAGCGGGCGAGCCGGGCTGCAGCTCACTCGGACCGTGCCTGGTGGGGCTCGCTGCCATCTGCCCCCACCCTCCAAGGGGTAGCGCCAGCGCTGAGCCTGGGCTGGTGCTGCATGCGGCAAGCCCCTCCAAGGCAGTGACAGAGGGGTTTGCTCTCTGCTGCTGGCTGGGCCAGGCCTAGCGGACGGGCCCCGCAAAGAAGCAGCGGAAGGGCAGGTAGCGGACTCCCAGGCTCTCCTGGTCCAGGGGGCAGCTCCAGCCCCCTCTGCACAGAGAGCCCCAGGGACCCCAGACCACTCCCATCCGCAGTAACCCTACCCCAAGCTCCATACCTCGTGTACCCCTCCCATGCACCCCGTGCCCCAGCCTTTCCCAAGCCCCTGTCCTCTGCCAGCCTCCCTCTACAGCCATGGGGGGGGGGGGGTGCGGCCAGAGGAGCGAGGAGGGGGTGCAGCATGGCCGCAGTGTGGCAGGAGGAGCCAGCCAAGGGGGGGGGGATGGCATGGCCAGAGGAGGAGCCAAGGGGGGCGTCTTTTTTTATGTTTGCTCCCCCTGCTCTTAGAACCTGGCTATGCCACTGCTGCCAATATGACTTGGGGGAAAATTCCTTCCTAACCTCACATATGATCAATTAGACCCTGAGCAAGTAAGCAAGAACTGCCCAGCCAAACCCGTGAGACAGAAACTGTTAGGTGCCTCCTCAGAGCCCTGGCCCTTCCCATCTAATGTCTCATCTCCAGCTGTGGCTTCCCCTGATGCATCAGAGGAAGGAGATAACCCTTCACCCCAAGCTCCAGAATACCTTGGGGGGAGAGAGGAAATCACTTCCCGACAACTGCAGATGGCTGGCTAAAACCCTGACGCACAAGCTTTTAAGCATAAGACATAAACTGGAAGTGAGCCTGAGCTGCTGAGTCCTGCCATCTACCATCACAAGCAACCCCATTATACAACTGAACTAATACATTTGTCCAGGTCTCTCTTAAAACTATTTAAAGTTGTTTGCCTCCACAGTTCCTGTTGGGAGGCTGTTCCAGAACTTCACCTCTCTGATGGCTCTTCAAATTTCCAGCCTGAATGTATTCAGGGCCAGTTTATGTTCATTTGTTCTTGTGCCAACAATGTTCTTTAGCTTAAATAACTCTTCACCCATCCTGGTATTTAATCATGACCCCTCTCAGCCTTCTTTTTATTAGACTAAACAAGCCAAGCTCTTCCAGTCACCTCTCCTATGATAGGTCCTTCATAACCCTGATCATCCTAGTGGCTCTCGTCTGCACCTATTCCAGTTTAAGTTCATGTTGAACTTGTTTCTTTAACGGGGGTGACCAGAATTGTACACAGTATTCCAAATGAGGTCTTAAAAGTACCTTGTACAATGGCATTAATACTTTTCTCTATCTCTCTACTGGAAATGCTTTGCCTGATACATCCTAGGATTACATTTGCCTTTTTCTCAGCTACAGTGTGTTGGTGGCTCATAGTCATTGTGTGATTGATCCATACACCCAGGTGTCTCTCTTCGTCTGTGGCTTCAAGCTGCAGAGCCTCTAGCTTGTAGCAGAAATTCTTCTTATTAGACACTAGTGCCTGACCTTGCTCTTTGTACTATTGAACTTCATCTCATTTTTGTCACTCCTGTCTTCAAGGTCATCTAGATCTTCCTGTACAATATTCTGATCCTTCTCTGTATTGACAATGCCTCCCAACTTTGTATCATCAGCAAATGTCACTAGCACACTCCCACTTTCTTTGACATTAATAAAACTATTGGATAAGAGTGGTCCCAAGGCTGATCCTTGAGGAACTCCTCTAGTATCATCTCTCCAGTCTGATCATTCACTTTTCAGCACAACCTGTTGCCTTCTTCGTCTCTTTAGCCAGTTCCTTATCTACCTTATAGTTCTTGTACGGATCCTCTTCTTCCCTAATTTAACTAATAATTTCCTATGTCATACTATGTCAAATGCTTTGCTGAAGTCTAAGTGTATAAGATCTACTGCACTTCCCTTAACTAAAAAACGCCAGTTATTTTCCAATCTAAGGAAATCAGCTTAGTCTGGCATAATCTATTTTTGTTAAACCCACTTTGCATTACCCTATCCACTTTACCATTTACCATTTAGCTCCATGAATTTAATTATTCTTTCCTTCAAAACTTATTCTAAAGCCTTGCATACTACTGAGGTCAAACTAACAGGTCTGTAATTGCCTGAGTCATTTTTTCCCTTTCTTAAATAGAGGTACAATGTTAGCTATTTCCCAGTCATATGGTACTACCCCAGATTTATTAAAAATTCTTGCAACCGCACCAGCAATCTCATAGACCAGTTAATTCAGTATTCTGGGGTGGAAAATATCCTTTCTCCCATTTGATCTCATTAAGCTTTTTAAGGCTTTCTTCCACCTCAGATGTCATAATTTCCATCCATTTCTAGTCATTTCCATCAGCCATACTGCCTTCATGCACATATTCTATATTATCATCTTTACTGAAAACTAAGACAAAATATTTATTTAGTTTTTGGGACACCCTAGATTATCTTTAATCTCTTTCCCAACCTCAGACTTCTTTAGTCTCTTTTTATCTATATAACTAAAAATCTTGCTATTTATTTTAATTTTCCTGGCAAGAGCTAATTCAGCTTGACTTTTAGAAGTTCTCACATTAGTCCTACATTTTCCATCCTTCGTGATGTACTTGGCAGATCAGCCCATTTTCCCATTCCCTGTAGGCACTCTGCTTACTCCTAATAATCATTTTGAGGTGGTTATTCATCAAGCTGGGTCTGGAGCATTTCCCTCCAAGTTTTTTCCTCTTGCTTGGGATACAAATTTCAGAATTGTTGTATGGCTGATTTGAAGAAATTCAAGACTTCTTCACATTTAAATCTTTGATCTCTTTAGGGCAGATTACTTCCTTATCTAATTCCCTTAATTTCCCAAAGTCTACCATTTTGAAATAATAATAATAATTAATAATTAATAAATGATAGTTGATTACCTGGTTTTGATTATCCTGCCATTTACTTTAAAATTTAATCAACTCTCATCACTCATTCCAAGGTTATTTCCTTCTAAGATGTCCTCAATACCAAGTCTAAAATTGCATCATTTATTTTTGGTTCAATGACAATTTGATGAACAAAACTGTCATCGATAACATCCAGCAATAAGTGGGTCCTACCAGTATCAGCAGCATTTATTCTCCAGTCTATGTCTAGGAATTGAATGTCTCTCGTCATGAAACATTTCCTCAAAACATTTATCTCTTAAATAATATTAAAGAAATATTTATCCTTATCTGAGTCTGACCCTGGGGGAGGGGGAGAAGGCCAGTAACAGATCCCTAATACTATCTCAGTAGAACCTCTTTTACAATCCTTCCCAGAATTGATTGGGACTCAAACAAATTCTGTTTTGTCCATACTATCACTTCTGATTTCTTTACAATTTACTGCTTCATTGATGTGTACAGTACTATCCCACCACTTTACCCACTTTATCTTTATTCTTTTCTCTCTTAAATGCCCACATTCCAGTCATGAGTGCTATTCCACTATATTTCTGTAATCCCTAAAATATCTGACTTGACCTCATGCACCAGTTGTTCAAGTTCCTTCATTTTATTGCCCAGATATCTTGCATTTGTGTACACGGATTTCAGTTCTTTCTTCAAACAATATTTCAAACTTTCTTTCCCCTTGTTGTCAATACTCTTATCTTGTGGTGTGATATTATTCCTTAATACATCTTCATTTAGCTGATTTTCCTTCTTCTGTGCATTGAAGCCCAGTGTGAAGATTTCATAAGTCTCTCCGAACCTTCTCCCCTCATCTTCTAGCTTAAAGCTCTTCTTATCTATCATGCCAGCCTTGATCCCAGAAAGTTAATACCCCAGGTACTCAAATGGAGTCCATCACTCACGAAGAGTCTTCTATCTGTGAATGCCTCCCAATGGTGGATCATCCCAAAATCTTCCTCATAGTACCAATCCTTGAGCCATCTGTTGATCGTCATTATCTTGTCATGCCTTTGCCCTCCTTCTCCAGGAATTGGAAGTATTCTCTTGAAGATTACCTGAGCTTCTGCTTCTTTAAACCTCAAGCATGGATTTTTGATCCATTCCAGTGGGAATCTAATAGTGCCATTCATCCTGACATGCAGCACAGCGGGTGTATTTTTCCCCATTCCTGTCAGGATCCTTTTCAGCCTCATGTCTACATGTGTTATCATTGCTCTTAGCAGACAGCGCACTCTTCTGTCAGACTTTAAAGGCCCATTTTGTACATAAGCATACATACATATTCCTTTCTCGTATTCTAAAGGACATATACCCATTTAAGTAAGGCCACATCTAAAGAGTATTGAAGTAATTAGAAGGAATACCTACGCATACCTTTAAGGCATGCTCCTAACTTTTCATCAAAAATTCCTTCTGTCCTTGTCTCATCTAGTGGAGCTTCTCCCTAAAGATTGGAATTTTAAATGAAAAAAAAGAAAAAAAGACAGATTTGAAAGGAAAACCTGAATAGTTTTTACATTTTTTTAAATCAGCACTTCTTAAATGTACACTGTAGTTTGACTCTTTGCCCCTACCTTTTTAATAAACAGAGTTTCCCTGATTTCTGTTCTTTGTCTTTCTCTTTCTGAGGCCGGCTGCCTCAAAGAAGGTTTCCAATGCTACATGCCTTAGCCTTTTAAGATGAAAATAAAGCATGTCTTTACAGAACCCAACAAAAGTTGCAATTTAAGGGAATGTCATGGCTAAGCTTTTCTTTAGTAGCAACCTATAGAAAAGTAGTCTATAGGATGGCTGAAATTAACTGCAAGCATGGTATTCAGCACTGCATTTGAGAGAATAATTTGCAATTAATTTAATTAATTTAGTAACTTTAGTTTCCTATTCTCTTTTTTTAAAATATCCACAAATAGATCACAATTTCTTCTAATATAGTTGTTATATCTTTTCAACTATTATTTTCTCTATGGGCTCACCATATATATGTGAAATTTGAGATATACTGATGAACTGTGATTGATCAGATAAATCATGTGATGTTGGCTTAATGAGCATGTTTACATTTTGTTTTCTTCAAATACTTGTTCATCTTTGAAATTCTGTTTTGCAAGTACGACTCATTTCCTTTAATACTTCATTGGAAAGTAGCATAGAAGAGATATATAATTGTGGCTATTTCAAATTCACTAGCACTTTCATATGAATATTTGCAGAACAATTTTACTTTATTCATCTAGCTCTATTCACTACACCTTTATAGCTACTTTTATAGCCATGGCAGAGACAGCCTTCCAAGCCTGAGTCAGATACTCTTGTCCCCTCCCCCCAAATTTCTATAGTCTAGATAGTGAAAGAAGGTTATTCAAAAGGGAGAAAGCCCCAAGGAAAGTAAGAGTAACATGATGTGGACATCCATCTCTTTTCTATGAACCCCCAGTATCCTAGCAAGTTATTTGTTTTGCTATTTCTTTGGCATCATAAAGAGAGAAGCTCCATAAAAAAAAATCTTGGACACAGATGTCTCAGATTGAGGACCATCATTTTGTTTTGTTTGTATAATGCCTAACACAATGGGGTCCTGGTCTATGACTAGAATTCCTGTACAAATAATAAATAATAATATTTTTCAGAGGTTCTCAGCATTGTCCTAACTTTATGCTCAATTATGTTATTGAGAGCTCTACTAATTTCTTTAATGGGAACAGAGCTAAACTAGTGCCGAGTGCTTTTGAAAAATCCCCCTTCTATATGTTACAATGCCTAAGGGTTTCATCATGCCTCATGGAAAGCATTGCAAGTTTCCATTAGCTTCAACTGGAATAGGATTGATCTCAAAATGTATCTCTAACCTTCTCTACCAGAAGAAGAAGAAAGAAAAAGCCACAAGAAAGGCAACAGAATGTCTGGAGGAGAATCAGAATCAAGCAGTAAGAAGCTTGCTTATAAATCATATGTATTTATTCATTTGCCCTTGCAAAAAAGACATATTTCTGGCCAAGAATTTAGAATTAACTATTAATTGGGTAAGAGGCAACAGGATGAGAATCTTACAATTTGATCTGAGATGATTGCATCCCATAAAATATCGGAAGTGAAAATATCTAGTTGTAAATAAAATAACCTAAATCTACATGGTAAAAAGGAAGTCTCTTCCACCCTTACAGTCACATAATTAACTTACGTTGTGTCAGGACTGAAGTTAGGGTGTTTTTGTAATCATACTGCAAACACTGATGCAGGTGAGTAAGTTATTCATTGGAGTAGTCCAATTGAAGTTTATGGGACTACTCTCTGGAGTAAAGTAATATGCACAAGCATTTGTAGGATGCGGACCATATACTTTAATTATTACAAAACACTGCTAACTTAGTACTGAAAGCAGGTAACTTAATAATGTAAGCCAAGAAGAGACTGACCCTGAAGTCAATTTTTGAATAATACACTAATTGCCTGATAAGGAAATCAATTCAGACATTAGTGGTAAATCTTCATCTCAGCATGCAGGGAGTTACATGCACAAACCTTGTTACTGGTGACAGAAATTGCATGTAATTCCTCATGTGGTATGATGAAAATTCAGTTGTTGTTTGTTTGATTTTTACTTTACTTTGTGTTGCCTTCATGAAGTGTTGACTTCTGAGTTTCTCTAAATCTATCTCTGCTCTTTAATATTGATCTAGGAAATGAAGCCCAGCTGTTATGTATTCTTCTATGACAGCTGGCAAAATGGTTGCCAGTAGCAGCACTGGGTAATTTAACAGTAGTGTTACCAACAATACTATTACCAACCTTATAATATAACCTTACAATATTATTAACCACAAGCTAACAAATCATGAGGTATTAAAATAATGTTTGGATTTATTTTATCTGCCTTCTGGTGTTTTAGCCTTTAGGGTTCATGTTTTCAAACTCTTCACCTCAAATGTAAAGACAAGAATCTTACTTAAAAAAAAAAAAAGAAAAAAAAAAAAAAGAAACTGAGCTTCTCATATAATCATATGATTCCAGGAGCTGGGGCTTTAATAAAAATACCGCAAATATTACAAGTCTTATGATAAAATCACCAAAGTGGCAACTGATTTATCAAAGTTATTACAGTTATCAAGGGTGAGATTCTGGTATCTTTTGGTCAAGTTGAGTAGTACCTTACCTGGTATTACCAATTAGTCCAATGAGGCTACTTGTCACATAAGGTAATATTCAATGTGAGTGAAAGCATCATTATGTAATCCAAAGAGACTTCTTAAGCTTGAATTTTGGACCAGGATAGAAGCTCTCCATGTCCCTTTCCTGTCCCTTCCTCCTCCCCCCAGAGCCCCCAGCCCAAAACAACAACAACAACAAAAATGATTCCGAGCTTCAGGAACTTTAAAAATTACTCTTCAGAAAGAATCAAATCACGCACCGTTTTAATGATTATGTTAAGATTTAACATATTTTATTGTCCAAAACAAAAACTGTTTTTGTTTTTTTAACAAAAATATGGCAATTTACACTGTTTTCTACGATCACTTAATTTACCAGTATATTACATTCTCTAAACAAAACATGCAATTATTATACAACAAAAACACCATCTATAAGTGCTCATTCTCAATAAAAGAAGTTGAAATTATACCCTTGTTTGATTTTCGCAGGAATAGTACATTTTTTTTACAAGTATTATCTTCATCTAGTTCCAGAATTTGAAAAAAAAAAAAAAAAATTGTCTCCCTGTTGCTGGGTTCTATTTAATTAACTCATGATGTCAGAAATGATCAATGCAATACTTAACTGTAAACATTAATATCTCTTTTCCTGATTAATTTCACTTGATAACTCCCTTGCTTTCTCCAAACAATCAAATTCTCAGTCAGTCAGTGTCCATCCAAAATAATCAGTACTGACTTTCACCAGTTTCTGCTAGCCTGAAAACTTAATGTGAGCAAGATTCTTTTCTAGGAGTATTAGCAATCAGGACTTCTAGTTCTTTCACTTCTCTTTGCTGCAAACTGTTGCAAGGTCTGGAGATTAAGGCAATTTCAAGCAGTGTGGGAGTGGTGACTTACCACTTAATTATTTTAACTTACAAAATCCTCTGATGATTCTTCAGATGACAATTATGGATCAGTCAGCAAGTGGAGTCTGAAATTTGTGTTGTAGGTGCACAAGTTAAAAGATCAGAACTATACTTGTCGCTGCGGTTCCCTGAGCCTCAGAATCCAAAAAATCTGTCTCTCCTCTATCTCTGAGTGGTTGCTGACAGTATTATTCAAAGTCTTTCTCAAAGCAACTCTGGGATGGGGTCCAGTATTCCCTGCTTTATCCTGTTGTCTCCTCTCATTCTAAGAATTGTTGGGTCTTTGTCATTCTTAAATTATGCTTCCAAGACGGTCTCTCACTTACGTAGCCTCTACATCATTCAGTCACATCAAATCAATCACCCCAGACTTGTGTGATATTTGTCCCAATATCTTGACTTCCCACAGTGCCTTACACAGAATAATTTGGAACATTTCCTTGAAAAACTGGCAGGCTTGAGCTCAAAGTTTCCCTCTCCCTTTCTCTCAGAATTTCTTTAAACTTTCTTTTCTTGCTATATTGTGCTGTGCCTGCCTAACATGCCAAATCCCAGCCTCATTTTGCTACAAAAACTGCAGCACACAATGTGTTCATAGATTCATAGATTCCAAGACCAGAAAGTGCCACTGTGATCATCTAGTTTGACCTCCTGTATGACACAGGCCACAGAACAGGGGTCGGCAACCTCTGGCATGCGGCTCGCCAGGGTAAGCACCCTGGCAGGCCGGGCCAGTTTGTTTACCTGCAGCATTGGCAGGTTCAACTGATCACAGCTCCCACTGCCCGTGGTTTGACCTCCCAGGCCAATGGGGGCGGCGGGAAACCGCATCCAGCACATCCCTCGGCCACGCCGCTTCCCACCACCCCCATTGGCCTGGGACGGCGAACCGCAGTCAGTGGGAGCCGCCAGCGGCTGAACCTGCCAAAGCAGCAGGTAAACAAACTGGCCCGGCTCGCCGGGGTGCTTACCCTAGCGAGCCACCTGCCAGAGGTTGCTGACCCCCGCCATAGAACTTTCCCCAAATAATTCCTAGAGCATAACTTTGAGAATAACAACCAATCTTGATTTAAAAATTGTCCATGGTGGAGAATCCACCATGATGCTTGGTAAGTTGTTCCAATGGTTAATTACTTTCACATTTAAAAATTTACAGCCATTGGATTGTGCTATACCTTTCTCTGCTAGATTGAAAAGACCATTATTAAATATTTGTTCCCCATGTGGATACTTACTGACTGCAATCAAGCCACCCCTTAACCATCTCTTTGTTAAATGGATTGATCTCCTTGAGTCTATCACAATAAGACATAAGATATGGGGGGAGGGATAGCTCAGTGGTTTGAGCATTGGCCTGCTAAACCCAGCATTGTGAGCTCAATCCTTGAGGGGGCCACTTAGGAAACTGGGGCAAAATCAGTACTTGGTCCTGCTAGTGAAGGCAGAGGGCTGGACTCAATGACCTTTCAAGGTCCCTTCCCGTTCTAGGAGATAGGATATCTCCATTTATAATTTATTTCCAATCCTTTAATCATTGTTGTTGCTCTTCTCTGAACCCTCTCCAATTTATCAACGTCCTTCTTGAACTGTGGACACCAAAACTGGACACAGTATTTCAGCAGTGGTCAGGCCCATGCCAAATACAGAGGTAAAATATCCTTTCTACACCTACTTGAGATTCACCAGTTTATGCATCACAGGATCACAGTAGCTCTTTTTGTTGTATCGCTTCAGCCATATTCAGGTGTGGACTTAGCGTTGTTTACATGTGCAGGATCTTTTTCTCTCAACCAATCACATTCCTTGGTTTGTTAATTTAGAACACTCCAGCAGGGTTGTATCAGTGGATTTGATTTCACTTCATTCAACCTTGCCCCAACTCTTTATGGGGCAATGGTAGTTTGTTCTCATTTCCTCAAACAGGCAATATCAATTCTCCCTTTATTTGTTTAAATCCAGTTCAGATCATCACAGCTCAAATTTCTGAAAAATGACAATCAGTTTGGAATCTAACTAGAATGAATAGGAAATTTATCCGATACCATGTTTATCAAGAGCCAATGTTGACTATTTTTCTTTTGACTCTACTTTTTTTTAAAGGACTTCAACATACAGATGATGACAATATTTCAAAACTTGGGGGAACAGTGGAGTGTTTTGATATTTACAAAGGGCCTATTTCTGAAAGGTTCTGAGTCTGAGCACTCCCTAGTTCTGTTGAGAATTGTGGTTCTTAGCACCACAAAGGCTCAGAACCTCCAGCTGGAGTTGAATAATTTCAACATTCCTCAGGAGATGCTCATTACCTCATGTAGTTGGTCCCCAAATTTGGAGAAAGGTGGTTGGGGAGAGAGAAAGATACACCTCTACCTCGATATAACGCTGTCCTTGGGAACCAAAAAAATCTTACCGCATTATAGGTGAAACCGCATTATATCGAACTTGCTTTGATCCACCAGAGTGCGCAGCCCTGCCCCCCAGGAGCACTGCTTTACCGCATTATATCTGAATTTGTGTTATATCGGGTCGCGTTATATCAGGGTAGAGGTGTATTTCTAAATACAGGTCCAACATATTTATTATTATGAGTGTTACAAAAAAACATTGAATAAACAGAACCCTTTCACCCTTCCCACCACTCCCTCTAGGATACATAGTTAAATATTTTTTCTTAAACACAGAAAAGAATGACTTTTTTTCAAAGAAGGCTTATGTAGCAGCTTTATCCAGCTCACAGAGAGTTATTTCAAGGGTCAGAGGAAATTATCTATGAAAAATTGTAGGATTTACAATCCAAAACAAGAATTTACAAGTCTTACTGTGTTTTTACTTTAATTAATACAGTTAATCCCGTTAATTACAGTATTACCAACTCTAAGATTTCAAAAATATTATGACTCATGCCTCAAAAATTAAGGATTTTCTGAAAGTTTAAACATTGTGGAGGGAATTCTTTTCATTTGGCTTCTGGTATCTGAGTTTTTCAGATACACTTGGTTCAAATTTTCAAGTTTTTCCCCACAACCAAGAGGGCTAGAAACCTACTTTTATTTTTCATGAAAGTTGAGATTCTCATCTGATCAATTGATTCCAAGTGCAGGGGCGTTAATGAGAAAACACTATAATGAAACTTGTGATCAAAGTATCAGAGTTGGCAACAGAGCTGGCCGATGCCCTTTTCCCAAAACACGAGATTTCTGTAGGAATATTTCAGATTTGCTGAAAAAAATAAATGGATTTCGCTCCCTGGCTGCCTGCCTGAAAGGTGCTTGTCAATTTTACTTTCTGCCAATGAAATTGACAAAAGCTTTCCTGGATCGCTGCTGAGACTGAGCACTTGGATTATCTTCCTCCCAACCTCCCACTAGCTCCAGAGCTGGAGACATGTAGATCCATTTTACTCTGCCTCCCTACTTCCCCCACAGCTCTGGTATTCAGAGAGGTAGAAAGCTTGGAGGTTTTGCCTCTGTAGTCAAGAGCTGGAGTAAAGGCTATGCCAGGGATCGGCAACCTTTGGCACACAGCCTGTCAGGGAAATCCGCTGGCGGGCCGGGAGGGTTTGTTTACTTGCAGTGTCCACAGGTCCGGGCGATCGCAGCTCCCACTGGCTGCGGTTCGCCGTTCCAGGACAATGGGGGCTGCGGGAAGCGGTGTGGGCTTAGGGATGTGCTGGCCGCCATTTCCCACAGCCTCCATCGGCTGAACCTACAAACGCTGCAGGTAAACAAACTGTCCCAGCCCACCAGAGGATTTCCCTGATGGGCCACGTGCCAAAGGTTGCCGATTCCTGGGCTATGCATATATCTACACTGCAATTAAAAATCGCCTGTGCAAGCTGATTTGGGCTTAACGGGCTCAGGCTGTGGGGCTGTTTCATTGCAGTGTAGACTTCCAGGCTCAGGCTGCAGCCTGTGCTCTGGGACCCTCCCACCTCGCAGGGCCATAGAGCCTGGGCTCCAGCCTGAGCTTGGAAATCTATATGGCAATAAAATAGCCCTGCAGCCCAAGCCCTGTGAGCCCAAGTCAGCGGGCACAGGCCAACCAGGGGGTTTTAGTTGCAGTGTAGACATACCCTAAGTGTCATACTCTATTATCACTTCAAAAGGTTTTTTTCTCTTAATTAATTGGCCTCTCAGAGTTGGTAAGACAACTCCCACCTGTTTATGCTCTCTGTATGTGTGTATATATATCTCCTCAATATATGTTCCATTTTATATGCATCCGAAGAAGTGGGCTGTAGTCCACGAAAGCTTATGCTCTAATAAATTTGTTAGTCTCTAAGGTGCCACAAGTACTCCTGTTCTTCTTTTTGCGGATACAGACTAACACGGCTGTTACTCTGACTCCTATTTTCCTTCCACTTTCATGCACCTGCACAGAAGCCAAGGGAAATATGGCCTTAATTCCTCTTTTTGTACTACTCCCACATCCATATTCACTCATTTCAGTGCATGTATTAAAGATGAGTACCACTTGTTCTGGCTTTTTCTGAATTTCTTCAAGCTGATTTCAACATGAAACATTGAGTTAAGTAGCCTAGAGCTTTCCATGTCCATGTGGGTGTCCTCTGAGATGCCCAGCACTGACAGTGGCAACTCAGAACTGAAGAATCAAGAAGGGATTAGGATTATTTTGACATTTTCCTCAATGTAGGGCATCATTTCTTAATAGACCAGGTTCTTCTATTTCATAAGCAACTAAAGAGTTGCGCATACAGCCTTCTAATTTAGCAATCAGAAACCAAGGGGACTTCAAGTATTAAAATGCAGTGTGCCATGCCATGTGACAGAGATATCTATTATTTCTAATGCCTCTCAGTGTAATAGGGCACTGATCCTTTAAGGGAAGCTATCAGCCAAGCAGTGCCTTAGTCCTTGTTCAGTATGGAACAATGGAATCTTGGGAAGTGAATTTCTTAGCAGAGCCCTGTGAATGGCAGCAGTGCATGCTGGGGAAGAAGGCAATGAAAGGTCTGAGAGAGCTTGGTGAAAAAAAGCCAGCCTATGCTAGAAAGCCCAGAAATAAACCTGGGGAATGTAATGAACTGTCTACTGAAAGGAGGAGTCTTTGGAGATCTCCATAAGTAAGAATTACCAGACATATATGTGGTATGTTTACTAACTACAGGGAACATCCGGGGGACCTGGGGGAAGACAGCTGAGACCAGGCTGGGGAGGAGGCCTAGAAACAAGGTGCAGAGGTGGTTGGAGGAAATGAGCTTGGGCAATGGAGCAGAATTTGCAAAACAACTAGCATCAAATGAGGACGAGGTAAGAAATCTGTTGCACTCTGCATGTTGCATTTGTGTTTTGAGAAAAAAAATCAAGCAATGTTTATATTTCTGCCACATATTAAGGATGAAATGGAGTTCTTGTATTATAGCGGAAGTTGCTTTTGGCAGGGTTTTTCCCTGGGAGGGGCATTTGGCTTTGGGCTCTACTTCTTTCCTTGGCTTGGTAAAGCAGCATCTATTAACTTGCAGGGGATGTTTCAGGATTCATCTTCTCTCACATATATTTTCTTGGGTGGAGAGTTGGAGAGATAGTGTTGTTTGTGCCAGTTGTTATATCTTCTGGTATGTTTACTTTTGGTGTGAAAAGCTCTATTGTGTATATTATTTCAGGATGGCCCAAAGCTTGAAATAACCATCTCTTTGTGTTTTGATAAATCAAATGACTAAATATATAGGTACCGTGAATTTCCCCCCAATCCTCCCTCCCTCCCCAATGTATCTGAGTGTATTCTAAAATAATTGCACAAAACTGCAAATTTATAAAGTAATTTCTAAAATGAATAAAATCCCCTTTTCTTTTCATGTTGCTGTTTTTGCTCATCTGATCTTGGCCAGTTTTTATGCAATGCTGTATAGTTTCTCGGTCCTATTACTTAACAAATAAAAAATTAGTTTCAGATTGCATGTTCTTACTATATGTCCAAAATTATAAGGAACAGAGGAGAATGGACTTCTTCAAAAAGTTCCATATAACTTGAAAACAAATTACAATTCTAAAAAAACAAAACAATCCCCCCCCCCCCCAAAAATGCAAAGCTGCAAAATGAAGACAACTAAAAATATACTAGGCACATGAGAATAAACAGGCAATAGCTCTAAGCCCTGCTGTACTTGTTTATGGCAGAATATTTGCATTTTTCGTTGAGAGTGCTGACTCGCCAAACAATTAACTCATCTGACATAAAACTAATTACACATTCTGCCCATTATACAACCAAGATATTACTGGCCAGATATACTGCATACAGCAATAATTAAATACCTCCATCATTACTTTCAACTGCTTTTACTGGTGAGAATGAGAAGTATTCATGTTACTTATATCCACTGGAGATACATGGCATGTTTCTGAATTAATCTGGTTTGATTTGAACTATAGATGTTGGATGTGCATGGGCAAGATATCAATAGTGCCCTGTGACTTATTTTTGTTCACAAACATTATTCATTTTCCACCTGAATAAATTATGTGCAAGGTCTCTGAAAACTCCCCTTTGCAGATCTTAAAGCTATTGTGTGCCTCATGCTAACTGAAGCCAAAGAGGAAAACTAAAAAGACAGAAAAAACAACAAGGAGTCCTTGTGGCACCTTAGAGACTAACAAATGTATTTGGGCATAAGCTTTCGTGGGCTAGAACCCACTTCATCAGATGCATGGAGTGGAAAATACAGGAGCCGGTATAAATACATGAACAGATGTGAGTTGCCTTACCAAGTGTAACGTCAATCTAACGAGACAATTCAGTTGACAGCAGGATACCAAGGGAGGAAAAATAACTTTTGAAGTGGTAATAAGAGTGGCCCATTTCAGACAGTTGACAAGAAGGTGTGAGTAACAGTAGGGGGGAAATTAGTATTGGGGAAATTAGGTTTAGGTTTTATAATGATCCAACCACTCCCAGTCTTTATTCACGTCTAATCTGATGGTGTCCAGTTTGCAAATTAATTCCAGTTCTGCATTTTCATGTTGGAGTCTGGTTTTGAAGTTTTTTTGTTGAAGAATTGCCACTTTTAGGTCTGTTATTGAGTGACCAGGGAGACTGAAGTGTTCTCCTACTGGTTTTTGAATGTTATGATTCCTAATGTCAGATTTGTGTCCATTTATTCTTTTGCGTAGAGACTGTCCAGTTTGGCCACTGTACATGGCAGAGCAGCATTGCTGGCACTTGATGGCATATATCACATTGGTAGATGTAAAGGTGAACGAGCCCCTGATGGTGTGGCTGATGTGATTAAGTCCTATGATGGTGTTCCTTGAATAGATATGTGGACAGAGTTGGCACCAGGGTTTGTTGCAGAGTTTGGTTCCTGGGTTGGTGTTTTTGTTGTGTGGTGTGTAGTTCCTGGTGAGTATTTGCTTCAGGTTGGGGGGGCTGTCTGTAAGCGATGACTGGCCTGTCCCCCAAGGTCTGTGAGAGTGAGGTTTCATCCTTCAGGATAGGTTGTAGATCCTTGATGATACACTGGAGAGGTTTTAGTTGGGGGCTGTAGTTGACGGCTAGTGGCATTCTGTTACTTTCTTTGTTGGGCCTGTCTTGTAGTAGGTGACTTCTGGGTACCCTTCTGGCTCTGTCAATCTGTTTCTTCACTTCACCAGGTGGGTACTGTAGTTTTAAGAATGCTTGATAGAGATCCTGTAGGTGTTTGTCTCTGTCTGAGGGATCGGAGCATATACGGTTGTATCTTAGAGCTTGTCTGTAGACAATGGATCGTGTGATGTGGTATGGATGAAAGCTGGAGGCATGTAGGTAAGTATAGCAGTCAGTAGGTTTCTGGTATAGGGTGGTGTTTATGTGACCATCGCTTATTAGTTCTGTAGTGTCTAGGAAGCAGACTTCTTGTGTGGACTAGTCCAGGCTGAGGTTGATGGTGGGGTGAAAATTGTTGAAATCTTGGTGGAATTCCTCAAGGGCCACCTTTCCATGGGTCCAGATGATGAAGATGTCATCAATGTAGTGCAAGTAGAGTAGGGGGTATAAGGGGATGAGAGCTGAGGAAGTGTTGTTCTAAGTCAGCCATAAAAATGTTGGCATACTGTGGGGCCATAAGGGTACCCATAGCAGTCCTGCTGACTTGAAGATATAAACTGTCTCCAAATCTGAAATAGTTGTGGGTGAGGACAAAGTCACAAAGTTCAGCCACCAGGTTTGCTGTGATGGTATCGGGGATGCTATTCCTGATGGCTTGTATTCCATCTTTGTGTGGAATGTTCGTGTAGAGAGCGTCTACATCCACAGTGGCTAGGATGGTGTTTTCTGCAAGATCACCAAAGGATTGTGGTTTCCTCAGGAAGTCAGTGGTGTCTCAAAGATAGCTGGGAGTGCTGGTAATGTAGGGCCTGAGGAGAGAGTCTACAAAGCCAGATAATTCTGCTGTCAGGGTGCCAATGTCTGAGATGATGGGGCGTCCAGGGTTCCCAGGTTTATGGATTTTGGGTAGCAGATAGAACCCCTGGTCGGGGCTCTAGAGGTGTGTCAGTGTAGATTTGTTCGTGTGCTTCTTTAGGGAGTTTTCTTGAGCAGATGGTGTAGTTTCTTTCGGTAATCCTCAGTAGAGTCAGAGGGTAATGGCCTGTAGAATGTTGTGTCAGAAAGTTGTCTAGCAGCCTCTAGTTCATATTCCGACCTATTCATGATGACTACAGCACCTCCTTTGTCAGTCTTTTTTATTATGATGTCAGAGTTGTTTCTGAGGCTGTGGCTAGGCTTGTGTTCTGCATGGCTGAGGTTATGGGGCAAGTGATGCTGCTTTTCCACAATTTCAGCTGGAAGCACTCTACTTAGAAGTCCAGTCTGTTGTTTCAACTTTCAGGAGGAGTCCACGTATAATCCTTTTTGTAGTGTTGGTAGGAAGCTTCCTGTTGGTTAGTGTGCTGTTCAGTGGTGTGTTGGAAATATTCCTTGAGTCGGAGATGTCAAAAGTAGGATTCTAGGTCACCGCAGAACTGTATCATGTTTGGGGGGGGGGGGGGGGGCGGTGGGGCAGAAGGAGAGGCCCTGAGATAGGACAAACTGTTCTGCCGGGCTAAGAGTATAGCTGGAGAGATTAACAATGTTGTTGGGTGAGTTAAGGGAACCATTGTTGTGGCCCTTTGTGGCATGTAGGAGTTTAGATACTTTAGTGTACTTTTTCCTCTGTAGAGAAGCAAAATGTGTGTTGTAAATGGCTTGTCTTATTTTTGTATAGTCCAGCCATGAGGGAGTTCATATGGAAGGTTGTTTTTTTAAGAGAGTTTCTAGTTTTGAGAGTTCATTCTTGATCATCTTCTGTTTGCTGTATAGGATGTGGATCAGGTGGTTCCTCAGTTTCTTTGAGAGTGTGTGGCACAATCTCTCACCATAGTCTGTGTGGTATATTGATTGTAATGGATTTTTTACCTTCAGTCCTTTTGGTATGATGTCCATTTGTTTGCATTTGGAAAGGAAGATGACGTCTGTCTGTATCTGCACAATTTTTTTCATGATGTCGATGGATTTCCACTTCATACAGCTAAATTCGATGCCTTGCATGGTGACAGGTTTCAGAGTGGTAGCCGTGTTAGTCTGTATCAGCAAAAACAACAAGGAGTCCTTGTGGCACCTTACAGACTACCAAATGTATTTGGACATAAGCTTTCATGGGCTAAAACCCACTTCATCAGATGCATGGCATGGAAAATACAGGAGCAGGTATAAATACATGAAAAGATGTGAGTTGCCTTACCAAGTGTAAGGTCAGTCTAACGAGACAATTTAATTAACAGCAGGATACCAAGAGAGGAAAAATAACTTTTGAAGTGGTAATGAGAGTGGCCCATTTCAGAATCAGATTGGTTGGGTCATTACAAAACCTAAACCTAATTTCCCAAATACTAATTTCTCCCTACTGTGACTCACACCTTCTTGTCAACTGTCTGATTGCTTCAGTGGCTGCTCAGAGGTGTGTGGTTGCTCCTTCTGTGCTATGGATAAAGTCTCCATGCCTGCTAGGTTCAGGATGCTACAATGTGAGCCAAGGCAGGGTCTTCTGATCTCTTTTTAATGGACCCAGTGGCCTTAGTATTTCACATAACTTGCATGAAGAAGTTGTTTCTACTGTTCTAGTTTATCAGCTGAAATAGCAGGCTGTGTGGGAGCCCTGTGCCGTGGCCATAGGTTGAAGAGTGGATTTCACCCCTGCCCAAATTAGGGTAGGATTGAGTTTAACCATATGTCACTATCACTACTATCACTATTTCCAGGTTGGATAGCTGAACCTTTCTGAGCATAAGAATAATGCTAAGTAGCATTTGTAGGGTTGGTGGTGCTGACACAACAGAGACCAGTAGCTGTTATTAAATCAGCTCCAGTTACTTTCCACTTCATCATGTCTTTCAAATACTTTTAAAACTCCTTTTTAAAGCTATTTATGCAGGCTTGGCTGGTTTGATAGTTGGTATTACATATGCAGCACTAATTGAACTGTTTTTATTCATTTATTTTTAAAGACCTTCAGAGTTA
The DNA here is from genome assembly GCF_027887155.1 of Malaclemys terrapin pileata. Taxonomy (NCBI): domain Eukaryota; kingdom Metazoa; phylum Chordata; order Testudines; family Emydidae; genus Malaclemys; species Malaclemys terrapin. The sequence goes on along the minus strand of NC_071505.1, from coordinate 288,852,319 downwards.
GGTGTTACCTTCACAATTGTTTCATGCCCCTTAGTCCTTATATTTGAGAAAAACTCAAAGTCCTGGAATGTCTCTTATTTTCTCCTCTTCAGAACTTTGTATAAGTTAATGAGGTCAACACCTGGCTTTTCTTCTTTAGAATACATATATTGTTCAAGTCTGTTTGCCAAGTTCCTTAATCACGACATCTGGTTATACATTTTTCTTTCAACACAAGCCTCCACCCGGCCCTTAATTCATTATTCCAGACTTTCATCTGATGAAACATGTACTTCTTGTTTTTCCATTTTTTTTCTCAGCACAGACCTATTCACAAAGGTCTGATACTTCAGTTGTTACTGAGGTGTTTAGTCCTTACTCACTACAGTAATCACAAGGCTATGTAGTGGAATGACATTTAAACAAAATAAAAATAGATATTGAAATGACCTTACTAGCAAATTTCAAAAACAGTCTTGATAACCCATGGTTTGTACATTAGATAGTTCTATGGAAAAACAAGTATTAGATTGTTGAAGTCTTTCTACAAAATTTAATTATTATGATTATTATTATTAAGTTTGCAGTGATTTTGAACTGATCATGACTATTAGTAACTTTTCAGTAATGTAATAGGATAGGGATGAACTCTTGGTAGACATTTGGGGCCTTAGCCACATATAGGGGGACTATAGGAAATCCAGTTAACTTCAACCGGTGTTCTGTATGTGTAATGCTTGTAGGGCTGGGCCCTTAATGCATTACAGAAACATTTGATCTATTTCAAAATCAATATTGACTTTGTTTATAAAGAGAACTATTTAAATAAATAAACAAACAAACAACCCTGTAGCACTTCAAACACTGGAACAACATTCTTCTTAAAATTTTTATCTCAAGGACATGTATAGAAACTCAACCTGAATTACTCTACTAGCATAAAGCCTTGTCCAATGGCTTGTTCACATTTAAAAAGTTTGACATTATGGACAATCTTCACAAATTATACTATTTGTTTCACAGAGAAACTTCAGTCCATTGCTTGGATGCCTGTGTGGCATATGAATTAATCCCCTGGCTACAACACATTGTGGCATAGGAACTATAGGGGGATGGATATACAGTTTGTAACTTAGAACACATGACCGTACATGTGCTCTTAGTGACAGGTGGGCTACACCTTATTCACAGAACACAGAGCAATGCCTCATAGTTAAGAATGATCAGAAAAGGAGAGCAGCAGGCCAACTTTGTAGATGCCCTCCAGGTTATGAACAGTGAAGCTAAAGCAGACCATGGAAGTGCCCAGCTACAAATCCTACTGTTCTGGACTTGGAAACCTGAGCCTGGCATCTGGATCTTTCAGTTGCCAGCTTCACTCTATGAATAGCCTTAAAGGTTGACTCATCTGCAGAAACAAAGGAAAATGAAGGCCAAGGGGTCTATGTACAAAACTACCCTGCCAGCTACATGAAGATGCAGTGCCAAATGCATTTTGAGTATTTCAGTCACAATCACGTCACTGTGGTCCAATGTCTTAAAAATACATTTGGGTCAGATAAAGCTTGTGGGACATGTATCTGGTGTATTACAAATATATTGGGGATTGCACTCTCAAAACACACTATATTTGAAGTAGTTTTCAGGGATACCATTTATATCTGTCCTTAGTAAACTTTGTGATCAATCATGCCACTTCTCACAACAGATATCAAAGAAGTCTGTAAAGATTCATGTCAAAAGATCAATAACGGAGCTGAAGATGGAGTTCAAGCCACTGTGAATTTGAAAGAGAAGTCACTTTTATGATCTTTGGGGCCAAATCCTACTATGCTCCTTAAACAGACAAAAAGTCCCATGGAGATGAAGGATGGACTTGTGGTTAAGATACTGGATTAGCACTCAGAGTATTTGGATACAATTCTTAGCCCTGCCACTGACTTCCTGGGTGATCTTGGGTAAATCCTTTATGCCTCAATCTCCAATCTGAAATGAGGTTAATAATACTTCCTTTGGCTGTTTTACCTATTTAGACCGTAAGCTCTTTAGGGCAAGGACTGCCTCTTACTATATATGTGTACAGTGTATAGAACAATAAGGTCCCAATCTTGACTGGGACATCTAGCTGCCACTGCTATTTAAATAATAATAAGCTTCAACTGGAGGTTTATCTGAGCAAAGAACCAGGACAAAGACCTTAGCTTTTAGGTGTGCATTTTCCTGTTCATAAGGGAATGCTTTATAAGATACTGCAAAGAACCATTGCCTCCTGATGAATGGAAAAAAAGAAAAGAAAAGAACTATTTGAATTAAGAATAGTATATTGAAGTTTATCTGACTTGCTCCAATAGTATTCATCAAACTAAAATATGACAAGTCTTGGCTTTTTGCATTTGCAAGTCACTTACAAACCAGTCTTGTTAGCTGTAAATATATTCAGCATTTGTAAGTATTCACCAAAGAGTTTGACCTAATAATTTCAAACTACCAGCTGTTAGCTAACTGTGCACAAACTTATTCATTAGAGCTTGTCAAAAAAAGAATTGCTACAAACTTTTTAAAAAAAATGAAAACTGACCTTTTTATAAAATTAGCATTTTAATGGATATTTTTTTTGAGGGGGAGGAGGCAGGGGTTAGACTTTTTTGAATTTCTGATCAAACAAAATGCAAAATCTTTTAAGTTTTTGGTTGTTCTCTCCTCTTCTCCCTTTGTTTCCTCACTCATAGCCATTTTCAGCAGTCTAATGGAAAAAGGAAGGAGACAATAAGGAAGGAATAGTTAATGATGAATGTTACAAATATATAATGTAAATCTGCCACAAAATGGTACAGTATATGGGATTTCATGAATTCTCTGCTGTTTTCTGACTATTCACAAATATTATAACCCTATGAATAGCACTACATCCATTTGAACTGTTTATTTACTTATATATTAGAGCCATATTCTGATACCCCTGATCATATTGTGTAGTACTTTATTCTGTGAGTGGTCCCACTGAAGTCAATAGGATTATTCTTCAAGTAAATTTCTGTTTAGTGTAATCAAATGCATTGGAATCTTGCCCATAGTCTGTTTTTTTTTTCATTATTTCATTATTCAAACCTGTTATATCCAGGTTTAAGGATGCTTTCCTCCACCCTTGTATATAGTATTGCACAATGTATTAGGTGAATATTGGGGGTTAAAGTGTTTGCCCTCCTCTGAAGCATTGGGTGCTTTTTACTATTGTCCTAAGGAAAGATTAAAAACTAGTGACTAATCTGGTTTCCCAATTATGGTGTTCCTAGTTGAAAAAAACATATGACCAGCACCCTGTCTTAAATTCCACTTACTCTAGAAGAGTTTAGGATTTTCATTGTAAAACTGAGACTGAGAAAATAGAAACATAGGAGAATGTAATTGATATACTCCAAAGGGCCTTTAAAATAGTTAATAACATCCTGATATTTAAAAAGAAGCCCCTTTGTTCCAGCAGATGTTTACATAATTAATAATAACGATAATAGTGATGCAAGAACAGCATCTCTTTTACATTTCTTAACAAAGTTTCAACTTCCGATATTAAGACAGAACTTAATAGTTCTTTACGTTTTCTGGTCCCTGAGATCCTTTGACATTGCTACTGATAGTTCCTACAGTCTTCAAAATATTCATGAAATTCATTTGGGCCATCCTAAATCTTCATATTCCCACCTCAGAATAACTGCCAGAACTGAGCTTATCATCAACATTTACAAAGAATGGCTGGATGCCTCTTAAATGTAGAATCTCAGACATAACAAAGTTATGTGAAATAGAGATTTCTTTCAAAGTGATTCCATATGCATTATAACTGGCCAGTTTCCTCTGTCTTGCATCATTGCTCAGACAAAAACGAAGTAGTTCAGGCATTTTATGAGAAGGACATAATGCCTGTAAAATTTATGCCTCTCTTCACACCACTAGAAAATACTCCAGGGTACACCAGAGAACAAACTTCTCCAGCTCATGAGGGACATAGTGCATTGGATGCAGGTCATTAATTTAGCACTTTCTGAGCCAGCTACTCTGATGCAGCAGGCAGCTTTAGCTGTTACAAGTATTCATTATTAATACTCATAACCCCTACCTCCCCCTGTTATGATGCTGTTTAACTGTATCCTTAAAGCAATTTAAACTCAAGAATGTCCATATAGACAAATCTCTTCCAAAGACAATATTCCGCAGTAAAGAATCAAAACACTGCAGTAATATTATTGTCATGCGAGCATTTGGGACTGTAATACTGTAACATCTTTCTTTCAAATAATGGTTGATCCCATCTGGAAAAATCTTCACTCAGCTCATCTCAAAAGAATGTGTTGAAGACAAGGTCATTTAATGGATTGGGCCGAGGAGTAGAATTGAATTCTAATGCTGGTTCTGATTCTGATTTCCTTTGTGGCCTTGTGTAAATCACTAAGGCCAAAACATGCTAATTTGGGTGTCTACGTGTAAATCTACATTTAGGTTCTTATATCAATGTCCTCTTCTTATCGCCTTACTTTGTGGAATAAAATATTTTTTTCTGTTTTTAATTAATATTATTAGTACTGTGGAGCCAACCCTGCTGACAGAAATGGAGCTGGATTATATTCCTGTTCGTGCAGCCACAGTCGTGTTCACTAAATTCCATTTGTAGAATATATATTACTGGTGGTGATGTGCAACTCTGGAAATAAAAAAAAACAAAACACAGACCAACTTTCAGGCCTCAAGGTGAGTTACAGGGCTGGCAGTTAGAGATCTAATATCATCTTTATTTGTAGATTGTCTGATATTGAGTCACTGAAAAGCAATAAACATGGAACCTTAGGATGGGTATTTGAGTATTTTATTTATATATTTATAAATACTAAGACAATGGACAAAAATGCTCAATTACTGTCCAGAAATTACTAAAAAATATACACAATTTACAATTTTCAGTTTCCCTTTCAGAAAGCCAGAAAAATCTAATTTAATAAAATAAGAATTAACAGTAGGTGACGTGTGTGTGTGAGAGAGACAATAACAAAACTTCCATCACATATTGAGTGTGTAAACATGACATCCAATGATAAAAGTACCATGGAAAGGTGCTTGGTATGGATGTGCAAAACATATGCCACAAAATACTAATAAATTAACAACTTCAATCAGGAATCTATAAGAGACATAGATTTTATGTAAGAGTGATCATAAGATATAAATGAAAAGATAAATAGAAAGCTGATGCTATTTCATCTTCCAGTGAGAAAATGTTCTCTAATGTTTAGAGATCATCATTTAGTTATTCTTTTTATCTAACACATCTTTGAAGTCATCAGACACTTACATAATTAAAAAATGCATCATTCACTCTGTGAAATTTACTTCATCTGCCCAAAGCCTGAAGTGTGTGTGTGTGTGTGCATGCTTTGGGAGGTGAAATCCACTCCTGAATCTGTAGGCACTGTATGGGCTGCAGCATTTGCTGCTCCTCCCCAGTCTATGGGCTGAAGTCAATATTATTTTTTGTGTGAGTAGTGATCAGCATGTGTGTAAGAGGAGAAGGATCAGACCTAGTTTAATATAATGAAGTATTTGTTTTATTAGCAATGAAAAGAGCTGGTCAAATTATTTATTGTGAATATGTTATCTGAAGAAAATCACTATTTCTTCCTGCTCATAGATAATTTTTGAACTTATCCTGGCTTCTGCCCGTGCTTTTTGTTTTTCACGTGTATTCTCCAAAAACATTGGGTGAACAATTTTCACCCCAAAGATATTGGCAAACTATTCACTTTGACTGTTCCTTATTCATGATGTGTGACAGTGACTAAGTTGCAAGGTATTGTCTCAGTTCCTTGATTGGGAGACTGAAAATTATTAAACAGGAATATAATTAATTATTAACAGTGAAATGCGAACAGCTTCATGTAGGGATATGTGAGGAAATAGTGAACATAAAGTGCCACACACGTGGCTGAAATTATCTGCTTTTCAGAATACAAATATTTGTTTGCAATGCTAGTTTTGCTGTGTTCAATCAATTTCAACAATCCTTACTGCAGTAACTTATTTTGAGATCAGAATATCTTTCTTTCTTTCTTTTTTTCTTTCTTTCTTTCTGAAAATGTCAATATATGCATCTAAAATGGATATCTTGAAGAATTTGATTCACCTGGGTCCTAAGAAAAAAATTGACCTTCACCAACATCCTAAAAAATGTTCTTTTGACTACCATTCATGGCTTTTCTTTTTTTTTTTTTTTTTTGCTTCCTGTGCAATTTTTGACTTTATAGTTGGCCAACGTGAACAATATGACTGCATGACAACTTATGTCAGAACAGTAAGCGTACTTCTGAGTCTTCACATGTCGCTGCCCAGAAAATGTTGAGCTCTGCAGGGGCAGAAATAGCATTTGTGAGAATATTGGCATAACTCTTCCTCTTCCTACAAAGACAATATGGACAGGTTATCACTAATATGAGCTATGGAATAACCAACACCATGTCTTGAGTACAATATGTACCAGGGCCAAAACTATTACATTTGTCTTTACATCTCTTAGCAAAACACAGACACAGGTCATGAGTAGTACTCTGTTTATTCTTTACCGCAACCTAGTGTCATTCATATATCAGATATATCAGAGCATTTCTGTGGAACTGAGTCTGACTACCTGCTAGCTGTGCTGACATATGCCTACACAAGGTGATTTTTCTTTTTACAGTCAGTTATTTGGAGAAGGAAAAAAATCACTATACAGTTCTGTTCAGATTGAAAGCCACTAATATTGAGACTGATTTCTACAAAATTGAGAAATGTAATTGTATTATTTGTATTCATCTTACTGGTGGACACCAACCTCACTAACCTAGATATTCACTGAATAACATATGTATTTCTTAAGACAAATTCAAAGGTGTGGGAATAGTACAATTGTAGCCAAGTTGGGAGAAACAGTTACAAGTAGGGCTGGTCAAAACATTTTTTCACCAAAATGATTTTCCTCTGAAAACTGAAAATATTCAGCCAAATATAGAACATTTCTATTTGTCAATACTGCTAAATTAGAAATAAGTTGTTAGTGAAGCATTGAACAAGTGGATAACTATGCCAGGCAAAAATTGTACGGTTTGGAATTACTTGGAATGTATACAAATATTCTTTACACTCTGTTTTCTAGGCATGATTATCTGGAGGCAAACGTTCACTGCTTTAGCATTCTTTTCAAATTCATCTCCAGGGTTAACCATCCATGTTTAATCATTGCTGATAATGAGAATTGCAAACTTTTAAAAATCCCTTAACTATAACTCTGTGAATAGGTTTGTGCATAAAATAGAGTGAGAGACATTTGCTTTTATTTATTGCTTTGATTTTTGTTTAAAGGGTGATAGAATCGACCTCATTTTTTCTTTCAAATGTGATGTCATTTTGAAATGGTTTCACTGTACAGAGACCAGTCTGGGAACTAGTAGAGAAGAAGCTCAAATAATGTATTCAGTTTCCTACTGTATCTGAATCTTTTTCTGTTGTCTTAGTGTCTGCCAGATCTCTCCCTCCTGTGGATTTTCCCATGGTAGGGGTCATTGCAGTGAAGAAATTGAATTTCTGCAGAAGTAGAAAGGGATTCAGCTCCCAGATCCTCCAGGCTCTTGTGTCCCCAGGTAACCCCATCCAGTTCTTGGTAGTATGGCTCCAATAGACGTGCATTGCCAAGGCTTTCCATGTTAGTATGACACTGGAGCAGTGGTGTGCAACCTGCAACCCGGGGGCTGCATGCAGCCCGTCAGGGTAATCTGCTGGCGGGCCGCCAGACAGTTTGTTTACATTGGCTGGGAATGGCGAACCACAGCTTCTGGGAGCTACGGGCGGCCGTGCAAATGTAAACAAACTGTCTGGTGGCCCACCAGTGGATTACCCTGATGGGACGCAGGTTGCCCACCACTGCACTGGAGTTTCCCTAAAGGAGGGTTCCAGAGCACAGGGAGGGCACTATGCAAGTCTGAGGCTGCATTAACATTTTGTTGGTACAAAATGTTTCCCCAGTTTGTTTTTTATCTGCCCACATGATCCCAGTTAATTTTTCTGAGATCAGAAATATTCTCATTAGACTGGATCCGATCAACCAGTTCTAGGTGCTAAAAATATCACTCAACATCCATGGACTCAATTAAACAAATATTATCAGTCACATTCACTACATGCAATGAAACGTACATGTAGTAGACCAGGGGTCGGCAACGTTCAGCACGCGGTTCGCCAGGGTAAGCACCCTAGCTGGCTGGGCCAGTTTATTTACCTGCTGACGTGGCAGGTTCGTCCGATTGCGGCCCCCACTGGCCGCGGTTCGCCGTCCCGGGCCAATGGGGGCAGCGGGAAGCCGCGGCCAGCACATCCCTCAGCCCGCGCCGCTTCTCGCTGCCCCCATTGGCCCGGGACGGTGAACCGCAGCAGTGGGGGGCCACGATCGGCTGAACCTGCCACGTCAGCAGGTAAATAAATTGGCCCGGCCCGCTAGGGTGCTTACCCTGGCGAGCCGCATGCCGAACGTTGCCGACCCCTGTAGTAGACAATATCAAAACCTTGCAAACATGCTCCGCACTTCCTTTTCATGTGTTGTATCGCTTTGGTTCTCTAAATTAAATTAGACACATATTTAAGCACTTGGGTTGAGCTGCACTGTGCTCAAGTGGGGCTTAAAAACAACATCTAACACTAAGGGTCTGATTCAAAGCCCATAGAAGTCAGTGGGAACACTAAACATTGAATTAATGGAGTTTGGATCAGCCTCTAAATGAGGATTATTATTTTTTTTTAAATGATTATGCCTATGAAGGCAGTGTAAGGGAAGGATAAAGATTTACAGAAAAATGAATACAGGAAGGAATGAAAAGAGGAGCAAAAGAAAAGGTAGACAAATGAATCCGCTTCAGAGATGAGGAAATATATTTAATTCTCCAGTCAACAAAGGCCTCCTAGTTTCTCCTGTAAAAGAAAAATGGCATAGGAAGTAAATCTATAGCAACGATACAGTAATCCTCTCATTCTTGAGGAAGGCAGTCCATAACTTGACTTTTTTTTCAGTCGATTCCCACAATGAACCACAGAGAAATTAGCTTTATTTTTGTCATATCATTTATCACAGAAACAGATTTTTTTTAAAAATATTGTACATTGCCCTAAACATATATCTACTAATTTTAAGTTGTCATTCCAGTTCCAGTTTGGTTGTACTTGGTTCAATGAACTAGCTCTTTCTCTCTCTCAGGTTCTCTGACTTAATTAGTTGTCACTATACCAAAGACATAAAATAAATCTGTTACTTGTGCAGTTGCCTCACTGGCCATCTCACTGTATGTACCATAAAGTGCCAGCTGCTAGTTGGTTGTGGTGTTTGGTTTACTTTAGTCATGATTTTTTTCTTTTTTTAGAAAGTAGAGGAAAATACTGCATAGTTACTTAGTTTTGTTCTTAAGTTCTTTGAGCAGGATCCTTTGTCAAAATAGTAGCAAACTTCTATTACCAATGCCTGATTCTTAAGCCCAAGTTGTTAGATCTGTTGCTAGTTGTGTAATGTGACAAGAGAGGCAAATCTACCCTTTTCTTGCTTTGTAAAATACCTTGTTTTTAACCCTGACTTCCCATGGCTATTGTCATTGCAAGCCACAACCATATTCTCCCACTTACGTTCTCACTGATGACAAAAATAATATTTGTGACTCTAAGAAGATCTTAAACTATTGTGCCAAGGAACCCTATTATCTGTCTCCTTGAGAACATTCTTGGTGAGGAAGGCAGCCATCCTATCATTGGAAATATTACTTGTGTCTATCTGGAGCCTAATGTTTGAAGCTATAATACAGGTCATAGTAACAGTTCGGAGCAAATTGATTCAGTGATGTGTTTTGTCTTCCAGCAATAATATATTGTGGAAAGTTGATGTTTCTTGTAGATTTCTAAATGTTGTGGCATTGAAAAATGTTTGACAAAGGTAAAATACTTCCTACAGACTTATGAATACTAATAAACTAGAATTTGGTCAAAAAACTAATACACAAATCACTTTGTTAACAGTCTTTGTAAGGAGTGTGGAATTGGATTTTTCAGTGCTGGAAATACTCATACCAAATTCTGCCCTTAGTTTTCAGGTCTGTAACTAGGTGTAACTGAGGGGAGAATCTGGCCTATGTTTCTTTGAACCAGAGTGGGTACAGAGTGTTCACCATTTAAAAGAGCAGTGATTTAATAGCAGTTAGTGTTATGTGACATATCAGTATTTCTGTATATTCTGAATGGGAAATAATTACACTAGCTCATATACAAGTGTGGCAACTATTGACTTTTTAATGGTGTTAAACCAATGTAATTTCCATTGATCCTAATGAAAGTTATGCATAAGTACCATGAGGTAAACTGATCTCTGACTGGATGACATTTTGTCTGCCTCCTAGACCTCATAATGGAGAACACTTAGGGTACACCTGGACAGCAGTAAGGAGCAGTTCAACAACAGGCAGAATAGGTGCTGGATGACAGTTGAATGTGCTTTTGGCAGATTAAAGGCACGCTGACAATGCCTTTATGGCAGGTTAGACCTTAATGAGGATAATATTCGCATGGTCATAGATGCGTGCTGTACGTTGCATAATTTCTGTGAAGTCAAGGGTAAAAGGTTTACTCAGGGGTGGAGTGCTGAGGCAGACCGCTTGATTGCTGATTTTGAGCAGACAGATACCAGAGCTATCAGAGGAGTCCAGAGCGGGGCAATTCGAATCAGCGAGGCTTTGAGGCAATCACTAATGTATATCTCTGTGATTGGTGCTTCAATGTTACATTACATGTAGTTTTCCTAGGAAGCAATGGTGACATTTTGTGGCTTACATTCCAGTAAGCAAATGATTAAAATGCCTGTGCGTGTATTGGTAGTGCCTGCGATCTCAATTTGTAGAAAACCAGTAAAGATGAGTTACCATTCGAAAACTTTGCTTTTATTGCACAAGAAACAGCACTAGGGTGACCAGATAACAAGTGTAAAAAATTGGGACTGGAGTGAGGGGTAATAAGTGTCTATATAAGAAAAAGCCTCCAAAATCAGGACTATCCCTATAAAATCGGGACATCTGGTCACCCTAAACAGCACACACAAACACACACATGCTCAGTGGGAAAGGAGGAACCAGGGAAGGGCAGACTTTCACAACTATGCGTAGGTCCAGCTATCATTGTGAAAGTTGTCTGAGGGGGTGGAATGAAGGGGAAACCGAGAGTCCTGGACGGTGCAAAGGAATGTGCGTTTGTAGTTTGGGGGGGCACGGAAAAGAGTTCTGAATGTGCCGCAGGGGAGGGCGGGCACGGATCTGCTCAGTCTGCAGCATTATTAAGGACTTCAGCATCTGCTTTTGGTCCTCCATTACTTTAATCATCTGCTCAGGTGCGTCCTTAACAAACTCCTGATTCTCTTTTCTGTCCTGATGTTCAGCTTCCCAACACTCCTTGCATTCCCTATTTTCTGTATTGGAGCACTGCAGTACCTCCCAGATTGTGTCTTATTTGCTGCATCTTGGGTGCTTGCTTATCTGGCAGAGATGCTTGGCCGGGGTGCGTGGGGTGTTCTGAAGGCCACATCTGCTGAAGCACAGGGGACAATGCACAGAAGCGGGATTGTTAAATTCGCATATAGCATTGAAACATTTCAGTTAAATACACCTTTTGCAACATAGCAATCACTTTCTCACTGACGCTTGCCAGGCACACATCTCTGCGAACACCCACAGTATGTAAGTGTTGGCGGGGGGGCAGGCACTCTACATGGGGAAAAGAGTATACACTCTTTGTAAGGGTCGTGGTGCAACATACTAGGGGAAAAATTCTAAAATTCTCCCACACTTTTCCACAGGCAGGGGTCATTCTAGCAGATATCTCACTGTTAAGGGTAAGCATGGAAACGAGGGCACATTTACTCCATGCTTGTGGCTTCCACCCTACTCCCTAAGCTGCTCACCTTTGTGCCGCTTTGCTCCCTGCATAAGGATTGCCGAATGGCATGGGAAAGTTTCCTACAGAGGAAGGGGGAAGGAACAAAGCTGGTCTGCCATGGAACCTTCAGCAGAGGATTGCCGAGTACCTCCAGAAAACTTTCTTGGAGATTTCTCTGGAGGATTCTGGTGAGATCTCGGCATGCATCAACACCCTGTTCTACCGTACCAATTAGCTACACAGGGAAATGTCCAGCATACAGAAACACAGCCAGCCTCCCACATTTCTATACCCTGAACCCACCTCCACACTACACAAACCACAGCCACTTACCAGGCATCTCTTCTGCTTCTTGCTCGCCAGAAAGCAACTGCTGAGACTGGCTAGATCTCTCTGGAGTGTAGAACAGTTCCTGGCTGCCAGCACTGGAGCTACAAGTCGTTGTCTACCTCCACCTCTTCATCAATAACTTCATCCTCTTTCTACTGAAGTATCCACGGGACTCTTGGTGGTGGAGGTGGGGTCGCCACCAAGGATAGCGCCCAGCTACTTATAAAACCAGCAGGTCTTAGGTGAAGCACTGAAGTGATGGTTTGCCTCCCTCGCCTTATGGTATGCCTGCCTCAGCTCCTTTATCTTCGCTCTGCACTGCAGTGTGTCCCGATCATAGCCCTTTTCACACAAGCCTTGAGAAATGTGCCCATAGGAATGGCAACTCCTACATCTCAAGCGCAGCTGGGACTGCACAGCCTCCTCTCCCCATATACTGATCAGATCCAACAGCTCCGCATTGGTCCAAGCGGGAGAGCGTTTGGTGCGATAACCCACCATGGTCACCTGGGAAGATCCGATAAGACCTCTCCATGCTGAGCCAGCAGGAAATGGAATTTCAAAAATACCTGGGGCTTCTAAGTGGGAGGGGTAGATAGTTGTTTTTCTGGCTGCAGGGCAGTGGAGTTCAAACTGCTGACCAGAGCGGTCATGATGGGCATTGTGGGACACCTCCTGGAGGCGAATTAAAGCAATGAAATCAAGCGTGGTGTCTACATTGGCACTTTGTCGAGAAAAATGTAGAGGAAAAAGATGCATGTCTCTCATTGGGGTGGTTGTATTTTGTTGCCAAAACCGGGCATTTTTCCCAACAAAAGTTGCATCGCAGTGTGTACACATTCACTGTTTGGTTGACAAGAGGCAGTTTTTGTCGACAAAACTTGGTAGTGAGGACAAGGCCCCTCTTCCTTTCAGAGCTCATCATTACCATAGTCTTCTCTTCTTCTCCTGTTCCCCTGGAATGTGCCACCACACCAACCTTTTCATCTCCTGCTCCCTTCATCTCTCAGAACTTGGTGGAATCCCTCTCATATTGCTTCTCCAACTGCACTCTGCCTCTTCTGCAACCTCTCCCTCTCTCATACTTCCGGCTCTCTTGGACTCTTCTATGTCCCTGGAATCTGAAATAGCAGCTATGCCAACTGGTCATGTTTTTCATTTGCAATTAACAAGGAAAATGTGATATTTTTTTCTGCCACTGGATTGCATCCAGAAACGGCAGCTAGAACAAAATATGGCAGACTGCTTGCTTGGAATTGGTTGCTGAATTCAGCTTATTACACCAGTGAGCCATGTGCTGCATGTCTTATTTGCTTTCAGAAGGTTCATTTACAAAGCCCTTTGTGCTCTTGATTTGGGCTTCCTTAAAGACTTCCTTTCCTCTTCTCCCCTTCTGGTACATAGCCTCCCAACAACTGAGATCCACCAAATTATTTCAATCCTGAATTTCCACGCAAGATACAAGGTGTATCTGAATAAGTAGGGTTTTGCTTCATTAGGGATTTGGAGTCATAGGCCATGGAGCTGGAGCGGAGGGAAACCTGGGCTGAAGCCTGACTACTTTTGGCCCACTACAGCATAGCACAAGGAAGGAAATCTGGCAGCACCAGAGCCAGAAAGGGGGAGGGCATTGCAGGGGAATGGCCTTGTCTGCACACTGTGGCGAGAACCAATGAGCTAGAGCAGGGAGCCAGGCCAGGAGTCACTGCAGGGTGAATGTGGGGTGGGCTCGCTCTCCCCTCCTCCAGGGTCTCCCACTCCTCAGGGGCAGGAAACAATCCCACTTTAAATGCTGCTCTGCAGCCCCTGTTGGGATTGAAGATACGTGGAGCTCAACTTTCCTCTCATGTAAATCAGTGTAAATCAGGAGTGACTCCACTAAAGGGAATGGAATTACACCAGTGTAAAAGTGTAAAGAGAATCAGCTCCTTGTATCTAAATAGCTGTGGATGGTGTTCTTAAGGAGGTATTTTTTGTGGTGTGTGTTAATTGATTTGGGTATTGTCTGTTTTGCTGCCAGCTGATAGCATTCTGTTTTTAATTTTTTCATGCTAATTACATTTTTAAAGATCTAAGTGTGCCTAGGTGCTTGGCCAATGAACACATGCTTTATAAATAATTAAATAAAATGTACACACCATAAATATGTTAGCCCCTTTTTTGGTAATTTTTGTGTTTTGTAATATCATGTACAATATATCTCTCTATATGATAATATATTTTAATAGTTTATGTGGCATAGTGAATATGTAATCCCTTTAGACAGTTTCCTTTTATACTTACATGAATTTCTTAGCTGAAAAGGACTGAAATTCAGTCCTGTACATCTGCTTTCTGTTCTTTGATGGTAGGAGAACTGGTTTTCTCAATTGTTCTTCACATTCTCCCCTTCACTATTAAATAATAACAGTCATTGATCATTCTATCACTAGATTTAAATTATTCCATTTGTGTTTGGGTACTGGAAAATAATATTTTATAGAAAGAGCAACAGTGAAAAGCTGCTCAGTCCCTTTCAGTTAAATAATTTAAAATTTTAAACCACATATATTTGAGATAATTCTATATTTTAACAGGTAGCGTTCATAGCCAAATGAAGATATACTTTCTAGACACCTGTAATAAAAATGTATCCTGTATTCCAAAAGCTAGATTATAATTGTAGACCCTGCCCTGAATAAAGGGTGGGGTATAAGTGCACCATCCCTAGACTAGCCCACTGAGGTATTGTGGCTCAGACACATTTCTGAGGACAGGTCTTCACTAGGGGGGGGGGGGGGGGAGGGGTTCGATTTAAGATACGCAAATTCAGCTACGCGAATAGCATAGCTGAATTCCACGTATCGGAGCCGACTTACCCCGCTGTGAGGACGGCGGCAAAATCGACCTCCGCGGCTCCCCGTCAACGGCGCTTACTCCTACCTCCGCAGGTGTAGTAAGCGCGTCGATTCGGGGATCGATTGTCGCGTCCTGACAAGACGCGATAATTCGATCCCCGAGAGATCGATTTCTACTCGCCGATTCAGGCAGGTAGTGTAGACCTAGCCTGAGTCACAATTCTTGACCTTCTTCTTCCTTGCTCTGGGAGTAAGGGTAGTAATTTTGCCACTCATCTATACCTGCAGCAAATTACAGCACCTTCACATGACCCCAGGTGCTCTGGTCATCAAGTTGATTGGATGGGAGTTTCACCTGCTCTTGGGAAGTTGTAAACAAGTGCATAGCCCAGGGGTCGGCAACCTCTGGCACGTGGCTCGCCAGGATAAGCACTCTGGCAGGCCAGGCCAGTTTGTTTACCTGCCGCGTCTGCAGTTTCAGCTGATCGCGGCTCCCACTGGCCGCGATTCGCCACTCCAGGCCAATGGGGGCTGCCGGAAGCGACGCGGGCCGAGGGATGTGCTGGTTGCGGCTTCCCGCTGCCCCCATTGGCCTGGAGTGGCAAACCACGGCCAATGGGAGCTGCGATCGGCCGAACCTGCAGATGCGGCAGGTAAACAAACTGGCCTGGCCCGCCAGGGTGCTTACCCTGGCGAGCCGTGTGCCAGAGGTTGCTGACCCCTGGCATAGCCCCATCTATTTCTCCAGGGTGAAAGAAGGCACCTTGAGTTTAAAATCCATCCTGGTTAACAGGAAAAGTGAAGGAAGCAATAAAAAATTAACAAATGGAAAAGATTATAGCAATGAGCACAAATCAGCAGTTAGAAAATGCAGACATTTGATAAGGAAAGCTAAAGATACTAAGTCTATAGCCATTAGAGTTAAGAAATGATAATAATAAGAAATAATTATTTCTTACTTTTACTGGTAATAAGAAAGAGTTATTTAAAGCTATCAGGAACAAGCACAAAACTAATAATACTAGAAAAAGATGGTAAAATCATCACGTGAGTCCAGAAAAAAGCAGCAGTAGTCAATAAATGTTTCTGTTCTATATGCACAAAGAAACATGATGGCGTCTTGATATGTTACACTGATGATAAAGTACTTTCTATTCCATCAGTAAATAGGGAGGATGTTAAGCAGCAGCTATTAAAGTTAAACATTTTTAAATCTCAAGGCCTAGAAAGCTTGTACCCAATAGTGTTAAAAGAATTGGCTGAGTATCTCTCTAAACCATTAATATTGATTTTTAACAAATCTTGGAAGACTGGGGAAGTTACAGAGGACTGAAAAAAAGCTAACCTTATGCCTATATTAAGACGGTTAAAAAGGTAACTAGGGAAACTATAGGCTTGTTAGCCTGACGGCAATCCCAGGAGAAATAATGGAAAAGCTGATATGGGGATGCAATGAGTAAAGAATTAAAAGATGGTAGCATAATTAATGCCAATCAACATGGTTTTATGGAAAGTAGATCTTTTTAGACAATATTGAGATCTTTTTTGGTGAGATGACATGCTTGGCTGATTATGGCAACTATTGCCCTAATATATTTAAAACTTCTATAAGGCATTTGACTTAGTCCCACATGACATTTTCCCATGACAGAATAGCAGTCTTCCTTCTGACTAAGGTGCATCATGGGAGTCACATGACTGTGAGTGCATCATTGGAGATGTAGTCCAGCCAGGGTGCCTGGCCCATACGGAAGAAAAGGGGTCCAGGCACCTGAACGATAGTTCTCAAGATGCAATATGACATGATAGGGAGATGAAGTTTGATATTGAACTGACTTGTAACAAAACATATGAAGTCACTTCAGCAAACTAAAACATTTCAATTTGGGGATACTGGATGATTTTTTGGGGACTTTTTGTTTGAGAAAAATTATAATACTTTTTTTTGGGTGCTAATTTGGGACAAATTACAAATACTGAAAGATCAGAACTTCCCAAATCACAGAAATAACAATTTTCACTTAGTTCTACTTAAAATCTGTGATTGGACCAAAAGATCAGGTAGCCTTTTAGGGAGAGAGATGTTTTTATTTCCTCATACTCAAAGTCAAATCTGCAACCTATCTGCTTTATCTACTAGCTGTACAGTAGGAATTAAGATCAGATTGTGGAACGGTTGCTTACATTGAGAAGCACTTACTCATGCAAGCAATACAGTTTAATTCAATACTACTACTCAAGTGCTAACTCCTTACCAGCATGAGTAAGCAGTTCACAGTTTGGATATAATTTTTTTTTGAAAGCCTCCTAAATGCCCAGTTCCTACATTTTTAATATCATCTATGACTTTTTTCTCAGTGCCTTTAAAGCTGCTTTTTTAACCAAGATTATAGAATTCTCTTTGGCTAAATCGATAGTAATCTGCAGAAGTACTTTGCAATTTTCTCTAAATTCTACAGTATTGTATTGTGGAAGAATTTGCAAGAATGCTACAGACTATCTTAACTTTTCCCACTATTGTTACAAAAAATGGGAGGGAGAGAAAATTACATATACACAAAAAAACAAACACAAGCTGGTGAGACACCATACACCACGACAAAGATAAATCATTATCTGTTTCTACTTGGAGTTCAATGAGGGAACAATTCACTTGTGGACGTATTTCTACTAAGACAATTTCTTAACAAATCTCCCCCCCCCCCTTCACCTATTCAGTGTACAAAAAAATGGTCTGCTCTGCATCCTGAAATTGGTCCCAGGCAGAAATTATTTTCGTCACAAACTGGCCATGTCAAGATGATTTGGGAACAAATCCTGAATAATTAAAAAAGTGATTTAAAAATCATCTGGTCAGATCCATGCATGGCTCCTAGCAAATGGAAACAAGTTACCAAACAAAAGTCTCAGTCCTTTACTATCTTTTTGCTGTGGATGCCTTTTCACTTTCAGCTTTTCAAGAAGCTAACAGTTGTACACCAGCTAAGGATTTTGGGTGCTGTAAAATAAATAATATATATAAAAAAAATCCTTCTAAAAATTTTTGGGTAGGCAGGTTTCCTGTTCCACCAAGCAGGGCATTACAAGCAGCTTCAGGGAACAGAAAACCTCTCTTCCCCAGTTTAAAAAGGAGACACTACCGATTGAAAGGCATGAGATGCACTGTCCTAGGGATGGGGGTTCCACAACCACCACTCCCAAGAGAAGGAGGCGGGTGGTGGTGGTCAGGGACACCCACCTCAGGGGGACTGAGTCATCTATCTACCGTCCCGATCGGGAAAACTGAGAGGTATGCTGCTTGCCAGGAGCTAGGATTCATGATGTGACGGAGAGACTGCCAAGACTCATCAAGCCCTTGGATCTCTACCCCTTCCTGCTTCTCCACGTGGGCACCAATGATACTGCCAAGAATGACCTTGAACAGATCACTGCAGACTACATGGCTCTGGGAAGAAGGATAAAGGAGTTTGAGGCACAAGTGGTGTTTTTGTCCATCCTCCCTGTAAGGAAAAGGCCCAAGTAGAGACCGTTGAATCGTGGAAGTCAACAAATGGCTACGCAGGTGGTGTCAGAGAGAAGGCTTTGGATTCTTTGACCATGGGATGGTGTTCCAAGAAGGAGAAGTGCTAGGCAGAGACGGGCTCCACCTAATGAAGTGAGGGAACAGCATCTTCGCAAGCAGGCTGGCTAACCTAGTGAGGAGGGCTTTAAACTAGGTTCACCGGGGGAAGGAGACCAAAGCCCTGAGGTAAGTTGGGAAGTCGAATACACGGGAGGAAGCACGAGCAGGAGAGTGCAAGAGGGGAGGACTCCTGCCTCATACTGAGAAAGCAGGATGATCAGTGAGTTATCTTAAGTGTCTATACACAAATGCAAGAAGTCTGGGAAACAAGCAGGGAGAACTGGAAGTCCTGGCACAGTCAAGGAACTATGATGTCATTGGAGTAACAGAAACTTGGTGGGATAACTCACATGACTGGAGTACTGTCATGGATGGATATAAACTGTTCAGGAAGGACAGGCAGATAGAAACAGATACTGATTTATCTTTGTCGTGGTGTATATATTATTTTATAGCACTCAAGTGTGCTAAGTGCTTCACAACATAGATAACACTTTGGGCCAGATCCTCAGTGGTGTAAAGTGGTGTAACCCCATCTGAGGATGGAGCCCAGGGTCTTGGCCCTGAAGAGCTTTCAAACTAACTAGACGCATGACACAACAAATGGGGAACTGAATTAGAGAGGAAGAAAGATATGGGAAACATTAATAATGAGGCTAAGGCACAGTTTGAAGAGCAAAGGAGTCTTTTAGAACAACATAGATGTCTTAGGAAGAAAATTTCTTGTAGACACTGCAGCAGAAATGGATCTTGAGGAAGGATGTGAATGAGGAGATACTAGTGGTCTTACCCACCCGCTGAGAATAGGCTGCATAGCAAGCTGCGTGAAGGAAAATGAGAAGATGTTTTTGAGGAAAGAGAACAACGAATAATGTGTTGAATCTGGTATGACTGGTGGAGCAGAGAGGTCATGGGTAAGGACTGACGTGATGAGAGACAGGGGCAGATAAATAGAAGAAGAATTGCGTAGGCCAGTATAGGTAAGGGCAAAGAGCTTGAACATGAGGCACTGGTAGAGGGAAAGTCCATGGAGGAATTCAAGAATGGGGTGACATGCCCAGATGAATGGGTTAGGAAAATGATCTGAGTTCCCATGGACGTGAAGTGTGTGTGTGAGGGGGAGGTCCATGGAGAAGGAGGGTAATACAGATGTCAAAGAGGCCAAAGACAAGTAAGTAAGGGCCTGGATGAAAATTTTAACAGAATGGACCAAGAAAAACATAGCTCTTCAAAATGTTATGTAGGAAGTGGTAGCAGGATTTGGGCAAAGTTTGGACATGTAGGGCAAGAGAGGTGTTGAAGATGACATCCAGGTTAAGGGCTTCAGTGACAGGGATGGACAGTGGTATAATAAAGAATGAGAGAATTTCACAAGATTTGGGAGGGAAGATCAGGACTGGTTAATGGTGACACATCCTTTAGGGGGCAGCTAGGCTTAAATGCAAATTTGAATGGAAGGAGACAGAGCAGGCATAGAAAGATAAGATTTGTTAGTCATCCACTCCTCTCTCATTCAAATCTTTACAAGAAGCTTATAGGCAGCATCACCTTCTAAGTAATTATTCCTTCTGTGCTTAGGGAAGACAGGCTCCGAAGTTATCTAGCTTCTAGCTTGAAAGCTCTTTAGAGAAGGGATCATTTTGGGGGGTTTATACAGGAACGAATACAATGCTCATGATAAATACATGATAAAGGCATTCTGAGATGCTGAAAACCACTGAAATCAGAGAAGCTTATTAAAGCTGGTAAAGAATATTGGATTCTATCTTGGCCCCTTTTTGGTCACTTAATCAAAACAATCAAGCGAACAAACATTTACAGGCCGCTCTGTCCTTTGATTCCTGCACTTTTTTTATGGGCTACAGTCGTACACCCTTCAGACCATGCTCTTGCAAGTGAAGGGGAGTTGGCTCTGGCTTGTATTTGCATTGGACAACTGAAAGTAAAACCCAAGGGCTCTACTCCCTTGCACAGCCATGTGCTCTTGCGACAAGCACACATAAACTCTAACAAAATCAGAATGATAGTATGATCGCCACCACCTTAGCTGACACACAGGGGATTGACCCTGGTACCTTGAGCTAAAAGAATGAGTAGCTTGAGCTGAAGAGTCAGGCTTTAACAAACCCTTACTCTGTTTGGGCACAGACAGGGAAATATAACACACATGTGTAACAGTGGGGTTACAGTAGCACTCTGCACAGGTGTGAATGCCTGTGGAAAATCAGGCCTCCAAGGTATTCTCCAGCGTATTCTTGCTGATTCATGAGGGCTGGTCTATACTGGGAACTTACAATGGCCTAGCTACGTCTCTCAGGGGTTTGGATGTTTCACACCCCTAAGAACTATACCAACCTGACCCCCAGTGTAGACAGTGCTAAGTCAATGAAAGAATTCTTCTCTTGACCTAGCTACCACTTCTTGGGGAGATGGATTACCTATGCCGATGGGAGAGTCAACACTAAAGCATTACAATAGCACAGCTGCAGCGAGGCAGCTGTAGTGTTTTAGAAGCGTAGACACACGCTGAGTGCTAGTGGTTTCAGTAGGCAATCTTTCCTCTGAGTCAGTGCTGAATAATGTCACACTGAGTTGCTGGGGTGAGATATAAAACCAAAGTCCTCCCATTGTCACAGTGTTCCTACTTAAATTCATTCTGCTGTTTCAATGGGACTCATGTCATTTTCTACTTCTGTAATAAGGTATCCAGTGTTTGCCTTATTGAAAAGGGAATATTCATCCAATTGCTAGATGAGGTGGGAGAGGGAAGAGGGAAGATTTTTAACAACGTTTCTGTCAAAAAAAGTCACATTCTCATATAGAGACCCCCCTTCCCCACATACCCACTATCACGTTCAAATAATTTAAATGTTACACATCCCATTTGCAGGACAGCATCCTAGTGTTTCAATACAGCTCAAATATAACAGTGACAGGTGGCCATGTAATTCAAAAAAAGCAGGGGTGGTTTTGAGGCCTGACATTACAGACTTCACATTTTTTCAGATTTTTCCTTTGACACAGATGGTGCTTTATTTTTCCCCTTCAAAGCTTTACCTCTTGAAGCTATTTTTATTTATTTTCTATAAGTACACCTTCAGGCAATAGCAACAGGGGGGGCAAATCCTTTATTTTATGCTGTCAAAACTGATCCACTATGAGTTATTCACATTGCTTTCTGATGTGCCAGTCAACGGTTTCATGTTTGCGGCAGTGTGAGGAGCTAACACAGATCCAGAAAAAGCAGCTTGTTGACTGGCAGCGTCAGAGTGGGAGTTAGCAAGGGGGGAAAAAAGGACCTTTTTGTTGTTGATAGTTTCCTAATGAAAGTGGATGAACCAAGAACTGTGTAATAACATGTGCTTGGCCACTTAGCCATAGCAGCAGATTTGGAATGAAAGCTTACTCAGAATATGGTGAGGACCTTTTCAGACCTTCCGTATAATTTCTCATCTACTGCAGTTCTCAGAAAAAAAAATAAAGTGAAAGAATATAAATCAATTCCCTGGATTTTTAAATTTGATTCCCATAAGAATACTTAAATTTGTCCAGAAGATAAGTAAACCATCAGGCTGTTAGAAAGATGTTAGGCCTTTTTTTTTCACTTTCCCCAGTAAAAGTAGATCATTTGTCAAAGCCTTCAGAGCTATCAATTTAGGGTGATGTTTGTCTTTCTCAATTTTTTTTCCTAAGGAATTCAGCTCAAACCTGCAAACATGTGGAAGTGAAAGAGCAAACATTAGATAATAAGCATGTGAGGGGATTACTGCCAAATTGCTCTGTGACTATTCCATGCAGCAAAGCAACTTATCGGGTCTTCATACAGTGCAGAGGCCTGCAGAAACATTTCCAGAACTGTTACAGCACAGTCTTGTAATCAAAATTAATGTGTTCAAAATTTTCTTTAGCAAGTGAAAGAAAAAAAAAAGTCTTGGTTTACTAGAAGAGTGTGCTAAAGAAATCTCCTCAAACTGTCTGTCTGCAAAGAAATGTAACCTTCCTAAATCCTATCTCTGGGTTGAAGTTGACAGAAAAATCTGTGGAAAATTTAACCTTTTATCTAGGGAGCTGCAACAGTTCAGTAGAACATAATAGTTTTCTATATGAATTTACAGAATGCCAGCCGACAGAGATAGATAACTTGGTACAAGTCCTGGAAGCTCAGTTATTCAGAATGTCTGAGGTCTGAGAGAATTACAAGCAAGACAAGCACTGATGTTGGTATTTAAGTAACTTATGCTGACAAAAATTTTCTTTCCTATGTCCAGTGTTGAGCCATCGAGAGGCTATTGCCTGCCTGGAGCCCCATTGACTTCAGTGACGCTAACTTCTTTGGTGCAAGGTTCTGCTTGGGGGCAGGGCCATTTGCAGGACTGGAGCATTCCTGAGGTGCGGGGAAAATCAAAACAATTATGATGGCATCAGACTGAAAAGCCTTCAATCCAATATTGATGGCTACACTGAATAGAAAACATGATTTCTTTGTTACATTTGCAACCCAAATTAATTATAGAAGCAACCACACCAGCTACTATTGCATGGAACAGCACAAGCTGTACTGCAAACAATCCCCAGGGAGGAGACGAAAACCTTCTCTTAAGCTCATGAAGTTCTGTTTTTTTTTTTTTTTTTTAAAGGATACTTCTCTGGCTTTCTCATGTGTAACAATATTTAATTTTATTTTGCAGAGCATCATTTCTACCAAATGTACCCCCCCAAAATTTGCAGAGAAGTATGATACAATGCCAGTGTTAAATCTTTCCAAACTCGACTCCTCATTTCTGTAACCTGTTCAGCTTTCTGGGAAATTTCCAACACAGAAGCTTTATGTGAGAAGACAGCTAAGGTTGCAAAGTCCCAGATTTCAATAGGAGTCAGGCACCTAAGTGCCTTTGAGGACCTGGTTCTAAGGCCCTAATCAGGTAAACTGCTCCATATGAACACATCTCTCCACCCATACAGAATCCCATTGAAATTAGCATGCAGGGGAACCCAGGAAGAGCAGCTTGGAAGGGCATACATGAAAACAGTGTATCATGTCTTGTATAAAAGTCATGCACTTTGGCCCCAATTTGGGAAATCATCTCTATTCAGGAAAGCCCTTATACACATGTTAAAGCCACATTGAAATCAATAGGGTTCAAGCACTTGCTTAAGATCTTTCCTAAATCAGGGTCTTTATGATTTCTTTAACTATTCCTGGCTTTAAATCTTAGGCTGCTCAGGAATAATAAATGTAAGCACATTATTGTTATCAGCTACAAAGAACTGCATATTTCCTAGTTGCATAACCATCTTAACTTTAACCCCAAATAAATGCTATTCCTTTATCAATAATTCCTAAATATATGAATGACTCAGACTGGAGAAGTAGGATGACAAAAGGCGTAAATGCCAAAGAATGAGAAGAACTAGTCAGGTTGGGACAATGTGGCATATCTGGTGGCAATGGGACGAAATGGGAGATTTAGGTTAAACATTAAAAAAAAAAAACCAAGTACATCCTGATACTGTTACAAAGTGGTGAAATGAAATCCGATCATTTTGGACATTTAGTACTAGATTGAAGAGAGCATTTGCAAATATGCTGTAGGGAGAACTCTTGCATTGCCACTGGTACAAACTAGGTGATCCAATATGTCTTTCACCTCTAATTTCTATTATTTCTCTTCTTAGAATGAAGAGTCTTTCTTTAATTAAATGACTTTATATTCAGTGGAGCAGTGTGAGAAATGTCCTGCAAACATTTTTTGAGATTTCAAAATATATTCCCACCCCAAATTAGAATGAAAAGTCTAATTCTCAGATTTTTTTCACAATCAAACAAACAAAGATTAGGATGAATCAAAATGTTTCATTTAAACTTTGGCCATTTTTTACTTTTACTGTGTTTTTAAATTAATAAAATAGCCTATTTTTTAAAAAAAGGTATTTTGAACTAGAAAACCAGCATTTTTCATTTAACATATTGAAACATTTCATTTTGACAATTTTGAAACTCTTCAAAATTGTTCTGAGTTGAGAAATTTGTTGAAACCAACCCTTTCCCATGAAAAGGTTTGGTTTCAATGAATCAGCATTTTCCAAGAAAAAAAAAACCATAAAAAAATCCCAATTATTTCTAGTAATCAATACTGATGAAAAAGAAAATGTTACCCCTTTTTAGCCGGGGCAGTTAGCTGATAATCAGGGTGTGGCAGGTTGGATCTATTTGGAGGAGAAATGGATTATAAAGTCAGGTATTTTTTATGTAATCCAGTTTATTTACAAACAACATACACAAAGTCTTGCTTTCCTGAATATAGTAGGAATCGAACAACAAGGGGCAGTTTCCTTGCTCATAATTCCAAGTCTCTTTTCATCCAGTCCTATGCCCCCAAAAGGTCTCTTGGCTTTCCCACAGGGCCACACTACAAAATGCTTCACCTTCTTTCTCCTGACTTCCTTTGTTTTTCTACTGACTTTCTTGTTGGCTTTCTGTTTAACCACCCATCCTCACAGAGCTGCAACCAAATCGATCCCCAACTGCTGTGTTTGCATTAAGTCTAGTCTCTGGGAAGGGGCATTTAATTGTTACCTCATTTTGACTGAATAGAACATCCATCAGATTTGTCAAGGTGAAACCCATCCTCCAGTATAACTGCAACATATTGGGTGTACCGCAATGTAAATTGAACCTTTAGTAACATTATTATGTTTTTGACATCTTGAATATAGATGAATCAGAGGAAAAGATGAAATTCTAAATGTTATGCACCATAACATTTGTTTTGACATAATGAATATTTTGCTGTGGATTATTTCCAATACTTGCACTTAGCTTTATTTAATAAGGCTCTTATTCTGCAGTATCTGTACACACAAATTTATCACATAGGCCATATAACATCCTAAATAGGTTAACTTATCAGCATACTATCTGAACACCTCATTGATATGAATTAGTTTCCTTACAACACCTGGGTGATATAGGGAAGCATTATTATTCCAGTTTTACAGATGCAGAAGTACAGAGAAGCTAATTCACTTACTCAGGGTGAGTTAGTCAATGGCTTCCTGAGTTCCAGTTCAGTGCTATACCCAAAATACTACCTTTCCGGGGAGATTTGCTTTTGGAATGGCTACACAGTCAGAGTTTTAGTCTCTACTGGTATGCCTAAACTGCAGCTGGTAACATACCTCCCAGCCCAGGTAGACAGACACAAGGTAGTTTTGTTTGACCTAGTGTGATACAAATAGAAGTGTGGATGTTGCAGCATCAGCGCTGCATTGGCTAGCCACCAGAGCTCAGACCCGGCCAGTCAGGTGGGCTTGTACTCAGAGGGCTAACCTGTACTGCCACCTATGCCACAACATCTCCACTGCTGTTTTTAACACACTAACTTGAGCAAACATAGCACATGTATGTCTATCCAGACTGCGAGGCACACTCCCAGCTCCCATTGTAGATATATGCTACCTTGCCTCTAAACCTTTATACACATATACCATATCTTTAAAAATAGCTGAAAATCCATACAAGCTCAGTGAGATCCAGAGATCAGAATCCAGGCTCAGTGAGACCCAGAAATCTAATGAGTCAACTCCAGCCTTTCCAAGATTTTCTTTGAAGTAAAATTTGATTACCTTGTTCTTCATAAATCAGAGCCCTTGATTGAAATAATGGTGTGTGATAGCATGGGTCTTGAGTGAATTAACGCTTGCCACCACTCTGTCTTCCCATCTTGTTTTAATTTCAGGTGTGCAAAGGTAAGTCATCTAGCTAAGTGGAAGCTTGATAACCTAGTGTAATAATCTTTGACATTAGAGATCAGATAAAATCTTTTATGTGTCAATTGGCTCACAAACGTCTGCCTGGGCAGATGGTGTTGGTTTTACAAGACAGGAATACTTTGCCCGGAGAATTTCAGAGAAATATGGACATTATTTTCAAACTCCAGTAAAGGAGAAAGGTGTCATTTCATTGACAGCCCCAGAGAGTATTTTCCTGTTACTGCTTGCTTGACAGATGCTAGGAACAAATTGATGTATAAAGAAAGGCAAGGTACAAGGAAACCGTACGTTAAAACTCATTATCTTTAGATAGGAAAACTCTTCTGGGAGTAACTCTAGAGCATTTTTTTATGTATAGTGAATGTTTAACATTCTGAATATATGTGCTTTTTAATGCATTGGGATTGCATTTCCATATTTGGTGTAAATCTGTATGAAAATGAAAACAATGACAAGGTAAACACAGGAGGAAACGTAACAATAAATGAATCAGGAAGAACATGAAGCAAAATACAAAAGCAATGTTAATTCTCCTGTTTCTAGAGCAATGGAAAAACTAGAGATGCAGAATTTGTGTCTAGATTTACTTTGAGGTTACTCAAAATTGAGGGACTGGGGATGTCTGGATGTAATAATTCCAGTTTGTCTCTTTACAGAAATTTAGATTTAATTCACCAATCCAGCAAAACACTTAAGCACATGGTGACTTTTAATCACATAAACAATCCCCTTGCTGGAATGTGGCCTGAATTCAAACTTCCACAAAGTACTAGGGAATTGAGTCAATTCAGATCAACACATCATCAGTAGGGTAAAACTAACCTGTCTTTCCAGCAATGGAATTGATGCAAACTGTAACTCCTACACAAGAGTTAGGGCTACAACTCCAAGTAATTAAGTATAATATTTAAAATATGTTGTGTGTGTATCACATCATCATGTGAGACATATATTAATATCAATAAACAATAATGTTCTTCTTATTACTCCCTCGTGGCTTCTCCCTCATTTGTTAAGATGCTTGGGGCTGTAAACAAGCAATTAAAACAGTCACAGTAGGAAAACAGACAAAGCAGATAAGCATTCATTTTAAAAATCAAAACAAACTTCGTTAGAGTATAAAAACACTCTTAAAGTGCGGAGAGAGAGGATGAGGTAGCTGTCCAAGGAACATGAGCTCCAGCATCATAGCTGCCAAATACCAAGTTAAGCTCCGGTTCTGCATACAGACCCTTGCACCTATGTAGAGTCCCATTGAAATCAGTGGGACTGCAAAAGGTGCAGGGTCTTATGCAGATCCAAATAGAGACTCAGGGCTTGAAGGTAACAATATTGGTAGGCAGAGGTGTGGTGTCAGATCCCAGCTACCCATCAAGTGGAGGAATCAGGCTAGCCCATAAGAAATCAAACACTGTTAGATCCTTCACCATTAAAAGTTTCAAAAATCTAGATGGTCCAGATAATTAAGCCTGGATCTGAACATATACCATAATCTTTTGGGAAGTTTGGAGATGGTTCCAGATCCAAACATGGATTAGTCACTGTCTCTACAGTAAATTGGACCAAATCCAGAAACTCCCAGACTTTCAAATAGTTTGAATTTAAATCAAAAGGCAAACTTTGTGTCTTGTAGCCATCTTTATTTAGTTAGTTTTTTAAAAAGAAAAGGTAGTTTAATGTTGGTGTTGAGAATGTAGGTTGAAACAGTTGCTTAATGTAATGAGTACCTGTGCCGGTGACCTTTGCACCAGCGGAAGGGATGTAAGCCCTATTAAGTAGAGCTATTTGCAGGATGACAATTTTGTTATAGAATCATAGAAGATTAGGATTGGAAGAGACCTCAGGAGGTCATCCAGTCCAACCCCCTGCTTAAAGCAGAACCCACCCCAACTAAATCATCTCAGCCAGGGCATTGTCAAGCCAGGCCTTAAAAACCTCTAAGGATGGAGATTTCACCACCTCCGTAGGTAACCCATTCCAGTGCTTCACCACCGTCCTAGTGAGATAATGTTTCCTAATATCCAACCTAGACATCCCCCACTGCAACTTGAGACCATTGTTCCTTGTTCTGTCATCTACCACCACTGAGAACAGCCTAGCGCTATCCTCTTTGGAACCCCCCTTTAGGTAGTTGAAGGCTGCTATCAAATCCCCCCTCACTCGTCTCTATACAGTAACTTTCATGGGTTTGAAATTTGCTTTCATTCTGTATTGGAACAAAAACAAAACTTTGAACATTTTTTTGCAAAAATGGAAATTTCAGTTCAAAATCTCAGCTTGTCTGATTTGGGAAGATGGGTGTGGAAACTTGTGGTTAGAGCATTGCCCTGGGCTATGGGAGACCCTAGGTTCTTCTGATTCATCCCTGATCTTGGATGAAAAACTGCTCTGAGAGTCTTGCTCACTCACTGACGTTCCCAATGAAAACTTCACTGAAACATCTGTAATCCTTCTGCCAGGTGGTGTTAGCAGCAACAAGGGCTGGGTTCAATATCTAGGGGTTCTGTGTGAATCAGCTCAAGCCCCCACCCAGAATTCTGGGAAAACTAAATGCCACCCTTGTGTACCTCTAAGGGTCAATACTTCCCTACCCACAAGCACTCAGTCTGTGTATAGCAAAACAAAACTTTTATTTAAAAGGAGATGGAACTCAGCATTAATTTAGGAAAACACCACAGCAATGATTCAAAAGTATGTAAGCCATAAGTAAACACCCTCCCCACAGAATCTTGGGCGGTAGGCTATTGCTTCAATTTCTCACCTTGTGGTGTGAAAGTTTGATGGACAAATGTCCCTTCAACACACCACTCCCCTGTCCCTCCAATTCATTGTCTGAGGTAAGTGAAATCCCAGAATTATGGGGTGGGTTAACCTCCCACTGCTGAATGGTGGAGTTGAGGAATGCTTCTGCCTCCTCTGCCTTTGCTGTTGCTCATCACTGTCTCTGTCACCACGTGCCACTCGCTGCTGCCTTTGCCTCCAGCTGTGATGCCTGTTCTGAGGTTCCACTACTTAGCCAAGTTCCTAGTGATTTCAGCCCTTAGTTATTTTACTGGGTAGATGGGAACCTCACTGATGTTTATCCTCTGCATTGTCTTTCACTGCAACACTGTCCACGTCTACGGTCTTAGACTTGTTCATCAGTTATTTCAGTTCTAGTGATTACTGAGCAAAAACAAGAACTCTAAATGGAATCTGATCAGCTGGTCTTTGAACAAAGGAGGAGGCAGGTTAATGGTATCTAGGACTCTTTAAGTGGAGGCCATACCACGAAGTGAGAACACTTGTCCCTACCCCTTCTGCTTTTCACTTGGAGTTGGCATCAATACTCCCTGCTTAGTAAGTGAGCTTACATTTAGGGTAACCCCCTATATTAGAGAATATTAAATACAGTTCTGTTGCCCGTTAGTGATACAAGGGTAAAAACATTTCATTACTCCTGTGTACAAGGCTAAAATGAATTTTAACCCAAAACAGCCAACTTGGGAAAACAGGACTATCTGCTGATCACTAGGCAAAGTAGCTGTGTCTATGCAAATACAGTCTGCTCCTGAGTTCTTTTCCCTGAGTTCACCAATAGATGGCAGGAGAGAGCTCATTAAGACTATGACATACACATGTCTGTGAAACATTCCATTTATTTACTGCACAGGCAACCTTAATTCTGACATTTCCTAACTTTGGAGTGCTTGACTGGGCAACTTGAGTGTTCTTTTTACATAAGATGTTTTGGCGATGTAATATATTAATTTAATTCGTGTGTCTTGCTTAGATGCAAATATATTTGATAGTAATTTTTATGATGAAAATTAAAAACATTAACCAATATGAATGAAGGGAATATTTCCAATAAATTCTGCTTTTTGAAATCTGGGATGCAAAATGGTAGTAGCTCTAAGGGGACTGGATGTGGAAAATATAAATATACAGTGGCATATTTGTACTGTGCACAGTTAAACTTAGTCTATATCTATCTTTATGTTAAATTTGGAAAGGCTTCTTTTAGACAGGTAAAACTTAATTGTTTTATTAGAGATGTGTGGGTACTAAATTATTGACATATTCATGCATAATTCAGATAATTGCTTTTAGTAGATATCCAGTCTGATAAATGTCTGACAGAAATGCAGATTGACTATTTTTTTCCTTCTTATGAGGGATTTTTCCTTTTTAAATTCATGAAATGGTATGTTGATTTGCATAATGGTATAACTGTCACAGCAGGTTACAGGTGACTACTTAGAACTTCATGCTATCTAATGCAAAATGACCCATTCCTTCCTTCAGCTTGCAGTCTGCAGCTAATGGAATTTAATCCTAGAAACATCATGCAATTATAAAGATATAAAGAAACCATTTGAAATACGTTGCAGTCACCACTTAATATTCATTTTTCATTGTAGAGAGGTAAATGCCAGGGTTAGTTTCACTCAAGATCCCCAACACAGGAAAGTCTACCACGAGTTACCATTCTATTCTGTGGAGACGCTGATACTGCCATTATCACCATAGTACCTGAGCTCATTAAGTGAGATGACTAATATCTGTCATATGTAGGTCACTGTCTCCTGGGGGAGAATTGTGAGGGTGGGATAGTGTTAACGTTTTGGTAGGGTTTTGTTTTAAATATACATACTGTTGTGTGTTTATGTTAGAGAAGGCAAAGTCAAATAAGTGCACTGTGAACTTGGAGTAGAGTATGGTGAGGTTTGTGATGGTCCTTAGTTCTTGCAGTAGGTGGTTCCACAAGCTTGGATCAATCCCTAAGACAGCTCTGATTCCTGCAGAAATGAATTATACACTTATAATAGAAAGTTCCGCTATGGCTGAGGAGCAGAGTTGGCAACCGCAGTTTTCACCCCAGAGCTGAAGGTGATCTTTTAGGGTATGTCTACACTGCAATTAAACACTCTCAGCGGCCTACATCAGCTGACTCAGCATTGCAGGGCTCAGGCTGGTTCCAGATCCCAGGCTCCAGCCTGAGCCTGAACATCTACACTTCAATTAAACAGCTTCATAGCCCCAGTCCCTCGATCCTGAATCAGCTGGCACAAGTGTTTAATTGCGGTGCAGGCACACCCTTAGATATGCTGGGCCCAGGCCACTAAGCACCTTGAAAATGACCAAGACCTTGAATCTGACTTGATTTTTTACAGGAAGCCAATGTAGAGAGCGGAGGACACATCTAAGGTGTTCACGGTAACCTGTGTTGCTGAAGAGATGTGTTGTATTAGTTGAAGTTACCTAAGGGTTAATGTCTTCAGGCCCAGGCATATTGCATTGTTGTAGTCCAGATGGGATATGAGCAAGGCATGTATGAATGAGGACAGGTCATCGCTCACCAGAACAGAACAGAGGAGATGGTGGTAAGCCAACAGAGATGGTAAAAAGTTTTACTTATAGATGCTGGTTTGGGGACAATTCGCATCAGGAAAGGCATCTAGGAATACCTATTACTGACACCTGAGTCCATGTTGTCTTACCAGTTCACCTAGTGGCAGATACCTTAGCATCCAAGCTCATTGTGAGTTTTTAAAAATCAAAACAACAATCCCTTGCTTTGCCTCCTCCCATAAGTAGGAGTAAATTGCTTGTTTTGATTAATTTATTCTTGTCACTGTTTGTTTCTTTTCACTTTTGATAAAAAGTAATGAGGGCCTAATTTGTCAGCCTGATTACCCCTCCTCTCCCACTACTATCTAAACACAATTTATCACTCAAAGAGACTGGAGCTTTTCAATCTTTGACAGCCATCTTAAAAATAAAGGGTGTGGGGGTGGGGCGAGGAGCGAGAGAACGAAAAATCAGAGGAGTCTCCACCTGGCTCTGCTGTTCCTCCACCCTAGCTGAGCACTTCCTTCCTAGCCTCCTTACTCTCCAACTCCCTCTTTTTTCACTGAGTGTCTTCAAAACCCCTTCCTCTCCCTCAAGGTCAGCTCCTTACTCCCCCAGGCTGCCATAGCCTACTGGTGGAACAAACGATACCATTGCCTTTCTTTCTCCCAACCTGCAGTGGCACAGTTAGTAGGTGAAGCCAGTGAGAGATGCACTCTTCTCAATAACTCTCAGCTCCTGTCCTCCCATCTTGAGCCACTAATGGGGAAAAGAGAGAGCCCTAGCAAGAAGGTGAGCTGAGGAGCATGCAGCCCCGAGGAAGGGGGTGATGAGCTGAAAGACCCAGTAAAGGTATATGGCATATGAGGCATGTCCAAAAAGCCCAGAAAAGGAAGCACCATTAGCACCCAAAGTGGGATGGGAAGGAGGCTAAAAGCCTTCACAGAAGGGTCTGGAGACCTTGCACCTCAGTATTTCCTTGCTCAGCTAGGTGCAAAGTGTTGAAATATGATAAGAAAGACTATCACTGATATTGCCAACCTGAATGGAAACCAGACCCAACAAATCTCCTCCTGGGATCCCGCTCATGTGAAATTTCCAGCATGGCTTTGCAGGTCCAAGAGCTTTGGATAAACTTTGAATCAGCATCCATGTTTTGGATGCTTGTATAAGCCCAGATTCAGAATCTTTTGGAGACTCATCACTAGTTATAGTGGAAATTGAAGTAGTAAAGCTGAACCAAAATCAGTGAAATAATACCAACTATAAAATGGTGACCTCTATTCAAGTTACACATCATTATCTATAACTTTTGCCTGGGCTTGTAGTGAGTATTATTTTTAAGGGATCTCAAATACTACATTAGGTTTTGAATTTCGATATTTCCAGGATACTTGGAGAAGATAAACTAACTTGTAGAGATACCATCTCTACAGAGCAGGAATGCTAAAAGAAAGGTCCACCCTTCTCCATTTCATTCCTTTTCTGTAACATCGCTGTGTGGTGATAAGCACTTGTATGACAGGTAAAATTCAGTGTATTCTTAAGGCATCAATACAAAGTATTTATTTTTAACAATGAAATTATGTTTGTATTTAATGAAGTAGCAGGAAGGTAAGATCTGTCAGGAAATGCTGCAGTGACAATGTTTCTTGAAGTATTATATTAAATAATAATGTCAAAGATCTGAAAGAGTAAACAGACCTTGCATCCATAGTTTTCTAATTGTAGCAAATTAAAAGGGGGTTGGAATACTGCCAGTCAAGTGACTATGGGGAAAAAAGGGGACCCATAATAAGAAACAGTTGTAGTTACAATATTTGCTGAAACCAACATGCATTAAATAATAATGAAAGCAGCCATCTCAAAATGCTGGCAGACAACAGAGAACAGCTGAGCTGAAGAATATGTAAAAAGGGACCTTAGCCAACATGTTGGCTAAGAATAAAAGGCTCCATTGGAAACTAAATGGTGAGATCAGCTCCAGGCAGAAATGTATGAAATAAAAGCAAGAGAGGAAAAGATGTGGGCACTGTCAGATTACCCAAAGTACAAAAATACAGTGTGATTGAAGATGTCCTACAAGAAGTTTACATGAATTTATTCTAAAAGTTTATGGCAGACTTTAGTGTCTCTGTTTAAGCCAAATGAACCTTATTATCCTTTATATCAAAGAACATCAACCTGATGACAAAACGTATTGGGATCTTGTGCTTACTGGAAGAATTAAAAAGGAAATTCATTAAAAATAATTAGTGGTTGAAAAGTTTCCACATGAGCTCTAGCAAAGGAACTTTTAGGATAAGTTCTGTTCTCATTTACAGCAATGTAAACCCCAAATAAAAGTATTAAAGTCAATGGAACTACTCTGGATTTATAACAGTGGAATTAGTTTTTACAGTTATGTGCACAATATACATTTCTAATAAATAATATATATTTTTACTTTTAAAAACTTGAGCTACTTTCATTTTACAAGTGCAAAAGGCCTTTTAAACCAGTAAATGTTGGGGTATTTTTAAAAATACTTTGTTCAACTTAAAATTAACCAGCACACTAGGGAATTTTTATACTTGTACAATTTAAACATCCTGTATCAATTTTATCTAACAGATTAAAAATGAAAAAGCTATTAAGAGTAGATGATGGACTCACATGGTTCAGGTAACTATTATTTGTTAACATATATGGAATTCACTTACTCACAGTGAAATCCTGATTTACTCCATCGGTAGCCTTCCAGTGCCATCAAATCTGCAGTTACAGGGAACAGGACCCTCAGCTGACAATGAGGCTGCATTGCTAATGCTACTGATGCAGTTAAAACTGAAACTGAACCAAGAATCTACTGTATTAGGTCTGCAATATCTATATCGGTATTATATTGTCCCCCTCACAGTAGTATCTGTACACCCATAAAGTACCATAGCAGTTCACAGATGGAAAACTCAGGCACCCAAAGAGTAATGGCTAGATTCTGCCATTCTTCCTCATGTTGGGACCCTCTGTAGAGCTAAGTACTACGTAAATGTAATAGAATCTCACCCAGAGTGATTTACCCAAAGCTGAACAAAAAGTGTATGACTGAGTCAAGATTTGAACTCACAATTCCTGTGTCCCTGTCCTATGCATTAAGCCCAAGACTGCCCTTCAGATGCTACACTAGCCAGAAAACACAATGCAACTATCTCCATGTAATAACATGATGAACATATTTTTTGTTGTGGATTTCAAAATCATTTGTAACAGAAGGGTTTCCAAAATCCTAAGACCACATGCATTTTCAAAACCCGCACTATTATCAGAACAGCTGCATGCTTCCACTTTTGTATGCCCTTCCTTGGAGCAGTATCCCCTTGGGAGGTGAAGTTGCTATGTGGTACTCTGAATGTCTAAAACTGTGGATGCTATTCTTAGAAATTTCAATTTCTGGGAGTGATGTCACAGAAAATGGCATTTTAATATTTTGGGAATACATGACGGAAGCCTGAGGGAAGGGTCAAATAAGTCTTAACCCAAGAGCAGAGAGTATAAGAGATATGTCAGGTTTTGGAAAGAAGCACATTTATTTACAGCAAATCAACAATTTTTCAAAATGGGATTTGTATTGAAAAGGTTAACATGAATGGCTCCACTGCAATGTGTTTGTTCCTCTTTTTCTTTGTCAGTATTGACTAAGTATTGCTTTTTTCTTCACTTCGAAGTCCTAGGTACCTGGAGAGAAAAGGTGTCACTGTATTAAATGCAACAGATATAACTCTAGCATAATATTGATATTATAGAAATCAGTTTCAAGTGGAATTATTGACATTTCTAAGAGCTTAGTGTGAATGTGGCCAAAGTTACTCTCCAGATTAGCATCCCCTAACTAAACTGGCTTGGTCCATTTCTCCTGCTGTATGTATCAAATGTTCTATAAATATATATACAATTATTTTTACTGGGAAATACATTTAAATATCTTGATTTCCAGATACTATTTTAATGATGATCATAAAGCAAAAACATTAAAATGTTTCCCATTGTTGGATTCCTGCTAGAAATTCAGCTGTCTCTGAAATCCTTAGCTCTCATATTCACAACCTTCTGAAGGTTATGACAGACCTCTTCCTTCTTTGTTCTTCTTGGTGATGGTAAAAACTGGATGCATGCCCAATGCAGGGAACATAGTGTAAATAGCTTTGCTGCAGACTGCTACTGGATCGTTCAAAACATCCGATGGCTAGAATATGTTATTATCAACAAGCTGTTTCCTGGCCAATCAATTAAAAACTCTGATTGAGCACTAGGCAATTTATTGTAGGCTAGCCAAACAGTCTGGATGGAGAAAACATATGTTAATTGTCCCTCTAATTGATGCTTAAAGGGGCAAATCCTGTTCCCTCCACCTCAAGGTTTGGAGCGTCCCTTTAAAATGGAACTCAAGCAATTCTGTTGTGGTGGGAAGATACCCAGAGATTGTGTCTGGGTGTACATGATCCGTGTAATATGGAGCTCACATCCTTGGGCACTCACTTTGTGCTATCATACATGGATTACATGAGAGCAGTGTAGGAGCAGAATGGAGGATCTTTAGGAGTTCTTTCTCCCTTGCAATCATGATGGAATGCTTAGGTCATACTAATGCTCGTGCAATGCCTCATGGCCTAGGAGGTAGAAACAATCAGGGAACAATTTTAATTACTGTGAAAAATTTCAGCAAAAACCAAATTGCTGAAACTTTTCTTCCAAAGTATTTGGATTGCCATAAAAAACACTGCCACTCATACTTTCTGCAATGGAAAACAGGGGGGAAATTTTTTTGGCCCAAGCCACACACTATGAGCAGATTTTCTGTTTTGGTGGGGAAAAAAAACTTTTTTGTCTGAAAAAAGTATCTTTGAACAAAATATTTCAACCAGATGTATTGAGAGGGAGGATCCCCCCTTCCCACTCTCTACTATAGAGTTTCCTAGTGCTGAAATCAGCTAGTTGAGCTGAATGCCAGGAAAAGGATTTAGAGGAGTAGAACAACACCAGACGAAGAAGAATTAGGCCAACTACTTTTAGGGGGAAAAAATCTGTAACTGCATTAGTTGCAAGTAGTTGGACAACCTTTCCAAAGGAGGCTTTGACAATTATAGAAGGAATGACATTGTAAATGTGTAGTCACACACCACAGTCACTTTGTGTCATGGATATTTTTGTTTTGTTTTGCTTTTAATGACCCTTTGGCAACAATGGCAGCCATTTCAGTTTTCTTTCACTAAGGGCAGGTCTACACTAACCCCCCAATTCGAACTTAGATACTCAACTTCAGCTACGTGAATAACGTAGCTGAAGTTCGAAGTACCTTAGTTCGAACCTACCTCGGTCCAGACGCGGCAGGCAGGCTCCCCCGTCAACTTCGCGGTACTCCTCTCGCTGAGCTGGAGTACCGCAGTTGATGGCGAGCACTTCCGGGTTCGACTTATCTCGTCCAGACAAGACGCGATAAGTCGAACCCAGAAGTTCGATTTGCTTGCCACCAAACTACCGGGTAGTGTAGACCTACCCTAAGAAGCGTCAGGTGCCATCGAGGTAGAAGTTTCCATTTGGAAAGCAACAAGGAAAACTATACAAATATTTTTAAAATCTTGTTAAAAATTCCAATAAATACTCCTGAAGAATAGCTCAGTGTACCTTTGAAAGCTTGTCTCTGTCACCAACAGAAGAAAGAAAAGATTCACCCACCTTGTCTCTCTGCTATCCTGGGACCACATGGCTACAAAAATGTAGTTTTTTTGTCATTTGGAGAATATAATTTGAAAGTGTCCACTATTCTAATATATAGTGAAGAGCTATGTGGTAGGCAGAGTATTTTATGGGCAGACATTCGGTCTATCTGACTCTCTCTGGGGCTCCAAAAACCAGTAATTTTCTTGAGCTAAGGAAGAACTGACTGTTAGAGGAGATAGAAAAAAATAATTGAGACGTGCAAAAGTATCAGCTATCTGTATTCACAAAATATTTGACTGAAATATTTTGGAAGATTGGTAATATTCTACCATTCTCCAAACATTCATTCACCCTGAGTGGTGTCTTGCTCTGCAAGTATTTCTATTGCCGGTACTAGTCAATATGAATAAGAGCTGAAGACTCAGATCTGAAAGGATTACAAACACCGCAACAAGAGTTTAAAAATTCTGAAGGGAAAAAGGTTGCCTCCTATGGAAGCTCTGAGGTCCAGAAGAGTACAAAGATTTGAGTAGAGTATATGTTTTAGATTGAAAATGGTATATAGAGGAAGTTTTCTACAATGACAGCTTTCTGCATATATATGAAATGATCAGACTTGCTACTTTCAGCTAGCATATAGAATAGAGGTGGGCAAACTATAGCCCGCGGGCCACATCCAGCCTGCGGGACCCTCCTGCCCGGCCCCTAAGCTCCTGGACCAGGAGGATAGCCTCTGGCCCTTCCCCTGCTGTTCCCCCTCCCCTGGGGCCTCAGCTTGCTCCGCCGCCGGCACAATGCTCTGGGCGGCGGGGCTGAGAGCTCCTGGGACATAGCAGCTGCAGAGCCGGGACCTGACCCAGTGTTCTGTGCTGTGCGGTGGTGTGGCTGGCTCCAGGCAGGTGGCACGGCTGCCTGTCCTAGTGCTCTGGGTGGTGCGGCTGTAGTGCTGCCAGCCACCGGTGCTCCAGGTGGTGTGGTAAGGGGGCAGGGAGTGGGGCGGGGGGTTGGATAGGGGGCAGGGGAGTTTGGGGGGCGGGAGTCTGGATATGGGTTGGGGAGGTCAGAGGGTGAGGAACCGGGGGTTGAATGGGGGCTGGGGTATGGGGGGGGCAGTCTGGAAGGAGGGGGAGTTGGATGGGACAGCAGGGGGCAGTCAGGGGCAGGGGTTCTGGGGGCGGTCAGGGGACAGGGAGACGGGGTGGTTGGGTGGGGCCAGGGCCCCCGGGGTGCAGTCAAATGAGAAGAGGGGTTGGATGGGGTGGCGGGGGGCAGTCAGGAATGAGAGGAGGGATTGGACGGGGTAGCGGGGGGAAGTCAGGGGCACGGATTCCGGGGGCTGTCAGGGGACAGGGAACAGGTGGGGTTGGATGGGGCAGGAGTCCCGGGGGGGGCATCAGGGGGCGAGAAGCGGGTGGGGGTTGGATAGGGGGTGGGAGCTGGGCCAAGCCTGGCTGTTTGGGGAGGAACAGCCTCCGCTAACCGGCTCTCCATACAATTTTGGATGCGGCCCTCAGGCCAAAAAGTTTGCCCGCCCCTGATATAGAAGCTTTATTATTTTATTGCCAACCAATGACCTCTGGCCAACTTTACTCCTTTAAAACTTGAATATAATACACCAGATCTTCAGCTGATATAAATCAGCACAGTTCCATTGGCTTCAATTGAGCTACACTATTTAAACCAGCTAGAAATGGGCCCAATATTTCCAGTATTAAAAGCCCCTGTATGCAAAGTGTTATTAAAAAAAACCCCAGAAATAACAAGACCAATTTCAGCCATGTGTGAATTATGCATTACCAAAGCATAAATATTAAAATGTTCTTACCCTGGGTAAAATATTTTTTTTTTCGGCCTTATTTAGTTCAAAATGTTGCCGATGGAATTTTACTCAATTTCATCCCTGGGTTGTGGTTATGCATGGGCATTTCTAGCCCCAAAGGAGTCTCCCAGAAAATTTAAAACGTAGAACTTGCTAAAATGTTTTTGAAAATTTTGTTTTAGTTAATTAATGAATTAACTGCAAAAACACTTTTAGCGGGCTTTTTTTCAACGAGCCCTTGATATTTCCACAAGCTGATGCCTGCTACACAAATCAAGGGCACCAGTGCAGACGCTGATCTCTTCAAAGAGGAGGGGCCCAGAATCACAAAGGTAGTTTGGTACCTAGCCCACAGACTTAGGCATCTAAGTCCCATTTTAGGCACACTGTAATCAGCAAAACCCACACTTGGCTGCTGCCTAATCCTAAACTCACTTGGCACATAAGGTTGTTGCATTAAAGTTCCCTAGGTGTCTGTTTTCTGCCTCTGGGCATGCACATTCTGCCTCACTCTAGGCATCTGAATGCCTATGTCCTGTCTAAGCCCCAGGGTGATCCATGAACTGAGGGAAAATAAGGATTTGTCCACCTAACTCATGTGTGGGGCCCAGTCCAGTAAGCCTGCTCAAAGACTGCCTAACTCCCCACAAAACAGCTAGGGGGTGGGGGAGGAGGAGGATATCTCTTATAATTTTTAGCTGAGTGGTTAGGGTACTCAGCTAGGATGTGAGAGACCCCCAGATCAAGTCCCCCTTCTGTGGAGAAGGGACTTAAACAGGGATCTGCTACCTTTCAGGTGAGTTCCTTAACCACCGGACTATAGAATGATTCTCACACTTTTTATGGCCAAATTAATACTTAATTATTCAATTAAAGTGGAACAGCTTCAGTAAAACAGCTTGAGGGAGCTGCACGTCAGAATATCTCATAGAGCACTCACCTGTGAGGTGGCAGATCCCTGTTCAAATTCCTTCTCCTCAGTAAGCTAGGCAGGACTTAAAGCAATGGTTTCCCACATCCCAGGGGAGTACTGTAACCACTGGGATAAAGATTATAAGGGAGACTTTTCCCACCCTGTTTCATGTGGAGGTAGGAGGCCTCTGAGCATGCCTACTGGATCGGGCCTGTCATATGAGTTAGGTGGACCAATGCCTATCTTCCCCTATTTGTAGCTCACAAGCAGAGATAGGCAC
Source organism: Malaclemys terrapin pileata (assembly GCF_027887155.1). Classification (NCBI taxonomy): domain Eukaryota; kingdom Metazoa; phylum Chordata; order Testudines; family Emydidae; genus Malaclemys; species Malaclemys terrapin. The sequence continues at coordinate 288,811,762 of NC_071505.1, read as the reverse complement.
CTATGTGCATGAGAGGGGTCGGGCTTAGGAAAAGCCACTCTGATAGGCGTCTCCCATCTCCCACTGGCTAGCTTAGGTGGTCCTGCACCTAGCATGCTGATTTTTGTGGATCACTTTCCACAAAAATTAGCATGCTACCCTTTTAATAATCAATTATAAACAATGCCCTTTAATTAATTAACATTAAATTCACCTTTTGCCATATCTATCTTTCTGCTACCATAATTAAATATTTTCTATTTCTCATTGGCTATTTAATGTTAAACACCATCTTAATTAGCATCTGCATAAACATCATACCAATAACTATCAATATAGATTGCATTTTCCAAACATTAACATTTTATCGAAAACAATTGTAAAAATCCATTAGAACGAAAACATGTTTACAACATGACCGAGGGATATGTCCTAACTTATCTGTAAGTTGCCTCTGAATACCCTCACTTCACTTTACTCATATTTTTCCAGACCTCGCTTGACTGTTGTCAAGCCTATTTTTAGGAAACAGAGGTTAGGGCCTACTTACATTTCAATATATTTCTATATAAACATAAGCAAGCAACATCCCTATAGGCAACATCTCCATGCATTTTATAGGGAACTTAGGATTCCAGCTCAGTCTTTGTGGATTGCAGTGTTGTTCGTGTGATTTTCTAGGTGATTAACCCCTGTAACCTGATGGGAAGATCAAGCAAAAGGCATTGGATCAGGTACTGTTAGCATTTCTAGCCAAGTTTGATTCATCTTCTATAACACAAGCTGTTGAATGTGAGTAGAACCAACAAAGGTACCCTACCACTGGATAACAGAGGTGGTGAAGTACCCTCAGAGGGGCCTGTGACCAAACAGCATGGAAGAGATTGGAACCTGTATTCATGTTTCACCTCAATGTTTGAATAGTGACTGTAACAGGTCATGTTGAACCTTTAATACAAGCTACAAGTCCCCATTTTGCAGATGAGCCCCATCTCTACTGTGGCTGAATGTAAGGACTTTCCTACATTACACAGCCTAGGCTGATATAACTATGTTGGCATAGCCATGCCAATAGAGCCCTCTAGTATAGATACAGTATAAAAGGGAAAGGCAGAAGGAGGTCTTATTGCTGGCAGAACTATACCACTTTGCTGAAAGACATTGGCTAAGCTGAACCAAGCACTCTTCTGTCAGCATAGTTGTATCTACACTTAAGATTTTGCCAGCATAGCTATGTTATCTAGGGAGTTTGATTCCCATCCCCCCACCCCATCCTAGCCAACATAGGTATGCCAGAAAAGCTTTTTAGTGTAGATTAGACCCATCTAATGCACTCTGCAACAGCTACCTGATTGCTAAAGCCTATCAACACACCCAAAGTCAAGGGCAAAAGCCAAACACAAACAGAGCCTGCTAGGTATGTCTACACTGCAGCTGGGAGCAAGCCTCCTTGCCCAGGTAGACAGACTTGCACTAGCTTGGTTGGAGCTAGTGCACTAATAATAGCAGCCTGGGCATTGTGTGTTCAGGTGGCGACTCAGGCTCCCAAGCCCACCTGACCCCCTGGGTCTGAGCATGTGTGGCTAATCCAAATCTCTGCCAGGGCCACAATGCCCATGCTGCTCTGTTTTGTGTGTGCTAGCTCAAGTCAAGTTAGCATGATTCTGTCTGGCAAGGCTCACTCCAGGCTTCAGTGTATGCATACCCCTAGAATCTGGTAAAAGTGTAGGGCAGAATCCACTAGGAAATTTCCATTGACAGTCACCATGTAGATGTAATTTACTTTGTTCACCACTTAGATACCAATTAATGCTATAGAGAGGCTTTCAAGCTGAAATCAGTAGTAGTTTTGCCATTCACCTCAGCAGGAGTACAATTAGGCCCTAATTAGTAAATGTGGTAATGAAAACCTAAAAAAAAGCCCAGAGAGATATTAAAGTGTTTTGTTTGAGAGTTTTCCCCAGTGCCACAGTGTCCCTTTAATAAGCAATTGAAGACTGTGTGTGTATGTGTGTGTTTTGCTGTGTGCATGTGCATATCTTGTGGGGACAGCAGACCAAACACCGTTCCACTAATCCTGGATGGAGAAAGAAAATAATTTAGCCTGTGTTTGGTAGGTGCGTTCTGAGCCTCTGAGGTTTTGGAACAAGCATCATCCAAAGTACAAAACAATTTAAGGGTGTGCTAAGTGTCGTGTGCATTTTACCAGCGTTGTTTTTTGGAACCATTTCATACAAATAGAATGAATAATTTAGTGAGTGTCTCAGTATGTGCATCTTGCACCACTGAGTTTTTGGAACACTTTCATACAGGAAAAAATGTAGCGGGTGCTTGCCTTGCTGTTCTGATAGTTTACTTTGTCCTTATTTTAATTCCTTCTCAAAGCAAAATCTCTTCCTACTTTAGAACCAAATTAAGTTCTAGTCTTTGTTTATTTATTTATTTTATTTTGTTTTGTTACTAGAAATGAAATTGGGAAATGGAGAAGAAAATAACAAACTTCATATACTATTTCTAATAATCTTAGATACAAAGGTTTCAGAGTAGCAGCCGTGTTAGTCTGTATCTGCAAAAAGAACAGGAGTACTTGTGGCACCTTAGAGACTAACAAATTTATTAAAGCATAAGCTTTTGTGGGCTACAGCCCACTCCTTCGGATGCATATAGAATGGAACATATATTGAGGAGATATATATACACACATACAGAGAGCATGAACAGGTGGGAGTTGTCTTACCAACTCTGAGAGGCCAATTAAGTAAGTGAAAAAAACCCTTTTGAAGTGATAATCAAGATAGCCCAGTACAGACAGTTTGATAAGAAGTGTGAGAATACTTACAAGGGGAGATAGATTCAATGTTTGTAATGGCTCAACCATTCCCAGTCCTTATTCAATCCTAAATTGATTGTATCTAGTTTGCATATCAATTCCAGCTCAGCAGTCTCTTGTTGGAGTCTGTTTTTGAAGAGTTTCTGTTGTAAGATAGCAGGTCTGTCATTGAATGACCAGACAGGTTAAAGTGTTCTCCCATTGGTTTTTGAGTATTATGATTCCTGATGTCAGATTTGTGTCCATTAATTCTTTTGTGTAGAGACTGTCCGGTTTGCTGTCACATGAGGGCATATATCACATTGGTAGATGTGCAGGTGAACGAGCCCCTGATGGTATGGCTGATGTGATTAGGTCCTATGATGATGTCACTTGAATAGATATGTGGAAAGAGTTGGCATCGGGCTTTGTTACAAGGATAGGTTCCTGGGTCAGTGTTTTGGTTCAGTGATGTGTGGTTGCTGGTGAGTATTTGCTTTAGGTTGGGGGGTTGTCTGTAAGCGAGGATAGGTCTGTCTCCCAAGATCCCTCACTCTCACAGAACAATTTGATTATCACTTCAAAAGTTTTTTTTCACTTACTTAATTGGCCTCTCAGAGTTGGTAAGACAACTCCCACCTGTTCATGCTCTCTGTAGGTGTATATTTATATATCTCCTCAATATATGTTCCATTCTGTATGCATCCGAAGAAGTGGGCTGTAGCCCACGAAAGCTTATGCTCTAATAAATTTGTTAGTCTCTAAGGTGCCACAAGTACTCCTGTTATTTTTTCTTAGATACAAAATATCAACCTAAATCTTTTTTCCCCTTTACCTCTTATATACAGACTCATTTTCACGCTGGTTGCTTTATTCCACTCTGGAACAGCACAAAAGAGTCTGAGGGTACTGACCAGTTATGTTGGGTTTACAGCTGTTTTGGTTAGCCAGAGCAGGTTTAAGCAGTTGCAGCATGCCCCCCAGTTTCTCCCTCTACAGCTCCTCCAAATTTCTCCTTCCTCTTGCACATTCCTGCATTTCTCTGTGTACACATCCCAATTTCCCCCTTTCTCCTATCATCCAAATGTATCCCCATCCCTATTTTCTTCTCCCTATTTCCTTCTCTGAGTAGATCTGGTGCAGTCAGTAGTTTTACGAAAAAGATATTTAAGATTAATGATCTTTTTTTGCTGTCCATTTTCATAAAGGAAAGCTTCTGTCAGAGGATTCTGAATAAAATACTCTCCTTCAGAGAAACGTATGAGGAATTGCAATCTCAATGAGCATGCAGCCAGACTCCCCTTAGATAACATGATCATTGCTGTGGTGTCAGGATAGGAGGCAAAGACTTTCCAATCTCATTGAGAACAACCTTTGTCAAAATGGCCAACTGAGCGTACTTGTGGCTTCAGTCACAATGAGAACTCTGGAAGATGGACACCATTTTGAATGAGGGAAGTTCTTCATGGAATACTCAATAGTAGAATATTGTTCATTGGGCCCTACTGAAGAAGAAACTTTCAGATATGAAGAGTAAGCAAAAAAATGACCATTAATCCTAAAACAATTCTTCAAACATCACAATTCCATGATATTTCAGTGCGTTCTATATGGGAATGTTTGAATCTGTTATTAAAATCATTTGAGATTAAAATCAAAAGTCTGACAATGGATGCTAAATTTCTTAAATGAACTGTTTTAAAATTAATTTCACCTCAAACTAATTAATGGGCTTATTTGTAAATTCTTAACAACAAAAATCACCTTAGTCAAAGTGTAGTAAATTTGGGAATAATATGTATTCTTCATACACAGCAAAGTGGTTGAATCCCTGTGTTAAATGTAAAGCTCAATTCAGCCTTACCTATGGAACTGTGAGTGGTGCTTCCAGAATGACAACTGTTGGGAATGGGTTACATCCACCCTAATTGAATTGGCCTCGTTAGCACTGACCTCCCACTTGGTAAGGCAACTCCCATCTTTTCAGGCACTGTGTATTTATATCTGACTACTGTATTTTCCACTCCATGCATCTAATGAAGTGGGTTATATCCCATGAAAGTTTATGCCCAGATAAATTTGTTAGTCTCTAAGGTGCCACAAGGACTCCTCATTGTTTTTACTGATACAGACTAACACGGCTACCACTCTGAAAGATGACGTTGTTAATGTTACTGGCACCACTGCCCCAAATTCCCTGAGTGTGGTTGTATTAATTTAGATGGAGTATTTGAGGCAAAGGTGTAAAGATAACCCAGTCACTGTCCAACATTAAGCAGTTTTAAACAAAGTTTGGGGTTTGGCGTACAGAGACCTCAGCCTAATTGGTATCATGGCAAATACACTCTTAAACATCACTTTAATCTTTTATTAAATATACCAAAAAGAAGGAAAAAGAGTTAAAGCATTTAAAAGGTAAATTCTTAAGCAAGACTTTTAATTGAATAACATCCCTTTGCCTTTAGCTGGAGAGGCTTTTTAGAAGGAAAAAATCTGCACTTTTGATAGTCCAGGGATTGGCAACCTTTGGCACGTGGCCCACCAGGGTAAGCACCCTGGCGGGTTGGGCTGGTTTACTTACCTGCCACGTCTGCAGGTTTGGCCGATCATGGCTCCTACTGGCCGTAGTTCACCGCTCCAGGCCAATGGGGGCAGCAAAAAGCAGTGGCCAGCACATCCCTCGGCCTGCGCTGCTTCCCGCAGCCCCCATTGTCCTGCAGAGGCGAACCGTGGCCAGTGGGAGCCACGATCGGCCAAACCTGCGGACACAGCAGGTAAACAAACTGGCCCGGCCCTGTGATAGTCTTTTAGATGGTATTAAGTGTAAGCAGAGTCAGGATGAGCTCTACCCTGACATCTTGTGGTGAATTTTGGCGAGTTGTGGAAAAGAATTTCAGGGGCTGATCTTGTTTGCATAGGCACACCCACCCCGCCTAGCCTGAGCCCATGGCAGCCCAAATGGTCACTTTGACTGCTGTGGGATCCCCAGTTTCTCTGTTATTGGGGCAGGAAGAATAAAGTGTTGTTACCCTGATTATGTGAATCAAGGGCAGTAGAACTGTACTTGGCATTTTATGATGGAGGGACTTGCCATCAACTAAGTAGCACTCGCTAGACAAGGGACATGAGTTCCAAAACCTGGTGAATGGAGAGAGGCTGGGAACAGGTATTTGTACCTGATGGTATGGGCCCCTTTTGAGTGCCTGGAACACCAATTGCATTTCCTTCTCTCTCTCTCCCTCTCCCCTGTGGAATATCAGAGCTAATCTTGATTCTATTAGGAGTCTAGTTACACGCTGCTGAGCTGAATTCACCTTGGGCCAATGGTGCACTAGCACTGGGGCTCTCCCTACTACAAGCTGAAATCACTGAGTGCTGTGTTAAGTAGTGGGGGGGGGCTGAAGATGTATGGCTGAGCAGCTGGCGGAGCCGCACCACTGGCGGGACAGCTGGTGGAGGAGAGCAGCTGGTGGAGCGGCGCCATTGGCGGGACAGCTGGTGGAGCAGAGCGGCTCACGGGATGGCTGGTGGAGCAGAGCAGCTGGTGGAGCGGCTCGCAGTGAAGGCTGCAGCAGAACCCCATGGAGAGGCAGGGCAGTTGGCCTTGGACCATGTAAGGTGCCCCTTAACACCCCTGCGGGGGAGGAGGGGGTGGCATTTCCACCCAGGCTGGGAGGTAAAACTCTGCAGATAAACTTTTGAACTCTGGGGCTGCACCGACCAGGGACAGAGACTTTGGGTTGTTGGACTTTTGGGTGATTTTTGGGGTTGCTGGATTCAAGAGACTTTTGGAGTGTTGGACTTTTGGGACTTCGGGGTGATCTTTTGGGTTGTTGGACTTAAGACCGTGAGGGGAAAAGGACACTGCCAAACTTACTTGGGGGTGGGTCTTTTGCTCATGGTTTGTGTTATGAATCCTGTTTGTGGTGTTTCCCCAACATAATGCCACATTGTTTCCCTCCTTTATTAAAAGGATTTTGCTACACTTAGACTCTGTGCTTGTAAGAGGGGAAGTATTGCCTCTTAGAGGTGCCTGGGGGGCGGTATGTAATTGTTCCAGGTCACTGGGTGGGGGCTCGACCTGGTTTTGCATTGTGTTATTGAAACGGAACCCCTAGATACTAAACCTGGCCCTTGTTGCTGCCAACTCAGACAGGCAGAAGGCTTACATAAGAATGGTATAGTAATTGTTCCTTTTGGGGAAGGAGTTACTTGAGATGGGCTGGAGCTGTCTTTGTTGTTGTTGTTAAAGTCTGATCCCATTTCCTAGAAGACAAAACAAGACAAAACACACAGAAAAGGGGAGAGAAAAGAACAGCAAAGATAGAAAATGCAGTTTTTGACTCTGGCGTTCACTTTCACTTGCAACCGCACTGCTGGAAAATCCGAGGCACAACACACAATCTTATCAACCCCTCTGAGTTCTGGCAAACTTGTACGAGCATCAGGCTCTTTACAGCACTGAATTTAGCTTCCTCTTTCTGCTCACGGGGTTATAACAGTGTTGCAAAATACAGTCTTGGCCAGTTAAGACCAACTCTTATTAAACTGAAGGAAAAGGAGCAGGACAGGAAAGAGAAGAAATAGATGAGGAAGGGGGAGAGGGGAAGAGATGCAAGAGATGGTGTTCAGTATTCAGGTGGAGCTGGTGGAGGTGGTGATGTCCATGGGCGGTAGGTATAATAGATCAGGGGAAGCTAAGCCTCCCCAAACCCAGACCATGGCCCCACTTTGAGGCCGGTGGGAGCTCAGCTTGGACCAGTGGGTCGGGGCTGGCTGGCCGGCCAGCCTGAACGCCGACCTCCAGCGTGCTGACCTGAGCTGAACCCCCATCCCGGGCTTGGGCCGGTGGCTGGGGGGGTCGGGGGGGGTATTTGGGGGTGTGGGCTGCAGGGTTGGGTGGCCAGTGGGCTCGGGGCAGGACCCAGGGGTCAGAGTGGGACTCCAACTAGCTCGAGGGTTGGGCTGGGGGTCAGGGCAGGACTCTGGGGTTGGGGCAGGACTCCAGGGGTCAGGGTGGGACTCCGGCAGGCGGAGGGTCAGCCTGGTGCTCGAGCTGTCCAGAGGCTGCGTAGGGGGGGCCGGGCCTTGGATGGAAGGGGTGGGGCTGGTGGGCCTCCCAAACAGGAGGGGGGTTCAGGTACCACCCATGTCTGGGTCCCTCCCTCTGTTCTGGTCTGCTCAGGACATCTTTTCAGGATTAGAACAAAGAAAGTCCAGAGTACTGTGAGCTCGTGGGGGTTGCAGGTATTATGGTGAAACGTGCTCCAGTAGCCATTTTTTCTCCCCATAGTCTCTTTCCTTAAGGACCCCAAAAGGGCATGATCGGTGGAATAGCTCATCCCCTCATTATTTTGTCCAGCAGTTAGGCCTAATAGCTGACGTATTAATTTTTATTTATTAATTTTCAGCCCTCAACTCCTCTTGTTTACCAGGTATGATCCTTGAGTTATATCTTTAAGCATCTTAGCTTGGATCAATTCAGTCTTTCTGTCTTCTTGTCATACCCTTTCTCATTAACACTTGTTATTATAGCTTATTGTAATAACTTATGAGCTTTCACTTAGTTTTTACAGTTGATCTCACTAGAGTATATTTGTAGGCCCTATTACCACAACAATACTGCTGCTTTAATCATAGTCTGATTGCCTAAACGGAAAGCCCAGTTGATGCTAGATGTACAGCAGTATATTTTGTTCTGTGCCAGCTGCTTTGGAAGCCATGTCATATTGAGCAATAGTTGCCTTCTGGAGTGTGGTTTTCAGCACTGTTGTGGAAGGGCCGAGTTTGCAAATACTGCTACTGAATGGGTAGAATTTAAAGTGGTACAAAATTTCAGTCCTCCTGATCTGGTGTAGCAGAGCTATCTAAGTATCCTTATAACCTTCAGGGATGGGGTTCAGAGGGTGTCCTAGAGCGAATTGAAGGCTGATTTTTGAAGTGAGATGCTCTGAGGGATGTGTACTAGAGGAGACATAAAGAGAAAAAGATTTCAGCAGGCAGGGCACATAGCAGCTGGAGTCCAGTTTGGGAAAGTTGTCAATGATAAGAGCAGAGACTTGTCACTGTTCAGCTTGAGAAAGCTATTGGATGAGAAGATCTAGTCAAGAGTGTGAGTAGTGGCTGTTATAGTTCCACTGGGAAAGTTCTCAGGGTTCAGAGGTCCCAGAGTAACAGGCATGTGGCTGCTGAGGTTATGAAGCCATTCAGTCATCTGGGGAAGCTACGGTGCAGTTGAAATTATTGCATGGGAGGAAACAATCTAGCAAAGTTATCAGACAACATAATGGATTCACAGGTAATACGTGTTTATCACCCCATTGATGGGATGAAACTGTTTTCATTCCCAATGTTAGAATCATTCATTCCATTACTGTCATCCCAGCTGGTTACAGTGGCAAATGCTAATCCAGTTTTCACAGAGGTAACGAGATTAATTACTTCTGGACTCATAAAGCATCTTAAAAATATCATAAATAGTGAGACAGTCAATGTCTTGCTGCCCAATATGAATTATATCTTCTAAAGTGAGTGTAATATTTATTGTTCAGTAAGTTAAGATAAGGTTCATAAGGAATGTTTTCTAAGAATTCAATTAGCCTGCCTTGTGAGCTAGCTCCATTTGCATTGTAATAAAACGTTCTTTCAACCAAATGTTGAAGGAAAACACACTAATGAGTTTTTTATGTACAACACCTGATATTCATAGGGCCCAATGGTGACAATGGCTATATGCCTGCTTCTTACAGAAGCTTGCTGAAATTTTTTCATCTAAATATTTGCTGGAACAACAGCTTTATGAACAACATAAAGCAATTTTCATTAAATGTACACACCATTCAATAATTTCTGACTTGTTTCATTTAATTGGCAAATTTTGATTTGGGAAGAAAAAATGTGGTGGCTTTATGTTGTTTTTTTTTTCTTTCTTTTCCTCCTCCTGTTGATAAAAGCTTCACTCACCCAATCAGGAAGCAGAAACAACACAGTATGACTGAATGAAGGAATTACATAGTACACCTCTACCACGATATAACACAAATTCGGATATAATGCGGTAAAGCAGTGCTACAGGGGGGTGAGGCTGCGCACTCTGGTGGATCAAAGCAAGTTCAATATAACACAGTTTCACCTATAACGCGGTAAGATTTTTTGGCTCCCGAGGACAGCATTATATCGAGGTAGAAGTGTTCCAATATTGAATTGTGACTATTGAATGCTCACAGGACGGTCTGCACTATGGGCAAGCCATGCGCTGACATATTTGTACAGTCGATTCTACTAATTGCAAAGGAAAATATGAATTTGCTAATTTTAGGCATTGCCTTTTAGGTATAACCTGTGCTGTCCTAATTCAAGCTATGTCCTCCCAGGTACATGGAAGACTAAATAATGACTCAATCAGTTTAATAGTGATTCATTTAGACCAGCTCTCCTGTATCTGGTGAGCGCTGCATTCCCTAAGCAGACAGGTAAGGTTGAATAAGAGTCAAGATTTGCCAACGTAATTAATTATTATTATTATTTTATTTATTATTTATTATATATTTATGTTGCAGTAGCATCTAGGGACCCGATTGTTCTGGGTGCTCTACTAACATACACTACCTATGCTGAAGCTTACAACCAATAAGAAGATGATGACAGTAGTGTGACTGAATTAAACACTGAGTCTATAGTGGAAGAGTGAGTCACAGTGCAGTACTCTCTTCCTCTGCTAAAATTGTGAGTGATCCTCTTAAAAGCCTGGTTGCTGCTGGAAACACAAGGACAGGCATCTGGGTACGAGTAATAGCAGTATGTGCGCTGCAGCTCAGGCATCTGCCAGACAAGCTACTGCAAGTTGTTTGACTTTGGATGGGGCAGTTGGGAGATCTATTAGAGAGAGAGAGAGAGACCGAGAGAGTGTTCATAGCATAATGGGGAAGATTGCTGTCTTATTGTCTCTCTCTCTCTCGTTCGCATTGTTATTATTTTATCTTATCTCTTTGTGTACATGTTATCTATTATATCATGGCAACGATGCTGAATGTGATGAAACAATAATCAGCACATTAATGGTGGTTGAAATTCACTCTTTCCTTAACAGAGACAAAGGTCTACACCTGAAAATTAGATCGACCTAGCTACTTTGCTCAGGTCTGTGAAAAATTTCATGCCCTATGTGACATAGTTCAGTTGACCTGATCCCTGCTGTAGATATAACTAGGTTGATGGAAGAATTCTTCCGTCAACCTAATTACTCCCTCTCAGATGGAAAAATCCCTTTTGTCAATGTAGAACATAAGAACGGCCTTATTGGTTCAGAACAAAGGTCCATCTAGCTCACTATCCTGTCTTCCGACAGTGGCCACTGCCAGTTGCTTCAGAGGGAATGAACAGAACAGGCAACCATCTAGCGATCCATCCCCTGTTGTCTATTCCCAGCTCTGGCAATCAGAAGCTAAGAACACCCAGAGCAAGGGGTTTCATAGTTGTAGGAAGCATCTACAATATAGTGGAACAACTGTAGCACTGTAGCCTCTGTAAGGTAGACACAGCCTAAGTAAAAATAAATAAATTCATGGAGCTATCCTATCTCCTAGAACTGGAAGGGACCTTGAAAGGTCATCTAGTCCAGCCCCCTGCTTTCACTAGCAGGACCAAGTATTGATTTTGCCCCAGATCCCTAAGTGGCCCCCTCAAGGATTGAGCTCACAACCCTGGGTTTAGCAGGCCAATGCTCAAACCACTGAGCTATCCCAGATTTTTTTTGTGGGGGTGGGGTGGGGGAGGGAGGAGGATAAGTGGAGCCCAGGCAAGGTAGATGGCAGCTCTGGCCTGGTATATAACAGGCCTATCTCTTCCACAGCCTTTTTCTTAGAGTTCCAAGCCACTGGATCAACATAAGCCCAGATCCAGGGCACCTTCGTTCAGCTCACGCATTTAGTGTGATGAGCTTTATGTGCTAAGGCAAATTTCACTCTGAATTTCACCCTGTGTGAATAATTACCATCTAATCACTTCCATCCCTTCCAGATACAGCATAGTTAACTCTTCTGCCTCCAAGTGATTTGTGATTTTTCCCACCTAAATATTACAATTTATTTATTTGATTTTGTACAATTTAAGACCCTGATCCTGCAAGATGTTCTGTGCAGATAGACCCTTACCTCTGTACCACCCTAATGTAGAACTGGGAATTTTGTAATCACTGGTACTTTGTCTCTTTCACTCAGATTATTTTCAAAACCAGATACAGAATAGTCTTCTTTTTATGACAGACCAATTCCATCATGGGCTCCTGTTGGAATCCGCCATTACAACAGATGTGCTGGACACACACTGCTCTCCCACAGGAAAGAGTTGAGCCAGTTAACACTTATGGTCTGAAAAAGCCAAATTGTGGAATAAAACAGGTGAAAAAACATGATTTGTCCAACTCGTGTATTCAGTTTACTTAGAAATTCAGTGATTCTTGTGCACTCTGTGATAATGAAGGTCATCAAGGACCAAGAGCAATGAAAAAAAAATGTCTACATGTCCAAAGCCCTCAACTGAATGAAAACAAATTAATTACAAATCATCAGCAATCTAACTAGGAAAAAGGAGAAAGTGGCGCATCTTTTTAAAAAAAAGACAGGAAATCACAGAATACAGTTTTGAATATGCTTGATGTCATGATGGATTTTCTCAAGAGGGACTTTAATGAGTTCTGTAGAGTAATCCTTTATTGAAAACCAGCTTACTGAGGGTGAAAGAAGTAGCATGTAATATATTTTATCATCACAAAATGTAAGGGTCATCTCTTCCACACTACTGGCATACTAGGAATATCTTGTAAAGGAAGAACAATGAGTCGTCCCTGTGGCACCTTAGAGACTAACAAATTTATTTGGGCATAAGCTTTCGTGAGCGAGGACCCACTTCCTCAGATGCATGGATTGGAAAATACAGGAGCAGGTATAAATACATGACAGGATGTCACCAAATGTGAGGTCAGTCTAAACCTTACCAAGTGTGAGGTCAGTCTAAAGGAAGGATGGTCTTAGTGGAAGCCTACTCTGGAAAAGAATGGTGGTCCAGGGAATAGGGTGTTGTTCTAGTACATGAGAGCTGAGTTCCTGTCCCTGCTTTACCCTGTACTTCCTGGGTGACTTTAGACAAGTTATTTAGTCTCTCTATGCTTCAGATCCCCATCTTTAGAATGGAGATAATAGTAGTGCCCTATCTTCGAAGGGTGTTGCTTTCTCTATTTATATTAATTAGAAATTGTGAGATTCTAAGATACTATGATGCTGAGAGTTATAGAAGTACATAGATAGAAGGGAAAAAATCCTATTTTCCAGCGAGAACAAGACACAAGGATGATATATTATTTTTTTCCTTATTTTCCCTTTAAAGGGACATTTATAAAACTAGATTTAAAATAATTTCTCACAAGGGTAGGATATATAATTATTACTAATTATAAAATTGTGTTAGAGCTAAGAAAAAAAGAGCTAGAAATGTCACTGATAATATCATCTAATTTTGATAAATGTTCGCAAGTAATCGTTGGCTTAATCTAGAATTTGTTAGACAAACTATAAGTCCCATTTTGATAGTATAACAAGGCAAACTACTTGTGTAAATTAGTGTCTTGCTTTTATTTACAAAAAGATATGGGGCTGGCTTCCTTGAATCCATGCAGATTGTAGTATCTTCCCTGGCCCACCAGTTTCAGCAATGACTCCGAACAGAGTGCTCCCAGACTTTCACAGCAGGTGTACAAATTACACGGCAGAGGGATCATTTTTTTAGGGAGTTCAACCCAGAAAGAAGGCTAACCTGAATAAATTACCCTGCTACACAGTGGAAATCAGCAATCATCTGGGCATTGTGTGGCTCAAAACTGCAAGTGATTCTGGCTTTATAGTCCCACCCAGATGCTAAATTCACATAGTAAACTTTGTATCTCTCTGATGTCTGCTCCCATAGACCAGAGTCTCTCCTACTCCACTCCCTTTGTACCACTCAGATGGTGCAAAGGGATCAGAAACTGGCTAGATCCACCCTTATGCCACCCAGGGGCATAAGGGTGGATCTAGCACAGGTTCTGATGCCATCCCCTGCAGCCCCATTGTAGTAGGTTTTGGGGGATGAGGAGGGGTGTGGTTAGAGTGTTCTGTGCTCTGGCTATGCCCAGCTGGTGAAGGTTCTTTGGGGACCGATACCACCTGTCAAAGTTTAAAGCAACTCATAGCTTGCCCTAACAAGGACTGGGGCCAGTGCAGGACTAACCAGAGGATCAGGTTGCCGTAACAGTCACCTGTGGTGCCCAGTGGAAACTGGGCATAGCAAAGAAACATGGCCATTATTATCAAAGCTTCCTAATTAATCTATTTTTCTCTATCCTAATGGGAGGGAGGATACATATTGCATAACTCTTTCATAACTGGTTATTAACATATTAGCCACTTAAATATTATTTCAGACTCACTATTATTTCAGTGGAACAATTTAAACATATCTGAATTTTATGTATATTGTATTTCTTAATAGCCAAGTTTCTTTGCTGTGCCCAGAACTGTAGGAGTCCTATGTATAATTCTTAATGCACTCCGCAGCATCAGAAAAAAATGTCATTTATTGCCAGCACATCCCTCGCCCGCGCCGCTTCCCGCAGCCCCCATTGGCCTGGGACGGCAAACTGCGGCCAGTGGGAGCTGCGATCGGCTGAACCTGCCAATGCGGCAGGTAAACAAACTAGCCCGGCCTGCCAGGGTGCTTACCCTGGCGAGCCGCATGCCAGAGGTTGCCGACCCCAGTTGTAGAATCACAGAAGCTCTATTCGTGGACCGGGACCCCATTGTGCTTGGTGATAGTGAATTGCTTACTTGCCTTTCCAAAGCACTGAGATCCAAGAATGAAAAGCTGTATAAAAGTTCATTGCCTCATCATCATTATTTACAGTAAGAACATGAATGTAGAAATAGCCTTTCATCAAGTTACTAAGAGTTCAAGCTGTCTTTAACTACCAATGTAATAACTCTCTATCTGATTCCTATGGACACTCCTGCTTCTTTAAAATCCATTTCCAGGGTGAAAAAAAGTTAAGTTGGTTAAAAATGAATGAATTCAGCGGACAGTATATAGGTGAAATGGATAAGCAAGTTAATATAAAGTGACAGTGTGACTAGGGCATAATACATATTTTTTTCAAACAGCATTTTTAATCAAAATGTATTGCTACCAAACTTGCTTAGTTTATTTCAAGTGAAATGATTGTAGTTCATTGGAAATTAAGAAGCTAACAAGAAACACTTCTGGCCAAATTCTGCCCTGAGAAGTACTTATGGCTTTTAAGGGCAGAATTCAATAGAAGACTCTCCACTGTGCTTCTCAGGTAATACTTGATTTTGTCACAGTTCCCAAAGAGCCTGGGGAATGACAAAACCCTGGGATGTAGAACTAGGTTGTGAGCAGGTGTCTTACCCAACCTAATCTAATACAAAGGCCAGTGTTGGGTAGAATCAAAAATCACCACCTTTCTGAAGTAAAGAAAGGAATTAACAATAAGATAAAGTTCAACTCAACCTTTCCCCCTCAGGCTTTTCCTAAACTAAGATTTAAAAATGTATTGTTGGATCATGTTAGCTACCTTGATCCAACTCTAACTCATGTCTTCTAAAATCCTAGTCAAGACAGGCAAGTATGGTGTTTGTTAGATCAAGCTAGCTAACATGACCTAACTCCATACTTAAAGTCTCATTTAGAGGTAATGTTCTGTCTCACTGAGTTAACAGAACATTCTTAACTCTTTCCAGAATCATCAGCTGCAAACAGTGTTTCACTCACAGTTCTAACCTGTCAGAACTGGTCACCCCATCTCAAAAAAGATATTGGAATTGGAAAAGGTACAGAAAAAAGCAACAAAAATTGTTAGGGGTATGGAACAGTTTCCATATGAAGAGAGATTAAAAAGACTGGGACCGTTCAACTTTGGAAAAGAGGCAACTAAGTGGGGATATGATAGAGGTCTCCAAATCATAATGAGTATGGATAAAGTAAATAAAAAGTGTTATTTATTCCTTCTCATAACACAAGAACTAGGGGTCATCAAATGAAATTAATAGGTAGAAGATTTCTTCACACAATGCCCAGTTAACCTGTGGAACTCTTTGTCAGAGGATGTTGTGAAGGCCATAACTAAAACAGGGTTCAAAAAAGAACTAAAATTCATGGAGGATGGGTCCATCAATGGCTATTAGCCAGGATGGGCACAGATGCAAAACCATTCTCTGAAGTGTCCCTAACCTCTCTTTGCCAGAAGCTGGGAATGGACGACAGGGGATGGATCACTTGATGATTACCTGTTCTGTTCATTTCCTCTGAAGCTTCTGGTATTGGCCATTGTCGGAAGACAGGATCCTGGGCTAAATGGACCATTGGTCTGACCCAGTATGGCCGTTTTTATGTTCTTTTTAGGACAATGTATGGAAAGCATTGTTTATAAAACTGTGCAGAAAACGTATACATCCCACTTTTAACTCCTTTTGTGAGATCCTGCTCCCATTTAAATCAACGTGAATTGTGCCATTGACTTGAATGGGGCTCAGAATTTCACCCCGAGAGGAGGATTCTAGAAATTCTTAGTGTTAATTAACTTTCTCTTCATCAACAGTATTTAAATATTGAGATGTCCAGCATCAAAGTATAAATGGAAATACTCATGCAAGGATATTTTATATTAAGTTTAAGAAATATTAAAGGAAGAGCTGACATCTGTCAAAATTTAAAATCAGTGAGAAGTAGAAGGAAAATCTATTACTAACTTAAAATTTTACTGCGCTTAGAAGGAACAGAGAGTTTCTTTAGCTTAACTAACATTTTGAAGTAAAACTTAAGATACCTTTAGGACGAAAGACATCACACTGATTTTGCCTGGAATGGACACTGTACATCTGAACATTAATTATGTCAGTCAGTCTTATAACACTCTGCATGTGAACATATCAATCAGAGCAAATCAATAAAAAGCCAGTTCAAAAAATGATGTTTTAAATTTGGTTTAAAAGTTTGGTAAAGGCTCAGCATCAGCCTTTCAAAGAAATACAGTTCACAAATAAGGGATAAAGTGTGCCGAAGAACTTGTCTCAAATGAGATCATTCTAACTCAGAAGAGTCAACCAGTCCTTATAGCTGTGGAAAACTTTACTGAAAACTACAGTAACCAAATGCATGTGAAGTTTTTGTTAGTTTTTTTCATAGATTCATAGATTCATAGATTATAGGACTGGAAGGGACCTCGAGAGGTCATCGAGTCCAGTCCCCTGCCCGCATGGCAGGACCAAATACTGCCTAGACCATCCCTAATAGACATTTATCTAACCTACTCTTAAATATCTCCAGAGACGGAGATTCCACAACCTCCCTAGGCAATTTGTTCCAGTGTTTAACCACCCTGACAGTTAGGAACTTTTTCCTAATGTCCAATCTAGACCTCCCTTGCTGCAGTTTAAACCCATTGTTTCTGGTTCTATCCTTAGAGGCTAAGGTGAACAAGTTCTCTCCCTCCTCCTTATGACACCCTTTTATATACCTGAAAACTGCTATCATGTCCCCTCTCAGTCTTCTCTTTTTCAAACTAAACAAACCCAATTCTTTCAGCCTTCCTTCATAGGTCATGTTCTCAAGACCTTTAATCATTCTTGTTGCTCTTCTTTGGACCCTTTCCAGTTTCTCCACATCTTTTTTAAAACGCGGCGCCCAGAACTGGACACAATACTCCAGCTGAGGCCTAACCAGAGCAGAGTAGAGCGGAAGAATGACTTCTCGTGTCTTGCTCACAACACACCTGTTAATGCATCCCAGAATCATGTTTGCTTTTTTTGCAACAGCATCACACTGTTGACTCATATTTAGCTTGTGGTCCACTATAACCCCTAGATCCCTTTCTGCCGTACTCCTTCCTAGACAGTCTTTTCCCATTCTGTATGTGTGAAATTGATTTTTCCTTCCTAAGTGGAGCACTTTGCATTTGTCTTTGTTAAACTTCATCCTGTTTAACTCAGACCATTTCTCCAATTTGTCCAGATCATTTTGAATTATGACCCTGTCCTCCAAAGTAGTTGCAATCCCTCCCAGTTTGGTATCATCCGCAAACTTAATAAGCGTACTTTCTATGCCAATATCTAAGTCGTTGATGAAGATATTGAACAGAGCCGGTCCCAAAACAGACCCCTGCGGTACCCCACTCGTTACGCCTTTCCAGCAGGATTGGGAACCATTAATAACAACTCTCTGAGTACGATTATCCAGCCAGTTATGCACCCACCTTATAGTAGCCCCATCTAATTTGTATTTGCCTAGTTTATCGATAAGAATATCATGCGAGACCGTATCAAATGCCTTACTAAAGTCTAGGTATACCACATCCACCGCTTCACCCTTATCTACAAGGCTCGTTATCCTATCAAAGAAAGCTATCAGATTGGTTTGACATGATTTGTTCTTCACAAATCCATGCTGGCTATTCCCTATCACCTTACCACCTTCCAAGTGTTGGCAGATGATTTCCTTAATTACTTGCTCCATTATCTTCCCTGGCACAGAAGTTAAACTAACTGGTCTGTAGTTACCTGGGTTGTTTTTATTTCCCTTTTTATAGATGGGCACTATATTTGCCCTTTTCCAGTCTTCTGGAATCTCTCCCGTCTCCCATGACTTTCCAAAGATAATTTCTAGAGGCTCAGATACCTCCTCTATTAGCTCCTTGAGTATTCTAGGATGCATTTCATCAGGCCCGGGTGACTTGCAGGCATCTAACTTTTCTAAGTGATGTTTAACTTGTTTTTTTTTTATTTTATCCGCTAAACCTACCCCCTTCCCATTAGCATTCACTATGTTAGGCATTCCTTCAGACTTCTCGGTGAAGACCGAAACAAAGAAGTCATTAAGCATCTCTGCCATTTCCAAGTTTCCTGTTACTGTTTCTCCCTCTTCACTAAGCAGTGGGCCTACCCTGTCTTTGGTCTTCCTCTTGCTTCTAATGTATTGATAAAAAGTCTTCTTGTTTCCTTTTATTCCCGTAGCTAGTTTGAGCTCATTTTGTGCCTTTGCCTTTCTAATCTTGCCCCTGCATTCCTGTGTTGTTTGCCTATGTGACGTTGTGCAGTCTATATGGTTTTATAAAAACTTGATAATAAGTCAATATAATGTAACTGAGATAGTTTTAGAGAAAATACGGTAATAAGTGAATGTAACGTAACTGGGATATGCTTCATGCAAAAGGTCTCTTGTAAGGTATCATTACAAAGCTTATAAGCTACTGAGTATGATCATCTGATTTGTATGAATGTACCACTCTTGTATCTAAAACTAGAAATATAAAATGTAACTCTGAGGGCCTATTGTAATTGTGTAAAGTGTGGACCATTAATGATGGTTTGGAATCTTGATGACTCCCATTGTCTGCAGATGGCTGTATTTACCTGTGAGTCTTCCTGTATATGTGTGTGCTGGCAAGTGAGTAATGAAGTCTTGCAGTGACATGTGATCATGTCACCTGAACTGGAATCCATCTTTAACCTGGTGCTTTTCCAGTGAGGGGGGGTGGAAACCCAGAGAGACAAAGAGTTCCCGCCTTATGCAAAAGATATATAAAGGGGGGGAAGAGAACAGAGAGAGGGAGAGAAGCCATCATGAAGAATCCCCTAGCTACCACCTGAGCTGCATCAAGATCTGTACCAGGGGAAAGAATTGTGCCCAGGCCTGGAAGGTGTCCAGTCTGAGAAAAACTTACTGAAGCATCTCTGAGGGTGAGATTATCTGTATTCAGTTTGATTAGGCATAGATTTGCGCATTTTATTTTATTTTGCTTGTGACTTACTTTGTTCTGTCTGTTACTACTTTGAACCACTTAAATCCTACTGTCTGTATTTAATAAAATCACTTTCTATTTAGTAATTTACTCAGAGTATGTATTAATACCTGGGGGAGCAAACAGCTGTGCATATCTCTCTATCAGTGTTATAGAGGGCGAACAATTTATGAGTTTGCCCTGCATAAGCTTTATGCAGGGTAAAACGGATTTATCTGGGTTTAGACCCCATTGGGAGTTGGGCATCTGAGTGCTAAAGACAAGCACGCTACTGCG
Source organism: Malaclemys terrapin pileata (assembly GCF_027887155.1). NCBI lineage: Eukaryota > Metazoa > Chordata > Testudines > Emydidae > Malaclemys > Malaclemys terrapin. The sequence goes on along the minus strand of NC_071505.1, from coordinate 288,791,855 downwards.
AGCTGTTTTCAGGTAAACTTGCAGCTTTGGGACAAGTGATTCAGACCCTGGGTCTGTGTCTGGAGCCAGACAGGAGTGTCTGGCTCAGCAAGACAGGGTGCTGGAGTCCTGAGCTGGCAGGGAAAACAGAAGCAGGGGTAGTCTTTGCACATCGGGTGGCAGCTCCCAAGGGGGTTTCTGTGATCCAACCCGTCACAGTGGCGTAGTCGAGCAGGGTCTGTGCACAGCTGATTGCTTTGAGATACTGGTAGTGATTTTAAGTGAGTTTTAAGTGTGGTGGCTGGAGAACAGACAAAGTGGTTACTGGTTTGTTATTTTCTGTTTGCTTATTTCGGGAAAGGGAAGTAGGGACAGAAAAGGAAGCAAAATAAGTATGAATGAAGATCAAAAGAAGCTAAAACTACACAAGTTGCAAATTGCCCAGAAAGACTGAACAATGGGCATTGGGAATGTCTCTGTTAACTAAGAAGCCCCTGAGCTGAGTGCATCTCAGTTTCAGTGAACTGCAGATGGGCGTGGCCCAACCTCTGTCTGTGCTGAAGCTGACTGGAGTGTCTAATTTAGCAAGACAGGAGTGGAGGGGTGCCTGTTCTGGCAGGAGGGTGTTCTCTGTGGTATCCCAGCTCATCGAGTGATGGTCTCAAGGGAAGACAAATGGAAATTGATGTACAATTTGCCTGGGAAAGGATTGACCTGGAAAAAGGAAAGGCTGCCCACCAGCCTGGACTTAAGAGACAAAGCAAGTAAAACCCAGAAGCATGACCTGGCTGTAATGGAGTGAAAGAGGTGCACAGAGACATGTATCCTGGAGCTGGAAGTTGGGGTCCTGGTGACTGCTGCGGTGGGAACAAACCCCAAGGACTCTAGCTGGAAGCAAACCCAACCTGAGTGAAAGGGGGGGGATTTGGCTGGCCAGCGAAAGGTCCCTCATAGCTGGTAGCTGTGAGCCTACAGCTGGATCAGGGTCTCTTTCCCTTTTGGGGGACACAGGAGTGTCTGCCCCATAGGGGAGCCCAAAAACGAATTTTAGGTATACTGCCTCCGCCATGGTCAGTGTCCAAGTCTCTGGCAGTAAGTTCAGGAGGAGGGTGTGACGTTGTGCAGTCTATATGGTTTTATAAAAACTTGATAATAAGTCAATATAATGTAACTGAGATAGTTTTAGAGAAAATACGGTAATAAGTGAATGTAACGTAACTGGGATATGCTTCATGCAAAAGGTCTCTTGTAAGGTATCATTACAAAGCTTATAAGCTACTGAGTATGATCATCTGATTTGTATGAATGTACCACTCTTGTATCTAAAACTAGAAATATAAAATGTAACTCTGAGGGCCTATTGTAATTGTGTAAAGTGTGGACCATTAATGATGGTTTGGAATCTTGATGACTCCCATTGTCTGCAGATGGCTGTATTTACCTGTGAGTCTTCCTGTATATGTGTGTGCTGGCAAGTGAGTAATGAAGTCTTGCAGTGACATGTGATCTTGTCACCTGAACTGGAATCCATCTTTAACCTGGTGCTTTTCCAGTGAGGGGGGGTGGAAACCCAGAGAGACAAAGAGTTCCCGCCTTATGCAAAAGATATATAAAGGGGGGGAAGAGAACAGAGAGAGGGAGAGAAGCCATCATGAAGAATCCCCTAGCTACCACCTGAGCTGCATCAAGATCTGTACCAGGGGAAAGAATTGTGCCCAGGCCTGGAAGGTGTCCAGTCTGAGAAAAACTTACTGAAGCATCTCTGAGGGTGAGATTATCTGTATTCAGTTTGATTAGGCATAGATTTGCGCATTTTATTTTATTTTGCTTGTGACTTACTTTGTTCTGTCTGTTACTACTTTGAACCACTTAAATCCTACTGTCTGTATTTAATAAAATCACTTTCTATTTAGTAATTTACTCAGAGTATGTATTAATACCTGGGGGAGCAAACAGCTGTGCATATCTCTCTATCAGTGTTATAGAGGGCGAACAATTTATGAGTTTGCCCTGCATAAGCTTTATGCAGGGTAAAACGGATTTATCTGGGTTTAGACCCCATTGGGAGTTGGGCATCTGAGTGCTAAAGACAAGCACGCTACTGCGAGCTGTTTTCAGGTAAACTTGCAGCTTTGGGACAAGTGATTCAGACCCTGGGTCTGTGTCTGGAGCCAGACGGGAGTGTCTGGCTCAGCAAGACAGGGTGCTGGAGTCCTGAGCTGGCAGGGAAAACAGAAGCAGGGGTAGTCTTTGCACATCGGGTGGCAGCTCCCAAGGGGGTTTCTGTGATCCAACCCGTCACAGCCTATATTCATCCTTTGTAATCTGTCCTAGTTTCCATTTTTTATATGACTCCTTTTTATTTTTTAGATCGTGCAAGATCTCGTTGTTAAGCCAAGGTGGTCTTTTAGCCAAAGCTTCCTCAAGATGGGATTATCCCTACATCACAGTTAAATTAGATGGGCCAGATTGTAGTCCTAAATTCATATTTAGATAGCTAAAACAGATTCTGCTGTGGGAAAGCACCTAAGCAGGTGTTTAAGTCCATCCTTATTTAGGAAAGCATTTAAACACACAAGAACAGCCACACTGGGTCAGACCAATGGTCCATGTAGCCCAGTATCCTGTCTGTGACAATGGCCAGTGCCAAATGCCTCTGGCCATCGGCGGTTTAGCGACACCTGGAGCATATGATTGTGTCCTTGACCATCTTGGCTAATAGCCATTGATGGATCTATCCTCATTGAACTTATCTAAATCTTTTTTTTTAACCCAGTTATACTTTTGGCCTTCACAACATCCCCTGGCAATGAGTTCTACAGGTTGACTGTGCCTTGTGTATAGAAGTACTTCCTTATAGAATCATAGAACTGGAAGGGACTTCGAGAGGTCATCTAGTCCGTTCCCCTGCACTCAAGACAGGACTAAGTATTATCTAGACCACCCCTGACAGGTGTTTGTCCAACCTGCTTTTAAAAAGCCCCTATGATGGAGATTCCACAGCCTCACCAGGCAATTTATTCCAGTGCTTAACCACTCTGACAGTTAGGCAGGTTTTCCTAATGTCTAACCTAAACCACCCTTGCTGCAATTTAAGCCCATTGCTTCTTGTCCTATCTTCAGAGGTTAAGAAGAACAATTTTTCTCCCTCCTCCTTGTAACAACCTTTAATGTACTTGAAAACTGTTATCGTGTCCCCCTCTCAGTCTTCTCTTCTCCAGGCTAAAACAAACTCATTTTTTTTCAATCTTCCCTCATAAGTCATGTTTTCTAGACCTTTAATAATTTTTATTGTTCTTCTCTGGACTTTCTCCAATTTGTCCACATCTTTCCTGAAATGTGGTGCCCAGAACTGGACACAATACTCCAGTTGAGGCCTAATCAGAGCAGAATAGAGCGGAAGAATTACTTCTTGTGTCTTGCTTACAATACTCCTGCTAATACCTCCCAGAATGATGTTTGCTTTTTTTGCAACAGTGTTACACTATTGACTCATATTTAGCTTGTGATCCACTATGACCCCCCAGATCCCTTTCTGCAGTACTCCTTCCTAGGCAGTCATTTCCTATTTTGTATATGTGCAACTGATTGTTTCTTCCTAAGTGGAGTACTTTGCATTTGTCCTTATTGAATTTAATCCAAATTACTTCAGACCATTTCTCCAGTTTGTCCAGATCATTTTGAATTTTAATCCTATCCTCCAAAGCACTTGCAACCCTTGTTTTAAACCAGCTGCTTGTTAATTTCATCAAGTGACCCTAGTTCTTGTGTTAAATGAAGGGATAAATAACACTTTTTCTCCATATCATTCATGGTTTTATAAATCTATATCATATCCCCCTTAGTGGTCTCTATTCTAAGCTGAACAATCCCAGTCTTTTTAATATCTTCTCATATGGAGGATGTTCCATCCCCCTAATCATTTTTGTTGTCCTTCTCTGCACCTTTTCCAATTCTTATGGTTTCTTTTTGAGATGGGTGTCTAGAACTGTACACAGTATTCAAGGTGTGGGAGTGCTGTGGATTGATATAGTGGCATTATTATATTTTCTGTTTTATTATCGATCCCTTTCTTAATGGTTCTTAACATTCTGTTCGCTTTTCTAACAGCTGCTGCACATTGAGCAGATGTTTTCAGAGAATTATCCATGATGACTCCAAGGTCTTTCTTGAGTGGTTACAGCTAATGTAGACCCCATAGTTTTGCATGTATAGTTAGGTTATTTTTTCCAGTGTTCATTACTTTGCATTAATCATAATTGAATTTAATCTGCCATTTTGTCAGCCACACCCATCTGGTGTGATTCTTCACAGTCAGCTTTGAACTTAACTATCTTGAACAATTTGTATCATCTGCAAATTTTGCCATCTCACTGTTTACTACTTTCCCCAGATAATTTATGAATATGTTCAACAGCACTTCTCCCAGTGCAGATGCTTGGGGGACCCTGCTATGCACCTCTCTCCATTGTGAAATCTGATCATTTATTCCTACTCTTTGTTTCCTATCTTTTAAATAGTTACTGATCCATGAGAGGCCCTTTCCTCTTATCCCATGAGAGCTTATTCTGCTTAAGAGCCTTTGGTGACGAACATTGCCAAAGGATTTCTTATACCATATCGACCAGATCATCCATGTCTACATGCTTGTTTATCTCCTAAAGAATCCCAATAGATAGATGAGACATGATTTCCCTTACAAAAGCCATGTTGACTCTCCTCCGACATATCATGTTTATCTATGTGTTTGATAATTTTTTGATAAATTTGTTCTTAACTGCTTCAATGGGGCTTAAGCACATGCAGAAAGCAAAACATGTGCTTAACTGCTTTGCTGAACAGGGTGGCTTTTCTGAATTGTGGCCTAAAAGAGAGCTGAATTTTAGAGCTTCTAAACACCTCCCAAAGTCCCAGATGTGTAGGTGCTTCTATGACAGGGACTGGCAACCTTTGGCATGCAACCCATCAGGAAAATCTGCTGGCGGGCTGAGATGGTTTGTTTAACTGTAGCATCCGCAGGTTTGGCCGATCGCAGCTCCCATTGGCCGCGGTTCACCGTTCCAGGCTAATGGGGGCTGCAGGAAGCGGCATGGGCCGAGGGATGTGCTGGCCACCGCTTCCCGCAGCCCTCATTGGCCTGGAACGGTGAACCGTGACGGGCCACATGCCAAAGGTTGCCGATCCCTGTTCTATGTCTATGTATCCCATTATAAGCTTGGTTGGAGGAGCAACATTCCATGACATTTCAGCAGGAAATGCCAATTTTCTCTCAAAGACCTCCATGAGGTAGGGAAGTGTTATCATCCCTGTTTTACAGATGGGGAATTGAAGCAGAAAGAGAGTGATTTGTACTGTGTCACACAGGAAGTCTATGGCAGAACAGGGAATTGAACCTAGAGCTCCTCCAGCTTAGGCCAGTTCCCCGGCTACTAGCCAGTCTTTCCTCCTGTTGTAGGTGTCTAGCAGTACTGATAATCAAGAGGCTTTTAATTAGGTGCCAACCTTGAGGCACTCAGATTTGAACATTTTGACGTCAATGTCCTTGTGCATGTGTGTGTTAAGCAAAAAGCAAAAAACTAGAAAAAAAATAAATTGCCTGTGTATGTTAGCATTTAAATTGTTCCAACTAGATCAGGGATCAGCAACCTCTGGCATGCGACCCGCTAGGGTGCTTTCTCTGGCAGGCCAGGCCGGTTTGTTTCCCTGCCGCGTCCGCAGATTCAGCCGATCGCAGCTCCCACTGGATGCGGTTCGCCGCTCCAGGCCAATGTGGGTGGTGGGAAGGGGTGGCCAGCATATCCCTCGGCCCACGCCACTTCCTGCCACCCCCATTGGCCTGGGACAGCGAATCATGGCCAGTGGGAGCCGCGATCGGCCAAATCTGCGGATGTGGCAGGTAAACAAACCATCCCGGCCCGCTAGGGTAAGCACCCTGGTGAGCTGCGTGCCAGAGGTTGCTTACCCCTGGTATAGTCACCTGTGCAAAATGAATGCCAAGTGCTTGTTAAATGCTCCTATACTGACTTAGCACAGTTTTAGCTCCAGTTTTCAAATGTGTAAATAAATACACAAGATTCAAGGTAGTGGAGAATCAGACCCTGTGTATTTTTGTTTCCAGCCATATCTCAGTGGCTTTTGATTTGCTCCCAAAATCACTCTAAATCTGGGACCAATATTCAACACATGGAGATGTGGCCTCCCTCAGAGATTGACTGGGAGGGAACACAACCCTGCCTGTTGGGCAGAGCCAGGAATGCCACACCTTGCCCTCCAGAAGCAAAGGTGCGGAACAGGAAGAGGAAGTATAAAAGTCTGGCCCTGCAGCTCAGTTGGGATGGAGCCACCAAGGGAGACAAACTCATCCTGCTAGCAGCTGGAGCCCGAAGAGGACCCTGAGGTACCGGAACACTGGCTGACCAAGATGCTGAGTAGCTGCCAAGGATGCCGCGTGAGGACTGGCTGGAGCTTCAAGAGCCACCATCTGACTGAGACACTGACAAGCTGCTGGGGCTGCTACTGGCCACCTAGCCTGGGGAGACGGAGGACAACTACAACATGGAGGTACCAAACTCCAGGGACGTAGGAAGTAGCCCAGGGAAACTAGAGACTGTCTGGTTGAGTGTTGGCCTGATACTAGGTCAGTGTGTTGCGGGTAGAACCCCGCTGACCCAGTGCCAGACCACTCCACCACTATTAGGGTCCTGGGCTGTGATGTGATGGAGTCAGGTGGGCCCGTGTCCCCATACCCCACGTCATCTGACCCTTGGGGTGGAAGCCTCCCTACCTTTAGGCCAAGAGGCCCGTGTTAGGCTATCATCCGCCTAGCTGGGACGCTAGACTATGTTTGTACTCACCCCTGCCGGAGCCCCTAGACTGTGTTGGTGCTCACCTCTGCCAGAGCCCCTGAACTGCTTGCTCCCCTGCCCTGATAAGGGTCCAGCACTTATAGACTTTGTTGCTCTGACCTGACTACAGGCCAGAGCCTTCTAACTATTTGCTGCCCCGGCCTGACTGAGGGCCTGGGGCTCATGGACTGCTTTACTGCTCTACCTGGCCCGAGGGCCTGAACACTAGGAACAGATAATTCCCCCTACTGAGATCACCTTTACAGGTGCGTGACTACAAGGAGGATGGCTTCCCTCAGAGATTGACAGGGAGGGATGACCATTCACCCTTACAATGGGACATTTTTTTTCAGAAAGTTATCAACAGAATAAGTTTGGATATAATGGTAAAATATGACTATGTGTTGAAGATGAGTGCATTAATTTAATACATGAGCTATAACAACCTAGGCTACTGCTAATCCCCACATCTAATCCCAATCCTTTTACCTTCATAGCACTACACAGTCTGTACTGCATCTTTACATGTGTCCATGTCTGCTGATGGTAGCTGCTACTTTGTGTTCCTTTCAGATTCATGCCAGCTAGACAGAAGTGATGGAGACTTTAACTTCTGTTCTTTCTTGTTTTAGCTTATTTTAAAATAACCTATTCAGACTCATGATAAACTAGTACACATTGTATATGGAAAATGTAATATTCACATGGTAACATTTAGAATTCCGCAGTCTCTTCCTCACACAGCTTTAAAATAAGTCTGTTCACGTTAGGAAAATTGCCTAGTGTTGTGAAAGGAGTCAGCAGTGGATCCCTGGTTTCTCTGCCAGAGGAGGGGGACAAAACTATTTTAGTAATTGAATGCATCACGTATCTGCTTGCACAACCCAGAGTGCAATTGTACAGAATAATAGCTTGGTCTGGACTGAGGCCTCCTTCTTCCTCCCATGCCAATGAAAAATAAATTAACCACAGGGACTGTCTTATTCCTGATATGAAATAGCCCGTGATCTCATGATATATTTTTTCTCTTGTTAAATTTATTCATGTTGCACTTGAAGTAGTTAATTTTTTTGTCAAAACTTTTTTTAACATAAAAAAGGCTTTTAAACTGAAACAAAAATTTTGATGAAAGTTTTCATTTGGGGTGAAATTTTGTTTTTTCAAAAAAAAAATGGAAGTGTTTAGTTTTCAAAAATTGCTTTGGCTTTTTCTCTTTCCTTTTCTTTCTTCACACCTCCTCCTTTCCAGCAACAAAATATATTTTGGTTTTCATTTACTCAAAATACCTAAAAAATCCATCAAAACTTACACATTAAATAACAATAACAATTATAATAAAATCTTTGATATATGACTTTTTTTAACAAGTTCTAGTATAAAACATTTTTCATCCTCTGGAGCATTTGATCCCCTAAGCCATTTAGTATGTCAGAAACTTCCGTCTGGTTAATTTCAGGGAAGTACCATTTGACTAATAATTCACAGTATTATTAATATGTGTAAAATATTAAATGTTTTAAAGCTGTGCAAGATCCTAATGTATATACATTGGTGTCGTTTCACTGAATTTTGGAAAAAGCAAATTATCAGAGTGATGATATTATTCTATTTTATTATTTCTTTCACAGTGGTGGAGGCCTGGAGGCCCTAGCTGACGTCAAAGCCCCATTTGACAAATGCATAGTAAGGATATGTTTACACTGCAATCATAGTTGTGATTGCACCACATCCAGACATACCCATGCTAGCTTTGATCTAGCTAGCTCTGGTACCATATCAGTGAAGCTGCAGTAGTGCAGGCTGTACAATCCCACCCAAAACCGTCAGTGCTTCCTCAGGCTGCCAGTCCATCCTGCTGATCATGCTGCCATGGCTTCACTGCTATTAGTATCTGAGCAAGCAAGACTGGAGAAGAAACAGGCACAGAGGCGAAAGGGACTTTCCCTAAGGTTACACAGCAGGTCAGTGTCAGAGTTTGGAATAAAAGCCTTGGTTTCTTGGGTCTCACTGCTGAGCTCTATCTGCTGGAAAATGCTATCTCTCCAATCATAAAATGTATGCTAGCCTCCATGCCATGACTTCTCTTTAATAGTTTGCTTAATCACAGACTGGCACCTCTGTTTGAACATTCTCATTTGAGTATGTATGGCTCAATTTTCAGAAATGTATGTGTGTTCACAGCATATATTTGGGTGCCTAATTTGCAATAGAATATTCAGACATATAAGTGGCCAGTTAGACACCAGTTGTCATTTGGGTGTATAAATATCAGATGTGCATGCAATTCTAGTAAATTAGATGCACCATTGTACATGTGTATCAGAAAAACAGGCCCACCGTATTGCAAGCAAGGTGGGGAAAAAGTCAGAACATATGAATCATTTTAGCTTATGAGCATAGTTCTCCGTTGTCAATTCTAGTTCTGTTTGTCATCAGACAAAGACACACAAGACAGTAAGCCATTAGAGGTCTGCATTCTTCTATCCCCACGAGGACCTTTTCAAATAGGCAAATTGATTTTTGCATACAAAGTAGTAAAGTACTTCTGATTCCTTACGTTCAGTTCCCCATGGTGCTTGGTAAGGTGAGTTGTTTGTCTGACTTATTTAAGAATAGATCTGGAAAAAAACTAATGCCTTTAAAGCCCTGCCTCAAGAACAGAGTGCAGTATAAGACACTCAAATAAATGTCTGCATTCCCTAGGGAAGGCTTCCTGTACATACATTTCTGATTTACACACAGAAGTGATATAATCAAACGATTTGTGATATACTGTGCATAGAACTTTTTAGATAAGTATTGAAGCTGCTACCACAGAAAGAAAAACAAGGAAGAACTAGTAAGAATGTCTGATATTTCAGATCAAGCAAAAAAGAAAGATGGATTTACGGTGCCTAACTTTAGGCATCAACATTTGAAAAATTTGGCCACATATTCTGTAAAGCACCATGCACAACTATGGTCCCTATGTAAGATAATAAAACAATAAATAGGCCTGATTCTCCTTTGTCTGTGTCAGTGGGAGGAGAATTATGCCCAATGACCCTAAGCAAATAACATCAAACAAAGCTTATCTTGCAAATTGAGTGCAGCTCGCTAAAACCTAAGATATGTCTCAACTTGGAGACTGAAACTGTTCAACCTCCAGATTGAGACATCCTTGATTTTGGCAGGCTACACACAGTTTGGAGATAAACTTTGATTAATGTTGTTTGCTTTAGAGTTATTCTTCAATAGCTTCATAGGAGTGTGGGTTGCTTAACAAATCGCAGGATGCCTGAACTTAAAAACCTAAATCCAGGCTACGTGTTTTAATAAAAGACCTTATGATGCTGGAAGACCAGGTGCCATCTCACGTTGAGGCCCCAGGCTTAACTGAACACTTACAAATGCATAGCTTGAAATCCATCTTGTTACCTGTGTGTTAGAATTATCAAAATAGATATTACATGTTAAATTGATAAGAATGTGCTTAGTGTTTAGAAAATGCTTGTAGTCTGCTGCATATATTGATCTCACTTATCATAGAATCATAGGATATCAGGGAGGTCATCTAGTCCAACCTGCTGCTCAAAGCAGGTCCAATCCCCAGACAGATTTTTGCCCTAGATCCCTAAATGTTCCACTTAAGGATTGAACTCAACCCTGGGTTTAGCAGGCCAATGCTCAAACCACTGAGCTATCCCCCCGCATCGATTTTGCACTCTGGAATACAGGGGATAAAAATCCCTGACAAGGAGAAACTGAATCACTTTCATGCTGTTTGAACTATGAGGGGCAAAGATTCCTAAACATAATCAAAGAGATCCCCATGCTACTTTGGCCTGGGTTAGCCCTGAAAGAAATTTTTAAATTGACATATTACTACAACTCTGTCAACTTTTGAGTCACAGACTGAAACTCATTTGTGTATGTATATCCTCATTTGCTTTAACCTGTAAATAATTCTCATTTCTTTTTCCTAGTTAATATACCTTTTGTTAGTTTATTATAGGTTTGGCTACCAGTGTAGTCTTTGGTGTGAGATCTAAGCTACAAATTCATCTGGGGTAAGTGATCTCTTGGGACAGGGAGCAACCTGAATATTTTGTGATCTTTGGTGTAAGTGTCTATTAATCACATATTCCAGTTTGCCTGGGTGGCAAGATACACTGGTGTGCCCAAGGGGACCATCTTACTCCACGGAAGCCTGTTACAGTGATCCAGGAGTTCATATTTGTTAAAGGGTTGGTGAAATCTAATTATAGAGCACACAACCAGTTTGGCGTGTCTGCGCTTCTGTTTGACAGTCTGCGCTGAGGTTGGCACTCACAGACGTGAGCCATTCCTGACAGTGTGACAGACCTAACTTTCACAATGGTGCTAAAGAGGAGATCTGCTGAGCAGGCATCTGCCTAAAATCACAGCATTATTGCAACATGCTCAACATGGGGCTAAGCTTTAAACTAATCCTGGAATGTAAGCTGGTACACAGTGCAGCTATCTGCCTATTAAGTAGTGCCTTTCAGGGGCGACACAGGTTACTGGGTTCTCCATGATCTGCACTGGCTACCTGTTGGTTTCTGAATTGAATTTAAAGTGTTGGTTTTGCTCTGTAAACCCCTGCATGGGCTAGGAGCTTCCTATTTGACAGCCATACAGACACTGCTGTGATTGGCAGAAGCACTCAAGCAGAAATTCCTTTGATTAAAAAAGGAAGGGTCTGACAGGAAAGTGTTTTCCCTCAATCTGAAATAGCCTATGTTTATTTCCCTTCAGGCCACACTGCAAGGTGCATCTATTTTGCATGGGCTGCTCTGGTGGACTTTTAAGGAGAACCAGATTGAGGCTGAAGGGAAGTTAGTTGTGTGTTTCTGTGAGCTTCTTAACTTTGTTTTTGTAATGTATGGAAAGGGTCCAATCACTCCCTTAAATTATTTCATATGTTAATGAATAATCACTGATCTGTTTTATGACACTTCATTTTAATAATCAATTCAGGATTGTTTTAGGTTCACTTTATGACCACTAGCTCAATCCACAGTTGAAATTGACATATTTGGTCCTGTTTGTTCACTGTCTACATTTTGTGTGGTCATTTATACTGTGCAAAGTAGATGTGAAATGGTACCAGATTGACTGAAGAATTACTCTGCCCAGATATAAATGCTTACCTAAAGTGCAAGGCAGTGAAGAATTAGCCCTTTGTTTGCTAACAGGCCATATATTTTGTATATTATATCAACTCATTGCAACACCAGTTTTGGGAGGTAAGGAGATTTATTATAAAAAAAATCTACAACATATTTTAGTGATACAACATACAAATTTACTGATGTTCGCATTAGTCTTCAGCACTGCAAGCAAAACAAAGATGAACAAATAATATAGATGACTTTAATGAGTATTGCATGGCTAAATCCCTATGCAACACTTGCAACATTTTAAGGTAAATTATTGTCAAAGCCTCTGGAAGAAAAACACACAATAATATGCCTGTTCTACAAGATGAATGTTTTCCATGCTTGCCCTCCACTTCTCTTACCTGTCTCAATTATTTATCCAACTCTTAAAAGCTTGAATACAAAAATTTCAGGAGGCAACTTATTAAAAGTAGGCTTAACCTAGATATAAGTTATTAACATAAAACAAATTAAATATGTCTCATCCATTCCTCTTTCTTTTTTGTCCATTGCAACATTATTCTAGAGTAGTTCTTCCACTCAGCGGAAATCAATGACTACAGTAGTTCCTAACCATTGTGAACTGTACTCCTATACATCCAAACATCCACTGTAGCTCCTACCTCTTCATTATCTTCCCCAATGGCCTAAAATACACATCTGAGAGCAGAATGAGGGTCTATATTGCTATGGAACACACAACAAGAAAGGCTTCAGAAAATGAGCAATTTTCCAACATGCCCACCTGAGAAATATGGGAAAAGTAAACATGTAACCCCTCAAGCAGAGAAGATATGGTTGAGATCCTAGTTCCACTGAAGTTAATGGCAAAGTTTCCATGGTATAGGTGACCCAGACACAGGATACTATTAAACCAGCCTAGATGCAAAAAGTCTTCTCTATGATATAAAAAAAATGAGAAACCTTTGATTCATTTTCAGTGATGAAGCTTCCATGATGAATTTAAAAGAACACAGTCAGATTCAGAACATAACATCCACTCCCTAGACTTCTGCATTAGCACCAGAGATCGTAGTAGATCTTCCCTATATCAAGGCAATCAGTTAAGAAGAAACAGGAAGGGAGTATGTTAGGTAACCAATGTAGTGATGTCTGAGGAAAATAATTATACCAGTCTCTTGCCAGGCTATTTATAATGGTCTATCACAGTGTTTCCCAAACTTGGGATGCCGCTTGTGTAGGGAAAGCCCCTGGTGGGCCTGGCCAGTTTGTTTACCTGCCGCGTCTACAGGTCCAGCCGATCACGGCTCCCACTGGCCGCAGTTCGCTGCTCCAGGCCAATGGGAGCTGCTGGAAGTGGCGTGGGCCAAGGGACATAATGGCCACCGCTTCCAGCAGATCCCATTGGCTTGGAGCTGTGAACCGCGGCCAGTGGGAGCCGCGATTGGCTGGACCTGCGGATGAGGCAGGTAAACAAACCGGGCCGGCCTGCCAGGGGCTTTCCCTAAACAAGCGGCGTTGCAAGTTTGGGAAACACTGATCTATCAGATGTACCACACACTAAGACATGTCTGAAAACATGCTAAGGTCTAAATAAACAGCAGTGGGCAGTTTCTTTTTGGACCCAGCAAGAAACTGAGTGTGAGAATGCAAATCAGCAGTTTGGTTATTATTACATTACCTACTGTACCCTGCTGTAATACTTCAGCACAAAACCTATCCCCACAACATGAATCTATGACTGGCTTGACATTCCTTGAACAAATAAATTATCAGTTCCCCAGTTGCTTCTCATATTGTCAAAGTCATGACCCTGGAGGAAAAGATTCTAAACCATTACATTACTTGTAACCCATTCCTTTCCCCAAGTTATCACCATCATTACACATATAATTATGGGAAATGGGAGTTGCATATCTAAAAATCACACACAGTCATTTGGAAATTCAAGAGTTAAGATTATGAATTTTATCCCATTACTGCTTTCTTTTAATTCATCTGATAACCCAGAAAACTGAGCCCCTTTGTTTTATCCTCTCTGAAAGGAACTTCATATTTATTTTCTTCCAAAAGCCTACAGCTATCTTGACTATTCCTAAGTAAAAGAGACTAGAAACCAAATCACTCCCAGATGAAAAAAAAATATCTAAAGCACCACAACATGAACAGCACTGTAACTCAGGGGCCGTGGGGTTTATACTTACAAAATATTTATCCTTAGATTTAAGTAAACATGTGGGAATATGTCAAAGGATGACTGACTGGTGGAAAGCACCGAAACAGGAATGCAAAGAAGGGACATAAGTCTACCAAGATGGGAAAAGTAACAAGGCACAAAGTTACAACAGTGAGTTGTGCAGAAACACAGAGGGAGAGGGTAGGGTGGAGGAGACATGGGCAGAGGAAAGTAGAGTAGATGGGATCTTGAAGAAAAGAGTTGCTTGTGAGAAATGAAGAGGGGGCACAAAATGGGGAAAAGACTAGAGAATAATTGCTATAGAAGAGAGATAAACTGTAGAAATATAGAACCCTCATCCCCAACAGTATAGGAGACATGAATGAGTTGATTTGAATGAAGTGAGAGTACCCAAATCTTTCCCTCCAAATTTGTACCACACCTTGGAGGAAAGTAGGACGTAGTTGGCTAGTTTTTATAAGAAAGCACTGTTCAGTGCTATGCATTTGCTGTTTGCAGCCTCAACAGGAATCAAAGGAGTCAAAATACTTCAAGAAGAGTTCTTCTCATGGTATTTCAAGCTCAGCTAGCAGCAGGAAATATTCAAGATATTATAAGGGAGATAGTTGAGGGACAGGAAGTAGAACAACAAAAGAATGACGAAGTTGTTGCTTTCTGATGCCTGTTCAATGCTCTAGGTCAGTGTTTCCCAAACTTGGGACGCTGCTTGTTTAGGGAAAGCCCCTGGCGGGCCGGGCCGGTTTGTTTACCTGCTGCGTCCACAGTTCTGGCCGATCGCAGCTCCCACTGGCCACGATTCGCTGCTCCAGGCCAATGGGAGCTGCTGGAAGTGGCGCAGGCCAAGAGATGTACTGGTTGCCACTTCCAGCAGCTCCCATGGGCCTGGAGCAGTGTACCGTGGCCAGTGGGAGTCGTGATCAGCCGGACCTGTGGACACGGCAGGTAAACAAACTGGCCTGGCCCGCCAGGGGCTTTCCCTACACAAGCAGCATCCCAAGTTTGGGAAACACTGCCCTAGGTGAAAAGTGTTCTCTGAGTTCCTAGCAGACAAGTATCTACAGCTCAAAAACACCTCGACAGTTGACCTTTATAGTTGCCTCAGCATAGGGACCCAGGAATGAATTAAGCTCTTGCCGCTAGAGCAAGTCCTTCCAGGTCTAAGATTTATACACATTGATGAGGTAGTTGGGGAAGCTTGTGCTGCACCTAGTCCATAGACAAATAGTTACTACACTACATATACTGTTACACTGTATTTCAATCTATAGGCTGTCAGTTTGTAAACAGATGGACTTCCCATCAGTACTTTACCAAGGATGTTCTGGCCCCGTTTGAAAACTGAAATCTCCCACCATCCCCCCGCACCACAAAACAAACAAATGATATAATCTCTACTAAGTACTTTTACAAGGAGACCTTCCTAGTCTTCTCTGAATCTTATTAATTACCTCATCAAATATATCCATCTTGCTTCCAAGCTCTCTATAGAAATAACTACCAGTTTGTTTAACCTTTCCTGACCTATGGATGTTCTTAGATAGATCTTGATTACTTTTACTTTGATGAAACTCCTTTCATCAGCAGACTTTTCAGTTTCTCGCCCATCAAAAGAGCAAATATTTCTCCAACTCCATCATACTTATGCATCCTATCATCCAACTGTGTTAATATTTTGTCTAAGGCAGGGTTGAAAACGTTGCATTCAAAAATTTTCAGGATTTGATGACCTTTCATCTTTAGAAGTTTGCTTGGCATTACTTTCCTCCCTTATGTCATTTCTTTTTGAAGTACATGTATATACCTAATGGTTCAGCCTGTGAGCAGCGGCTTCCTTACATGTAATCAGGGCTGGCTCCAGTGTTTTTGCCGCCGCAAGCGATGGAAAAAAAAAAAAAAGCCACGATCAGCAGCAGCTTTACCGCCACCGCTTCATTCTTCAGCGGCAATTCAGCGGCTGGTCTTCCCTCCGAGAGGTACTGAGGGACCCGCCACCAAATTGCTGCCGAAGAACCGGACGTGCCACCCCTTTCCGTTGGCCGCCCAAGCACCTGCTGCTGCGCTGGTGCCTGAAGCTAGCCCTGCATGTAATGACCACAGAAGACTGTAATTCTGATAAAGGGTATCAAAGGCTACCAAGTAAACCACAAGCCATTTGAATACCAAGATCTAGACTGTGCAGTTTTTTGCTCACACTGTTAATTTTTGATAGTGTACCACATCTCGGCCAAACCAAAACACCAAAAGCTCAGAAATGTTTGTTTGCAAGCTATCAGCTTCCAATTTATGCTGTGGTTTAAGACTGAGTGAAGACTTTGATCTCATCTCATGTGTTACAAAGATGCTTACCCTGATTTAATAGTTGACCGATTACCTCTGCCCATGCTGACCATCTTGCTGTGCTTTGGTATTTTAATGTAATGCTAGGATGCTTTTTCAACACATCCCACAGGCTAGTAGAAGTGGAAGACAGAGTATAACATTTTTGAGCAATTAAAAAATAGAACAATTTAGGGAACAACCATTACAGCAGCTTCTTCAACAAAATTAAGTTAGTGGTCAGCACATGGTGTGAAAGATGCAAACAGATTTACCTACTGAATTTGATTTTGAACACCATTGTGTCATGATTGGGATGAGGGCAGTGAGACCTAGTTGGAGCAGGATTTGGGAGTCAGGCCAAGTCAGGTACCAGGAGATAAGGGTTCAAGATGGACCAGAGGGCAAACCAAGAGTCAGGAACCAAGTGGCAGGTGGGTATGTTTACCACTAGGTCAGAGTCTGAGACAGGCCAGAGAAGTGAACCAAGAGCCAGGTGTCAGGAGCCCTGCAGGGTCAGATTAGCAGGTGATCAGGGACATGCACAAACAGCAATTGAATAGTGAAGTAGAGGACAAACCAGGGTCAGAAGCTAGACTATAGTCACTATCGCAAGCAGGGTCTGGAGGAGAAATAGGGAGGCAGTCTGTGTTGTTGCCCAGAGAGCTCATCCTTCTTGGCTTCCTGGTTTAAGCACTGGTATCGGCCAATCAGGGGCCACCACTCAGGTCCTCTTGGGTGGTATGTCCTGACTAGCCCAGCCTTCCAATGTCCTCCCATGGGAGCTCAGCCTAAGCCTCCCATGGCAATATGGAGGTGTCAGCAGCCCAGAACCCCCACAATCCCAGATTTCAGCTATGTGGGCTTCTACTCTTCGTATGCTGCAGCCATGTTAGCCCTGCTATTATAGCTCTGTCCCTGCAATCAGGCATATCTAAATTTCATTTTTTTCAGCTTCTGTAGAATAACCCATCCTTGATGGCATGGATATCCATCACATCTACAAATCTCTCAGCAGTCTTCATGCCATCTTTTGAAATCTCAACCTACCTTAATGTTCAAGAAATTTGTTCCGTTTGGGAGAGGTCTGGAGTGGAATCAAACACAATATAAAAGTATTTAGTTTTCCTAACCTTGTTGAAAATAGTCTGATATAGTTTTTGTATGATTCTATCAATAAATTCATTTTGAATTTGGTTACATAAGTATGTCATCTTTGCAGTACTGGGTTTAATAGTTTCCACATGATCTTTCAATATGCTATCATAGCTTTTGAACAATTACAGTAAACACAAAACATTGCCATTGCGAGGACTGTCTAATTTCTTAAGAACATAAGAACGGCCATACTGGGTCAGACCAAAGGTCCATCTAGCCCAGTATCCTGTCTTCCAACAGTGGCCAATGCCAGGTGCCCCAGAGGGAATGAACAGAACAGGTAATCATCAAGTGATCCATCCCGTCACCCATTCCCAGCTTCTGGCAAACAGAGGCTAAGGACGTCATCCCTGGCTATACTGGCTAATAGCCATTGATGAACCTATCCACTATGAATTTATGTAGTTCTTTTTTAACCCTTTTATAGTCTTGGCCTTCACTACATCCTCTGGCAAGGAGTTCCACAGGTTGACTGTGCATTGTGTGAAAAAATACTTCCTTTTGTTTGTTTTAAACCTGCTGCCTATTAATTTCATTTGGTGACCCCTAGTTCTTGTGTTATGAGAAGGAGTAAATAACACTTCCTTATTTACTTTCTCCACACCAGTCATGATTTTATCTACCTCAATCATGTCCCCCCTCATGCATATCAAGCTGAAAAATCCCAGTCTTATTAATCTCTCCTCATATGGAAGCTGTTCCATACCCCTAATCATTTTTGTTGCCCTTTTCTGAACCTTTTCCAATTCCAATATATATATATTTTTTGAGATGGGGCGACCACATCTGCACACAGTATTCAAGATGTGGGAGGACCATGGATTTATATAGAGGCAATATGGTATTTTCTGTCTTATTATCTATCCCTTTCGTGACTCCCAACATTCTGTTTGCTTTTTTGACTGCCACTGTACATTGAGTGGATGTTCTCAGAAAACTATCCACAATGACTCCAAGATTTTTTCTTGAGTGGTAACAGCTAATTTAGACCCCATAATTTTATATGTATAGTTGGGATTATGTTTTCCAATGTGCATCATTTCAAACCTCTCAAAGCTAAACACTATCACCTAAGTAAAATATTCAAGAAATGATACACAGAATTGTCACATATCCTTCTGCATCTGACAGTAGGTTTGCATATCTTTGCCAAATGTGCGACCCTTTTCTAACCATTCTGCAAGTTCCACTCAGTGAGCAATTGCCTCCACATGTTCCTTTGATTGTTCATGTTGACATACTCTCTAGATAAAGTGGAAAAAGTTTGTGAACCCAGTTTCACAGTTCACAACTGAAGATGAGGAGTTTGGTTGGAAAAGCAAGCAAAACGGAACCAGAAGGCAAGAAGTGAGCAGTAAATCAACCAAGATTGTTGGTATAACCTGACATTGCAGTTTTGACAAAACCAAACCCACCTTATTTTAATGCTAGCTTTCTTTTGCATTTGCTAGGCAGAAAGCCTCATTCTAAATTAACAAAAGGTCTGTTTTCTACCAAAAACCAGGTAAAAGACTCGATCTCTTGTGGCCAACTAGCTGGATCTTCATGCAGGCTCCAGGCACATACTGTTAGAATAACTCAGTGGAAGATCCCTGCATTCCTACAGAAAGTCCTAGAACATGCCACTCTAGTACATAGTAATACAGATTCTGAGTATCTTGCAGTTCTCCCACACTTTCTACACTGTTCATATAACAAAATAAAATTGCCTGCTCTTATTTACACTGGTGTAAATCCAGAGTAATATTGTTGAAGTCAATGGAATTAATCCAGATTGATGTTGGTATAACTAATGGCAGAAGTAACCCCATTGTATTTGGGTTACTCTGTATTTGCCCTGGTGTAAATGAGAATAGAACTTGGTGCAATATGTTGTTTATATATAATACATTTAAGTTAATAATACAGTATCACAAAACACTGCAGAGAGACAACCCTAAAATAAATTCCAGTGATTTTCTCAAACAGCTTGTGAACATATTCTATTAGGCTGTAAGAAATAAGGCAGGACTGATCCCTTTATCACCGTTGGCTGACATTGTATTTAATTATAATATTTTGCATGGTTACAATGGCTTTCCTCCACATATTATTTAATCTAGAGAACTGCATCTTCTTCGGCTTGAATAGTGACAGATTATTGAGTTTTAGTAACTAGCTAGGAAGCCGGATTTCAGGTCTTTGCTGAAAACTTGGCATGATCACAGAATGAAGGCCGCTGTGTATGACTAAAGGCCTTATACACATTGTTATTGTTATCAAAAACTTAAATCCTGGAATATGGAAGTATGCCATTAAATGATATGTCTTCCAGCATTTTGAACAGACTACAGTATATTGTCTACAGTCTTAGTCTATTAAACCATCTGATTTTACACAGAACAGACATTTATAGAAGGTGTGAAAGGGTAGGGAAAAAAGAAGCAGGTTTATGGGGTTGGTTTGACCCATGGAGCAGAGTTTCCATCAACAACTGCAGTTACAGTATTCAGTAAGTGCACAAAGTAATACAATATGTAATGATATTTCAGACCACAGACTATTATCTCAGCTAGTACCCTGGCTCTATTATGCATACTCTGGGCTGAATTTGTCCTCATCTATATCTATGCAACTCCAATGACATCTGTAATTACACAAATGTAAATGTAGCAAGATTTGAACCTATGGTTTCAGTAGGAAAACTAATGAACTGAAGAAAGTGCTTTTAATCCAAAATATAATTTGCTGGGCTATAGATGGACTAGTATAATTTATTATAATTCCATTTGTGTTAAAGAAGCTGAACCTGCATATATTGTCCAAATATAATAACATTACTGCTTAGCATTTATATAATAATGCTTTTCAGCAGAAGATCTTAAAATACTTTACCAAGGATCAAAATCCTTTTTCACAGATGGGAAAACTAAGGCACATAGGGCTAAATTCACAAAAGAACTTAGGTGCTTAACAGCACTGGGATTCACAAAACCACCCCTCATCTGCTGCTGATCCCTGTAAGTGCCCACGTTTTCTTGCTGTCTAAATTTTTGCAGTAAAAGTTCGCTCAGGACCAATGTTTCTTCTTGTGCACTTGTGCAACTGCGGTCTCATGCAAGCCTTCTGGATGAGTCAATCCCAGTGTGAGGCACAAATTGGGAAAAGATAGATGTTCCTCCACTTAACTGACCTGTGGGGCCCGATCTGATAAATGGGACCCATATGTGAACTCACCCAAAACTGCTGAGGGGTGGGAGCACAACCTCCCTCACAACTTTTAGCCCAGGGGTCAGTTCAAGCCCTCCTTCACTGAAAGGGAGAATGGACTTGAACAGGGATCTGCTACTTCCCAGGAAAGTGCCCTAAACAGAGAGCTCTGGGATATCCTGATGTGGGGCTCCCTCCATCTTTTCTGTTGAAGCTGTTGCACTGTGGCTAAGTAACGAAAGGGTCATTGGGCCAGCTAGAGCAAGCACAAGCATGAGAATGACTATGATCAGGCAGTGAGAGCACTCATGTGGGAAGTAGAGGCTCCAGGACCCAGTCGGCCTGTTCCAATGACTTTTAAAATTGTTATTCACAGTAGAACAGCTTCAACAGGAGAGCCAGAGTAAGCCCTGTGTTAGAAAATCCCATAGCCTGGCAGGTAGGGCGTTTACATGAGAGGTGGCAGATCCCTGTGTAAATCCCTTCTCCCATCAGGTGTAGGGAGAGGCTTGAACTAGGGAGGTGTCTCTCACATGATAAGAATATAAGAATGGCCCCACTGGGTCAGACCAATGGTCCATCTAACCCAGTATCCTGTCTTCCGACAGTGGCCAATGTCCCAATTTGGAGGGAATGAACAGAACAGGGCAATTTATCGAGAAATCCATCCCCCGTCATCTAGTCCCAGCTTCTGGCAATACAGCTTCTGGACTACCCTAACCACTGGGCAAAAAGTTATGGGGGGGGGGAGGTGCTAGGGCCTCCTACTCCCCAAAATAGCAAAGGTGCCTAGCTTCAAGAGAGGGTTTGAAGCAGAGAATCCGAAGCAGAAGGAGGTGCTGAACTCCCTGAGAGGGATGGGGCTGAGGACACAGCCCTCACTTTGGCATCTCCCATTGGCTAGCTTAGGTGGGGTGCTATCTAGCATGCTGGCTTTTGTGAATCCCACTCTGAGACACCTGGCTCCCTCCAGTCATTGTATAGGAAGCCTGAGCACCTACTTCAGGCTTTCCTTAATCCCAGTGATTTTCTAGGCACATACAAGTTAGGTGTGGTGATGATCAGCATTGCCAAATCTATGTTCCTTTGTGAATATAGCCCACAGCATTTACAGCCAAAAATTTCAAACTTAGGTAAAGTCAGGAACCTAATACGTAGGCACATTTCACCTAAATGATTTGCCCAGGGATATATAGGGAGTTAATGGTAGACAAAGAAATATCCACTAGAGTATCTAGTCCATTATTTATTATTTTGTATTATACTAACACCTCAGGTTCCCACCCATGATCAGGGCTCCATAGTGCTAAGAATGCTCTTAATAAAAGAAAGCCCCCACCTCAAAGCACTTAAAATCTAAACTGCCACGACAAACAGTGGGTAAGAATAGGAAGCATTATTGTTCCCATTTCACAGATGGGACCTGAGGAACAGAGATTAAGTGACTTCCAAGGTCTCTCAGCTAGGATGTGACTAAGCAAGGAATTGAACTCAAGTCTGCTGGTCCCCAGTCCAGTACCATAGACTATCATGCTATTTTCTTCACATTTCTTTACTTTCGACCCTGCTATTGGAATTGCTCTCTTTCAACTCTATACTATGATTTATACATGCACACACTTCCCCTCCCCCAGACTGGTCACATATATTTTGTCTCATTCACACTCCTGGAGGAGCCTAGGTATCATTATTGCAGCTCCCTTCCCCATTACAGACAATATGAACTGCATTAGTTGTAAAGGATTGTTGAATGGACAGTCTTGGAGTTGCTGCCACTGTAGAAAAATACTTCCCAAAAGGTTAGAACCTACATTTTATCAAAGAAAACAGCAACGGAAAATGTGAACTGTTGTTTCTGGAATTACAGCTTGCTGAGATACTTGACTGAATCCCTTAATCTTTATAATATTGTCCTATTTTAGCTTTTATATAAGCATCTGCTCATACAAAGTCTGCATCAAACTCCAATCCACGAAGTATTAGAACTGCTTGTAAAACTGATTGACTGAGCTGCAGAGCCCAGGGTAGGAAAATTCAAGAAATAAGCAGCAGAAATACCACTTAAGTCCAGCAAGAACCGGCACTTAGTTACTCATAGTCTTTGCTATTCCAGTTCTTACAGATAAGACTTTTCTACTACCAGCTTGTTTCTAATATGTATGAACAAAATGGTGTCAAGAAATGTAGCTAGATTGGTGTAATTTTTTTTAAGTGCTAGGCATATTGATTGAGGCCATCTTAGGGAAAATACTATAATGGTAGTTGTGCTACATGGCTTTGAAATCAATTAGACTTGACGGCTTGTCTCATGTGACACATTTAATGGAATAGATTGATCTGTTTTGTGCAAGGTAAGTACTTACAATTAAGATTTGATTTTGTTATGTTATCAGCAGTGAAATGAGAGTATGAGAGAAAGAGAGCTAGCACTCTCCTTTAAAGAATTAAAATAAGGCCACAAGTTTCTTTAAAAAGAAGCTGCAGTCATGATTTAAAATGGTCCTGCAATACTTTTGTATTTTTGAAATACTTCAAAAATAGTGGGATAGGCAATTAAGAAGAGGTGCTGGTCAAGAGGTCATAGAATACATAAAAGGGAGGAAAGCCAAAAGCTATAATCTGATAGGCACAAACCAAGCTGTTTTTATCCTACGCTAAATCTCTATGTCTACTACAACTTGTAATCATGTTTGTAGCCAGTTAATGACATGGATTTCCCAGAATTCACTGATGCATAGTTGGGCAGTTGTAGATGCACAATTATGGTTGACACATGGTGGGGGGAAATGTGCCACTGACTGGTTACAAAAACCACAGATCCACTGGTAATGTAGGCACAGCTTATTAACTGGTGAATGCTCAACTTAGTCCCATGTTGGAAAAAAAATCCATTTAGTAAAAGGGATTTGATGTTTTACTAGTCTGTCATTGTTTTAAGTGACAAGACTGTAAGTCCTCTCAACTTACATAGCTTCCAAGCTCTCAGGTTTCACTGAGTGTAACATAAATATGCTGGGTAAATTACATGACAAACCTTGTTTTTCTTTGTTTCCTGTGTTTTAATTCATGGGCTGTAGGGTTTGCCTTTCTGTTTTTCAGAAGCAATGACATAGCAGAGGACAGAAGGATCCATCTTGAAAAAATGTTTTAGGTTAATCGACATTTTATAAATAAAACAAACAGAGATTTAGCTTCTTTGGAGAGACTAAGTAACTGCTGGCGGTTCATAATTCAGCTTTTGAATATTGAATCTTACAGTTTGAAAACAATTATATTCTGAATACAGCATACACCCTCCAATACAACCATTAATTAGGAACCCATGAAGGAGAAAAGGTAAAATTGGCACAAATGATTAATTTTAAAATACAACTAGACATCATGTCCTCTCACCTGAAACAGAACAAAACAACAAATAATTGCAGCAGGAGTGGAAATTGCAGAATACTACCCTCACTGAACATAGGTTGCTTGAAATAAAAAAAAAGGTGACGTTAGCATTTACTTTGGTACTTAAAACTTAATGAACACATGAAATTATCTTCCTACTATTCAAGTACCACCCACCTTTATGTTGGATGACAGAGGTTATCAAGACCTCTTACTCCCCTAATGTTAATTTTGAAGAGGCAAGCAGTTTAAGGACAGATCTGATCTCCGAAAAACCTTTTTCTTTAAACAAATAATAGCAATGATTAAAGTCATACATGAAAATGTATAAAAATCATTGCAGTACTAATTTATGACAGGTAAGATAAGGAAGAGCTACTTTCTGGCAACTTAGGTCCTGATCCTAGAAGATACTCTTCAAAGACACACAACCATCTTTGCAAGGTTGTATTGGCTGCAGTGGAGTTCTGCAAGAATCCATTCACACTTCTGGATGCAGGTTCAGAGCCTTAGGCAAGAAAGTGAAGAATGACATTAGCTATATTGGCTAAGAGTCTGATACAGAGCTGATTAAAGTAAATGGGAAGATTCCCATTCACTTCAGTGAGCTTTGGATCAGAAACCAAGTCAAGAGATTATAAGGAATATCAATCCTTATCAATTCAAGACATGGGTTGATTGCTTATGGGGATTTGTAAGTATTTCTTTCCCGTTGTACAGCATTGCAAAATTGTATGGACACATTTTAGATTTTCCAAGAAGTCCTACAAAAACACAACAACAAATGCACCAAAAATTTCAATATGGTCATGATTGCTTGGAATGTTTATTGTAATATGGGGGGAAATATCATCTGTTCTCTTGCTCTGTGTTGTAAATACAAAAAGTAGATTCATCCCCTACATAACACTTGCTTTATCTTTCTCCTTTAGATAAATAAATACATTAAACTCTAATCATGCATAAATATAACACAACATTTTGAACAACAATTTTTGGGACAAAGTCAGTTATGGAGTAAGTGGGTGTAGTTGCACTGAAGTCAAGTGAAATGGAGCCAGAATTAAATGATGAAAGCTTTCACATTACATCTTTTTTCCCACTTGTGCAAGACTAATAAATGTAAGCAAAATATATTATAAACTGTAAGGCTTTCTATTCGTCTATCCAGGTTTTCAGACCATGATCAGCACTGTGGTAGCCAAACACATGGTTTTTCTCTTTATAAAAGGGACAGACAGGAAATTCATCTTGAAGATGAGGCAATTATCCATATAGGAAGTGGTACCAAAGTGATTGGGTTGAAATACTGTCTGAGCTGTGTGGTTTCTGCAAGGAATCTGAGGGCCAGATTTCACTTCCACTGAAGTTAATGGGATCCATTCCATTGATTTCAATGAGAGCTGGATTAGCCCCTAAAAATGGCATCATTTAATAATAGACTAACTAGCAATTGTTGTGCTCCAAGGGCTAGAATCCCAAAGGAATTTAGGTACATTGATGCTCAGCATCACCACACCTTCCTTCTAGGAGCCTAGAAAATCATTGTGATATACAGCATCTGATCTAGACACCTAGGCTTCCTTTACAATGAATGGAGGAATAGAGGCGCCTTAGACTATGATTCACAATAGTCAGCAGGCTAAGCATCTCCTTACCCAATCTAGCCACTGGGAAGTGGAAAGGTGAGGGACCTGTCCAAAACTCTCAGGGAGTTTGGTGCCTAAATCTAGACCTTTCTCTGCTTGGGATTCTTAGCTACAAATCTTCTCTTGGCATTAGGCTACTACGCCATTTTTGCAAGAAGCAGGAGATGGGAGGACCTCCCTCCTAACTTTTTGCTCAGTGGTTAGGATACTGATCTGGGATGTGGTTTTGGAGCATGGGGACTGGATTCTGGGTCTCCCATGTGAGTGCTTTAACCACCAGGCTATAGCATCTCTCTCTCTCTCTCTCAAAATGACTCAGTATTTATCCAGAGTGCAACAACTTCAGCAGGAAAGACTGAGGGAACCCTGCATCAGAATAGCACACTGGTTAGGGCCTTCATCTGAGATGGAGCAGATCCCTGTTCAAATACCTTTTCCCCGTCAGGTGGAAGGGGTATTTGAAATGTTTGTGGGGCTCTCCCATATTCCAGATGAGTACGCTATCCATTGAGCTAAAAGCTATGGGGGAAGGCCTCGTCCCCCGAGCCATTTTGTGTGAATTTACCTATGGGGGCCCAATCCCATAAGCAAGTTCTGAGCACACTTATTAGATCAGACCCAATAAGTGAATTAGGTCAAGGAACACCTGTGTTGCCCCAGTTTGTGCATTGCTCTGGGGCTTAGGCACCCAGTTGTCTAGAGTAGGGCTTCAGTGTGTATGCCTACAGGCAGAAACAAAAGGTGTTCTTACTGCAAAAATGTAGGCAGTGAGTGAGTTTAGGCAATTGCAAGGCTTGGCAGTAGCTGAATGGGGGTTTTGTGAACCCCAGTGGGACCAGATTCTGGGATTTATGTACCTAAAGTGGCAGTTAGGTCCCTTAATACTTTTGTGAATCTAGCCCCTAAATGTTACCTTTCAAGTTAAAAACACACTTTGTGTTTTAAGCATAATTTGTTTACTGTATGGCTTGTTATTAACAGCAAAACCACAATGTGGTACAAAGAAGAAAACACTGTGACACTCACTTGTGTGCTTTACTGTTATCCTTCAGTGATTGTATAATTGCCATTTAGTTAATACGCTTAAATGCCAGTGAAGAATATGCTTTTACGTATAGCATATTAATGACAATATCTAGGGAAGATTTGCTTCCAAATGAGAGACAACCAAAAAGAAACATTGCAGTCCAAATTATACATAAAATAACTATTTTTCTCTCTGTGCAATCAAAAATTGAATACTGTGTGGTTATTTTCATCAACACACTGTGGTACTGTAAAATGAAAATAACAACTTCATTTGATTCATAGCAGATGCTGGCGACATAAACCTACACACCTGTGGAGAGTAGGATGCAGTAATCCCACTGTGATTAAGGAGATGTATTCTTGCAGCTCTGCAATCAGAATGGATTGTTTACCTTTTCTATGAGGTCTGCAATTAATCATCCGGGCTTGATCTGTTTGATACCAAATGGATTTAGCGACCCACATTGTTTAAGTAGCAGGTAGGCTCATACAATGCTTATTGTGTCTCACATTAAAAGGCACTACCACAGAGCACGCTATGGTATTTATTTTCTTGCATAACCTGCTATCTATTTGGACAGAAAATAGCACTGTTGTGAATAGAAAGAGATAACCATGGAAATTCTATCTGAAAAATAGATGCTTCTAAGTTACCATTCCTGTGCTGAATAAGTAATTTTCTTTTATACAATGCCTTTTATGTGTACTGCATTTCAAAGTCCTTTAAATAACATCAAAATACGTGTAACAAAAAAAAAAAAAAAAAAAGGAAAGGAGGTCAAATTCTGCTGTTTGTTGCAATGATACTGTGACAGAGTGGGCTATATCTGAGTCAAACTGTGAACTCCATTTTGTATTGTAACTTTCAGTTTGGATTAGGACATCTACCTTGTGTTACATGCTGAATTCATGGCTAACCTTGTCCAAGGCAAGATTATTATGCTGTATTCCAGTCAGTTACCCTGCACAAGAAAGGTGCCTGACATTTCACTGAAGGACAATCACTGAGAAACCAGCAAGACAATAGTTGAGAGACATTAGTTGTCTCTCAACTAATGGCCCATGCCCATGGAACAATGGACTTTCTACACAGAAGTCTGATAGAGAAACTCCAGACTTTTACCAGGCCTGGACATATGGCAGAAAGGGACAAAGACTATGTTTAAGAAGGGTGTGCTTCTCTTTGGAAGAGGTCTGTCCATCACGAAAAACAAAATGATGAGACTGGAGAGAGAGAAAGAAGGCAAGAGCAACTCTGCGTACCCTGAAGGCACATTGGGAGAGTGTATCTCAGGACTTCTGTTATTTTTCAAAGATCTCTAACTCTTCATAGTTTTTTTAAGAGTAAAATGACTGTGGTTAAGATATTCCTTTGCTAAGCCTTTGTTCCTTGCTTTTTGCCCCAAAGAGGTTAAACTAGAAGACAGAGTGCCACAGCTATGTGGAATTATGTGTACTCCTGGGGGAATTCTGTGCCATGGCGCATGCTCAGAATTTATGTCCCCCCCCCCAGATTTCTTTGCTTCCCTGGAGAGAAATGAATTTTCCCAATCTGATGGGGAAGGAAAGGGAAGCCACAAAAGCAGTCATGCGACGCTCCCCAGCAGTATGTTTCTGGTGCCCAAGTCATCCAGCAGAGAGGTAAATCACTGTGGGGCAGGGAGCAGGACTGGAGAAGACCCGACTAGTGGCTCCTACCCTGCACCTGGCTCAGCTGCTAGTCCTGGCTGGGCTGGGGAGGACGGGGCTTCCTCTTCCCCTGCACGGCATCCAGACTGTGTCATACCCCCCGCCCCCGAGATTTCTCCCCTGGCTGTAGGAAGCTCCGCAAACTCCCCCCAGGTGCTTCCTGCACTCATCGCTCCTCAGCTGCAGGGGGAGGGATCACTCTACCGGGAGCTGCTCCCACATGCGCCCAACCCCTGGGCATCCAGTCCCCCTTATGCCCAAATCCTCCCACTGAGCCTCACCCTCCTGCACCTGGACTACCCTGACGAGCCACCCACACCCAGATCACCACCCTACCAATCCCCAATGAGCTACACATGGATCCCCACCCCACTGAGCTCCATACCCTCCACACCCGGACCCACCCTGCTGAGCCCCAATGACCTTCACCTGGACCCCCTGCAGAGTCCCATTACCATTGCACCCACAACCACCCAACAAGCCCCTGTGCATCCAGATCCCCTCGTACCTGGATTCCCCAATGAGCTGCTCACACCCAGATTGCCCCACAAAGAGCCCTCTCAGCCCACACCTGGATCCCCCCCACACTAAGCCCCTCCACACTTGGATTCTGCATTTCTGAGCCTGCCTGCCTGGCCAAACCTGGTGCACCTGGCAGAGACGGGTAGGGCCCTGGGGTGTTTCTGGAGCAGGACCGGACATTGTGCTGTCTCAGGGTTGGGTGCAGCCTCACCACTGAGTCAGTGTTCCCATGGGGACACTGCACAGTGATTTCCCACCTCTTTGCAGTCAGTGGCCTGTGCTCCCCAATGCTGTGCTGGAGCCTTCACATTTATTTGACAAATACCATTTGCAGAATTTTAAAATATTGTACACAGAATTTTCAACTTTTTGGTGCAGAATTTTTAATTTTTTGGTGAAGAATGCCCTCAGGAGTAATCAAAGTCTGAGGGACTCCATAGAAGCAGCTGGGGCTTGAGAGATCTGAGGCACTGGTGTGATAGACTGTGCCCCTATGTTCATTATTTTTACAAAATTATGATACATTTTGTAGAAAGTATATCTTGTGAGGTATCATTTGAAAACTCATAATTGGCTGAACATTATTTTCTTGGTAAAATATGTGTGGAAACATTGTATGTAAATTTATAATATTATCCTGTGTCACATTGCTGTGACATGCTTTTCTAACTTTGTTTTCCAAAGTTAGAAAAGCAGGCCCAAACCAATTCTTCAGAGACAAGGCACGCTGACACCCCAGCCAGGTATCAGCATGATTTCTTTGGCAGGAAGAAGGGTGTAAGCAAGAACTTTACATATTGGCAGTGGAACAGCTGGGAGTTTTCCATGTAAACTGACTGTTTCCTGAATCTCAGCTGGAGGTAATCCTCAAAGAGAAGGGTATAAGAATGTAAAACAGAGGCTCCAAAATCACCTCTCTCCCTCCCTCTCTCTCACAACATCAACAACATTTGAAAGACAAAGGCAGAATCATTGAACTGGGGGGAAAGTCCTGGCTGAAGCAATTCAGCCAGATTGATGTAAGTTTATGGTGAGAAAAAAAATGTTTGCTTTTAAGTAAACTTAGCTTGTTAAATTAGGTATTAGTCTGCATGTTATCTTTTATTTTCTTTGTAAACAATTCTGATTTTTATGCCTCATTACTTGCAATCACTTAAAATCTATCATTCTTTAGTTAGTAAACTTGTTTTATTGCTTTATCTAGACCAGTGTGTTTAAACTGAAGTGTTTGGGAACCTCCACTTGAGATAACAAGTTTTGTGCATATCATTTCCCATTGATGAAACAATGGACTTTCTGTGAGTTTATATTGTCCAGAAGGAGAGAGGTGGGCAGTAGAAGACACACATTTCTGGTGACAAGTCTGGGACTGGGAGTTTTCTGGGGGGTCACCCTGCATGTAATTCATGAGGGACCAGCCAGACCATTCATGTAATTTAGCTGGGAGTGACTTTGCATGCTAGAGGCTGTGTGTGAACTGGCCAGGAGTAGTTCTTCTCATAACAAAGCAGAGTAAAAGGCACCCCAGACTGGGTAATTGAGGGGACACAGCTATTCAGCAGTCCAGATTGTACCCTGGGGAATGTCACAACTGGTTTGAAGGTCTGGGCAGTGGACTTCAGAATCCCATGTCCCAAAGAAGTGTTCAGTTAAGATGTCTGAGTCTGGGAATGTGGGTTACAGTCCCAGAGCTAGGAACAGTGACTAGACTCAGCCCAGACCCAGCTGGTTTAGAAATTTGTGGTATCAGCTATTGAGTCCACCTACAACAGACTCATTACTGTGCCGAAGGGGGGCTGTGCAAGGTGTGCAGATACAACTCCAGATTTCAGTGTGAATATGCACATGTAAATGAGAGGAATATTGGACACACAGGCGTTCTGAAGATACGTAACAAAGCAACGTGGGAAAGTAATATAGCCATTTATCAAAAGGGGTTGGAAATAGCTGCCGCATTCCCGTATGCCACACCTACCTTCCTCTGAAACTGACTTAGTCTCCTGAATCATTTTAAAACAAAAAGTCAATCTTTAACTGTTAACATTGTGAAGGAACCCTAAAAAAATGTGAAACAAGTGTAATTGAAGTAAAGATAAATCTACAGAGAGCCTTGAACAACTACTCTGAGAGGTGTGACCTGCCACATTCATCTCGTGAGGTGTTAACTTTGATGCAGTGATGATAATTTAAATGTCAGTGTGGTTAAGTATTTCATTCCTCGTACAAGGAATGAGAGGGAGCATCACAGATTTACTGTGACCTCTTGTTTTGTTGCCACACATGTGTGGCTTTTGGGAGAAACCATCACTGATAATTTTTGCTAAGTGGGAAGGAGCCCAGACCAAGGGGACTAGCATAATCCAAGGGCACATGCAAGTCCCCCTGAGGGATCACATTTTGATAAGGTGCATGATCTACTGTAAGTAGCATCTAATTTTTGGTGACTTATGGAAGGAGCTTATTTTGTGGGCAGAGCATAGAAGAGTAACTCCTTTTTTCTCCTCCAATCTTCTCAGCCTGTCTACAACAAAAATATTAGGATATCATAACTGAGCTATCCATGAGAAGAAGCTACAAAAATCATCATTGAAATGTTGACATTCACTATTTGAAAACAATTAGTGTGACAGTCCATTTATTGTTATTTGCCACTTCAAATGATAATCTTCAGTGTTTTACTGATGAACTCTGTACTACATTTGGCTAAGTGAAATGAAAGACTTCAACTAGACTTGAGATGGTGTTGTTGAAAATGGACTCCCTAAGGTGGTGTTGGTAGCAGCAAAGTAGAGAGATTGCATTTATTTTCTGGAAAATGTTTATGTGGCTTTATGTATATAATCAACTTCTTCAGATTCCCCATGCTAAGGAAAGAAAATTATTCTTCAGACAGAATTGAAATTTAAAGGATGAGCCTCGATATGACATCTTCATAGATTATACCAATTATTACATCCACATAATAAAACCTGCAGTATTTCATTTTTTTGGTGGTGGTGGGGACAATGTTGTACTCCTTAGAATTATAGATGGGAGAATATGTTTTGCCTCCAAAAGACAATGATATAAGTGGGATGGAATCCATGACCAAGTGGTTGGATGAGTCCTGTGTTTACTGACTTGGAATATTCTCCCTACCATCTCATGGGGATCAGGTAGGAAAGAGGGATCAGCCTGATCTCTTCATTTTCCTTTCCCAAAGGGAGGGGGATTCTTCCCTTTCCCACTGCATAGAATCATAGGACTGGAAGGGATCTCAAGAGGTCATCTAGTCCAGTCCCTGCACTCATGGCAAGACTAAGTATTATCCAAGAAAGAGACCTGATTCTCATCTCAGTGCAGTTCAGAGGCTGGTTTTGTTCACATAGTGAGAAACATCTTGATAGGTACCTAGAATTCATGGTATAGATTATGCTATTCTCTGTATGCACTGATTTGCAGGATAGCTGAGCTGTTGCTGATGTCTGGGAACAACAATCGGAGTTAGCAGCACCTGCAGCTTCTGGTGCAGCAAGGCCTCACTGCACTTCACCCAATGCAGGGCACTACTTTAAAAACATAAGCCCCAGGCTGTTTGATATTTCTGTCGTGCCCCCTCCACACTGGACATACCTTTCAAAAAGGAGAAGTCAGAGCTGCCACCATCAGCAGAAGCTGTGTTAGTGATGCTGCCCTGGAGGTGCATGACTAAGAAGCTGAGAGGAGATGTGCAGCAAGGGCTTCCATTGTGTTGTAAATCTTAATTTAATGGGAATTTCCTGAGTATGTGCAAAACCCTGTTTTTTAATCACGCCTAACTCAATTACTCACATAACTTTTTACTTATGTTTAAATCCAATCTGGAGATTAGTCTTCAGTGACGACAAGCCACCAAGAAAATGTCAACCTATAAACATCAGCTAGTGCTGAATTACTCCGAAGCCAAAATGGTCCTTTGTGCAATTTCTTTGGAGCCAATGGAGTAATACCAGGAATGAACTCATGCATCCGAAAAAATGAACTCACCCATGAAAGATCATGCTCCAATATGTCTGTTAGTCTATAAGGTGCCACCGGACTCTTTGCTGCTTTTACAGATCCAGACTAACACGGCTACCCCTTTGATACAGGAATGAACTAAACACTTTTTTCGTCGTCACATAAGAGAGCACCCAAATAAATGGATCTTTCTCTTATGTCTTCACAGTAAATATCTGTAGTGTGAGATCTAGCCTTGAACTTTATATTCACAAAGAAGAATTTTGCAGAAAGTTCAAAGCATTTGAGAACTGGTGTTTATAATGGAAGTGTGCACATACCCCAGCTGTAATATTGGTCACCTAAAATGGCATAAAACAGCAAAAATACAATCTCTTTATTATGATGTTGGACTATTTCTAGCTCGTAATGTACTGCAAGGTTGCTAAGGTACCTGCAGATGCTTGGGAATATTTTCCAATACCAATCAATCGTCCAGCAACTGAAATGTCATTTCCAAAATCAATGTCTCCACAAGCACAATGTATGTGTTAGTGGTACTCATCATTTAGGAGTTAGAGAAGATAAATGCTTGACAATTTATATATGTGCCTCCAAACAATTCTGAGTCCAGAGATATCCATTTGAGCTCCAAGTCAGATCCATTATTAATGTAAAACCTCCACTAAATACCATTAGCTTCTCAGCTGTTTTCCTAGACCCATAGAAGTTAGAGATTAGAGAGACTTATTAAGTCAAGTGGTCCATCTCGCTGCCGCAAGGCTGTTCCCCGTAGTACATTTTCTGGTGTTCCATCAGTGTAATTTTTAAGTGTCCAAAGCAAAGGGGCTTCCTATATTTCTCTTGGGATAGTATCTACTAACAAATAGATCTCACTATATGGAAAGCATTTATTGCTGATATTTTGTCTAAATGTACCTACTTTTAAAACAATCACATGGCTCCTACAATGGTAGTGGTGGGAAAATCAACATTTTTGACTATACAATAGTAAAGTTTTACCATTGCACTTCCTTTTCAAATACTACAATATTTTAAATACTGCAGTAAATTTAACACTTTGTGCAGTAAGTGTGGATTTCTTAGGGTT
Source organism: Malaclemys terrapin pileata (assembly GCF_027887155.1). Classification (NCBI taxonomy): domain Eukaryota; kingdom Metazoa; phylum Chordata; order Testudines; family Emydidae; genus Malaclemys; species Malaclemys terrapin. The sequence goes on along the minus strand of NC_071505.1, from coordinate 288,757,701 downwards.
GAGCACAGCAGTTATACCTGTGGTACCCCCCAAATGATGTCTATCCCTTCTTGATAGCTACAATCTCTAGCTACAGTTACATGTCACTTATTTCCAATCTCTTCCCATCCATGCTTGTCTCTTAAACAATCTATACATTTTAGATGTTTTTAAAATCATATTATTTTGTCTTTTTTTAAACATTATTTCTTCATCTATGTCAGGCTTTACCCATTCCCTGATCATTATTTAGCTCTGTTGTAAGCATCATCAAATTCGTATTTTTAATATGGTATCATTTATGTTAATATTTAGCTTTATATTTCCTTTAAAATCTTAATTGAACATATAATCTTATTCAGTTGCTCCTCCCCTCCCTTTCCAGCCATGTGGTGTGGTTATTTTAACAGCAGATCCTGACAAGTACCTTAGAAAACCACTTTATCTCCATGTCCCTTGCATGACATGACAAGCAGGAAGAACTGGAAGTGCTTAAGCAGGAAGAACTGGAAGTGCTAATAAATAAATACAACTATGACATTGTTGGCATCACTGAAACTTGGTGGGATAATACACATGATTGGAATGTTGGTGTGGATGGGTACAGCTTGCTCAGGAAGGATAGACAGGGGAAAAAGGGAGGAGGTGTTGCCTTATATATTAAAAATGTACACACTTGGACTGAGGTAGAGATGGACATAGGAGACGGAAGTGTTGAGAGTCTCTGGGTTAGGCTTAAAGGGGCAAAAAACAAGGGAGATGTCATGCTAGGCGTCTACTACAGGCCACCTAACCAGGTGGAAGAGGTGGATGAGGCTTTTTTCAAGCAACTAACAAAATCATCCAAAGCCCAAGATTTGGTGGTGATGGGGGACTTCAACTATCCGGATATATGTTGGGAAAATAACACAGCGGGGAACAGACTATCCAACAAATTCTTGGACTGCATTGGAGACAACTTTTTATTTCAGAAGGTTGAAAAAGCTACTAGGGGGGAAGCTGTTCTAGACTTGATTTTAACAAATAGGGAGGAACTCGTTGAGAATGTGAAAGTAGAAGGCAGCCTGGGTGAAAGTGATCATGAAATCATAGACTTTGCAATTCTAAGGAAGGGTAGAAGGGAGAACAGCAAAATAGAGACAATGGATTTCAGGAAGGCAGATTTTGGGAAGCTCAGAGAGCTGATAGGTAAGGTCCCATGGGAATCAAGACTGAGGGGAAAAACAACTGAGGAGAGTTGGCAGTTTTTCAAAGGGACACTATTAAGGGCCCAAAAGCAAGCTATTCCGCTGGTTAGGAAAGATAGAAAATGTGGCAAAAGACCACCTTGGCTTAACCACGAGATCTTGCACGATCTAAAAAATAAAAAGGAGTCATATAAAAAATGGAAACTAGGACAGATTACAAAGGATGAATATAGGCAAACAACACAGGAATGCAGGGGCAAGATTAGAAAGGCAAAGGCACAAAATGAGCTCAAACTAGCTACGGAAATAAAAGGAAACAAGAAGACTTTTTATCAATACATTAGAAGCAAGAGGAAGACCAAAGACAGGGTAGGCCCACTGCTTAGTGAAGAGGGAGAAACAGTAACAGGAAACTTGGAAATCGCAGAGTTGCTTAATGACTTCTTTGTTTCGGTCTTCACCGAGAAGTCTGAAGGAATGCCTAACATAGTGAATGCTAATGGGAAGGGGGTAGGTTTAGCGGATAAAATAAAAAAAGAACAAGTTAAACATCACTTAGAAAAGTTAGATGCCTGCAAGTCACCCGGGCCTGATGAAATGCATCCTAGAATACTCAAGGAGCTAATAGAGGAGGTATCTGAGCCTCTAGCTATTATCTTTGGAAAGTCATGGGAGACGGGAGAGATTCCAGAAGACTGGAAAAGGGCAAATATAGTGCCCATCTATAAAAAGGGAAATAAAAACAACCCAGGTAACTACAGACCAGTTAGTTTAACTTCTGTGCCAGGGAAGATAATGGAGCAAGTAATTAAGGAAATCATCTGCCAACACTTGGAAGGTGGTAAGGTGATAGGGAATAGCCAGCATGGATTTGTGAAGAACAAATCATGTCAAACCAATCTGATAGCTTTCTTTGATAGGATAACGAGCCTTGTGGATAAGGGTGAAGCGGTGGATGTGGTATACCTAGACTTTAGTAAGGCATTTGATACGGTCTCGCATGATATTCTTATCGATAAACTAGGCAAATACAAATTAGATGGGGCTACTATAAGGTGGGTGCATAACTGGCTGGATAATCGTACTCAGAGAGTTGTTATTAATGGTTCCCAATCCTGCTGGAAAGGCGTAATGAGTGGGGTACCGCAGGGGTCTGTTTTGGGACCGGCTCTGTTCAATATCTTCATCAACGACTTAGATATTGGCATAGAAAGTACGCTTATTAAGTTTGCGGATGATACCAAACTGGGAGGGATTGCAACTACTTTGGAGGACAGGGTCATAATTCAAAATGATCTGGACAAATTGGAGAAATGGTCTAAGTTAAACAGGATGAAGTTTAACAAAGACAAATGCAAAGTGCTCCACTTAGGAAGGAAAAATCAATTTCACACATACAGAATGGGAAAAGACTGTCTAGGAAGGAGTACGGCAGAAAGGGATCTAGGGGTTATAGTGGACCACAAGCTAAATATGAGTCAACAGTGTGATGCTGTTGCAAAAAAAGCAAACATGATTCTGGGATGCATTAACAGGTGTGTTGTGAGCAAGACACGAGAAGTCATTCTTCCGCTCTACTCTGCTCTGGTTAGGCCTCAGCTGGAGTATTGTGTCCAGTTCTGGGCGCCGCATTTTAAAAAAGATGTGGAGAAACTGGAAAGGGTCCAAAGAAGAGCAACAAGAATGATTAAAGGTCTTGAGAACATGACCTATGAAGGAAGGCTGAAAGAATTGGGTTTGTTTAGTTTGGAAAAGAGAAGACTGAGAGGGGACATGATAGCAGTTTTCAGGTATATAAAAGGGTGTCATAAGGAGGAGGGAGAGAACTTGTTCACCTTAGCCTCTAAGGATAGAACCAGAAACAATGGGTTTAAACTGCAGCAAGGGAGGTCTAGATTGGACATTAGGAAAAAGTTCCTAACTGTCAGGGTGGTTAAACACTGGAACAAATTGCCTAGGGAGGTTGTGGAATCTCCGTCTCTGGAGATATTTAAGAGTAGGTTAGATAAATGTCTATTAGGGATGGTCTAGGCAGTATTTGGTCCTGCCATGCGGGCAGGGGACTGGACTCGATGACCTCTCGAGGTCCCTTCCAGTCCTATAATCTATGAATCTATGAATGAGTCTCTTACAGAGGAATTGTAGTTTTTGCTGAATTATGGTGTGTTATAGGATTCTTCTCTGTTTTCCCGTGATATTATGTACAGTTTCCTGCCTTCACTTAAAAAAGTAATAATATGCTAAAGGTTTTCTGTTCTACACGTTATTCTGCATAGTTCAGATCTCCTTTCTGAAACAGTTGAAAAAGTTCTTTACTAGGAGCTCAGCAGAGCAATTCATCTCTCCTGGAGTAAGTGCAGCAACTACATTTAATACAAGAACTCAGTCAAAATGGAATTAGAGGTGATTCAGAGGTAGATTTTGATAGCTTAGTTAAAGTGGTAATTGAGCTTAAAGGTGAATGAGGGGAGATGAAAATAAATGAAAATACAAAAGAAACTTTTCTGTGCTCTGTTCTTCTTGTATATGACTAAAATTCTTCTATTCAAAAGAAAATCTGTTTTTTCCTACTACTCTTTCCCAGAGGATCTTAGCAAGACTGCTGGAGAACCCCCAAAATGCTAGCACATGTGGTTGAAATATGGCCCTTGAAATACCAGTAACATGTCAGCTTTTAATCCTGATCCTGCAAATGCTCGTGCTCAATAATGCACATGAGAATAGTCCCATTGCACTTGCTGTGCCACGGTTAGTACATTCACTTTGCAAAAGGATTTTCCTAGGATTCAATAGCCTGTGTAGTGAATGGAATCAAACAACAGGTTATTTAGTTGATGTAGGTGAATAGTGGAAACAAACTTTGCATATTTTCTCGAACATAAGAATGAATTCACTTCTGCATGCTTGTGTCACTTTAGTGTTTACTTTATACAAACATTTCTCCAATTAAAATTATAAGAAGGTACCCAATGTCAGAGGAGTGAGAATCTGGAACAGCCTTTCCAAGGGAGTACTTGGGGCACAACCAGTTTTAAGATGGAGCTTGATAAATTTATGAATGGGATTATATGACACGGTTGCTTGTGATTGCTAGGGACTGGACTCCTTGCCCCAGGAGTCCCTTCCAGTCCTGTGTCCTATGTTCCTAAGTTTAATTTCCATGAATTCTCACATAAGAATGGCCATACTGGGTCAGACAAAAGGTCCATCTAGCCCAGTATCCTGTTTTCTGACTGTGGCAATGCCAGGTGCCCCAGAGGGAATGAACAGAACAGGCAATCATCAAGTGATCCATCCCCTGTTGCCCACTCCCAGTTTATGAGAACATTTTAATCTTGCATGGATATAATATACAGTGTGGGGTACAGCAGGAAGACCAGGAGTCCCAAAATCCCTTAGCAAAGTTCCAGAAGGAACAGTTAAACAAGGGAAGGACTTGGCTGCATCTTTCACAGCTTGGAACAGGCATGCACACCCAATTACCTTGTCTGAATGTGATGAGAGAAAATTAACTTTACTCTGCACCCAGCCAATAAATCTTAATTCTTCTAGCAATAATGCCTTGGGCAAAGCCTGTGGGGGCTAAAAGAGAAAGGGTTTACAAGTTTCTAATGTCCTCTACTCTTGCTTATCTGATATTTCTTCCTAACTTGCTTTTGCTCCTGGGAGAATCAAGGCCCCAGTGACTGCTTCAAGTCATCTTTTTTCTGATTAGAAGAATTAAATCTATCTAATCAGGGGACAGAAATTATAGAGAATGCGGGACCCATCACTATTTAACCAAAACAGCTTACTTTTCAAGTGTCAAATATCCAAATTTGACATTTAAGTGTTCTCAAACTATAGATTAAAACAAAACGACAGAAACCTTGACAAAACTGTATAGTGTAAATTTAAAATGATAAATTAAAAGATATTACAATCTGTTCCCAGACATTCTGAATAAACAAACAAACAAAAAGGCTAAATTCATCATGTTATACTGTGAATTCTCTGCTCCTCTCTTTTATTTAGATTTTGGATATGGGTGCCTGATAAGACCACAGTAGCTCTAGGAGTCACATAATTTAAGGTTTGCAATGCTTATTTTGGCACAGAGTGTTGATTCAATAAGACAATCAAAAAATATGGCATGCGCCTAAAGGAAGGTCAGTTTTACTCTAATTCTACTGTAGCTCATTGTCATCCAGAAACCTACGAAGCTGGAGGCCTTCAGCAGCTAATAGAATGGAGAAGAGGCAATTTTAGTATCTTGTGGGTCACCTCTTTTATAGTGATCTTCATTTGAACTCATAGATTTTCAGGTTCAAAATAAATAGCTTTTTATTGCAGGTTGAACAGTCATGCGGAAATATCAGCCGCAGTGGCTTAGTTTTTCTCATCCATTTCAGGTCTATAAATTACAAGAAAATAGAACTTTTGTACAATTAAAAATGTTGGCATGGAAGCATTTGGTCCTTGCTTTTTAACTGAGCTTTCTTTTAGCACCAACACCTCCTAATTTGCAATTACTTAGGCCCCTACCCTACAAACAGATACAAATGTAACTAACTTTATTCACAAGAGAAGAGCCATTGAACCCAGCAGACCTACTTATGTGCATAATCATTTACAGGATCAGTGTCATGTCCTTTCCTGGATACTTCTGACATAACTCTGGACTAATGAAAAGAGTCCTGCTCAAATTTTTATACCTGGAGGTACTTCAGCTTTGTTGTTTTAAAGGGCTACTTTCACTTTTTATTAATCATGTATATATAGAATTCCCAATATTGTGCAATACCAGTATAACTGATCACAATTTTACAGACATTAAAAATGAATCAAAGTAGGTGCAAACTATGGTCTATTTTATATTTGAAATCAAGAGCTGGATTCTCCAGGGAAACAAATCAATCCAATTTAAAAAAAACCCCAAAGTCCATCCTTTCTCTAGCCCAGATTTCCTAATAAGCTGATCTACCGCACACCTGGAGAAGTACAACCTGCTATTGCATTCCACATTTGTAGCTGCAGGCAGGTGACTTTAGTGAAAGGGGAAACCAACCAGCGGGAAGTTCTTTAATCAAAATTATTCCTCCTCCCTACTCTCTTCTGTAGCTGCTTCCAGACTTATCTTAAATTGACCCCTATCATTCTGTCCTGGGAAACGGGAAGTGAAGACAAAAGAAAGTAGAACAAGGTTAGTAGTCAGATTAGCTCAGATAGAAAACAGGATAACATGTATATCAGGACAGAACAACAGGCAACACTTTTATCTTTCTATCTTAAGGTTTTCTGTTGTACCCATCTCTATAATCTAGGAGCATGTATCCTACAAGCTGAAAGGAAGATAGAAAGAAGGGGACTTGTGGCCAGTGAGACTGTGGAATCTGTTTTCCAGGAACCTTACAGAATGATGTTACGCAAACCCTAACCTATTCTGAAGCCAAAATTCCTGCAAAATGATGCCTTAGTCTGACTCTTGAAAAAGACCTCCCTGAAAGAGACTTGGAATTTAAATACTCTCTTCAACTTACTTTTACATGAAAACCCTCTGGCACAATGGTCATGCTATACTGGTATTTCTTTTGTTATTTTGGAATTACAGTACATTAGTGCTTGAGTATCAAAGAGGGAGATTTTCTTCTGATATGCCACCCTTTTTTATCACATATTAATGTGCTGAATTTCTCATCTGTCATTGACTCAATAGCTATAGTCAAAAGAGAATTGTGGATTAAAAATATTCTCTTGTTTAATCACTCCAAATATTTCTGTTGCGTTTTGATCTAGAATATCTATATCTAGATGGATGGATGGATGGATGGTGTTGGTTAACAGGGTGTATGCAATCTGTTCTAAAATGAAGCAGGAAAGGCAATACTTTATATCTTTCACAGCACGGGAGTGCTGCAGAATGTATTTTCATTATCGCATATTAGGAAGATAGCAACCAAGATCAAAAGCCAACATGACTCTACATGCAACATCATTTATGAGTTCTTGGCAATTTATCAATATTATAAAGTGAATGTAGGCAAAAGCATTAAGGATCACATCCACATCTTATTTGAAAATGACTGCAATCATAGTGGGAGTGAGGCTGGTTCTCTTTTAATACAAAATCTTGGTGAATCAAAGGTTATATCTGAGGGACTCTAAAAGTCAGACATTTGACAAAGGGGATTCTCTGTTCCTGTGCTGGTGACTACAAATGTACACAATGCCATTATAATCCATACGGCTTTTCTTGCTACTTGTAGAGTTGAAATATAATCACACAAGCCTTTGATCATGTTCAATTGTGTTGACTATTAGGGTACCATAGCTAAAAAAACCTAATCTTCAAAGCTTTACTTAAAGTAAAGAGCCAAAAAAAGTTAGCGCTGGAGTTACACTGGGTACTTAGACACTTCCTGTTTAGCTTTCAAATCTCAACTCTTTCAGCTTTAAATAAAAAATGAGGAAAAAATGGAAGTCAACATCCAGAGGGAACAAGCTTAGTGGAAAGGAAACATATTGATTTTACCACATCCTTATGAATGAGGCAGGTTATAATTAGAAGTGTTGAATTACTTTTGAGATCAGACCCTCTAAGCATGGGGTTACCTGCTGAAGCTGAGTGACTGGCCAGGATGTATTTGTGTGTGTGTGCGTTTTAAAAGCTTGTGCACAAAACCAAAGCCTGTTGCTTTCTGATACTTGTCTTTCACATTATACCTTATTCACTGGGTAGAATATGCTGTAGTTAAACTTATATTGAGACTTCAGTTACAATCTCCTGGTTTTTACACACTCATAATTTTCAAAACTATTCTCTTGTTACTGAATATGTCCCTGTTTGCTCTTGGGCAAAAGGATATTTTTTCTTTTAGAAATCTGGAGCAAAATCTATTCTCCAAACTTTAAGTAATGCAACAATAACACAAATATTTTTTCTGCTCTAAAAAGAATGTCACATTATTAATATTTTTCTACACACACAACTAAATGAATGGATGAGTGTTACAAGTTTAAATGTTCTGGGGCTGCTAAGAACTAGTCTCCAAGGAGCAGATCCTCGACTGGTATAAATTGTCATAGCTCCATTGAAGCTATGACAGTTTACACCAGCTGAAGATCTGCCTGTAGGTGAATGGGAAAGAAAAAAACCCCAAGTTGTTGTCATAAATTGTTTTTGAAAATGTTCTTGTAGATCTGCAGAATGAAATTTCTAGGATTATGGGATAAGATAATATAGGTTTCAATCCTTCAAAGTATAACACACATGCTTAATTTTTTTAGTCTGAGTAATCCCTTGAAGTCAATGGATCTACTCCTCTAAGTAAAGTTAGACATCTGTAGGTCTTTGGAGGATAAGGGCTGGAGTATTACTGGTAGTTACTAGGTGTGGTTTTGAACTGATTCCCTGGAGACTTGAAATTTGTTAAGCCTTTGACAATGACATTGTAGAAGTACAGAGTGAAATTAACAAAGATTAAAGTTGTAATCAACATTTTTTTCTCTTAAAGTAATAAGGAAAATTAGGTACAATCCTAATTGTTATTGTTGAATTTTAAGAAAACACATCTATACAGTCAAAACAAAGGAAATGAAAAAAATCAAAAGTTTTTAATAGCAACCTTAACTTGTCCACAGTTCATGTAGGGGTGAGCACATTTCAGAAATTAATTATTATACCATAATATATATTGGGCCCACTGCTGCCCTGAGATATGCGTAAAGAATATCCAGCTGACTTCAGAGGAAACTGCATGGATTTGTGCATGAGTCCAGAACTGGCTTTCCTGAATGTGCCATCTGGTCAAGTTACTGCTGAGTTACTGTGAAAGCCTTAATTTTTGCATTTCTAACTTTTCATTTTTTAATGCCCTGAGTCCTTCAAAAACTCACATATATGAAATCTTACACATGTGAGGCATCCTATTGGGCTCAGCGGGACTATTAATTTGCATAAAGTTTAGGGATGCCAACCCTCCAGGATTGTCCGGCAGTCTCCAGGAATAAAAGATTAATCTTTAATTAAAGATAGTGTCATGTGATGAAACCTCCAGGAATTCATCCAACCAAAGTTGGTAACCCTAATAAAGTTACTCTTGTGCATCACGGTGAAAGATTGGAGCCGGAAAGGAAAGCTTGAAGATTACATTAATGTAATATGAGTTTGTTTCTTCAGGGAAAATATACCCTAGATTCTCAATTATTGAGGGACAATTTATACTCATTACTATATTTATTTTCCACAAGCTACTCTTAGTGTAACTTTTCATGAGTGATGTATCTGAGTATTTGGATACTGATATTTAAATTGCATTGTTAACTGTATTAACCCTAATTTGAGATATTGCAGATTATGTATTATATTATATGCATTTTATGACTTTTTAAACCAAATTTACTACTTTGGGATAATTTAAGTATTATACCCTGATGAAGAGAAACTTTTTCATTAATCCATGTTTTAGATAACTTTAACGTAAGATTTAATAATTTTTTTTTAATCTGTTAAACAGGCCGGATTCTCAGCTGGTGCAAATCAATATGGCTGTATTGAAATCAGTCGAGCTCAGCTACCAACTAAAGACCTGATGACCCTGAGTAAGAAACAGAAATCTAACCCTCCCCTCTAAAAATGTCAGAGTCAAGAGGCTGGATTTGATAGATTAAATCCAGAAGCAACCTTTATGTTTAGTCTGACCTCCTGCATAATACAGGCCATGGAATTTGAATCCCTTAGTTCAGGGATCGGCAACCTTTGGCACACGGCTCACCAGCACCCTGGCAGGCCGGGCCGGTTTGTTTACCTGCAGCATCCCCAGGTGCGGCTGATCGTGGCTCCCACTGTCCATGGTTCACCGTCCCAGGACAATGGGGGCTGTGGGATGCGGTGGCCAGCACATCCCTCAGCCTGCGCTGCTTCCCGCACGAACAGCGAACCACGACCACTGGGAGCTGTGATAGGCCAGACCTGCGGACACTGCAGGTAAACATACCATCCTGCCCACCAGCAGATTTCCCTGATGGGCCGCGTGCCAAAGGTTGCCAATCTCTGCCTTAGTGTTTCCAGATCAGTTCCTAAAGCTAAAGGAGCCTACTTCTTAAATCTATTTTGACAGCAGCTCACAAAATCATCTGTTATTATGATACTTCTAACATTTTGGATCTTGGCAATTGCTGTCCTGTCATAAAAAAAAAAACCCACACTAATTTTCTAAAAGGTAAACATGAGCACTATATAGCTTGATCTGTGTTTAAAAAACAAAGCAAAACAGATAAAAAACTTACTAGACAAAGTTGTTCTTTTTATAGGATAGAATTACAAATGAGTGAATGAAGTGAAACAGTAAACACAATGTATTTTGATTTTTGGTGAAATATTAAAACCTCTCATAAGATCCCACTCTCAGATTAAGTGGCATAAGGTTTGGGTGTGACTACTGGCCCGTGAACTGAAAACTGGCTGAAGGACCACAAGCATTACATCCTTGAATGCAGGAGTGGAGTTTAGCAGGGCACCTTGTGTTAGGCATGAACTCATTTAATATCTTTATCAGTAGTTTAGAGGAGGAAGTAAGCTTCAGGCTAATGACATTTATAGATGATACTATATGAAGAGGTGTTGTGACTATTGGGATTCAGTTTAGCTATGTGGATTTACACCTGCTGAGAATCTGGCCCTGTGAGTTTACTGTGCAAGATCATTTTATTTATTTTTTTTACTTCTTTTGTTCATCTGGAGTACTGCATGCAGTTGTGGGCATCATGTTATCAGAAAGATACTGACAAATTAAAGGGAGTTTAGAGAAAAACAACAAAAAGTAATCATAGGTAAAAGGAATTGATCTATAATGAAAGATTAAAGGAGTTAATTATAATTAGTTTCCCTAAGGGGAAATGATTAACAGTCAACAAATATTTGAAGTAGAATCAGAATTCTGAATCCAAAAATCTTTGGGAACATTGCAATTTACAGCAGATTTTCTGATTGGAACTTTGTTGTCTTGACCTGTTTCTAATTTGAAGTAGGGATGAAGAAGGATGGAAAGGAATTATTTGAGAGATTTTTTTGGGGGGGAGGAGGGTTTGCAGACAAACCTTAAAAAAAATTATAAACATGGGAATATGCAGCTACAAAAAAGAAAGTACTAATAAGAGGTGAATTAGAGGGAAAGTACAAATTGAATTATATGGATTCAAAAAATTTAATCTTTTTTAGTTACAGTTGTGAGTACAAACAAATTGCTTAGAAACGTATCAGGTATAAATCTTATTTTTAATTTACATAAGCAAACACTTTAGAAGATTGTCTAGACCAGATGTGTGAAGCGAAGTCTTCCCTAAGATTAAATAAAATGCAAATATGGGCCACTTTTATTACATTCTGTAAACATTAAAATTAAGATAGCAGCATGGCAAAAAATGGGATATTTATTTTGTTGAACTCCCTCATTTCAAGCCTTGCCTGAGTTGAGTGGTATCATCCAGTCATGCGTCCTTCTTAAAGAGCTTTTACATATAAAGAAGTATAGTAACACACACGTTTAAGTGAAGTACATTATCTTGAGGATTCAATCACCAGCTGATTTAATGTTGCCTATTTAATCATATTATAAGCTTCTTCAAGAAGATGCTGTGTGTAATTGCCTTCTTAGCAGAAAAGGATGAAAAGCATACCTTGCAATTTTGGTTGCGTTAAACAGGTTATTACAGCTCTACAAGCACCAAAAAGTCTGTCAGCATTTCCATTTTCAACTCCTATTTTCAGGAGATAAAAACCTGGTCATAAAAATATACTTTTGGCTAAAAATAGCCATGGAAAGTCTCACCAGACGAGCAACTAACCACTCCTGCTCCTTTATTTTAATATATATTGTGTGTGATCTTCATAGATTTCCTCCCTCAGAACTCCTATTTTTTCCATTTCAAGTAGGGCTGATCTATGTCCTTACTGAGGCTTAGATCAGCCCTGCTTTGCAGGTGGGGAAATGGGCATAGTTCTGAAGGACGAAATCTATGAAGATCTATCCTTTCACAGAGTCCCTCTTCTGTTGTTTCATTGGACAAGGGACTAGAGTTGTTCAGCCCCCATCAAATAGGCCAAGGTCTGCCCTCCTAATCCTTATGGCCCTCAGAGAACTGCAGGAGGCTTGGTCCATCCATGTAGAGGCCCTTTGCCTCGATACAGCCCCTCCCTGGCTCCGTGGTAATATGGCTATAATGAACTCCACAAGGGTGTGATGTGGAAAATATAACAGGTGAAAACAATTTTGACTAAACTTTTTTCATTGAAACCAAAATGCTTCATGCAGATGTATCACTTTTGATTACATTCTCATTGAGCAGCAGAGGGACTCTAGCTATAGCCTCGCTAGTTGGGGCACTGGCTTGGGATGTGTCAGGCTCAAACTCCTGCTCTGCATGCTTCAAAGTGCTTTAGGATGAAAAGCCATACTCTGACCTGAGGCAAACCACTTTACCCTGGTTAATGTGACTACTGGCTCATTGTGAAAAACTAGTTCCCAAATATCTATAATCCCAGGAGGGCCTGTCACGACTTATAAATTCCCTGACAGAGCAAAGGAATCATCCTGAAATCCCAATCCACAAAGCCTTGCCCTTATTCATGTTGATAACTATTCTACTTGAAGCTTAATTATTGTGTAAGTTGTCAAAAATACATTCCAATCTTCTGTATTTCCCAACAGCATGGTGGCAATCACCTGCATGAGCAAAAATGTTGATAGACTTAGACAGTGAAATTTAAATCCTGAAGTCCTTTGTTTTCATACACAACCCACACTAAAGGGTCCTGAAAGAAAAATTCAGCAGTGGACTCAAGAGAATGTACCTGTATAGACTCTCCTCTCCACCCATTTACTACATGCATACAGCATGAACAGACAAGATCCGTTACCAGTTAATAAACTGCAGAGGAATACAAAGTTCAGCTAGAACTAACCACAAATAGGTTAACTCTATCAAAAGCTTTGGCCTGATTCAAGGCAAAACTATAAACCTCCCATCCTCCCTGTCACCCAGTTTTATAATTCCTGTAAACTACACAAAGTGTCTGTCACTATATGACCTTTAAAGAGATTAGACTGATTGGGATGTAATAATTACCCTGCTATTTTCCCTGGTCTTTTGTCTTAAATGGAAGCCAAAATTGTGTAATCTGTGGTCAAAAGGGTAATAAGCTCCCAGTTCTGGATAACTTTCAAATCCCCCATTTTGCAAAAAACCAAACAAAGAAAAAACCCCCAAAAAACAAAGGACCTTCATGAAAGGAAGATCATAATGTACTTTATTGTGTTAGTTTATTTGTTTGTGTTACCAAGACATCACTGAAAGCCCATGAAAGCACAAGAGAAAGGGAATCTATGAACCTTTGATAAAATGAGGCTTTTAATTTGTCAGTTCCAGGGAAAGTCACCTTTTTCATTAACATGTTAGCTGCATGAACCTACCTCTCCTGTATTGGTCTCACAAGCAAGTTCCCTTCCTCCTTTGCCAAAGTTGGAAAACTTGCAATATTTATCAAAAACTGCTGCTGCTGGAAAGGAAGAATGGTTTGTCCCTGAGAGCGCTCATTGTAGTATTCCTGAACTATCCTCAACATGCCAGCAAGGTCCCTGCTGACCTGCCAGTACTAGAAACCCATATTCTCACCATATCCTGCTATAATCTCTTTTCTATTAAGATCTCTCAAATGACTCTGTAATGCTGAATAATGCTTGTAATCAGCTGTCTACAGACGCCCTGTAAAGGAACATAGGGAGGCTACCAGGCTCCACTTGGTGAATTCCTACTATTCTCTCTGGAATGAAGAAACCCCCATAACTATTTCTTGGTCCCTAAAGATGCCCTCAGCCTTTCTAATTGCAACTGTGTTATCAAGTATACAAGTATTTAGTTTCCATTAACTCCATCCAAGTCACTGTCCCATACTCCCCAACTTCAGACCAAGCAGTGGTCAAAGATGTCTACCGGCTGAATTACACATCCTCCAATCATTGAAATAGCTTTCGCAGATACCCTGTCCAATAAGCTACCTGATTCCCCTCTAAAAAACGTAAAAGCTTTTCCTGCCCACCCCAAAGGTGACACATACTGCTTTCAAGTAAGTTTCATCAGCTTTTGACCTTTAGATTGTTTTACTCACTGCAGCTAAGTAATTAACATTCCCCATTACAAACAAAGATTCTAGGGGACCGAAAGAGGACTAATATAGTGTCAATCTAGAAAAAAGGGGAATAAGGACAACCCAGGGAATTATAGGCCAGTCAGCTTAACTTCAGTGCCAGAAAGATAATGGAGCAAATAATCAAGCACTCGATTTGCAAACACCAAGATAATAATAAGGTGATAAGTAACAGTCAACATGGATTTGTCATGAACAAATCATGTCAAACCAACCTAATAACTTTCTTTGACAGGGTACCAAGACTTGTGGATGGGGGGGAAGAGGTAGATGTGGTACATCTTGACTTTAGTAAGGCTTTTGATACTGTGTTGCATGATCTTCTCATAAACAAACTAGGGAAATATAGTCTAGATCAGGGGTCGGCAACCTCTGGCACGCGGCTTGCCAGGGTAAGCACCCTGGCAGGCCATGCCGGTTTGTTTACCTGCTGCGTCTGCAGGTTCGGCTGATCGCGGCTCCCACTGGCCGCGGTTCACCGCTCCAGGCCAATGGGGGCTGCGGGAAGTGGCGCGGGCTGAAGGATGTGCTGGCCGCGGCTTCCCACCACCCCCATTGGCCTGGAGCGGCAAACCGCAGCCAGTGGGAGCTGCGATCGGCTGAACCTGTGGACGCGGCAGGTAAACAAACCGGCGCAGCCCACCAGGGTGCTTACCCTGGCTAGCCGCATGCCAGAGGTTGCCGACCCCTGGTCTAGATGGAGCTACTGTAAGGTTGGTGCATAATTTGTTGGAAAACTGTTCCCAGAGTAGTTAGCAGTGGTTCACAGTCAAGTTGGAAGGGCATATCGAGTAGGTCCTGCAGGGATTGGTCCTGGGTCTGTTCAATATCTTCATAAATGATTTATATATGACATAGAAAGTAAACTTATAAAGTTTGTGGATGATACCAAGCTGGGAGGGGCTGCAAGTGCTTTAGAGGATTGGATTAAAATTCAAAATGATCTGGACAAACTGGAGAAATTGTCTGAAGTAAATAGGATGAAATTCAATAAGGACAACTGCAAGTATTCCACTTAGGAGGGAACAATCAGTTACACACATACAAAGTGGGAAATGACTGCCTAGGAAAGAGTACTGAGGAAAGCAATCTGGAGGTTATAGTGGATAACAAGCTAAATATGAGGCAACAGATGCTAAAAAAGCAAATATCATTCTGGTATGTATTAGCAGAAATGCTGTAAGTAAGGCACAAGAAGTAATTCTTCCACTCTATTCTGTCCAGTTCTAGGTGCCACATTTCAGGAAATATGTGGACAAATTGGAGAAAGTCCAGAGGAGAGCAACAAAAATTATTACAGGTCTAGAAAACATGATCTATGAGGAAAAATTGAAAAAATGGTTTTGTTTAGTATGAAGAAGAGAAGACTGAGGGGGGACATGATAACAGTTTTCAAGTACATCAAAGGTTGTTACAAGGAGGAGGTTGAAAAATTGTTCTTCTTAGCCTCTGAGGATAGGACAAGAAGCAATGGGCTTAAATTGCAGCAAGAGAGGATTAGGTTGGACATTGGGAAAATCTTCCTGTCAGGGTAGTTAAGCATTGGAACAAATTGCCTAGGGAGGTTGTAGTTTCTTCATCACTGGAGTTTTTTTAAGAACAGGTTAGACAAACACCTGTCAGGGATGGTTTAGTTATTACATATTCCTGCACTGAGTGCAAGAGACTGGACTAAATGACCTATTGAGGTCCCTTCCAGTCCTATAGTTCTATGAATCCTTATATTATGAAACAACCAGTGCTGTGCCAGGGAGTGGAGAAAGATTCAGATTAATTCTCATCTATTTCTTGTGTAGAACAGGGTGCGGGCTAAAGTAGGTTCTCGTGTTCCCCTCATTTTCTCTTGTATTTCTTTAATGAGGTAGATGAGCAGGATTTCTGAGTACAAATTCAATGTTCTACTCACTAGACCATCCTTCCTTCAATGCTGTAGCTGTTGAAACAGTGTTTGTATTAAGCTATATCATGAAAATATCCTCTATAGCCTGTAAGCCAATGGAACATAAGGAGTATTGATTTTAATGTGAGTTTTGCAGCTGAAAACCTATACAGAGCTTTGAAGATTTACCACTATGTGCCTGACTTGAATTCACAAAAGCAAAAAATTTAAAATGAAAGTTAAATCTCCAATGTGCATATGTCCTTAAGGGTCTCCCAGTAATGTGTAGTTGACAAGTTAAGGACATAAAGCTACACAGTTTCATGGCTTGCAAACCAGTAAAAGATACAACCTATTAGAAACCTCATGTCAAAATTCTGGGAAGTAGCCAAAACTACCTGCTTTGTATGCTTTGTTCTATACCAGCTGACAGCATAAACGTAGTTCCACACTGAAGATCCATAAACTTTAAATAAAATTAAATTAAATTAAAATAAAAAAGAAGGTCGTAGTCTGCAAAAGTCTGTGAGGAGTTAAAGTACCACACATGCTGCCCTGGAAAAATGATGTAAGGCAATTCAGGAAGCTGATAACAAGTTAGTGTGACTGTCAGAAATCCATAAGTCAAGGTGGCAACATGTAAATGCTGCAGTGGATGAATAAACACACAGGGCCACGTACAAACAGGGGAGGCAGTGTGGCCTTCAACTCAGACTGCAGTGGTTAGTTGCACATTTCTATAAATCAAGCCCCACCCTTCACCCCAGTGAGAATGCCCTGCCTTTAGACCCAGAAATTTCAACCTTGGAAACTGTTACCAAAAACATCTGAGCTATCAGGGTGGTGCATAAGTATAAAATATCCAGGACTCAAAGAATGGAGGACTTTATGGCTCAAAGACATGACACTGAATTGTACCTGGAAATATGGATAGCTATCGTAGTCTATAGAACACTGGTGTAATGTTTGTTTTGTCTGTGAATTATGACTACCCAAGGAATTAATAATGATTTGCTTCTTGCAATAAAGTTTTGCCGATGCAGATTCTTTCTTCTATTCTCTTTGGAATCTCATGGAAGAATGAGTACAATGCAAAGAAAATAAATTGTATGTAATGAAATTTATGAATTCTTTCATTAGAATTCAACACATTTAAGGCTTTTTATTAGATTTGTTGGTGAGTGCATTGTGGAGAAGCAAAGGAATACTGTACAATTCATTTGATAAGCCAAGTGCTTTATTTTTTATCTGTTCCATTAACTTTTCATTGGGTTTGCATTTTAAATGACCAGAAAGCCCCGTTTTGCTTTTCTGTCTATTTTTGTTGGCTGATGTGGTGGGTAGAGAAAAATGTGTGTGTTCTGGAGACTGTGGGAGGCTAGTAGTCAAAGCTTGTGTTTATATTAGCATTAATGGGAATTACTAATATAAATCTCTGCACTTTGAGATAATGTACGCCTAATGAGAGAAAGGAAATAATATTGTACGCTCTCTGAGCTCTCTACATATGTTCCCACAATACACCCACCCCCAAAGAAATTTTCTCTTACACAAATGATATTCTTGTAAATGAACTTAATGGAAATGTTTTGAAAATTTTCAGTTCTTGAAAATGTTAAAACTCAGTTCGCTCTCTCTCTCTCTCCTTACATGCCTGTCACAAAAATGTCTGGGAGCTTGCTTCCAAATAATGACTTTCCACTCATATTTTTTCCTTAGAAAATATTTATGACACATACACAAACATCTTTCCCCCAAGAAATCATAGAATGTCAAGCATTTTCCTGGATAACCTATATTGGGGACTAAGTCTCAGCTATACTTTAAGGCTTCTTTCAACCGCTCATACTGTAAAACAGTTGTAAAGTGGGGGGTGCAGTGTGGCTTAATGGACAGAGCTCTGGCTGGGGTTCTCTGCCACTGACCTGATGTGTTACCTTGGGCAAGCCTCTTTCTGTGCCTCAGTTTCCCCATCTGTAAAACAGAAATACTGATACCAACCTCCTTTGTAAAGATTGCTGAAATTTACTGATCATTATATGAGCTAGATATTATTATTACACCTATGCATATTTTGCAGTGGTGTAAATTAACCATGGTGTACCTGAGAATTACAGTCCTTGGGCTTTAGACATACACTTTTTCTCCTTTGTGAAATAGATGCGTTTTTCCTTGTATTATAGATGTCAGACACACAATTCAAACATACTTTCTATTGTTCTTTCTAAATCTTAATATAAAAGAAGGTATGTGTTCTACAAAAGGAAATGTAATTAGAATAGGTAAGTTCTGTGAGATTAGGAGGGTGTGTTTGTGTGCATTTGCCACGCTTTGCATAATTCGTCCCTATTCCTGATTGCTGTGCTCATGCTACAGTATTATAAATATGAAATGATAATGAAAAGTGTAGCAGCATTTTACTGGAGGTAGCCATGTACTATTGCTCTGGAAACAGAGTTTATCATGAATGTGAAAATTTGTGTGCATCTAGTCTATTGAAATAAACTTTCTATTTTGCATTTTCAAGAATACAGTTATTTTTTTTTAAATATTTAGAGATAGACATTGATGTTGCAAGGAAATAAGAGATTTATTTACTCAACTTCCTCATTTATTCACTACTCCTGTGTTTTTCCCTCCCTTCTTTTTTGTCCGTTGTCGGCTTGGAAAATAAACTCAAAAGGTGGCATGTACAAAGTAACAAATAAAATGTTGCCTCAAGAGCACTCATCAAAGACAAAATCAAACCAAATATTCTAATGAAAGATAAATGAACAGTGAACTGAAACGCGGTAACAAATATGCAAGGACCTAAAGACAACATAAATCAATAATTGCACTTAGGCTTTGTAGAGATGATACTGTCCAAGAGACTACCAGGAGACAATTTGCTGCAGTATTTTGTGAACACCGCTATCCTGAGGGATCAGGCTGCCGAGGACATTTCAGTGGGAGGAAGAGAGCAATAGGAAAGAGCAGTATGATTCATGTTCAGCATCTCAAGTGGAGGGTAGAGCGCAAGGACTGAATAATGAAACAAAGAGGAGATATTCAGCATGCCAGGAAGGTTTCGGTTAGAGAGCTGTTAGAATTATTTAAAAAGGTTAGTCTATGAATAAACATGCTTCATCAAGGTCTCTTACACATGCAAAGAGAGATGCTAATGAATAATAAAAGAGTAATGGGGACTGGCGAAGAAATTAATGTTAATCTTATCCAAAGCAGATACAAATTAATATTGGAGCAACATTTTTGTAATCACTTCTCAAGGCAAAAATTCAATTAATGTGACTGAATCAATATTTCAAATCTCAGTCCCTTGAAAGTATACTTGTCTCTCTTCATATCAGCATGCTCTCCTGTGTGATCAGTCTGTGCTATTCAAGTCAATACTCAGGGAGACTTCTTAATGGTCTGTTTTTGAGAAATTTTGGTCCAGTTCTATAAACCACAATGCTGAATTTTGAGCTGCCTTGGGGTCAGTTTCGGTTAGGAAAGGTAAGTTTAAATAGGGTATTTACTGTATAGAAAATAGATATGTGAGCGAGGCATATTTTTGCCTTGAGCTTCAGCTTTTGATATTTTTTTCCCCAAGACTAGCTAGCATTTGCAATTTCCACAACATGCTATGTCAATATATATGACATTACACCTCGGACAATATACTCTAAGCAACATCTTATATTAGGATGAAAAACAGTGAGGAGAGAGAAAAACAAACATCTTCATCTTAGCAAAAATTAACATTGACTATTCAAAAGAAGAAACAGCTTTACTGCAACATGGGGTACTTTATACAACTCTGATAGGCATCCTGCCACCCCAAGTATATCTAACCATGCACTGAAAAGATATCTTTCCAAAGATCACAGAAATTATGACCTTACTGGTGCACTTCAAAATTTAATACAAAATATCACAGAGTGATTCCTACTTTCCATTATTTTTTCTTTCTTCTCTTCATTGGCAGAGTCACTAGATAAGTTCTTTTTTATATATATACAGTAAGTGATTTTTCTTGTATACTATACAATATAAAATGCCTGTCATATTTTGTTTAAGGTGTCAGAGAACTGGGAAAGTTTATGAAACTAAATGGACTCCTCGAATAATAGTTTTGCTAGTAGATTGTGTTGTTTATATTGTAACGCCTTGACAGATTTATACAATAAGGGGTGCTATAGCCTCCATACTATGATAGATTGAATTGTTTGAAGCGTGGTCAACAAATAGACTCTAAACCAAATGGTGATCCACACAGAATCATCCTATTAAAATAACTGCATGGACAATCTCACTTCTGTACTTTTAATAGATAGAATATCATTCCCATAATGAAAGAAACATGAAATGGTTTCCATGCTGAATGAGCTCCCTAGAGATTCTGGGATTTGTCTCATTATATAAAGCTTTTCCATCACCATTGCACTACCTCTTCTCATCTTTGATTCTCATCTGAGTGCAGAAATTTCTGTCAACAGCTTTAGCCTGGCTAAACCTGCATAACGCTGAAAGGGGATATGCAGTAGATAAGATTACTTTTTTTTCCATTTATGTAGAAAATTATACACTGTGTTCCTGCTTTAAAAAGGATTAATCTATGATGTGGACAGCATTCTGCACTCTCATTAAAAGAAAGACTACAATTTTATTTCTCTAAATAAGTAAGTCTAGGTTAGGCTAGGTGATCAGTAATTTCAATGCTGCTACATTCACAAGAGTGGGGAAAATCATTGTTTGTGTATTCTTATCAGAAGCCTTAGGTAACTGACAACCCAATACTGTTCAGGACAGCTCCTCACATCCAGCAACCTACCACATTACTCAATAATTCTAGATGCAAGAAGGAAGGGTAATATAATGAAGGAAACCATTATTAAAATAATACAATACAGAGAGCAACTGCCAAAAGCAAGGAAATTCAGAGCCAAGACTGTCATAAACAAGACTTTAATTCCCCCCTTTGCGCCACATGATTCTGAGCAATATATTAATTTTATGGGCCATGGACCAGATTCAGTGCAGGGTTTACTCCAGTGTTTACGCTATAGAACAGTGCCTGACAATGGACCGTCATCCATGTTGCAAAGGGCCATAACCTCAGTTGTCTCAAGGAGGATTATAAGGCATCAACACAGCCCATAAAGTGGGACATATTGGCCAGGAAAGGGACGTAGCAGTATTACCAGTGATGGTATGTCTCTCTGTCTGGGTTCTCATGTAACATCCATCACTATGATATTTGAGCAACTAGGAGAAAAAGGTATATTTCCTCCACAGCCTTTGTTAGGGGGGTTCACCACCACAAAAGAAACCCCAAGATTAGTTGTCAGCAACACTGCCTGCCTTTCTTGGGGTCAATTTACATGTATCTGCAGCAGTGCTAGTGAATCTAGACCTAAAATTTCAACAATGATATGATATCGAGTCCCTCTGTTTTTGTTAGAGCCACCTTAAAGGGCCTGCTTTTCAGAGAATGCATTCACAATCAGTGGTCACTTTTGGAAAATGTATGCACTGGCCTATATGTGCTGCAATATTTATTCATTGTGGAGTGATTCATCTAGCTAGCTCTGGTAAGCAGATAGATTCCAGGCCTCATTTACTCCAAAAGGCCACTTTTCAGCTTCAGCTATTTATTGTGCACCTACAAAAGTAATTCTGCAAAATGGATGGTTAAACAGAGCATGCACATTTTTGTGAGCATAAATGCTTTTAGGCATCATATTGGATGTCGTGGCTGACAACCTGGCCCATAGTACTAAGAAAAATATAATAATGCCCCTGATTAAAGGGACAGTGGTACACACTGAAACATGTTTGCTGAAGACAGTGTAGCGTCTCTTGAAAATAACAGAACACTTTCTGGGAAATTGTACAATCTCCCTAAGGTACTTAACCCTCATTACTAGTAGTATAGTTTATCTATCTCCATCTATACTGTATTTATCCTCACAACACACCTGTGAAGTAGGAAAGTGCTGTTATCCCCATAGTTCAGATGGGGAACAAAGGCACAGAGAGATGACATGATTTGCCCAAAGTCACATAGGAAGCCTTTGGCAGAGCAGGAAATGGAATGCAGGTCTTCCAAGTCCCAAACTAGTGCCCTAACCACTGGACTAACCTCTGGGCCCTGTAGTGTAGTAGTGGCTGCAGCCTAGAATGGATTTTGCCACTCCTTGCTGTCCTTGTAGTGACAGTCATCCAAACTTCATTGTGGATTGGAGAGGGGTTAGTAGAACTTTCTTGGCATTCACACTTTCCCATAGGGTTGCCAACTTTCTATTTGAAGAAAACTGAACACCCTTGCCCCGCCCCTGTCCTGCTCCTTATCCAAGGCCATGCTCCTGCTCACTCCATCCCATCTCCCTCTGTCACTCGTTCTCCTGCACCTCGCTAACTCGCTCATTTTCACCAGGTTGGGCAGGGGGGTTGGGTGGGAGAGGGGGTGAGGACTCCAGCTGTGGGTTCTGCAGAGAAGAGGGCTCTGGGCTGGGGTGGGGGGGCAGGGCAGATGAGGACACCAGCTAGGGGTGTGGACTCTGGGGTGGGGCCAGGGTTTGGGGTATAGGAGGGGGCTCAGGGCTGGGCAGGGGGTTGGTGCGGGCTTCAGGTGGCATTTACCTCAGGCGGCTCCCGGGAAGCAGCAACATCTCCCTCCAGCTCCTAGGCGGAAGCACGACCACGTTGCTCTGTGCTCTGCCCATGCCTGAAGATGCTGTCCCCTCAGCTCCCACTGGGCGCAGTTCCTGGCCAATGGGAGCTACTGAGCTGGTGCTTGGGGTAAGAGCAGTACATAGAACCCCCGTAGCCATGACTCTGCCTAGGATCCAGAGAGAGATGCCAGCAGCTTCCTGGGAGTTTTGGGGAACTGGGTAGGGATCCTGTCTGTGCAGCCAACCAGACTTTTAATGGCCTGGTCAGTGGTGCTGACCGGAGCACCCAGGGTCCCTTTTCGACTGGGCATTCTGGTAAAAAACCGTACACCTGGCAACCCTACTTCCCCATCACATGGCCAGAGACAGGGAGTGGCCAGAGAATGGCTCTTTGGATATGTTTGCACTGCAGCTGCAAGTGAGCCTCCCAACCTGGGGAGACATCTATGGAAATGACATATTCGGAATAGTGTTTTCTGCCACACTGTATAACTAGCTTGTTCTGGTAATTACACACAAACCAAACCCTTGAAGGATGCTTAGTGGGTTTACTTCTCACTGCAAGTAACCATTGGATAATTAAGCTAAAGAGAAACTCTGAAAAAGATGGGCTCCTGTTGAAAATGTGAACTTCTGCAAGTGCATTAATCACAAAAGTGTAAAGGAGCATTTCAAAGAAAATCCCTGCATTGTCATAGTATCATTAAAATATAATTTGGGATGTATTACGGCCTGATCCAGCTGCCATGAAAATCAATGGGAGTTCTGTGATTGGTTTCAGTGATTGCAGGATTGCTGATTAGACCCCAAGTAATGTTTTTCTAAGGGTCAGATTTTCTAAAGATGTAGATAGAAGCCTACTGAGATTTTCAGAAGCTGATTAGGTTTCAATGGGAATTAGGTGTCTAATGCTTATTGCTAGGTGGCTAGGAACTTATTCCATCTTTGAAAAACCCTAAGTGCTTAAATTACTTTTGAAAATAGGACTCAGGCCCTATTTTACAAGAAAGCACTTTTGAAAATTGTATCCCTATCTGGAATAATATATATCTACACTAATTGAAAGATGTATATAAAGAGAGAACTTAAAGAAAAGCAAGATATTATTGATGAGATGGAGGGAGTGATTGAAAAAAGTAAATTTATCTTGGCCAAATGATAGTAGGAGCATGCGGTCACTGTGTACACAGACTGAAATGTGTAACTACTGTTTCAGCAAAAGCACATACGCATGTGAATAATGTTAAGCACAACTTCCAAGGGACTACTCACATGCTGAAAATCAAGTGTTTTAGTATTCTGTTGGACTGGTCCATGACTAGGAGCAATAGAAGGAAATTAAGATAAAAAAATAGGCTAAGTATTGGCACTGTGGTGTGTGTGTGTGTGCAATCTCAGTCTACTGAGCTTGGTTAAACTCTGGATTAGCTTCTTAAAGGAACTGATTCAGCTACTTCTATTCATTTTCAGCAGTGACTTCACTGGGATTACTTGCTGAGTAAGGAACTACTCGACATGAGTAAAGGCAGCACAAATGGACCCAAATGAAGTTCCAGAAGCTCCTGCATCATTTAATACTGTACCGGAGATGGCATAAAAATGTATTATAATGAGTAATTTGCACTGCAAGTGGAACAAACTGGGTGACCTGATAGATAATTTCCATCTTTAATTTCTGTGCTTCTGTAAATCATCTGACAGTTACATCCAATATGGTAGCTCTTTTCTGCATCTCAGAGACAAGTGTCTTTTACTAAGATTTTATCCGGAGAATGACAGAAAGATATCATGGAAGCAGATCAAGAAAATATGCATTTGGCTTTAAAAGAAGTGAAATTTGCCTTACAATACATTATATAAATTGAATTTGAGATATAAAGTATCTCAAAGTACTTGATTTTAAAAATACCTCAAACAAAACCATAAAACTGGACTAAACTTGAAATTGAAAAGCAAGACTTGAAATTCAGTTGAAAACTTCCTTTTTTAAAAGAGTTTTGCTGAATTGACAGTTCTGATGTCTGGTGGAAGTGAATCAAGGAATGCAAACTTTAGCAGTGAAAGGCTACGGAAAGGACAAAAACCCTAGCACCAAAAGACTTTAGGATAAACTGAGGGCCAGTTAATAATCCCTGATCACAAAACCTTAGTGCATGTAAGTGAAAGTACAGAATCAAATAATGGAAAATGGAGGAAGAACCAAGGCCACAAATTTCTTTAACAAATAATGGTATGGAGTGTAGAAGACAGCTTGGAAAGGATCAAGAAGAATGTTGGCGTGAAGGAAATCTAAGCAGTGGAAGCTGACAAGACAATTAAGGATTTTTTTAGCCTAAAAGGAGGAGGGAGATAGGGGAACAATAAGGAAGGCAGGAAGGTGATATCAAAGAATACATGTTGGCTGATAGAAAGGAAGAGTTAAAGAGGAGGGAGATGGATGAGGTCAGGGACAGAGGGGTGATAGATTAAGATGTTAGATGGGGGAGATCTTTGATTTAGATGCATGAGATAATTCAACTATAACCTCTCTGAACCCTTAAAATAGTACAATACTCTACAGTTGTCCCTCTAAACACTGCAGCAGCACTACTGGAAGCTGTAATATTTCGGACTATGACTATAGAATACTGTACTGCTTTTTTTTTTAAAGCAGTGGAAAAAAAAAGAGTCCAGGTGTGTTTTTCACTTGTCGTACACTCCCCTATCTTGACTAAAGCTAGTGAAGAACATTGATGTGGTAGTGTGTCTTTTTTAAATTATGTCATTTTTCATAACTCGGAGAGCTGCCTGGACTGAGATCACTTCAGCCAGGCTTTTATAGGTTTAAGTCAACAATTGACTTTGTGTCAACAGACATCTAGATTTATGTTTTGATTTTATTTTGTAAAGTTGTGGCTATCCACGCAAACTGTAGATTTAATTTGCCGTGGACCTGCCAAAGGAATCTTTACATGAAACATGAACATGGGTAGGATGCAATCATTTGGGAGCCCTCTCTACAGGGTGGGCTTAGAAGTTGAGGGATTTTTTCAAAAAAATAATAAATGGATACATTGAAGCCAAATTTTCCAAAGGTTCTAAACGTGCCAGTGAAGCACATGGGGCTTCAGCACCTTTGAAAATCATGTCCCTTTTATTTAACTGCCTGAACATGGATTTTCCCTATGATTTTGGTTATTATAATATGAAACATTCCAGGTATTTAGTTCTGATTAAGCAGCTGAAGCTTAGAGAGAAATGCACAAATAGTTTTTCTACCAGAAGTCCATCTGGAGGACAGTGAACACATTAAATTATGGACAAAGTGGGTAGGAGGTGTTCAGCTTAGCCCACTCCTGCAAACTGTGGTGGAGTGACCACGTTAATTATCAATCTGCTCCTCTATGCTATCACAGAAGGATCATGAAAACAAATGTACTTTGACTGTTCACTAATCTGTTCATAGGTCAGTATATTTGACTTCCTACATTTGTCTGTTTAAGAAATACAGTTCCTATGTCTTTGATTTTCTCTTTTTTACCATCCATTGGGGGTGTGTGTGTGTGTGTGTGATAAAGAGCAGTATGTTGCCAGGTAAAGTCTGAAAGAGTTTAAAGCTGCATAAGTAATAGGAATGTATGTGGGCAGGGAGTATTCTAAGGCTAAAATGGCTCCATCATCTAAATGCAATAAAGAAATTGATCTGTTTTATCATAGGTGATGTAACAAATGACTTTTATATGGTGGTTTCTAAATTTCTCACATTGTGAAATAGTTGGGAGGGAACTATATTTAATGCTGGATTTTGGATTTGATAAATGTAAGAAGAATTGCAGTGCCTTGGATATTGCTTGAGTTCAAGAATAATTTAAAAACACCTTATATATTGGTTACTATAATACACTATATTAAGATGTGTATTAACATATATACATACACTCATACCCAGTTACATCCTTTAAGGCAGCTTTATGGTCTGAGCAGTAAAGAGCAGTGAAATAGGTGCGGAGGAAGTATCCCAATGCATCGCCACTGAGATGTGACATGGTACTTCAGAGACCTGTATAAATAAAAGGTATTGGTAGATTAATCACCAACAGAACATCTATTCAAAATAGATAGTATCAGAGCGGTAGCCGTGTTAGTCTGAATCTGTAAAAAGCAACAGAGGGAATCTGTTAGTCTTAAAGGTGCCACAGGACCCTCTGTCAAAATAGATAGGATTTCAACAAGTTCCTTTTGCACCATCAATATGCCATTATGAAAAATAGACCACCATTGATTCTATGTCTAAGCAGTTGATCAGACCTTTTAGATGGAGGATAAGTAGGACTTTTTTTCCCTTCTGATACCTCATTTTATCTTTCAGGGAAGCACACAACAAACTTTAAAACTAAATCCGTTTCCTGTGTCTCAGTATGTTCACAGATATTAAGAGCTTGTGGCAACTTATAAACATCAAATCATCTAAAAATAGTTTTAAAAAGTCAAATTTAGTGGCAGGTGATCTAAAAGAAAAATAGCACAGGTGGAGATTCAACATAAGCGATATTATAAGAAAAATGTAAGTAGTTATTATTTGGGCTTTAAAATATCCTAAAATAACTCTGGATCATGAGGAAAGAATCCATTGGCTCTGTCCAAGTGAAAATTGTTTATTGTATTTTACAAAAGAATGCAAGTTT
Source organism: Malaclemys terrapin pileata (assembly GCF_027887155.1). Taxonomy (NCBI): domain Eukaryota; kingdom Metazoa; phylum Chordata; order Testudines; family Emydidae; genus Malaclemys; species Malaclemys terrapin. The sequence goes on along the minus strand of NC_071505.1, from coordinate 288,730,150 downwards.
AGGCATCATACAGATTGTACCCCCAAATGTAAACAAAGTGGACAGTACCAGTAATAGCAAGAATTGCTTATACCTGTTGCACAGAGACACTGTATAGTGCAGGGGTAGGCAACCTATGGCACGTGTGCCGAAGCCGGCACGTGAGCTGATTTTCAGTGGCACTCACACTGCCCGGGTCCTGGCCACCTGTCCAGGGGGCTCCGCATTTTAATTTAATTTTAAATGAAGCGTCTTAAACATTTTAAAAACCTTGTTTACTTTACATACAACAATAGTTTAGTTATATATTATAGACTTATGGAAAGAGACCTTCTAAAAACGTTAAAATGTATGACTGGCACGTGAAACCTTAAATCAGAGTGAATAAATGAAGACTTGGCACACCACTTCTGAAAGGTTGCTGACCCCTGGTATAGTGGAAGTGTAAAGTGTTCGGTTATAAGGCCAATAATGAAGGGGTATGATTTTAGTTACTATAGTTAGGGAGAAAAGAGATTATTTCTGTGGAGGCTGGTAAAAAAAGATAATAAACCAGGTTATGGGGTGTGATTAAACTGAGCAGAGAGAGAGTAGGTTAAGGGGAGATGTGCAAAGGTTGCTTAAAGTTCATTGTTTCACCTCCTCACCCCAGAGCTGGGGATAGCTCTGTTAAGGTCAGTCCTGCTGTACTGGGTTAAAGTAGCCTTCAGACTGCTCTACCTTTCTCCAGTTACAGAGGCCTGGGTGCAGCCAAGGACTGGCATGGTGCATGTGCATCCTGACTAAGTCCCCTTTACCTCTGGCCAAACCCCCTAAATCAGCAGTGGGGAATGTGAGTGGGGCGAGTACATAGATTGTCCCTATTCCTGCCGAGAATGCTCTTATGCTAGTGTGATCCTCCCTAGACTGGTTAAATCTACTTTATAGCGAAATGATGCCAGCATTGTGGCACAAAGTGGCTGCATGGCATTAGGGGATATGCGAGGAGATGCAATATTTATGTCACCTTCTACTCAAGAAGAGATTAGTGCATCTCCAATTAGTGAATTAATAGTTCTTTTACTGTAAGGGGTTGACCTAGGAAATTCTTGATGGTACCCCTCTCTGGGACATGAAATCATTTCCTGAAAGATACATCCTCTGGCTACTGTACTGTAAGTGAACTAGATCAAGAAAAGTGGAATGCATGAGTTACTAGCTGAAATTTAATTTTTATATTTAGGCAATATAGGAATACAGTTGAAGGTCCAGGGGAGCAGATGGGTAAAGGGTACATGCTTGAAGTCATTTGTTATTGAGTTTTGAACTCACATTTTAGTTTTATTCCTTTAAGAAATGTAATAACACAGGGACCCTTCCCTATTCCTGGAATCATAATACAATTTAATTAGTTTATGTAGAAGGCAAAGAGGGAACTGTTTTAAGAGGTCTCTGAGCAATTCTGTACCAAGGCAGGCAATTCTGGGGGGAAGAGATTTGGAAGGCAGTGCCCTTCGTCCCAACACCACAAATGTTGGGGTTCCATAGGGAAGGGATTCTGCCCTCTCTGCAGGAAGACAATATCTGTCTGAAAGGATGGATGCTGCTGAGAGTACAGCACCTCAAAGAGCAGTATTGTCATTGGCTGGAGTTGGTGGTGGTGGCTCTGCAGTTGCTCCACAGCAGCCACAGACAGGACACAGAAGGTGCTGGGTGGTATTGGTGGTCGGTGATATACAGGAGGTCAGACTAGATGGTCTCTGGGTCCCTTCCGACTTTACGCTCTATGAAGTGGTGCAGCTCCCCATGGGATTACACCCTATGCAAAAATGTAGAAGCAGTGCAGAGACTAGTACTGCAGGGAGCAGAACAATCCATTCTCAGACCCTCCAGTTCTGATTCTGCACCCTGAGAAAGGTATGTCACAACTCTCTGTCCTGAAATCTTCAGAGCTCTAACCTTACATACCTCAAGCAAAGAGGTGTCTGTGCAGGCCAAGCAAAGGGTGATGTTTCCATGGAAGCATCATTTTTAATCACACCACTCATGGAAATGGGGAAATCTGAACCCTGGGGGCTCCCCCACACGTGGATCATTTTGGATCATCTGCCCTGGGTCACCAGGAAGGAAAACACAGTCAATTATTTCATAACAGGGTTCAGAAAAGAAGTTCATGGAGGATAGGTCCATCAATGGCTATTAGCCAGGATGGGCAGGAATGGTGTCCCTAGCCTCTGTTTGTCAGAAGCTGGGAATGGGCAACTGGGGATGGATCACTTGATGATTACCTGTTCTGTTCATTCCCTCTGGGGCACCTGGCATTGGCCACTGTCGGAAGACAGGATACTGAGATAGATGGATCTTAGGTATGGCCATTCTTATGTTCTTATATATTTAGCCTTTCATTAGCATTGAATCATTGCCAAAACATTACCTTGTAAAGGAGATTTTTTATAAGGATTCATATATTTTGATTTGGACAGCATGGATTTATTTTTTTGTTTAATTATTTCCATAATACTGTATACTGGCTATAAGTAGTCCCCTCCCTCCTGTACTGAACCAAGGGTTATTGACATAATTAAAGTGACAAAAGCTCAGCAAGCACATTATTATTTTCCTGTCAGACACTAGACAGAAAAAGTAAAGCTGTGTTATTTATCCTTGTGAAGCCTCTCTTTGGCTGCTGTAATTTTTTGAGGCTATATGTTGATAAAATGCCTTTACAGATCTAATGTATGGTATGCCCATTATTATTGTTTTGAGCCTTTGCAGTCTTAAGGTCTGAGTAGTCAGGCTTGTTATGGGAGAAAAGATCATGGGGAATGGGTGGGAGAAATCCTCCTGAAATCCATAAAACAGTACTGGAGCTGCTTGGTAGGCAGTTCTGCTCCCTAGCTCATTGTGTGTGGTTCTGTATATTGGCGGAACCGTTTGTTGTACCCACACTTTTCTCTCCTGGGCCTTCCTCTTTCCCCTCGCAAACTCAGCTGTGCTGGTGAATGGAGGGAAGCTGTAATGCTGGGTTGTGCCTCAGGGTCCAGGCCCTCCATGAGGCCTACAGAAATCCTGCTCCCTTTGATTCCTCCAATGAAAAAGCAGACATATTCTGCTACATCTGGGAACTTCTGTGGTCCTGGTGCAATAGGACATTTCATTGCATTTACATGTGTATGTGGCAAGACTTACTAAAGACATTGCCCTTCAAATCTCTTCTTGACTAGTGATGCAAAATGTCTACACTTGTATTCTGAAATGAGAGAGTCTTAGGTTGCAAAACTGATTTTATGGCATTCCTATCAGTTAAGCATATTATTAATTATTCTTAGGCCTATCCTATATATATATATATATATAGGTACATATCACTTTCAATTCAAATAGCACATTACAACGATTAAAACACACAAGTCCTCTGCCTCTCTGATTTTACAGTCTATGTCAGAGAGATCTGAAGATAAGGGACAAAGGAATGGGTGAGGTAAGATCCAGTGAGTGCTACAGGAAATATTATGTGAGTCGCACTATATTATGAATGAATCGTAGGCATTCTAACATTCTACACTGAGAAATGGGGGAGGAGCAGATAGTGCAGGAGTCCATCAGTGGTGAAAAGCAAGTTGGGATTTGAAAGGAGAGTGAGCACTCATGGCATACTGGAAAAGGTATTTCATGCTGAGTCAACTGCTTTGAGGTCAAATAGGCTGAGGTTTAAGGCTGAGTTGTGGTACCAAGCCACAGCCTACAGAAGGGCTCAGTGCGTGGGTACATGAACCCAGCAGGAAACTCCAGGACGCATTGAGTCTTCAGGGGCACAATGGCTCCTGGAATTCAGAGGGAGTGCTGCCACTGAACTTCACTTCAACACAGGGAAGCATGTTCCTACCCTCCTCCGATCCCTCATTCTGGGCTGAAATTTCTGTCCCTTCCCCAAACTTTTCTGACATCTCTGGAGAGTCTAGAACTGAACGCAAAGGCCCTGCTTCAGGAGAGCCAGGACCATGCCCAATAAAGTGACTTAAAGGGGAAGGGAAGCCTCCTTGGGATTTCTAACCTTCCCCTTTTCCATCTTCTGGACCTAGTGGAGTCCTTAATATAGAAACTGTGAACAAACACCTGGTTTATAGTAGACTTCAGGAATTATTTTCTTTGCTATTCTTAGCTCAGAGGGGCTCTAACTGGCTACAAAATTATTTTGTCAGTTATTTTAGAGAAAGTTATTTTCTCTGAGGATTATAAAACTACCTGTATTTTTCCTTTACTTATATATTATGTTGGTGAATAATGCTGTCACTTTGATGTGTACAGCTGCTGGTGTCCCAGGTCTAGTATAATATGGCTCCTTAAATTTTCCAATGCTTTATATTTATTGCCCTGATATACTGTAGAAGAGAAGCAGATAGTACAGGAATCCAACAGTGGTGCAAAGCAAGAGGGAAGCAAACAGTCTTCAGTCTGTCACATTTTGTTTCTGTCATACTGCATCAACAGTTTTAGAATTCAGTCATATGAGCAGGGGATTACTTGAAAATGATGTGCAGTTTAGAGCTTGAGTGACAGGTACTTATGACCCACACAGTCTTTACTTGTAATAAGTACAGTATTTGGAAACCGTGTATATATGTCATCACGTACATTTGCCTGTTTATGTGTCTGTGTCATTCTCTAGCAAAGGCAAGGAAACCTAGTTAAATGCCCTTAGGACTATGCAAAATGTTTAAGTCATTGTGAAACAAGTGCTCAAAATCTTGCTTAGTTTGAGTTTGACTCTATTTCATGGATCATTATTGGTACATGAGAACTTACTTTGTAACTGTGAAATGTCTTTTGTTGATCCTGTTTTGCTATATCTGGTTTACTCAAAATTGTGAGGCTCGTTTGTCTGAAAGTTTTCACTTCATACTGTGTTCATGGGGGGAAAAGTCACCTGGGACAGGTTGTGATATTTTCCAGTATGCTGCACGTCTCACTTCTTATTCTGGGTGAACCAATAAACCCTGTGTGAGCTCATCAAAGCAATATTCCCTCTGGATTTGGCCCTAGGAAAGGTGGGTTCATTTTAACCCCAACTTTACAAAGTTCACAGTGTGCAAACCCACGGGTACAAGTCTAACACAGAAAATTTATGAACACATTTCAAACTAAACTTGGAAGGGTTCACAGAATTCTAATTAGTACTTGTATTTCACATGCTGATAAACAATTCACCAAGATCCTGAAGCTTAAAAGTAAACTACTTAAAATAGTGCCAAAATTATGCTTCTGTGTCAAGCATTTCACTTTGGTATCAATCCTGCACAGGAATGTATCTGCATAACTCCTAGAATAGGCCATTTGCTGATAGCTCCCAGTGCAGAAGTAAGCCACACAGGAAAATACAGGGTACTCTGCTCTGTGTTGCTGTGGGCTTGCTCATCCTTTTCCCATTGCTGTGCATTTAAATCCAAATCCTTAACCCATTCCCAGCCTCAGTAGTCAGGCTAGGAACTGATGCCTGGAGGGGACTAAGAAGAGGAATCCTTGTCACAGAAGAGCCAAATGTGCAAGGAAGTCAGTTGAGATTGGTCCTGAAAGCAGATGATAGGCCATACAACCGGAGGGTAGGAAAATGGCAGTGGGCCAAATTCTGCACTCTGTTACAACAGTGTATAGATGGAATTGAGTTAATGTCAGTGAAACAGAAAGAAAGGAACATGCCCTTTTCTGTAGCAGGTTCCTGCTTTTTAACTAAAAAAAAGAAAGTGTTATCCATGAAAAAAAAAAAGTTTAATCTCTGGACTGGTGAGTAAAATTTAAAACATTTCAATATCATGCAATTCAGGAGTGAATCCTTAAAAAGGTGAATTGCACATCTTACCAACTGCACTCTCCATTACAGTTAATAAAACAGTCAGAATAATGGTTGATACACAGAGAAAATTCCAGATACTTGAATATTCAATCAACTGATCATGGCAAGGAAATCAATATGGAAAACATGAACAGGCAAGGGAAATTATTTGGGATGCTTGGGGTTGCTGGAGAAATTGAGAACTCCATCTTAGGCATTGGATTAGAAGTGGATGGAATGGTTTATTCTAATATGTATTTAGTAAATACATTTAATAAATGTGGCTGGAAATGTTACTTGAATAGCTGATGGAAGAAGCATGGGTTAAGGACCAGAGTGTGGCTTTAGGCACAGCTCAACATAAGGGGCAGTGTGTGCTCGGGTCACTTGAGTGGAATCCAGGGAAGGAATTAGGCCTCACAGAGAATCAGGAAGAGAGGCATAATTCCTTTCATAATTCCTCCCCCTCATCCCTAGGGATCATAGTCTGCTAATCCACCTGACCAATAACAGATCACTCCCTACCCTTAGTGTGCCAGTCACCCACTCTTCACCCTACCTACCTGCAAAGAGCAGCAGGGGAAACCCCAGCTCCACCACCAGTACTCTCAAAAACAGAAGTGTCAAACTGCTAATGTAAATTGAAACTGGGATAATAATTCTTCGTAAAACCTCTTAATGTCTGTGAGGTGCTCAGATACTGTAATGATGAGTACCATAAAAAAGCCTGTATATATACATAAATTCCAGAAGGACTTAAAAAAGCTAGACATTAGACAGGACACTAGCTGTTGAAAGTCACTGTAGATAAGGGGAATGTAATGCACATTGGAATGAACAATCTGAGTTACTTATATACATTGATAGATTCTCAATTAACTGTAACCACTTAGGAAAAAGACCTAGGTGTCATTGTGAAAACATCTGCTCACTGCACAATGGCAGTCTACAAGACATAAGGCTGAGTTAAGAGAAAGAGATAAAATGGAATAATACTGATAATATGAGTCCCATGAATGTGGTGTTCATTTCTGGTCACTGCATCCTAAAAAGGATATAGCAAAATTGAAACAGTCCAAAGAAAGGAAATGAAAATTCTTATAGCTATGGAAAGATTTCCGTTGGAAGCGAGATCAAAAAGATTAAGTCAATTTAGTGTAGAGAAGAGATTAATAAAGGTGGAATGATAGAGGTGTATATAATAATGAAAAGTATAGTGAATGTCAACCAAGTGTTCCTGCTTACCCTTTCACATAATTCAAGCACAAGGGAGCACCCACTAAAATTAATACCATAAGAATAATTACTGCCACAGTTATTTGAATTTTCCTAATGCATTCAGTACACTTCATCTTGCATGCTGTCATTAGTTTTCTCTTATATATCTACATTTTGTCCCACTGATTGTTATAATCATCTCTCTTTGGCTTAAATGAGAATCCTTCTTAACATAAATTAACCTCTCTCTCTCTTTCTCTCTCTCTCTCTCTCTCTCATTTTTTATGCCAATGAGCATCAGCAAGGAAAATTTAAACTTTGCATTGTGCAAGAAGCAAATATTCGTAGCTTCAGTATTTTTTTCAAGGAAATCAAAAGCTAATGTCATCATAATCCTAAATAGATGAAGCAATAGTGAAGAAAACTGCAAAGCAAATATGAAATTTAATAATGGCCCTCCAACAGCTTGCCTTTCAAATTGTTAGGAATTCATTAAACAATGGTTGAGCAGAACTGACAATTAAATTTACTCTCATATGAAGTATCTAGACATATTATGAATATTGCATACTACACAGTGCACATTTCTAAAGGGATGTAGTCAACAAATTGCATTTCACAGAATTAACATGGAGCTTGAATTTCGGTCTCCATATATCTCCTGCTTTGTTTCCCAGAAAAAATAATAATAATTGAAATGCTGATATATAAACAGAGTTAATTTAAAAGAAAAAAAAACATGATATTTTGATCACTTTTTAGACTTGAGGCTTGTATCAGTTGTTTTGTGGCCATTTCAATATATATATTTTCCCATAAAAAATAAAGAAGAGAGGTCCAGTAAGAGGCATAATTTGGGGAGGGGGGCAGGAAATCAGTGGGATTAAAAACAATAAAAACAAAAACAAACACAAGTAGAATGTACAGTGCTGTATGTCATAGGGGGTGGGGGAGGGCAGGGAATGAACTGACTGAACAATCTCACACTTCCATTCACTTTTATTGTCATGTTTTGCTAATTTTAAACTTACCTTATGATTAATTCTAGTATGTTGGTTTAAGGGCTGGGAAAAGAAAATCTTTGTTTTAGTGGGTACTTGAGAAGCAGACTGGTTATAAATTTAAGAATCCAGTAAGTCAGTGGAGCTTCTTGGTAAATGTTAAGCAACATGTCTAAAATAGGTTTAAAAAGAGTTTAGGGGGCAGTTACAAAAGTTCAGAATCAGAAGATGGAATATTAAAGAACCTTTCTGTAATCCTTATTGTGTCTTGTTTTAAGATTTAAAATACAACACACACTATGTTTATTTAGATACAGTAGCTGTGTAATCATTATGGTAAATGATCCATAACAAAAATCAGCATCACTAAAGATGAATGTAATTAAAACACCTCTGAACAAATATTATTCCAAATCCATCAGTGTTCTGGAAGAATCTTTTATTTATTGTCCCGTTACATCTTTTGGAACAAGATGCTGTTTTTGACTATTGCAGCAGAAGGGGACTAGAATTTGCTTGGAGGTGGGTTGTAGTAATAGATTATATGAACCTACAAGTTACTTTTCAAAATCTGTCCCACACGGAAAGGTCTCACTTTTCATGGTTCTTCAATGATTCACGGTATATGAAATGAGTCTAGTTCCCAACACACATGCATACGCAACACAAAAATACTATCAGATATGGTACTAATGTGCACTTTTTTACATGGTCTCCGGGGACCAAGATTGAATGGGCATAGACACCAAATTATGGTCTAACCTGTATAGCTGGACTTTTCAGGTCATGGTTTTTATATCTTTGGTGGAATAGTATGGGGAAACTGAAGTACATTTTTATTTTTAAACCTTTATTGGTGTCCTTTAACAAGACGGATGGCACCTCACATCAGTAAAGCAACCAATTCCTGATTAATTTTATTTTAATTGCTATTCTTTATTGGAATAAATATCAGTCACTTTAGGTCCCCAATATTTGTGGACAAAACTCATGGACCTTAAAGAAGCAAGTGCCAAAAGTATAGGCCCTCCATTGCCCTAGCTCCAGCCAAGGGAAGGAAGTTTAAATCCCATGATTTTTAGTGACCCCAGAAGATGTCAGACTTCGATAATGGGGCTCACAAAGAGATGCAATTGCTCATAGAATGAGTTTTAGACAATTTAAGACTTTAGGGATCATAATCAACTACAATCAGAAGTCCATAGGTAGCCAGTGCAGATCAGAAAATCTGGTATATTACAGTATCTGCTGATAAAATCTCATCCGTTTGAAACAATGACTCTCTGCATCAGCAGAAGCTTTCTAGCCTTGTAGTTACAAAGGCAGGGCCTGCATCAGAAGGGAGAGCTCGCTAGCCAAAGCGAATGGAAAAAAAACTTTTCATGTCCCAGCTGACACTTGAAGTTCCAGAAATAACCCCAAAACCATGAACAATCCTGGCAAAAAGGCACCCTTTGAAGAGGGTGCACACTTACAGCTTCTTCCACCCTTTTAGATGTTTCTCTTTCTCTATTAGAATAATGTCCATTTTAACTAAATTGAGCCTAAAATGGTTTATGTCTATCCACTCTCTTATTACAGTCCGGCACTAAAAGTCTGATCTAAAGCCCATTAAAGTCAATGGGAGTCTTTCCACTCACTTCATTAGACTATAGATAGCACAGTGATCAAAATATCCATGCCCCTTGAAAAGGATAAGTAGCTAATCTATTTATCATGTTCCAGTAACTGTAGTGTCTAGTTTCATCTGCATAATGATCCCATGGTGTCTGTGCACACATGCAGGATATGAGCAGTGGAAAAATGAAACCCCAAAGAACCCTACACATGAGAGCTATACAGAAGAGCAAATCCATATTTAGACCTCTAATAAGTGACCTGATTTTCAAAAGTTACTGAGTACCCAGCAGCTCCCACTGAATACTCCCACAGTATTCTTGCCGGCAAGTTAAAGAAGTATGGGCTGGATGAATGGACTATAAGGTGGATAGAAAGCTGCCTCGATTGTCGGGCTCAACGGGTAGTGATCAATGGCTCCATATCTAGTTGGCAGCCGGTATCAAGCGGAGTGCCCCAAGGGTCAGTCCTGCAGCTGGTTTTGTTCAATATCTTCATTAATGATCTGGAGGATGGCGTGGAATGCATCCTCAGCAAGTTTGCAGATGACACTAAACTGGGAGGAGTGGTAGATACACTAGAGGGTAGAGATAGGATACAGAGAGGGACCTAGACTAATTAGAGGATTGGGCCAAAAGAAATCTGATGAGGTTCAACAAGGACAAATGCAGGGTCCTGCACTTAGGATGGAAGAATCCCATGCACTGCTACAGACTAGGGACCGAATGGCTAGGCAGCAGTTCTGCAGAAAAGGACCTAGGGGTTACAGGATACAAGAAGCTGGATATGAGTTAACAGTGTGCCCTTGTTGCCAAGAAGGCTAATGGCATTTTGGGCTGTATAAGTAGGAGCATTGCCAGTAGATCGAGGGATATGATCATTCCCTTTTATGCGACATTGGTGAGGCCTCAGCTGGAGTACTGTGTCCAGTTTTGGGCCCCACACTACAAGAAGGATGTGGAAAAATTGGAAAGAGTCCAGCAGAGGGCAACAAAAATGATTAGGAGGCTGGAGCAGATGACTTATGAGGAGAGGCCGAGGGAACTGGGATTGTTTAGTCTCCAGAAGAGGAGAATGAGGCGGGATTTGATAGCTGCTTTCAACTACCGGAAAGGGGGTTCCAAAGGGGATGGAGCTCAGCTGTTCTCAGTGGTAGCAGATGACAGAACCAGGAACAATGGTCTCAAGTTGCACTGGGGGAAGTTTAGGTTGGATATTAGGAAAAACTTTTTCACTAGGAGGGTGGTGAAGCACTGGAACGGATTACCTAGGGAGGTGGTGGAATCTCCTTCCTTAGAGGTTTTTAAGGTCAGCCTTGACAAAGCCCTGGCTGGGATGATTTACTTGGGAATTGGTCCTGCTTTGAGCAGGGGGTTGGACTAGATGAACTCCTGAGGTCCCTTCCAACCCTGATATTCTATGATTCTAAGGTTCTCAGAGTACCTGGAAAATTCAATCACTGTTTGGTGGCTAGACAGCTTCTTTATCCAGAGATGTCTAAACAGAACTCTTTTAAAAACCCTCTAAATCCAATTAATATTTTTAGAAAGAAAAATTGGGAGAAAACTTCAAAACTAAATATATACATTACAAAAACATTTCTTTAACAATTTTTCTTTTACAATTTCTTTAACAATGCTTGTATCTCTTTTGCCTATCATGAATGTCTTCAAGCAATCAACTTGAACTGGCATGAATGTTCACAGAAATAAATTTCAAAGTATTTTTAGAAATTGATTGGTGCATACGGACATTCCTTATTGAAGCACTTCTATGTACATCCAAACAGGAAACAGGTACAATACCATGTCATTTTAGCTGGCCAATTCCAACTAAGCAAAATAGCATGAATTTTCAATATTGAGTCTCGAATACTCACAGTGAATGGTTTGCAATCAATCTGGAGAGCGGGTGGCAGGGGAAGAAAGATAATCAAATCACATTTAAATAATTAAGAAATCAAGATATGTTTAAAGTTATTCCACAGGCTGAAAAAGAGGGTAAATTGATTATATAAATTGTTCTGAAATATTAAGATTTAATTGCAATATATACAGATAATTGGCTACAGTGCAGTCAATGTAGTTAAAACCAGTTTAGGTGTGTTTATTCTTTAGTATTTATATTACAGTACAGCCTAGAGGCTGTAACAGGTAGGATCCCCATTGTGCTAGGAACTGTACAAAAAAAATATAGTAAATGATAGTCCGCTATTCCTTAGCACAGTGCTTATACAGTGACTGATGATTGTAAATTGTATGTAAGGGGTGGGGTGAAGGGATGCATATGTGATATAGTAAAAATCAGGGATGTTGAGCTCTCCTGCACCTCACAGAATCAAATTTTACTTTGCTAATCATTGTTGTAGTCTTTAGTTTAAATGCCAACAGAAAATTGGTGAACTGATCCCTGCTCCAGGCACTTCCCTTCTAATTCTCATGCTGTAAATGGATGCAGCAACCTCTCTCTTTTACTCTTCCACTAAGTAAAGCCTGCTACCCCTGCAAGCCACTCTAATAATTACACTGTGTCATTTTAACCTCAAGCCAGCTGACACACACCAGTTTCCTCCAAGAATTGTGGAATGAGCATGTGTCAGAATTGTTGCTTTTGTTTTATTTAGAGAATTTGACCTTCTAGTTATTAGTCTGGACCTGCTTTCCTAACCTAGCTGCTCACCCTCTTTTTAACTGAACTCTGAGCTTGTTTACTTTCCTCCGAAGGTTCACTGACTAACTCTACACATTGCATATGTTAAGACAGTCACCCCTGACCTCACTCAATTGAATCCCAGGGTTATACTGTAAAAAAGGTAGCTTAAAGCGAATGGTTTTTTTTGTATGTGTTGTGTGGGTTTTTTTCAATAAGAAGGGTCAGAGGTGGTCTCTGAATTTCAGATGCTCTTAACCACCTAATCATACTCTTCCCAATCCCCACTGATAGGGATGCTTCCTTTTTAACCTTTACATTTTATTCAGCATTGCTTCCATCATCACAATTCTATTTTCCCGCCCAACACATTGTTTTTCTTGTCCTGTGCATATGTGTTACTCCTGTTCCTAATCTCATCCCTCTCACAACTGATCATTATAGTTTTTAAAAAGGCATCCTCCCTACTTCCACCTTTAATATACGACCGTTTCGGGTGGGGAATCTGAAAGCTGAAGTGCTTGCTACGGGAGGCCTGGATAACTTTTACTAAAGGAACAGGAGTGAGCTTCGGCACAATCCCAACATAATTTAAGGTCTGCTTGAAACCTAAAAAATTATTTCTGGACCTCATTGTTATGTTGGTTTTGCAATACTGTATATTATGTCTGCCTTTCCTTTCTTCTACTAGGGTGAAGCAACCCACATGCTTTACACTGCTGCATTGCAGTGGGAAGGGGGCACATATTTCATTTTGGAGTACTCTGACTCTCTGCAAACTTGCGAAGTGCAGGACAGGGTAACTCTGTTAGAAGGGCCTAGAAACATCCAGTTCCTCATTAATAACTTCTTGATGGGGCCTGATAAAGAGCTACTGGTCTCTATAAACAGCCTTAGGGGAAGGGGAAACAAGATGTGGCAAAGGCTGCAGTGATATGAAGGCTCCTGCAGGAGACCCTTGACTGGGGGAAGAACAGAGTTTGGGCTTAGAAGCCAGAGACAGAGGAAACTGTAGAGAAACTGCAGAGAATGAAAGAGGCTCCTGCAGTGACAATGTTGAAACCAGGGGAGTTGCTTCAGCTGAGAATGGCCTGCTAAAGCAGAGAAGATACTGAGACACCACGTAGAGTTTCTAGTCAAGAAGGCTGGGAGAAAGGGTCCTGCAAGGAAAACCCTGAAACAGCAGGGGCATTTGAAACAATGCCTCGGGGTGAAGGGGCTGTGTTCTGGTTAAGGCTCAGGAGAAGACTTTTTTGTCATTGTTTTGAATTTTATGCCAACAAAATCAGACCCTAGGAGGGGTATTATTGAACCAAGAGAAATCTTTCTCTTTTTTGAGTAATTGAGGCATACAAGAAAGGAATCTGAGGCAAGGCACCATAGGCCATAGTAATCAGGAGGCGGCTGACCCTGTTATATTCTCTTTCTGTTTCTTCAATAATCCCATCCTTGTTGCCTGTCCTCTCTGTTATTATGGAGTACAGAGATGTTAGATCAAAATACAAACAATACTTGTGCTGGAAGATTGCAATGTAACATGACTTTATTTCTTATAATTCAGAATGGTAACACACAAGAACCCCAAAACAAAGAGACAAAGCAGAGTATAGAGGCACAATTAACCCCACCTTATTGTAGGCTGGCTGGCTGCTGAATTAACTGCTGCTAGACCCCAACTGCACACTTCCCAACAGTGTCCCCTGGCCTTAAATCAGGACCATGAAACCCCCTGGAGAATTTAAGGGGAAGATCACAGTTTCAACAGTTTTCAGTACACCACAAGGAGACAAGGCATGCAAACTACTGTTTCTATGAGGCACTGCAGCCCAACAGGAAGATGCAGTTTAATGTTAAATTGACTTGAAATAAATGTTTTGATTTTGTACAACTAACCAAGCCATGATTTTGTACAACTAACCAAGCCATTTTCATTCAGGTCCCATGGAAATTTTCCATTTAGTGGAATCTGCATAATCTGTCCAAAAAATCCTTTCAATTGAAAGTTCTTGACCATCTCTATTTAGGAGCTTACATCCCATGAACTCTAAATAAAACTTAGGCTCCAAGGTACCTATGCTCATCTTCCCATGTTTGGCCTCTTTGAAATGTTACCTTTCATCTTGCAATAGTGTGGGAAATGAGACATCCTGACATCCTTTAAGACAAGGAAAACCACAAATTCTCCATACTTTATTTAGAGAGAGGCCTCACTTACAAAGTTGGGATCCAGATGAGGATCCAATCTTTCTTAAAGTTCTGGGATGTTCAGAGCTGGAGTTTTAAATGATGCCCCATCTCTAATTTTAACTTTTTTTTAAATGAAGAATCAATATATTATTTAGTTGAACTTTCTAATCCCATGAGCTCCCCTCCCTTGGTTAATTATTAACATCTTGAAGAAATGTCTTAATTCTCAACAGTGGGCTTTAATTATAAGATTGTGATGACAGAAAAATCAGTCATTTACTACTATACTAATATCAGATCCATTAGGTGTAGCCTCTGCTGAACTGAAGCCCAGGAACACTTTTCAAGAACATCACCCATTTCTAATTAGAGCTACATAAATTTTCATTTTAAAAATAGAACGGGGGTTATATGTATAATTCATTCCTGGTTCCTACAAAAATTATTATTACCATTACTAGTTGATAGACTCAGGATGAAGTCAGTGACAGTTAATGATATTTATGACATATTTTCATAACTTCTGCAAATGCTGCTTCAAAGGAGATTGTTGCTATTATAAATCTTAAATGAAGGAATCACTTTCTAATCCTATTTCCCCTTGTGACTAAATATTATGAAAGTAAGTGGACACAGCTCAGCAGGGTCATTTACTTTTATAGGGCTGCTTGGAGTAAGAAAGTACTTTTATTGGTTGGTGAATAATATACATCACTGACTGTTCCCCATGCAAAAAGAAAAATGGCATAAAAGAGGAAATAAACCAGGAACAGGATGGGACTCCGGAATTTATAAAGTGTCACAGTTCAGGGAAACTGAGATTTTCTGAAACCCATTTCTCTTTTATCCAAAAATCATATCTGTCTCTCCAACCTGAAATTTGAACCCAGTATCGATTTTTATGAATGTCTGATTTTGTGGCGGTTCCAGATGTCTCTGGAGACCTTTGCAAACAATTGGGTTTACCTGGGCATGCAACTCAGCCATGAATTGCCTAAAATTTTCATTCATTGCCATATTTTTATGTAGTGCCAATTATATAGGCTAAAATACTACTAAAATATTTAAAGCAAACATCAAATAGCATGATGGACAATGTCTTTCAATTAATAAACCATATATCTAGCATGGTGTTTGATCAATTAAATTCTGTATATACTGATGGTGTATTTATTCAGAGGTTCTCTTGAAACAAGGCCATGCAGTGCTGGTAAAATTATTGGTTACAGTAAACAATTGCATGGAATCAACTTCTAAAACAAACTGATCCCCACAGTGATGGATTACTTTATAAAAGGACTCCTAAATGCTCATTAGATTATTTTTTGGCTCTGGGTATAAAATCACCTTTCAATACTTTATCACCGATTATTCTCATCTGGTACGTCGGTGATGTCTAAAGATACACAGTTTAGCCAATCTCACTGTGCAAATCATGTAAGTAGTGCAAAAATAATTTAATGGTGATTAGTCATTTACAGCTCAGTACAGTTATTTCTCAAAATAACTTGAAAAATTTTGGGACCATAAGTAGTAAAACATCTAGGGATGGACAAATCAGTTCCAGTAAAATAAAAAGCAACCTAAATCTTCCCTCCAAACCAAATTCAATCCCTGTAAACTGTGGTCATGGGGCAGGGAGGTGAGAGCAGGACACAGTGGGACTGGAGGAGCTGTGGTGGCACCTGGGATTGGGCTGGGGAGCAGGTAGGAACCAGAATGATTATGCTGGGGCCAGGAGCAGCTACTCCTGGCAGCCAGCCAGACATCAACCACCAGGACTCACCTTCCCAGCCTGGAGCTGGCTCCCCCTCCCACGCTGAGTCTCAGGAGCTCTCCTCGCTCTCCGGGCAGAGCAACCACCCCTTTCCCCTGCCTATCCCTGACATCCTTGACATCCCATCTTCTGCCCCAATTTCCCTCACTCCTCATGCAGAGCACCCTTCGTGCTCCTCCTCTTATTTCTCATCGCCCCTATTGAAAGTGAGCTCCCATCACCGCTGCCTCAAGGGAGCTTGATTTTCAGAGTGGAGCTCAGTAGTTTCCTAGGCTCTTTTGAAAGTGTTAACCTTAAGTCCTTCCATGTCGGATACACATTATACATCATATTAAAGCACTTTATTAACTGCAGTTAGAAGCTAACACTTCAGAAGGTGAAGTCTGTCCCCACTGAAGAATTGGAAGTTTTGCCATTGATTTCAGTGGGACCAGTATTGCACCCTCTGTTTTTATCTAGACAATAGAATGCCCCATTCATATTAAGATATTTGACTGTGTCTCATCCTGTTTGTGATCTGTGCCATGTATTCTCATGGTACAGCCATTATAATCCTGTGTATTGATCTCAAGAGTGGTCTCATGCAACCCCTCCTCTTTTAAGTGTTATGACACAGGAGACCAAGTTCATCACTGGTGAAGGAGAATGCTAATTGACTTTCGTGTGAGGTTCAAAAATATTTCTCACTACTCCCCAAACAAGCCTCACTATGTTTGGGATGTATTTCTCCATGTTTTATTATTTGCTTTTCCTTTAACATACTTCTTTTCTTGCCCTCACCTTCTTTCTTTTTTATCTCCATACATTTGTTTACATTGAACTAATCTGTTGCTCTTTTACCTTTGGGTACTATAGCATGCAGGGGTGTCTTAGGATGTCAACTAACCACTCTAATCCTTTTTGACATTCCATGACCCCTGAGGAAATATGCAGAAATACATTCTGCTTCTACATTAACTAAGACTTCATCTTATGCATATCTGTCAGACAAATGGAGTGGAAATGGTACATTAGACAAATATAACTAGACACCCTATCTAGTAAACTGACATTTCATTTGTTTCTCCAACTCAGTGGGGCGGTTCTAAAAACAGGAGCAGTCTTGAATTTTGAAATTGTTTTGCTATATATAGGGGGCAGTGCTGAGTGTGTTTGGATTCAAGAGAGTGCTTTGCTAAGGTGGGGGGAGTGAAACATAATATTAAATGATACAAGAAACCATTCTCATCTAGTAGTGGTAATGTTAATTGTGGCATATGGCTGACTGGCTATAAATAAAAAGTTCTTGAGCCTGATTACTCCTGCATTCTACCTTGTGTACAGATTTATATTTGTGTAAAGTGCCATTATGCAGATCCAGTAGCATTTTAAATGCATTTTGCACAAGTATCCATGGCTACATAAGGTGATGGTATTAGCGAATGAGGCCCCTTGTTACTCAACTGAATGTAAAAACTGCTAAACAGCCAATGAAGCTATTTTTATCTCCATCTTAAAAGGAAGAAATCCAGGTACTTTTCCACAACAAAATATAACATTTTTTTTTTCAAAAGAGGACAGGGAAGATTTAAAGTATCCCAAAAGTTCTTATGCCTGTTTATCTCTTACAGATGCTCTCTCACTCTTCTTCCCCCCTTTCCCCAAAAGAATCAATGTCCCAATGAATTCTTTAATCTCTCTTCCTGGTTAGCTTCAGTAATCCAATCAGGGAACAGAAACTACACCATGTTACTACAGATGGTGACCAATCTGCCAATGTAAATAGTGAATCACAAACTATGATGACTCTTGCTGCATAGTTCACAAACAAAAGATTCCTCAGACAGAGGCAAACAAATTAATACAAATTATGCTGGTGTAAAATTTTCAAAAGTGTTCTATGGCCAGTATTTAGGCACCTAAAGTGCAGATAGATGCCTAGTGGGCTATTCAACTTTCTTTGTTGCCAATGTCCTTTTGAAACTCCCACTAGGGGGTTAGATCCATGAAGGGGACTTAGACTCAGCATTGCAAGCAGTGGTGGATTTAGAGTGAATGGGGCCCTGTGTGCAGCTTCATTTTTGCCCCCCCCCCTTGAGACCAAGCCAAGAAAAAGAACATTTTCTCTTATCTCCCCACATCCCCCTGTTCATCTTTCTTTCTTTCTTTCTTTCTTTCTTTCTTTCTTTCTTTCTTTCTTTCTTTCTTCATCCTCCTCCTATATTATAAATAATAGGAAGTAAATGGAAATAAAGTGAGGTACCTCGATTATTTTTGTAGTCTAACTTTTTTTTTTCGAACTTATCATATCCCCTTAGCGGTAGTCCCAAAGAAGACAGCAATTTAACTGTGGCAACAACACATCTCAGCACTTTCCTCCAATAAGAACATTCCTTTTCAAACTGAGCCGATAACACAGAATCAATTCTTCCAGATAATTTACACCTTTGAACAAACTTACACAAAGCGTTAATTTGGAAGTTTCATGATCAACGATATGTCTTGCAACGTTTCTCCAATTAGAGTGCCCATCGACAAATGTTTGTTTTCCTTTACTATGGTCAGGGAATAATTTGCAAACATAACAGTAGACTGCCTTGGTGGTTTCTGAAAAAAATCAATCAAATTCTCATATCTGTCATCCCATTTTTCTTTATCCTCAGAAAATGGGACTCGTTAAGACCTCTAAATTGCTTTCGTCCTGCAACCTCATACTCTTTTTCTCAATTTTCCATAAAACCTACATTTTTCAGTTTATTTACTAAGAAATATTCTAGCTCATCCAATGAAACAGATTTTGGCCATAATGCAGTATCTTCAGGGTAGGTTTCTTCCCTTACTTTAACAAAATTACCAATATTTTGTAGTTCCATTGTCACTTCAGAGTCCACTTCTTCAACTTTTACAGTCGTTTTGATATCCCCGCAACTCGGCAAGTAATCAGATAATTCATATGTTTCCTCACCCATACTTTTTGATGAATGTCCACTATTCAGTACTTCAAGCTTTTTAAAATAAGATAACAAACTCTCTATTTGCTTAGCTTTGTCCTCTTGCCTCGCCTTCTTGTTTTTGTGTTTTTGACTGCCAGACTCATAGTGTCATTTCATTATTGCTAAAAAACTGACCTTGATTTTAGGCAGATTAAAAATGTCTGCAAGAGTAGGGGCATAGCAATGGGTGGCCCTGGGTGGGCCATGGACCACTCAATTGGCTTAACGTAGTTAATCCTGTGTTTTTATCAGGCTTTGTAAAAACAGGATTTTGAACCATTACATACTAGTGAAAAATCATGGGCATTGTCGCAAAGTGCAGGGGAGGGTGTTTTTGTTCAATTGGATAATTGTCCAAGCAGACAGACTTTGATTGGAAAATGACAATTTCCCTTAGTTGCTGTTATGCTGTTGCCAAGACAATGAAAAAATGGTGAAGCAAAATTCTTTGCTAGGCTACTTCAAAAAAACACATTTAGAGCACAGTTTGCAGAATAAGTTCGCAGAATGCAGAAAGACTGAACCACTTTGTGACTTGCAACACTTATTAAATTCAGTCAGTTGTCAGATTCTTCCTGCATTTCGGGGTCCCCTATCATTGGGGACCCCATGCCACCACACGGTTTGTTTCACAGTAAATCCGCCACTGATTGCAAGACCTACCTTTAGACACCCTACTACCGAGTGAAATCCTTAGCCCTGAGTTAGGGACCCAGGTTTCCCTATACAATGCATGGAGAGAACTAGGCACCTAAGAATGGAATTCACAAAAATCTAGTGAGCTGAGCAAAGAGCTGCCAAAGCTAGTCATTAGGAAATGCTGAAGGGATTGTGGCCTAAGCCTTGGCTTGCAACAGAAGTCAGGTGCCTATCTCCACTTGGGACTCTCAGCTGTGAACCCTCTCCTGGAGTTAGGTGCTTAATCCAGGCCAATCCTTTTCCACAAAAAAATGTGGGTGGGGTAACCTTTGGCCCAGAGATAGACAATGTGGTTGACTCTTATACTCAAGTGGTTAGGATAGTCACCTGGGAGACCCAAGTTCTAGTCCAGGCCCAAAGACAATTTAAGTATTTTATACAAAGTGCAACAGCTTCAACAGGAAAAACTGAGAGACCCACCTCTGCAGTCCAGTGGTTAGGGCACTCACTGAGAAGTGGAAGAGCCAAGTTCAAGTCCTGGTTCCAGATGAGGCAGAATGGGGACTGAGATCGCTCCCATCTTGGGTGAGTACTCTAACCAGTAGGCTATAAGGAGAGGGGCAGGACTACTGCCTCCTCTGGCTGTGTTTTGTGGGCCCTGATCTGGTAGGTGAGCTCCTAGTTGGACTCTGAGAATGTCTATTAGATTGAGCTCCCAGGAAGATAAGTGGGGAAATTTGAGGCTCCCCTGGAGGTTAGGTGTTGAGCAGCTCAGAAGTGTCGGGAATGAGGTGGCTTTGTACATGACCACCGACAGAGATTTAGGTGCCAGGAGGACTTGACTGGTGGAAACTTTGGTGTGTAGAGACTGTAGTGTTAGGTGAGAGCAGAGTGGGGGTTTTGAGGATCTAAAGTTTGGTCTTAGATACCTGAAGTGACAGTTTAAGCACCTACATCTCTTTGTAGAACTAGCCCTATTGGCATTTTAGGTGCTTAAATAACTTTTAAAATTTAGGAGTCTGTCTCATTTGAGTGAATAACATACCCATATAATAAGTCTGTCCATATTTAATTTCTATGTCAAACATAACAGTCCCACTTTCAAACCTTAGACTTAGGCTCCTAAGTCCTTTGGGCACTTTTAAAAATGTTACGCATAATCACAGACATAGAGAAAAAGACACTTCATTTAGAGGGGAAAAACACTATTTATTTATGCATGACCTAAAATTTTACTGGGTGCTCCACAGAATGTAAGACATGGTGCATATCCTGAAGGGTGCATATAATTTCCCTGTGTTTAGCTTAGCAAGATACCTTCCTAAAAACAGTCTTATTATCTGTTTTATTTCTTTATTACTTCTGCTTTGTGGTTTGTTCCCATGTCTGAATTCCTCAATTCCATTCTTCAGCCCTTATCCATCTACCTTTGTTATCCTCCTAATTTCAGCATTTCTTCACTGGTACAATATTTTAACTCCCACTAAGCATTCTTCCCCCCTACCAATTAATAACAGTAACATGGTAGACAGCTTAGAATGAAACTTTGTATGTAAAAATTTCAGCACACTGATAAGTGAGTCAGGGTTCTGGTATACATATATACTATATAACATCACTAATCTGTCTCTGCCCTCAGAGGTCTTTGGAGCTTCATAGGACAACTTCTTCAACCTGGGAAATTATGTTTTGAAGGAACCAGACATTTCAGGGAGTCTAAATTTAAAGTTAGAAGATTATCAGTAAAGCCTATCTATTGGAATTACTTATCTGAGCCAAAGTAATTCAAGTAATTCAGGTGCAGTGAAACACTTCTAATTTTAAATTCAGGAGCACTGAACAGTGAGTTGGATTCTTAGTTGATACCACTCTTTCCCTTTCATTCTCTCTGCTTTTATACCCTAGTCTTTTTTAAAAAAATGCTTTTTTGAAAATCCAAGTGCTGGTGGAATTAAAAGAGAATTGTACCATTAATTTAAAAAAAACCCCTAACTATTCAGATATTTCCAATGAAACATAAACCAGTTATAGAAGATTGCTAAAATATAATTATATTTACATTTGAAAAATGCAACAATGAATATTGTTGGATGTGTGCTGGAGTGCAAGTTGTTTGTGTGTGGGAGTAGCATGTTTATTGTAGAAATTACTTATAGGCAGACAAGCCTATTATATAGGTAGGTGACACATCAATCAAATGGTCAGAAAGTGAAATTTACATAGCCCTTCATTAAAGGTGGCTAGCTCCATAAATGGAAGTGTGATGAACAGAAGTGATGAAATATCTGGATATTTTTGTCTTGATTTGGTTTGTGGGGAGTTGCTTGTGTGTTTGGGTTGTTGTTGGTTATGAACATATGCATGCCTCTCTGTATTTATGATGGATTACTTGCTACGGAGTTAGATCAAAACGGGTTGTTAAAGGAACCAAACTGGGAAGTTAAAACAATAACTTAGATAAGGAGCATTGCAACAAATATGCAAACACAATAGCCAGGTTTATAGCCATAAAGAGAAAACTCCCCTACTCTAACCCTGGTTATGTAGCTATTTTGCCAAGGCTGGGACGATAGCTGACTGGTTGGCAAGGATTTTCTTAGAGACAGGGAGAACATTTTGAAAGCATGTCAGTCTGTTTCCCTCAGCCAGAGATGGAGTTTGCTGTGCTGAAGGGATCTACAAAAGCTGGCAAGGAAAGGTTAAGGTGTAAGTAATACAGACCTTTTGTTGGTTTTGCCATTTGCTCTATTGCAGGGATCAACAACCTTTGGCACATGGCCCGTCTGGTAAATCCGCTGGCGGGCTGGGACAGTTTGTTTACCTGAGCGTCCACAGGTTCGGCTGATCGTAGCTCCCACTGGCTGCGGTTTGCCATTCCAGGCCAATGGGGGCTGCAGGAAGCAGCATGGGCTGAGGGATGTACTGGCCACCACTTCCAGCAGCCCCCATTGGCCTGAAACGGTGAACCACAGACAGTGGGAGCTGCGATCAGCCGAACCTGCGTACTCTCAGGTAAACAAAACATCCCGGCTTTCCAGCAGATTTTCCTGACAGGTCGCATGCTAAAGGTTGCCAATCCCTGCTCTATTGTTTTGTACCTTTTTGGGGGGTGGGGGTGAGGGGGCGATGAATAAATAACACTTTGTTTTGAAGATGATGTTTTGGAGTTTGTTTTTTTATTCAGCTCACTGGTCACAGGTCCCTGGAGTGAAATGGTTTATAGGTGACAAATATAGTGGGGCCTGTTGCATTAACACAATTGGGAAACAGGGAGACAGCAGCCCAGAGATATATTGGGATGGTGCTGAATTATTATGAATTACTATGGTTGTTATAAATGAATGTGGTGAACATGAGTTTGGTATGGCTTGATATGTCTGAATTTGTTAGAGGATTCTGGGAGCAGGGTTCTCTTAGCATCAGACAGTGGATATGGAAATTTACTGAGAGTGACTAGATGCTCTATCTGCTTTGTTAGAGGGCCTTCCCTTCACCCTCTCCCCTGGTTCTTGTCACACAGAAAGAGAGCAGAAGCCCAGAAGTCTGAAGTGAAGGCAATGTGAGGTTTATTAGGGTTAGATCCAAGTAAGCATATCCATAGCTCTACATGCCAGCAGAGTTTCCCAGTGTTCTGTTCCCAGGTCTAATGCTGCAGAGCATTTTCCCCATGTCCTCCTTCCCAGCTCTGACACCACAGAGACTTGTCTGTGTTCCCATTCCCATCTCCTCCTTCTTAGCAAGCCCAAATATACCTGCAATGAATGCCCACAGTCCCACCCCTTACAACTTGTCAGGAACAATGATCATGTTCCATTCTGGGGGGTGTAGCGGGGTGGTCACCTGCTCCGGCCATAAAGGGCTTAAAACAGCCCAGGAGAGGGCTGTGGCTGGGAGCAAGCAGTTCCCAGGCTGATTGGGGAAGCAGGCTCAGCTGTGGCCACACCCCAATCAGGGCTCAGCTTGTCCTTATAAGATGGCAGTGGGCCAGGAGCAGAGTCAGTCTCTCTCTGCCTCTAGAGAGAGAAGGGCCTGGCTGCTTAGGAGCTCACAGGGTACCTAGAGTGGAGCAGGGCTGGGGGAAGGCCAGAGGAGCTGGGGAGCTCCGGCCTGGAAACCCTCCCAGGCTGGAGGCATTGTTAAAGGCCTAGAAGGGTACTGGGGTTGCAGAGGGCAGCCCCGGGGTAGGCCAAGGCAGGAGGTCCAAACCCCACTTGCCTGTGATGAGTGGCTTGTACATTGCAGTCTGCCCCTGTGAATGGGGGCTAGATGGTGACTGGCAGTAGCCTGATACTGAGGTGAGGTGGGGATAGTGGGTGGCGATTCCCGTGAGTGGGGAGACCCAGATACTGTGGGGTTACTGCCAGGGGGCAGCCCCCAAGAGAAAGGGGCACCGGGGTCTGGGAGAGACACGGGGGCCAGCGAAAGGTGAGACACTGGCCAGTAGAGGGCGCTCTGGAGGCTGGCGAGCGAATTCCCCGGGAGGCCAGCAGGAGGCACCGTGCTGGTGAGTCACTGCACCATTACGGTCTAGGGTCTTCGTCCCATCTCTTTCGTATCCCATCGGAGGGGTGAGTAGTGAGGTTGTGCTACAGTCAGGGGCAGGCATTTCTTTGGCCTTTTAGTGTTTTATACCTTCCCTCCAATCCGCCCTTGTCTCTCCCAACTGGTTGCTTGACCTTGCCTTGAGAGAAGAGCCAGGCAGCCTTCTAGTGTATGGTCATATATTACACTCCCACCATGCCCAGTAACACTTTAGCTCCATCTCTTATCTTTTTCACCCCATCTGCTTGTGGTCAGATGTAACACACAATGTCTTTGTCCTTTGTTTACACATATTAGTAGAAGAGTATCAAAAAGTAAAACCAAACAAGCCTATATACTAACATGCATGTATGTTTGAACATAGAACTTTGGAATATACCAGCCGTTGGCCAGCTCACCAAGTAAAGAAAACGCAAAAACACGCAATCAATGAGCTTGACACAAGCTGATCCTGGTCAAAATGACTCTTTTGTATGGCATCATGCTAAGAGCTCAAGTGAATGATTGATGAGAGGGTAAATGTTGACTGATATTTGGTCTCTGTTTTGCAGTCCCTTCTAAAATATTAATTAGAAAAAACAGTAATGAAACACCCACGGGGCATATTTCTGGGACATGTGACTCCTTTGAGAACAAAAGGCATAAATGCTAAGCAGACTAAATTAGATAGTTAGTTCCCCAATTAACATCTGAAGATCTCTGTGATGCTGTAAGACAGAGGGTCTCAGGGTAGCCAAGACCCTGCTATGAGGGACTTTTGTAGGACTTTTGAACCAGGGGGCCTCTGGGTAACCAAGACCCTGCACTGGGGGACATTTAACAGACCAAGTACTTGAGAGGGGAAGAGAAGAGAAGAAGAAAAGTCTTCATCTAGGACTGGTAGCTATACCTGCTTTGTTTGCCAATCAGGATACTATGTAAGGCCTGCTTGTGTGAGTCTTTCTGAAATAAACTGCTGTGCACTGAGCAAATTGAATCCAAATTTTCACTGGTACCAGTAACAATCTGACCAGCTGTGGGTTCATTAAAGATCCATTTCAACAAGATCCAGTCTGAGTGGTTGGACTGTGTGGTTCCACCCAAATGGAGGTGTGGGAAGCTAGGACTGTCATCTAATGAGGGCACTTGACTGTGGGACTAAAAAGGATCCAACGCATAGTTTGCCCATGTGTCCATGACAGGGATTTTTAAATCAGGGAAGGTTGATGGCTCCATTGTGCATGTAAGGCATAACCCTATATTGAAAGTATTTTGGACCACCCACAAATGGAACACAGTCCTTCATGGAAGGACACAAGGTACCCCCACAAGATGGTCAGGCTGCTTCCCCTGGTATGCCTGGCAGGCCTGGGCAAAGGAAGAAACAGGGCCCTGAATTCCAGTGTCATCCTTCACCTGCATAATAGCCAGTGAAAATGAATATGAACTATAAAGTTTGTTCCTAAGCATGTAAATGGATTGAAACATATTTTAAAAACTGTTGCAAGAAGATGTACACACACACTTTCTGTCTCTCTGAATAAAGGTCTCCATTCCTTTGAATAGACATTTGTGCCACTTTTAAGCTTAGTGGTGAACAGCTGATGGACACATTTTTAGGAAGCAGACAGCTACACTTCCAAAGTTAAATTAATATTAGGCCTTATCTACGCTACAGGGGAAATCTGAGCTAAGCTACGCAATTTGAGTTACGTGAATAGCATAGTAAGAATCGACGTAGCTTAGACCTACTTACCGCAGGGTCCACACTATGCGATGTCGACAGGAGACACTCTCCCGTCGACTCCCCCTACCCTTCTCGATCTGGTGGAGTACAGGAGTTGATGGGAGAGTGATCTGTGGTCGATTTAATGGGTCTTCATTAGACCTGCTAAATTGACCGCCGATGCATTGATCACCGCTTGTCGATTCCCTGGTAAGTGTAGACAAGCCCTTAGTCTTTACCCCTTGTTACCTCTCTACATTTAGGGACAGAAAGTGGCAGAAGATTATTGTGAGGATTACCCCACAATCCAGCTGTTATACTAGCATTCATTGCTATAAAGCACATGGCTATTAGGTACCTCTCTCTGCTTCAGTTTCCTCATTATTTTTTTCTAATAATAATAATAATTAATAAATAATGTAAACATAGTAAGAACCTCTCAAACTGCCTCAATATGAAATATGATATAACTTTGTAATGAAGTTTGACAGACTGTGATCCATTTTAGTCCATTTAAACCAGGCACATATTGGTAAGTGTGTTTTAAGAAGAAGCCATACATTTCAGAGGTAGCCAAGGCCACCAAAGGAGTTGACAATTAATGTAGAATCTACTCATTTCTCATGAATAAAAAAGTAAATAGCTGCATTAAACACATGTAACCTGTCAGAACATGACTTATAGCTTCCCCTACATGACTCTTACGTATACACTCTGCTCATTCAATTTGATAATATGTTTTCAATAATAAATAACTAATTCAATAATAAATTCAGGCTTCATGTGCTGACCCTGGGAAATCCTCTTTTTCATCTGTCAATGTTCTACTGGATTTATATGTACTAGGTTAAAAACAGAGAGAGAACAAATTTAAGCTACCTGAAAGGAGTGTGTGTTGGATAGAGGGGCATAAAAGAAATGTAAAACATAGGTTCAAATTGTGGAAAAGGCTGGGTTTAAAATATTTGATTCTCTTAAACTTCTCATGAGTAATCTGATGATCCAACTATATAAACATGCAGCAGCCACCAGGATATGCCCCCAATATCTCTAGTCAGAATATAACAATACAAATCACAGAACACTAAAATAACTCATTCTCACCGAGAACACTATTCTGTCCCCTACCTTCGTGGCGACTAAGCCTTCCATTCTATTCCACCAGATAAATGCTGGGTTTCACGGCTATTTGTGCCACCATATTTGGTGAACAGCCACCATTGCTTAGTCTTTTCTGTTTTTCCCCTGGTGAGTTCCAGACAGTAATTTGTATTTAGAAAAGGTTATACATTTCTCTATTCCTTTACAGAAAGACTTATATAGCACGTGAGAAGGATGAAGCCAACATACGTCTAAAGGAATTTGATAGCATTCTGTAGACACTGATTTTAAAGAACTATATGTTGGCTTCATCCTTATCAAATGCTGGTTCAAATAATCTGTGGAAAATATGTTATTCTGTAGTGTTCTGAAGCAGGAATATTGTTCTCTATTAAATTCTACATGATGGAGAGATCATGTGATCTGCAAATTGGCTTGGAGGGAAAAGGAAATTGATTAAATTCCATTGGTTGTTTTGTATATTCAGTGTAATGATAGAACCAGAGCACTGTGAACTCATTAGTTTTACTTCAGACAGGCTCATAAAACTATTTTCCTTAGTTTCAATAAATATGGGTTTGCACCTACCACATCTTGCTTTGATTTTGTGAACAAATTAATCACAAGTTTCCCAGGTTTTCAGTGCAAAACCATGTATCAATCCAGATTAGTTCCAAGCTAGTCCCATATTTGTTCTAAGATTTCTTTCAAATTTTTGATGAATGTGTGTGGTCTGTCTAATGTATTCTACATATTGATATGGTCCTTGACACCATCATGTCTTGAGTTTGTACTAAAACTTGGACTGATGGGTTGGCATGGCTTTGAATGTTTTAAAGTGTGAACATTTTGTACAGCTCTAAACAGCATGTAAAAGTTCACAGGTTATAAAATACTTTCTCTACCTATGCCTGGATAGATTGTCAAAACAGGAAAGAATCCACATTTCTCTAAATTGGTTCAGCCCATTGCTAATAAAAAAATTGTTATGCTTATGATCAGAGTACAGGGAGAAGGAAACCTATACAATTTTTTTTTAAATTAGGATTTTTATGACAGCTGCTAGACTATTAGATGCATACAAAAGAATTATTTGATGCACTTTGCATTTGAAATTCACATTTAACTTATTGAACCATTAGCTTGCTTAAGATGAATGACTGAGGAATCATGACACAAAAGACACAGAAACAATTTTATTTCTAATTGAGAGAAACTCAGAAATCAAAACTGATTAAAATATTCATCTGTGCAGTTTCCTGTTAGTAAATGAAAAAAAATAGCGATGAATGCTTAGAAATCACCTACCCACCAAACATTCTGGGTAAACAAGGAACATTTTAGCTGTTGTATAGTTCAATCTCCTCCTCTCTGAATATATGTGTGATATGTATATATATATATATGAAAAAGAAATATAAATAAAATTCCATCTTCTTTAGTTTATTTACAGTTGGCTGGTGCACACATTGCATGATTGGACTGTCCATATCAACACTTAGAATTTATTATTTTTATGGTAGAGGTATGTATACAAAGACAAAATAAGGCAAATGAAAACTAAACTGACCTTTTGCAGATATATAAAACCCTGTGAAATATGAGGATTTCATAGGCCTGGTCTACACTAGGCGTTTATGTCGAAGTTAGCGCCGTTACATCGAATTAACCCTGCACCCGTCCACACCGCGAAGGTATTTAGTTCGACATAGAGGTCTCTTTAATTCGACTTCTGTACTCCTCCCCGACGAGGGGAGTAGCGCTAAATTCGACATGGCCATGTCGAATTAGGCTAGGTGTGGATGGAAATCGACGCTAATAGCTCCGGGAGCTATCCCACAGTGCACCACTCTGTTGACGCTCTGGACAGCAGTACGAGCTCGGATGCTCTGAACTGCCACACAGGAAAAGCCCCGGGAAAATTTGAATTTGAATTCCTTTTCCTGTCTGGCCAGTTTGAATCTCATTTCCTGTCTGGACATCGTGGCGAGCTCAGCAGCACTGGCAACGATGCAGAGCTCTCCAGCAGTGATGGCCGTGCAATCTCAGAATAGAAAGAGGGCCCCAGCATGGACTGATCGGGAAGTCTTGGATCTCATCGCTGTGTGGGGCGATGAGTCCGTGCTTTCCGAGCTGCGATCCAAAAGACGGAATGCAAAGATCTACGAGAAGATCTCTAAAGACATGGCAGAGAGAGGATACAGCCGGGATGTAACGCAGTGCCGCGTGAAAATCAAGGAGCTGAGACAAGGCTACCAGAAGACCAAAGAGGCAAACGGACGCTCCGGATCCCATCCCCAGACATCCCGTTTCTACGAGGCACTGCATTCCATCCTCGGTGCGGCCGCCACCACTACCCCACCAGTGACCGTGGACTCTGAGGATGGGATAGTGTCCACGGCTGGATCCTCGGACATGTTAGCGGACGGGGAAGATGAGGAAGGAGATGAGGAGGACGAGGCAGTCGACAGCGCTCACAACGCTGATTTCCCCGACAGCCAGGATCTCTTCATCACCCTTACAGAGATCCCCTACCAACCCTCCCCAGCCGTTACCCCTGACACAGAATCTGGGGAAGGATCAGCCAGTAAGTGTTGTAAAAATCTAAACATTTATTTGTAACAGAACAGGAATATTAACAATTTAAAAAATGGGTTTCTCATGATTAGTTTGATTAGCTTAACGGTTCAGTCATGGGCAGTGCAACTATTGAAAAAAAATCTAGCAATGTCCGGTTTTGCATGATTGTCCTGCCCAAGCCGCTCTACTGGTTAGTCACTGCTACAGCAGCTACAGTAAAATGCGGTCTATATGTCCGGGGATGGAGCAGAAATCCTCCTGTGACATCTCGAGGAAGCTCTCCTGGAGGTAATTGGAAATCCGCTGCATTAGGTTCTTGGGGAGAGCGGCCTTATTGGGTCCTCCGTAGTAGGACACGTTGCCACGCCACGAGACTATCAAGTACTCTGGAATCATTGCTCTGCACAGCATGGCGGCATACGGCCCTGGTCTTTGCAGGCTTTCCCGGAGCATTCTCTCTTTCTCGCTGTCAGAGATCCTCATGAGGGTGATGTCGCTCATGATGACCTGCTTTGAATGAGGTAGGGGAATGTTAGTGTTGGGACTGCTTTGCCGTTCCTTTACAGAACTGTAACCGCTGGTTTGCAGCCACGCGGTGGAGGCGGGAGAGGGGCAGCCGAAAGAGATCATTCCCGGGGACAGCCGCGAGGGTGTGGGACAGGAGCAGACTTCCTGCTTGCCGAATTGCTGGCAGCAGGGACCGACATTGATTTCAATGTGAAATGAGGCCATTGCTAATATTAAAGTTTTAAGCTGCCACAAGTCTACGGCTTACCATGTCTGCCTGCAACAGAAATTCCGTTCTCCTGAGAGGCTTCTCAAATGTGCTGTAGAAGACCCCAGGCACTGAATGCGAAGGCCGAGAATTCGACCTTGTGCTGAGTGCGCATGTGATAGGTGCTGTGCATGGTCTTGTTAACAGAGAAAGACTATGTTCTTTGTTCACAACTACATTTATCTTTCTGAGGAATTCACTCCCTTTTTCCCATTCCCACAGCCACATCTGCGACTGTCTCACAACCTAGCCTGTCATCACACTCCCAGAGGCTAGCGCGGATTAGGCATAAGAAGAAGAGGACACGGGAGGACATGTTCTCGGAGCTTATAGCCTGCTCCAGAGCCCAGGCAGCACAGCAGACCCAGTGGCGGGAGAACTTGACCCGAATGCACCAAGCCAACATGGATCGGGAGGAGAGGTGGCGTCAGGAAGACCAGCAGGCGACTCAAACCCTGCTTGGACTAATGAGGGAGCAAACGGACACGCTCCGGCGCCTTGTGGATGTTCTGCAGGAACGGAGGCAGGAGGACAGAGCCCCGCTGCAGTCCATCTCTAACCGCCCTCCCCCGCCACCAAGTCCCATACTCCCCTCACCCAAAGTGCACAGAAGGAGAGGCGGCAGAGTCCCTGCTAACTCTCACTCCACCCCTGCAGAGAGCTCGAGCAGCAGAAGGCTCTCATTCCCCAAAATTTGACAAGTTCTTTCCTTCCCGCCTGACACAAGCCCCCGTCCAAGTTTCACTTTCCCAGTTCCATGTTTGGTTGATAATAAAAAATACGTTTCTGTTAACTACTGTTTCCATCATGTTCTTTTGGAGGAGGGGGGGATAGGGGGTTGGTAATTCGACAGGACAGTCACCTTTGGCAGGGTATATAGTCGGGGGCAGGCACAGCAGCAGGGCACATACATAGTGCAGTGATGCAGTGACTAGTTACCCTGGTTAGTCTGGGAGGTTGTTTTCATGTTATGTGGTGGGGGGTAGGTTGCTCTGTGACTTTGTGGCAGGGGAGGGCAGTTACAGATCTTAAGCGGCGGTCCTTAGGCAGGATCACAGAGCCACACAGCAGGGGATCTGTAACTGTCCTCCCCCTGCCACAAAGTCACATAGACCCCCCCATACACACAGTCCCTATCAGGAGGGGTGACAGGCTCCGTTGAAACAACCATCCCACCGCAGCGGAGCCTGTCAATCCTTGAGTTTAGAAGCTGCATTCGCGCCACTACAGTACACCCGCTCCGCACCACAGTCTGCGTCCCAGTTTTAAAAAATTCCCGCGAATACAGTATTAAAGAAAACGGTGTGCTTTAACAAAGTAGAACTATTTTTATTTTGAAACGTGTGTTGGAAGTGGGGTGAAGGGGGTATGTAACTGGATAGGATAGTCAACATTAACTGGGCAAAGAAACGGGGGCAGGTTTAGCTTCTCAATACACAAACTTTAAAGTCACAGGTTACCCTGCTCACTCAGGAACTTTGCTTTCAAAGCCTTCCGGATGCACAGCGCTTCCCGCTGGTCTCTTCTAATCGCCCGGCTGTGAGTAATCAGCAGCCAGGCTATTTTCCTCAACCTCCCACCCCGCCATAAAGGTCTCCCCCTTGCTCTCACAGAGATTGTGGAGCACACAGCAAGCTGCAATAACAATGGGGATATTGGTTTCGCTGAGATCACAGCGAGTCAGTAAGCTTCTCCATCTCCCCTTGAGACGGCCAAAAGCACACTCCACCACCATTCTGCACTTGCTCAGCCGGTAGTTGAAGAGTTCTTTTTCAGTGTCCAGGGCGCCAGTATAGGGCTTCATGAGCCAGGGCATTAGCGGGTAGGCTGGGTCCCCGAGGATGACTATAGGCATCTCCACATCCCCAAGAGTTATTTTGTGGTCCGGGAAGTAAATACCTTGCTGCAGCCGTCTAAACAGACCAGAGTTCCTGAAAACACGAGCGTCATGAACCTTGCCCGGCCATCCCACGTAGATGTTGGTAAAATGTCCCCTGTGGTCCACCAGTGCTTGCAGCACCATGGAAAAGTAGCCCTTTCTGTTAATGTACTGGCTGGCCTGGTGTTCCGGTGCCAGGATAGGGATGTGAGTTCCATCTATGGCCCCACCGCAGTTTGGGAATCCCATCGCTGCGAAGCCATCTATGATCGCCTCCACGTTTCCCAGGGTGACTACCTTTGGCAGCAGTACATCAACGATTGCCTTGGCTACTTGCATCACAACAACCCCCACGGTAGATTTGCCCACCCCAAACTGGTTCGCGACTGACCGGTAGCTGTCTGGCGTTGCAAGCTTCCACAGGGCTATGGCCACTCGCTTCTGGACAGTCAGGGCTGCTCGCATCCGGGTGTCATTGCGCTTCAGGGCAGGGGACAGCAACTCACAAAGTTCCAGGAAAGTTCCCTTCCGCATGCGAAAGTTTCGCAGCCACTGGGATTCATCCCAGACCTGCAGCACTATGCGGTCCCACCACTCAGTGCTTGTTTCCCGTGCCCAGAATCTCCTTTCCACGGCATCAACATGACCCATTGCCACCGTGATGTTCTCGGCGCTGGGTCCCCTGCTTTCTGAGAGGTCTGTGCTACTCTCAGACTTCAGGCCATCACCGCGTTGACGTAGCCTCCTCGCCTGACTTTTCTGCATCTGCCTCAGGGAAAGGTGTATGATAAGTTGAGAGGCGTTGAGAGCGGCCACAACTGCAGTGATGGTTGCAGCAGGCTCCATGCTCGCAGTGCTGTGGCGTCCGCGCTGTCACTGACTAGAAAAGTGCGCGAACTGATTTCCCGCCGGCGCTTTCAGGGAGGGAGGGCGGGAGTGATGGACGGATGACGACAGTTACCCAAAAGCACCCTGGACACATTTTTTTTACCCAGAAGGCATTTGCGGCTCCACCCAGAATTCCAATGGGCAGCGGGGACTCCGGGAACTGTGGGATAGCTGACCACAGTGCACCACTTCCAATGTCGACGCTTTCCCCGTTAGTGTGGACTCACAAAGTCGAATTACTGTCCTTAGTGTGGACACACACGTTCGACTTTGCAATATCGATTCCAAAAATTCGATTTAAGTAAAATCGAACTACTCTCGTAGTGTAGACAAGGCCATAGTGTCTTAGTACCCAATTCCTTTTCATGTGTAATATATTACACCACCGAGACACTGATTAATAATGAAAAAATGAGATTAGCCAGGATCTAGCTGCAAGATTTCCGTCGACCTCCCAGCAACATTGATCCTCAAGTGGGAACGTGAATAGCCACATGCTGAGGGACTCTGGTTTAAAAATCTGAAGTAAAAATGTCTGGGTGATGAAGAACTGTTAATCTCTTGGATCGCAATTACCACATGCTGGTTTCCTATAAATAAAGATGACGCTAGGCATTAGTAGATTTTTTCCCAATTGAGAAACAATGAGCAAACATGAACCTGGAAAAATTCATGTTCCGCTTACAGAAATGATCAAAATGATTTATTTTGTGACTTGTGAAATTGGGAATACAGGTATAAACCCCATGTGCTGGAAGTTGAGAGAGTGCGCTCACGTTGAATAATGAGGATGATAAATGTATGGATATATGACAATTCATCATAATATGTGATTTATTACTTTCATGGAGAACATCCTTAAAAATAATATTCTTTAAAGAAGATACTGCACAAAAGTTACCAGTATAAAGTGTTTCAGAATCCTTATAACTCAAACTAAAAAATACCCTACCAAAAAGCAGAGTAAACATGAAAAAGATATGTATGGTAGAATGCGGAGCACAGTAATAGGGTTGTCAACTTTCTAATCGCACAAAAACGAACACCCTAGCCCTGTCCCTTCCCCGAGGCACTGCTCCCCGCTCACTACATTCCTCTCACTTGGTGGCTCGCTCTCCCCCACCCTCACTCACTTTCACTGGGCTGGCGCAGGGGTGTGGGACGGGGTGAGGGCTCTAACTGGGGGTGTGGGCTCCGGGATGGGGGCCACAAATGAGGGGTTATGGGAGCGGGAGGGGGCACTGGGCTGGGGTAGGAGTTTGGGGTTCAGGAGGGGATGAGGGCTCTGAATGGGAGTGTGGGGTCTGGGATGGGGATGGGGATGAGGGGTTTGGGGTGCAGGAAAGGACTCTGAGTTTGGGGGGGCTCAGGCCTGGGTCAAGGGGATGGGGCTTGGGTTTACCTTTGGAGGCTCCGGTCAGTGGTCCAGCAGAGATCTAAGGCATGCTTCCTGCCTGTCCTGACTCCATGCTGAGCCCCAGAGGCACATCAGGAAGTTCTGGCACTTCTCTCACCTGCAGGCACTACCCCCGCAGCTTCCATTGGCTGTGGTTCTTGGCCAATGGGAGTGCGCAGCTGGTGCTTGGGGCGGGGGCAATGCGTGTAGCCCCATGGGCACAGTCCAGAGCCAGGAAAGGTAGGGACTAAATTGCCTTAGCTCTGCAGCACCGCCAACTGGACTTTTAATGGCCTGGGTGGCGCTGCTGACCGGAGCTGCTAGGATCCTTTTTCAACCAGGTGTTCTGGTCGAAAACCAGACACCTGGTCACCGTACGCAGTAACTGTAGATGACTAATAGATCTATTTGTAAATATTTCCCACTCTGGCACACTCTCCCTCTTAGCAAGTTACTGTTGCTGAATTAACTGACTACAAAGTATAGGCCCAGCATTGAAGATGGTAATTTGGCCTGAAGTAATGGGCAAAAAGCATAGAGAATCAGATATGCTGATTTTCACCAGCGATGCTTCAATTAAGTTTTTGCATCATCAGAAAACTTGAGCATGTTTGAATTTACTCCCAACAAAGAAAGATACTCATTGTTACTCCATTTTCCTGCGTAGTAACCCAAGCAAGTAGTAGCATAAAAAAGGTATACAAGGTAGTTCTGTTTAAAGACTGATAAGTGTACAATTTAAAACTTTCTAGAGTGACAGGACTACCTCTTAGGTCAGTTTTCATGTGCATGTGGCCAAAGCAAGGTATGTGGGCTACTTGGAAGTCCTCTGTGGAACACTAGAAGATTCTTGACCACAGGTTGAATGTCTGTGGAAGGTGTGGCATTATTTTAATTGTATGAACTATCCAACTGTGATATAAAGCTGTAATACAACACCTTTAAAAATGTTTGTTATCTGAGAAGTAGCTATCATTTTCATCTGCAATTTAAGGACAGCCTATGGCTTTCCCTTAGCATTTACAAAGAAAAACAAATGTCCCGGTGTATCAAAAAATGCCAAAGGAATTCAGAGAGAGGACAACTTCTTAATGTTTTCTTTGAACTCCAAAAATAAGCTGCACCGATCGTGCACAAAACAACTATTGGAAATACAAGCATGCTTTCCTCTTGGACTTGCCTAAAAACACAAACAGTTGGAAAGACTATATCCAGATGACACACACTGTGAGTGCGTGATTTGTTTAATATTATCCCCATAAAGGCAGTGTCATGAAGGAGCTGGTATCTTGGCAAGTAAGAGAAAAAACTAAGATAACAGTGATAGAATCTTCTATCTCTATTGGAAGACAGTGGCCATATCTTAATGAAACAAGCAAGTTGTCCAAACAGACAATACTTTTCCTTTTTGTTAAACATGTCTTATGACAGGTTTAGATACTGATGAGATCTCAGAGGCACAGGATAGCCTAAAGACAATCAGGTTTGCTATCAGTCCTCATCTATCTAGTGAACGCTTACAGCCCTTTAATACGTGGGCTAAAATGAAAGTGATTCCTTACATCTCTTCTTCAGTTTAAATGACTAAAGTTTTGACAACAATCGCTGGAAGCATAAAAGCTTGAAATTTTGTACAATTTTGTCACCATCAAAGTGGAGGAAGATTCAACCATTCTTTAGGGCAACAGCTGGCTTTCTGGTTTCTAATGCTTTCTCATGAGATGTTAAGTTTATTCATCCCAGTGGAAACCCAGCATAAGAATTGGAGACCCTTCTTTTGCTCACAGTTAATTCTGTCAGGGGTGGTGGACAAAAATCAGTTGCACATGTGCATCAAGCTTGCTTATGTTAGGCTGTTGTGTTGCACCCAGGACATAGAAAATAAATAGTTCTTAGCCTTAAGGTGCTGAGCTTGAAATTTTTGACCAATTTCTCCATCCGCAGGCATTCATTCTCAAAGGCTAGCACCTAACGCTGTTGCTAAGTGGCATATCTGCCATACAGTGGAAACATAACATTGAATTTCAGGAAAATCAATTCTGAGTTTTACAAGATCAAACCCAGAAGACAGCAAAAGAGAAACTGGACTTTATTATATAATGATAATCATTGTACTATACAGATTCTCGAAAGAGATGCATGGCAAAGAAACATCATATTGATTTACTAGTAATAAACTCTGACTGTTATGGTTCCAACTGAGCTGCTTGAAGCACTAGATATAACACTATTGATCAAAAACAGTGAGTATCTTCTTATCTGTAAATAAGGTCTTTTCATTCTATTTCTCAGTACTTACAGATTGGTAAAATGTGGTGAAGCACAACAAGACACCAGATGTCACTGCCGCAGAGTATTGCTAGGGGGGAAAAAATGGAATGTGAGGCTTCTCATAAGCAAAGATATCAAATCCAGAAACGGATCCTTTGGGTAACATTTTTGAAAACTAGCCTGACCCATTTCCTCATGAGTCTGACATTTATTATTCAAAAAATTTATTATTAAGAGATCCTGTTTTCTCTAGCTGGCATATGTATCTATTTTCTCTTCAATAAGAATTTGAAGAATAGATGAAAAGAAAATAGGTGCTTAAGATGGAAAGTAGGTATATTCATTGAAAAAAAAAGAAAGTTAATAAATATTGTCAGTATATGCTAAAAGAAGTCTCCACTCTATAATTTTAACAACATATTGATTCTATTCTTTTAAACAAACAGTTCTAGTAACTGTGTCTAAGTTGTGCCTTGCCTATATGAGAAAAGTGGCATCAATTAACAGAAGTGATTTTAAATCAATCTAGTCAAAATAGTCCAATGACCCTACTTAGATTCACTTAAACTGGTTGAATCTCTTTAAATATGTTTAACTTAATTTGGTCATTTACACATACAAGCTCAACAAAATTCAGCAGGACTTAAAATGGTTTAAATACATCCACCATACGGCCAGGTAGGTTGCCCCAGATTAATTATATAGAAAAAATGGATTGAATTAACCCAGTGCAATTTTTCTCATGTAGATAAAACTAATTCTCACCTTGCTGTTTACCTTACTCTACAAATACTACAATTGCCACAATCATCATTACTATTTAACTTTTTCATGCATGCTGTCACAATTTAAGGATTAACTGTATCTTTGACCTCCTTCCTTGTCTTCTTCAGGGGTACCAACTCTAAAGTTTCAGGTTTCCCAGTCATCACCTATCTTAGGCAGACTGCACCTTCCTTCCTCCAGACCAGGGGGTTAGTCTTACAGTCCCTCTGCACCTCACCATGATTTTTTTCCCAAAATCAGACCAGATTCCAACACTTGTGGTTAACTCTTTTCCCAAGAGGTACAACAGTGTATACTCGTTACCAACAAGCCTTCACAAAGCAAAACACATTTATTCTTAGGTCAAAAGCGTTACAGAGAAAACTTAAAACCAATAAAAGTCCCTGTATGCATGCTAAGGGCTTACCAGAGGTCACCCATCAGTCTTATGGGACCCCAGTAAGCCAAAGACTTCCAACCCTTCCATGTGAGTTGGCTCCTCCACTAGACAAAAGTTCCTGTTCATTTTCTGAATAAAAAAGAAGGCCTCGTGTCACTTTAAATTCAGGATGGGTGAGGTAATATCTTGTATTGGACCATCCTTTGTTGAGCTTTTGAGATTACACAGAGCTCTTCTTCAGGTCTCTGTGTAAACTTGAAAGCTTGTCTCTTTCTGCAAAAGAAGTTGGTGCAATGCAAGATATTGCCTCACTCACCTTGTCTCCTAATATCCTGGGACCAACATGGCTGCAATAAAACTGCAGACTATTTATACCAAAACCCTTTCTTTGTCTTTGTCCAGTTTGAATCAATATATGGAAGTCACCTGACAGAATTGTTTACAGTTCCAGGAACTAGGCTTCATCACCCCACTCTGTTTTTGGTACCTGGAGGAGCTGTGGCAACTTTTCCCCTTTCCCAGTGTTCCATATAATTCCTGGCCTAAACCATTCAGAAAATGAATACAATATGCTGTCCCACAGATACTGTACATGGTTGCAGTATCTGCCACACTTTCATCAACAAAATTAACTAAAGGAAGAAAGGAAGTAGACGAAGAAAACCAGCTGACCAGCTGATTATGGCTAGTTACCGTGTTACAGTATGGTGAGTGACAGTAGTAATGTTCAGAAGGTGCTATTTCCCCCTCTTGAATCCCAGACATATGGATTCTGACACTATCTTGGTGGGGGGGGGAGGGGAGAGGGAACAGAGAATTGTGAACATGAATTACTCCCAGGGTGGAAGTCCCTGTATAAACATAGTTTGCCAAAACATTAGACAAGAAGTAATTCTAGGATTACCTATGTGTTTTCCAGTTGTTACTTCATTTGAATATATCCATACCTGAGTCAATGTAATATCCCCCTTAACATACTTGTAGATCACCCCAGCAGACACATACTTTTGGACCGGAGGATTCAGTGTACTCTGTGAAAGATTTTCCTTTTTTTGTGTCAGATCCATCATGTATGGCTAATAGCAGTATCAATTTTATATTCTATTGCTCACACTTTTGACAACTGTTTTGTGAAGTTGCAGATAAAATTCACAAAGACAGGTCAGTGAATGCATTTCAAATTGGTTAAACAGCTTAGCTTGTGGTACCTAGGCATCACCACAAGGCACACTGGAGCTGTAGTCACCCAAACTGAATCATCATGTCATGAGTGGTCCTGAAGTGTTTGGAAACTTTGAAATGTTTTTTGCCATGGGTTGATATTAGGGAATGAAAAGACATTCGACATCTTGAATTACACATTCTACTGTCTAAGTGATATGCAATCTTATCATCAGCAATGAGGAAGTGAGTAGATGACTATACTGTGTGACAGGCTAGTTTAATGCTGGACATATTTTATTTTATTATCACCACTCGAAGAAATAGTTATCCTCTAGGTTAGTGGTTCTCAAACTTATTTGATTGCATGCCCCTTCTTTGCATATATAGTTGTTCATGTCTCCCTACCACACAAGTACATATACTGATAGAAAAATCAACATGCAACTCTCACTAAATATTAAAAGCAGATAAGGCATTGTTTCAGACAGAGCCAATGATCCATTGTAGTAAGAGCAAAAGCAAAATTGCGATTGTGGTTGATGCTTACAATTAAATGTGCACATTGTGTCATAGCAAATGGATTAATGTACAGATGGCAACGACTTTGTACAATGCTATGGAATTTTAACAAAAAATCCGTCAAAATACACAGCACCATCTAGAGTCAAATTCACAGTGTCATGTGAGGACCTGATATGTCTGGAGGAATCAGCTTTGATAGTTACTCAATGCTGTACATAAAATGTGCGCAGTACATTTTTTTTTCTTAAAGCTTCTCATGCCCCCAGAATACATTCTGCACACCCCAGCCTGAGAACCTCTGCTCTCATTGTATGAGAATGACTCTGGTAAGCTTCAACTGTGAGGCCAACTATATTTCATATAGTAAAAAAATCAAGGAGGCTTTAAGTCCTTTATCTTCCACCACATTCTGCTTGGTGAAGGTGTTTTTTTTGGTTTTTTGGTTTTTTTGGTTTTTTAAAGCACTATATGGCTACATGAAGCAAAAGGAGACAGTTGACTGATAATATCATCTTGTGGTCTTACCACTAACTTGTATCTTGAATGACTTTTGGCATATGTTACAGTATATTTATTGACAGTGGCAGAAAATGTGTTTTGTTGCTCTGCTTGTCATCTGAGCAATGAATAAATTAAGAGATCTACCTGAAACTGAGAGTATTTCTAAAGATTGAAAAGTATTTTTGTTTATTGTTATTATTAAATATATAGGGACAGACTCTGATACCTTTACTCAAACAGAATCCCACATACAGTATTTGTATTGGGGACTATGTAGAGGTCTCATGCAAGATCAGGGCTCCATTTTAACAAACAGTAAGAGACAGACCTAGCTCTAATGAAGCGTCTAAGAAGGCAAGCAAAAAAGTGTGAAATCCGCACCCAGTTGACATGAATGGGAGTTTTGCCATTGACTTCAGTGTTACCAAGATTTTACCCAAAGGAGAAGAGGGAAACAGAGTGGAAGCCTTTTGGAATTATCACTCCTACATTTTTATAGTGTCCAGCACAAATGGTTTTAGAATCCTGTGCAAAGTCTGTACGTGTGTTCTGTGTTACACTACTGAAGAGGTAAACAGTGGGCTCAGAACATCCAAGTGGGTGAAGTTCTTTCTGGGAGAGGGTGTGTTTAAGTCAAGGGAGAAGCATTGATTCTAGGGGTTGGACAGTGGGCTGTGTGGTTGCAGCTCTCAGGAGCAGGTGCTAGATAGACTATCTGCACCCTGAGTGAGTGCCTAGACATCCCAAGATAAGGACAGGGCATAGGCTATATTCAGACTTAAAACACAAAGGGATTTAATGTCTAGATTCCCTCACAGGAGGTTGGCAAGTAGCCAAGAGTGGGAAGTCAACTGGAGCTGTGACACTTGGTCAGGCTTCCTTGGATATGAGAGAGCAGGCAACCATATTGGTTAAATTCTGTCAGACATTGAATACTTGGCAGCCACAATGGTGTGTTCTTTCCAGTATTGATACAATTAGAGCTGTGCCAAAGACTGATGTGTAACTTGCTCATTCCTTCAATGACTTGGGTTTTGAGGCTGTTTTCTCCAAAAATGCACAGAGCATTCACAAAAGGATTGAACTTGTTTGCATCTTGATGACCTCTTGTTCTAGTATCCTTCTTCATTTGTGGAAAGTTCTCATAGAATACAAACCTCCTAGCAAATCAGCAGGGGTTGTTTTGCTCCCAGCTCCTGGGAGCCAAACCTGCAGGGCTGAGCAACGTTGTACCATCGCAAAGTGAACCTTGCAGGGGTTTGCACATCCTGAAATCAAATATTCAAGTCAGTCAGTTTAATTTTTAGAAAGGTTTCTGTGAATGTTTTTATGGGAGTTAGTTATTCCCATAAAATATGCTCTCAGTGTAACCCTAGTTTTAACTGACTCATTTAAAGAATCTTGTAGAGAATAAAGAAACATGGTTTTCTAGATTAGATGTGTGTTGTTTCATTGGAAATGTCAAGACGTAAAGCCACCAGCAAACCAACAATATAATATCCAAAATAACTGTACAAGATTAGCACTACCTGGCATGACTTGGTGGTCTGTAATGGAATTTATAATCATTAAATGGAAAATCAAAGGATACAAAAAGTAGTGCTCAGCACCACCCTCATTCAATCAATTTAGCAATTTTTGATTGATTATGCCATTCTTTTCATTGGCTCAGATCAAGTTTACATTTCCTTCCAAGTTGCAATAATACAATAATGGCTATTGTAATGAAGTTATTAAATCTGGGAGTCAATAATGATGGACTATCAGAAAGATCTTATGAACTGAATTGGCAGTTACAAATAATGGTTTCATATAAACCGTTGGTCCCATAGTTAGAAGTAATCAATTTATATTGCTAAACATTGGACTTGTAGAAACAAACATTTTTGTATACTGGGCCAGTTCCTGAGCTGATATAAATCAGACTAGCTATGCTGCAATACAGTTAGGCCAGTTTACATCATTGGAGGATTGTGTTTTTAACAGAGGAGCTGCTATTATGGCAATAGAATACTGACAGTCCGAAATATTCAAAAACTATGAGTCAAGTCCCATCATATTATAACATTTGGTTTAAAAATCATGAGATTTAAAAAAAATACATTTTGTGTGTGGGGGGGTGTCTTCTGATTTTTGAACCTTCAGAGTGCAATCAGGTCTCATTTTCAAGCTTTCCCCCCACAATTAGAGGGCTAGAACATTTAATTTTTATTTTTAAATGAAAGCTGAGATTCCTAGTTAATCATTTGTCCCTAGGAGCTGGGGCTTTCTGGGAAACATCAAATATTGTGAGACGTGTGATTAAAAAATGCAAGAGTTGTCAACGCTGCTGTCATTCAACAACTGTAAAAAAAAAACAAAACCTATCACCACAGAGGCTAACTAAAATACTAGCCTTTTTTTTTAAGGATAAAGATAAGGATAAGGATAGCACATAACAATGTGCTAACTGGTCATCAAAACTGTTGTATCAACACAGAAACGGGCACACAATAGATCTAAGGTCCAGTAACTCCCAGAGGAGGTGACTTCCCGTCTAACTCCTTGCTTCCCAGAAGAAATTCCCTGTACCTCCTCACAGAGGGTATATCCACACTGCAATCTAAGTTGTGACTACAACTCAGGTAGACATACCCGCACCCGCGCTACCTTTATCTGGACTGGTACAGCTAAAAATAGCAGTGTAGACATGGGAGACCAAGCCTCGGCACAGGTTAACAAAGCAAGTAGGTACTGAGGGTCCTCAATGTGCTTATAGAGACCACAATGAAGCCTGTGCCAGCACGTTTATGTTGTTATTGTTAGCCATGCTAGCGCAGAAAAAACTATCATGGCTCTGTCTACCCAGGCTTCAGTCACACCACAGATTGCGGTTTACACACAGACTTAGCTAAAGGGAGGCATGATGGAAAGTGGCAGGATAACTAGACTCTGAAAGACACAAATTCCCCCAACATTATACACAAATAGACTTTCACTCTAAGGTTGGATAATCTTTGTCTCATTTACAGTTTGTATCATTCTATACCAGTGAACAACAATATAAAAAATGGATGCTTTGAAACTTTCAGCCTTTCTCCTATTTCCACTCCTCAGTGCAATTTGAATTGGAATGACTTTCCTTGCATTATTCCATTTAGACCCTGTAGTGGGGTGGTCACCCACTCCGGTTGAAGGGGCTGAGGCTGCAAGAGGGCTGCTGCTGGGGTAAGCGGCAAGCCTGGGCTGAAAGGGGAAACAGCCACAGCTGGAGCCATGCCCCAATCAGGGCCCAGCTGGCCGTTATAAGAGGGCAGTGGGCCAGGAGCTCAGACAGAGTCTCTCTAGCCTTTGAGAGAGACGGGCCTGACGGCTGGGAGCTGAGCAAGGTACCTGGAGTGTAGCAGGACTGGGGAAAGGCCAGAGGAGCTGGGGAGCTCCGGCCCGGAAAGCCCCAGGCTGCAGGCCTTGACAAAGGCCGGAAGGGGTACTGGGGTCGCAGAGGGCAGCCCAAGGATAGGCACAGGTATCAGGTCCAAACCCCCTTGCCTATGATGAGTGTCTTTTACACTGCAGTCTGCCCCAGTGAACGGGGGCTAGATGGTGACTGGCAGTAGCCTCATACTGAGGCGAGGTGGGG
The DNA here is from genome assembly GCF_027887155.1 of Malaclemys terrapin pileata. Taxonomy (NCBI): domain Eukaryota; kingdom Metazoa; phylum Chordata; order Testudines; family Emydidae; genus Malaclemys; species Malaclemys terrapin. Next base: position 288,686,194 of record NC_071505.1, on the reverse strand, counting down.
ATAGTGGGTGGTGGTTCCTCTGGGCGGGGAGACCCAGAAACCATGGGGGTACTGCCAGAGGGCAGCACCCAAGAACATGCAGAACATGCCTGACAGCCTCTGTAGAATGGCTCGAGATGGAGAGAGGGAGAAAAATTGAGTACTTTCTGATCCATTGTACAGTTTTTCATCTTTGCAGTGTTTTGGTCCCCAATTCTCTCCTGGGCATAAGACTGAGTGACCAATGCTGTGCCTCTCACTTTTCTGTATTTATGCTTGAATGTGTGGAAGGTACTCCGCAGGATCATCTTTCACATTTACTTTACAATCATTCTGATATGAGACACTCTACAAATGAAATTAAATCTCAGTTCCTTTCCCAAAACTTTCATGTTTTAGTGCAGTGATACTAGCATCACAACTAGGGCTGGATGGAAAACAAAATTCAACCCCCAGGTTACTTCATGAATGAATAAAGTGTAGACTGTACCAACATAGATTCATAGATTATAAGACCAGAAGGTGTCCACTGTGATCATTTGGTCTGGCTTCCTATATAACACAGGCCATAGGACATCCCTGAATTAATTCTTGTTTGAACTAGAGCATATCAAGACAAGAGGAACAAGTAGAGCTCAAGGCCAAAGACAGAGACAAACAACTAGAACAAGTGGGGGGGAATTGTGTACCTTAGAGGATTAGAATAAAACAATATGAACTATGAAGATGACATAAAAAGAAGAATTGGACTAGCTGCTACTGTATTCAGAAAATTCTACGAGATCTAGAAGGCTAAAATGAAAATCAATGTATATGAGACGACTATCCTGCCAATACTGCTGTATGGGTCAGAATGCAGGAGTGTGAGGAAAGCCAACAAATGAAAGATATTGAATGCAGAAATAAAGTGACTGAGGAAAATATGGAGAGTTTCAATGCTGCAGATGTAAGGGGACTGTTGCCCCCTTACTAACACTCAGTGGGGGTATTTTGGTTGGCTAGCTCCCAGCACTAAAAGGGGAAGGGTTGATGGCAAATCAGGAGCCTGAGACTGACTGTCCCCAGGAACAATGGAGAGAGGCCAATGCTCCAGATCAGCCTGATTGACAGGGCGGGCAGGCTAATCAGAGAGTCAGGAGGCCGGGGGGGTCCCGTCCTCCGTGTGAACTGGAATGGCCTGAGTCAGACAGAGTGGGGCCGAGCTAAGGAGAGAGCAGGGGCCCGAGCTGAGCTGCTGGGAGCAGAGCTGCAGCCCCAAAGCCAGAGCACAGCCCAGAGAGAGCAGAGCTGCAGCAACCAGAGCCAGAGGGGCCAGACAAGCAGCCAGGAAGCAGGTCAGAGCTGGGAGCAGAGTCACAGAAACAGCCTGCAGAGCAGAGCTGTGCTGGGGGCAGAGCTGCAGCAACCAGAGCCAGAGAGGCCAGAGAAGCAGCCCAGGGAGCTGAAGGCAGAGCAGCAGCAGCAGCTGTGCTGAGGCAAAGTGGAGCTGGAGCAGTCCGGAGCTGGGGCTGGGGCAGTCCGGAGCCGTGTGCTGTCCGAGTGTGGTGAGCAGCTGGGGAGAGTGAGGGGGACCCTGGGCAGTGGGCCCAGCACAGGGAGACGCCTCAGCCAAGAGGCCTTGCAGGCCAAACTTGCAGGGGGATCATAACCCCGACCGGGCGGGGGCGACGCTGGGAAGAAGGGTCCTGCCACCTAGAGCCTGAGAGCATGTGGCCACCACCAGAGCAAGTGTCCAACCCACAGCGTCCCTGCAGCACAGACAGGGCCTGAGAAGCAGGCCTGGGACCTACAAGGAACAGACTGAACTGCCCTGACGTACCAGAGACACTGTTTGTAATGTTCCCTGCCACAGAGCGGGGTGATGTGTTTTCCTTTAACCTTTCCCATTTTTCCTTATTCTTTTTTAAAATTAATTGTTAATTAAACAACTTGTATTTGCTTTAAATTGTATGGAATAATCAGTCGGTCAGGGAGGTGCCCAGTGCAGAGAGAGTACCCCGGAGTGGGGACACCCTAGCCCCTGTCCTAGGTGACCACAGCAGGGTTGGGGGTTGAGCCCCCCAGGAATCCTGGGCCCAGCCTTGTTGGGGTTACGAGGACTCAGCCAGACAGGAGAGTGGAAGGGGAGCCCTCAAGGGCAGGGAGGCCTCTGGGTAAAGGAAGTGGGAGCGGGGACTCAGATCCTTTTGCTAGTCCACTTCACCGGGGTAGTGCAGAAGCCAGGAAAGTTCCCCACAATAGCGGGACCATTCCCCCGCTTACACAGAAAAGAAAAAAAATGAAGCGATAAGAAAATGTTTAGGAGAAGAAATAATACTGTATAAACACCTAGCAGTTTGGACACATGTCAAGAATGGACCGAGAAAGGATACCACACTTAAAGATATATATCAGAGTGCAAGAAACTAGAAATAGAGGAAGCCTAAGGATGCACTAGATCAGGGGTCGGCAACCTCTGGCTTGCAGTTTGCCAGGGTAAGCACCCTGGCGGGCCGGACCAGTTTGTTTACCTGCCGCCTCCGCAGGTTCGGCCGATCGCGGCTCCCACTGGCCACAGTTCGCCGCTCCAGGCCAATGGGGGCAGTGGGAAGCAGCACAGGCAGAGGGATGTGCTGGCCGCAGCTTCCTGCAGCCCCCATTGGCCTGGAACAGCCAACCACAGCCAGTGGGAGCCGCGATCGGCCGAACCTGCGGAGGCGGCAGGTAAACAAACTGGTCCGGCCCACCAGGGTGCTTACCCTGGTGAGCCGCGTGCCAGAGGTTGCCAACCTCTGCACTAGATAGACACACAAAAGAATGACAGAACACAAAAGGTTTAAAGATAAATGAAGCCATGAAGCTGGTACAAGATAGAAGGTAGTAGAAAGACACCATCTGGCACCATCATCGCTGCTGAGCTGATGAATGGGAATCAAAGTAGAAAAATGTATCTTTTAGAAAAAATCTAATATTGATTTAAAATTTCCAGTGATAGTGAATCCACCACAACACTTGATAAATTGCTGCAATGGTTCCTCTGTGTTCAAAATGTGCACCTTATTTTTAGTCTGAATTTGTCTACCTTCAGCTTCCAGATATTTATACCTTTGTCTGATAGACTGAAGATCCCTCAGTTATCAAATTTTTGTTCTGCATATGGGTGTTTATTGACTTTGATCTAGTCACCCCATAACCTTTTATTTGTTGATTTATTGACACCAGGAGTTCAATCTGTTTCGGTTATCAGTAAAAGCCATATTTTCTGAACCTTTAATCATTCACATGACTCCACTCTGAACCCTCTCCGATTTATCCAACATCGTTCTTGAATTGTGGAAACCAGAACGAGGCACAGTATTTTGGTAGCAGTCACAAATAAAGAGGTACTATAACATCCTTACTTCCATGCAAGATTCGCAAATTGTGAGAAATATTGCGTCTGCCAAGCATTAAGGTACAACTAGACTGAATTTAACAAATATGATATTTCTGTGAAGAGCTCATAAAGCTTATTCTTCAGATATTACAGTAATGAGGGAAGCATACAAGTAGAGAGGTACTCAGCAGGATAAATTCACGGCTGGTGAAAGTGAGCAAATTGATAGAGTAGCATGTGATTATGCCAACTGTGGATTTAGCTACTAGTCTGTGAAGAGCAACTCTGCCCCGTGAGCCAAAAGAAAGATTCTCTGTCATCCACTAGGAACTGTGCTAATCTTATCATAGAACTAATTTATGTATTAGATTATTAATAAGAACATAGTTGTCGAAAGGGAAACATGTATGGAGTGTAGTTGTAGCTATGTCAGTCCCAGGATATTGGAGGGAAAATGAAAGATATTACCTCACCCACGTTGTCCCCCAAAGTGAAATATGGAGGCAGTTAATGAGAAGGTTTGAACTAGACCCTTAAGAATAGGGAGTCACAGAGGTTAAAAAGAGCAGTGACTTGGTCTCGTTTCTTTGGTATGTGAAAGAGCAGGTGGTCATATGGAGTAATCTGTGATGAAAGTCTGTGCCTTGAATCATACAAAGTAGGGACTTGAGCCTGGATCGCCAATGTCCCTAGTCAGTGGCTTAATTACTAGGCCATAGTAATGCTCTTGTATTAGGACCAGAAATTATAGTTAAATACTGAGAACTTGTTAGGTTTGCTATGCTGCCTGCTGTGAAGGGGAGCAAAACTGCAGAGAAAGCCAGGGCTGTGTGATAGGGGAAAGCATCTATGTGAAATGCTTCTCTTCTGTGTAGCTGCCTGCCTTGTGTCTATAAAATTATCTATGTGGCCAATGGGCCATGCAGCAAAAATGAGAAGAAGAGAGTTGTGAGTAACTACTTCATGTGGTATGCTGCTAAACAGACCAATAAAAGATCTGCAGAAAAATGTATTGAACATAAAGACAGCACTAACTCTAAGCACTTCGTGATCTTCCCATGGAAAAATGAGGCTCACCAGCTGCTGCTCTGGCTGTGCTACCATGGCAGGTGATGTTGGGGCTGGAGACCACCATTAAGGGACATTTCAATACAGAGCTCTGTGGAGGTCCCAGTACTGGTGAATCAGACCCCCAGAGAACTAGAACATCTGTATCTTTTCTGGCCTTGCTTTCTAAATAGTCCTGTGGACTTGAGCTCTGGAGAGGGAAAGGGAGTATGAATCCACCTCATGATACTGAGGTTACTGTGGTTTAGAATCTTCAGTATTAAGAAGGAATTGCTTTGTGGAGACAAAAAGAAGAACAGGAGTACTTGTGGCACCTTAGAGACTAACAAATTTATTAGAGCATAAGCTTTCGTGGACTACAGCCCACTTCTTCGGATGCATATAGAATTCTATATGCATTCTATATGGCTGTAGTCCACGAAAGCTTATGCTCTAATAAATTTGTTAGTCTCTAAGGTGCCACAAGTACTCCTGTTCTTCTTTTTGCGGATACAGACTAACACGGCTGCTACTCTGAAATTTGTGTAGACAAGTATGTAGTGAAGTGTATGTCATGCATGTAGCTTTATGGCTGTCGGACAGTTTGGAAAGTAATGATAAGAAGCACAGAAGGTTGTCTGGAGAGAGAAGGCACAGCATTTTAATTACCTGTGTTTCTTCTTAGCTCAGTCTGACTTCTCAGTCCTCTGGAAACATCTAGTTCAAACTGGGCCTGCTCCAAAGCTTAAAATAATTAACATAGTCACTCCCATACTGACATGGCAACTGTCCATACAGGGCATATTTTCATAATTTAAATAATTTATAACCAGTCCTTATATATTGTTGTAACTACCTTAAAGAATGAAGGAAGTTGGTTCTTTTCAGCATATGAGTTTTTTTTTATTGTATGGAAACATTGCTAGTTATTGTTAAAGGTATATTCTTTTACTGTTCTCTAACAGTATTGACTACATCTTCCCCATAGAAGAAAAACCTATGTAAGAAGTCAGGAAACTCTACTGGGGTTTTGTCTACATTGGCCCGCATTTTCCCCTAATGAATCTTACCTCCCCCCACCCCCTATTACCTTTTTTGGTGCCTTTTGTATTATATCTGGTCCCTCAGTCATGTTGAGAACTCCTCCCATTAGGGTATCCTCACTGGACCAATGGAGCTATGCCAATTTACACAAGCTGAGGATCTGGCCCTGAGTGTTGAATCATTTGAGTCTATTTACTGGACTTTTTGGTGGCATTTCAATGCTGAAAATTACATATGTACATGTCTATAGAATATCATTTTGAACTTATTACTGTAGCTTGCTGACCCAATCAAATGAGTTCAAAACATAAACAAAGACCATCACATGACACTGTGGATTATTTTGCAGTGTAACCAAGGCCATTTGCTTTAATTAGTGTCCTCTGAAAGAGTGATTCAGTAGCAGGTGATCAAAGCACAGTTAAACACTCTTTCCCTCCTCTCACAACTCTTTTTTTGTCTACCTTCTCATGTTTCTGTTTTCTTTTTCCTGTATCTTCCCAGAGCAATGGTGGTGAATGTTAATGATGAAATATTTGGTTCTATTCCATCCAATCATTTTTAGAAAATTAAGCCCCATACACTGTATGCTTAAAGCATAATGAGACATTTATACTAATGAATAATAATGATATACAAATAAACTCCGCTTCTGATTAGCTGCGGACATGTCACTACCTGGTTGGCAAAGAATAATAAAAGAAAATGGATAAGGTGCAATGGATTCTTTTTTTTTTTTTTTAGTTCATTTATCGTAGTCAAGAGAAGGAAGTTAGAAAAATCATACAGCACCGGGAGTGTGCAAGGCAAAATAAATTAATGTCTGCATAACTCTGCCATTTTAAAATGATGTTCTCATAAGCAGGTCCGCATGAAGAAATGATGGTAGGTGATATTTCTGTTTAGTCAGAAGTGACAGAGCCATTTTATTTCATGAGCAGTCAACAGTACACACAACCCAATAAAAATAACAACCAACCAGCAAACCAAAATCCGTGGTAATATTAGATGAACATAATGAGGAAGGAGAGTTTGAAGATTATGGAGCAGATTTTTATCTCAGTTACACTACTCACAGGGGGTGTGGCAATGGTGGGTTTCTCTCTCAATTCAGCTGGGTGAGAAAGTAAAGATTGAGTGGCACTTTTCACGGTGATAGATCTCTTTTGCTGAAGCAGTGCTACCTTCCTTGGAGCAGGTTGCTTTAGAAAGAATTTTGTGATTTTTTCCAAGCACTGTGATTTAACTGTATTTTAAATTTTATTTCCAGAAATGGTATGTCCCCAGGGTAGCATTTCAACATGTTAGGGACTTGGAGCCAGTGCTGCACCACCACAGTCAATGGGAACATGATGAGATGTTTAATTCTGCTTGCTTTACTGGCTCAAATAGTCCTATTGCTTTCAGTGGGATTTCATGTGAATAAAGAAGCAGGATTTGGAATGATTTAATTTATGATTTAATACTCAGGTACAGATGCACTTCCAAAGTCCCATTGTTGGTAATCTGTATTAAAATCACCTGCAAAAGACAAATCAAAAGTGGCCAGTCCAATATTTCTTGCAGACTAAAGCTCTTCTTATTTAGGTGAAAGTTTTAAGCATGCAAGGATTATGCTCCAAGAGTACATAGCTGTTACTACAGGGATCACGAGATGGCTTCATAATTGCTGCAATGCAATGTACTGAGGATGAAATATTGCTGACAGTTAAGAGCAGTAGAAAAAGTGGGTCTGAATGTCCTTTCACTGGTACTTGTATAAATGAGAGGACCATCAGGCCCTATATTTTGTGATTGTAATGGACTGGAATTCAGGACAAGTTTGGGTTTTCAAATGTATAAATAAATATGGAGGATATATTGGTGGATTTTGATTCAGACACAATGACAGCAAAGGACAAAGCCCGCATTGCAAGCTATACAGGGAAAAAAACAAGATGACTTAAATGACAGCATCTATATAAATGCAAGAGAAGCAATTGCAGTACAACATGTCAAAAATATGGAAAGAAATAATGGTGTCTGCAGACAGAAAAATGTAGGGTGCAAACAAACTTGAATCTGGTAATTTTAGAGTCCACATATTTTGCTGTTTTCTATTGATACCAAATTTTCATATTAAGAAAAGGTGTCTAGCGAGTTCCTTACCCTTCAATATGTGATCACTGTCACAGATCATGGTGAGCGCCTTTCTTGACCACCCACTATCACTACTGTGAGGGGAATCTGTGCTTGAGTGTTTTATGCTCCTGGAGCCTGAATGGACTCCAGACACTGCCCCAATCTCAGGGTCCCTAGGCACACTCTTAAGATGCATACCTTCTATTTGCCACCCCAATTTTAAGTGTTGGAAACTGCTGTCCAACCACCTAGTCCCTCCGGGCACAGCACTGAACCTTCAGACTCCCCAGTACTCGATCATATCCTTTCCCCAGAACTCCACCTAAAACCAGGAGCTTTTCAGTTTTAACTCCTGCAGGGGAACACAATATTGGTGAAGCAGTCAACGCATGCACATGTTGTCCAGTTTAATATTTTTATGTTCTTCACTTAACAGATACTGACAGGAGAGTGCTGATCAAACAAAATAATAAAACATCCTAAATACAGTGTCCCTCACTAGCTCACCCTTCCCTTGGTGGTCCTTAGGGGATCTTCTGTGTTCTATTAGACAGACAGGGTCCTCCACCCCTTTGCCTATTTCCTGCCTCTATTGCAGGCTCCCTCATCTTAATCTGGTGCAAAATGTCACTTTCCCAGTTCCACCCTGCGAGTCCCTTTATAGACTCCTGCTGGAGTCATCACCTGCTGCTTTTATTCAGCCTTCTGGAGTTTTTCCACTTCTCTCAAACCCTTTTCCCTTCAGACAAGGGGAGGAAGTGTCTTCTCCCACCTACAGAAATCCCATTGTTCCAAGGTGTTTTGCTTCGCATGGTTGATCCTTGAGCACTGATCACTCACTGTTGGCTCTAGCCTGTCAGAGACATGAAACAACCCTGCTAAATCAGGGTGGATCCACATACATTTAGGCTTTCAATGACACAGTAATGTCATGATACCATTTCATTAAATCATCCACAATTCAGAGAGACTCCCACTTCATCACAATCTCACTCATAAACCTGATAATCTGTTTTGTTCTGTTACCCCATTGTCTCCAGGTAAACAATAGGGACAACAAAACTCCCCCCCATCTTCTCACAGTCCAACGCCTAAACAAATTGAGTAGTGTTTGAGTCATTTAAAACTAGATTGAACTGAGAATTCCTGCTGTCTTGTGAAATGAAAGATTGTTCCCTTGTATGCAGAGAAAACAATCCTTCATTGCACAAGATGAACTACCTCTTCATCTCTGATGTTTATGATTCTATCATATGATTCTATAAGTATGTACTATAGTCTTGGAAATGGAAACAAAGCTGCTGACCTACAGAAATTGCAAATGAAATGCCTTGTGGTTTATGAAGGAATTGAGCACCAGGTGGTAGACAGAATTTCCAGTTGCCTCTACCCATCTGAATGCCAGTAGGTGAATATCTGCTGCTAGTGATTAGATTTAAATGGGAAGTTGGAGAATTTAGAGAAAAGATGATGGTTCTTAAAGCCCTCTGGAGCTAAATTTATGACCAGATTTGGGCTGTGTTGTGACAGGAAAATATGAGTGTTTGCTATTTCGCTACTTTCCCAGGCCATTGTGAATTTCACTCTCTTAATCCTAACAATGTATAGTTATTACAGAAGATATAGTTTAGTCTCTTGCTTGAGTTGTAACTGCTAATTTAGACCCCATCATTTTATATCTATAGTTGGGATATTTTCCAATGTGCCTTACTTTGCATTATCAACATTAATTTAATCTGTCATTTTCTTGCCCAGGTTCCCAGTTTTGTGAAAACCCTTTGTAACTCTTCATTGTCTATTTTGGTCTTTCACTAGCTTGAGTAATTTTGTGTTGTCTGCAAACTTTGCCACCTCACTGTTTACCCTTTTTTCCTGATATTTTATGAATATGTTGAATAGCACTGGTCCCAGTACAGATCCTTGGGAAAACCCACTATTTACCTCTCTTAACTGTGAAACTGACCATTTATTCCTAACCTTTGTTTACTATTTAACCAGTTACTGATTCATGAGAGGACTGCCCTCTTATTTGCTTAAGAGACTGCTTGAGAGACTTTGGTGAGGGACCTTACCAAAGCCTTTCTGAAAGTCTAAGTACACTATATCGACAGACTAACCAATTTCCACATGGCTTTTGAAACCTCAAAGAACTCTAATAGATTGATGAGGCATGATTTACCTTTACAAAAAACATTTTGACTCTTACCCAACATATCATAGGTTTCAGAGTAGCAGCCGTGTTAGTCTGTATCCGCAAAAAGAAGAACAGGAGTACTTGTGGCACCTTAGAGACTAACAAATTTATTAGAGCATAAGCTTTCGTGGACTACAGCCCACTTCTTCGGATGCATATGATATCATGATATCATGATATCATATGCATCCGAAGAAGTGGGCTGTAGTCCACGAAAGCTTATGCTCTAATAAATTTGTTAGTCTCTAAGGTGCCACAAGTACTCCTGTTCTTCTTTTTGCCAACATATCATGTTTATCTATGTGTCTGATAATTCTGCTCTTTACTATAGTTTCAACCAATTTGCCTGGTATTGAAGTTAGGCTTACTAGCTTGTAAATGGCATGATTGCCTCTGGAGCCTTTAAAAAAAAGGTGTTACATTACCTAGAATCATAGAATCATAGAATCATAGAATATCAGAGTTGGAAGGGACCTCAAGAGGTCATCTAGTCCAACCCCCTGCTCAAAGCAGGACCAATTCCCAGCTAAATCATCCCAGCCAGGGCTTTGTCAAGCCGGGCCTTAAAAACCTCCAAGGAAGGAGACTCCACCACCTCCCTAGGTAACGCATTCCAGTGTTTCACCACCCTCCTAGTGAAATAGTTTTTCCTGATATCCAACCTGGACCTCCCCCACTGCAACTTGAGACCATTGCTCCTTGTTCTGTCATCTGCCACCACTGAGAACAGCCGAGCTCCATCCTCTTTGGAACCCCCCTTCAGGTAGTTGAAGGCTGCTATCAAATCCCCCCTCATTCTTCTCTTCTGGAGACTAAACAATCCCAGTTCTCTCAGCCTCTCCTCATAAGTCATGTGCTCCAGACCCCTAATCATTTTTGTTGCCCTCCGCTGGACTCTTTCCAATTTTTCCACATCCTTCTTGTAGTGTGGGGACCAAAACTGGACACAGTATTCCAGATGAGGCCTCACCAATGTCGAATAAAGGGGAACGATCACGTTCCTCGATCTGCTGGCAATGCCCCTACTTATACAGCCCAAAATGCCGTTAGCCTTCTTGGCAACAAGAGCACACTGTTGACTCATATCCAGCTTCATATCCACTGTGACCCCTAGGTCCTTTTCAGCAGAACTGCTACCTAGCCATTCGGTCCCTAGTCTGTAGCAGTGCATGGGATTCTTCCGTCCTAAGTGCAGGACTCTGCACTTGTCCTTGTTGAACCTCATCAGGTTTTTTTCTGCCCAATCCTCTAATTTGTCTAGGTCCCTCTGTATCCGATCCCTACCCTCTAGTGTATCTACCACGCCTCCTAGTTTAGTGTCATCTGCAAACTTGCTGAGAGTGCAGTCCACACCATCCTCCAGATCATTAATAAAGATATTAAACAAAACCGGCCCCAGGACCGACCCTTGGGGCACTCCACTTGAAACCGGCTGCCAACTAGACATGGAGCCATTGATCACTACCCGTTGAGCCCGACGATCTAGCCAGCTTTCTATCCACCTTACAGTCCATTCATCCAGCCCATACTTCTTTAACTTGGTGGCAAGAATACTGTGGGAGACAGTATCAAAAGCTTTGCTAAAGTCAAGAAATAACACATCCACTGCTTTCCCCTCATCCACAGAGCCAGTTATCTCATCATAGAAGGCAATTAGGTTAGTCAGGCACGACTTCCCCTTCGTGAATCCATGCTGACTGTTCCTGATCACTTTCCTCTCCTCTAAATGTTTCATAATTGATTCCTTGAGGACCTGCTCCATGATTTTTCCAGGGACTGAGGTGAGGCTGACTGGCCTGTAGTTCCCCGGATCCTCCTTCTTCCCTTTTTTAAAGATGGGCACTACATTAGCCTTTTTCCATTTTTCCATTTTCCATTCCATTACTGTTTCATTTATCTATTTGTTTCAAACCTTCACCGAAGCCCTGAAAGGACTGCCTGGATGAAAATAATTGCAGATATTTTCATTGTAGGTGAAGGGATCAATTATACAGAAGCTGAATGAAACCATGTCATAAAACTACACACTTTTCTACAGTGATGCAAGGGCAAGAACTCATAAAACTCAGCCCAGAATAAATGGAATTCACACAGCATGAGGTGACATACATTGACCATCTACTCAGAGCAGAGGGACTGAAAGCTGATCCCAACAAGATCAAAACAGTGAGAGACATGCCAGCTCCAGGTGATGTGAAAGGGATTCTGTGGTTCATAAGAATGATAAATTTTCTACCCAAGATCTGTCCACACCTGCTTTCAGCAGCAAAACCCATACGTCATCTCACAAGGCAGGATAATGAGTGGGACTATGCAAGTCCCCAACAGTAAGAATCTGACATGCTGAAATAAATGATGAACCACTGATGCTATAGTGTGATGCATCAGAGAAAGGATGGGATGTAGCTCTTTTTGCAGGAGACTGAACAAAGATACATCCAGTCAGAAAAAAAGAACATCTAGCTTTGGTATTTGGAGTGGAGTGATTCTAATCTGTGACCACCTGGTGATAGTCCAAACAGGCCACAAACCCCTAGAAACCAGTGTAGTGCTCCAAAGAGATTGCAGTGCACATTGATGTACCTCCAGCTCTAACAGATAGTGATCAGATAGCGACCACGAAGATTACTGGTGTACAGAATTACAGGGTATTGGCTGACACCCTGAACAGTACATAGATACCCATCATCAGTGAGTTGGAGGAAGGGGATCATGAAGCTTTAGTATCTCCCAGTTTCGACAGCAAAGCTGATGAAAATCAAAGAAACTAAAGAAAAAGACATCAACTACAGATGGTAAAAATAGTGATACAAACAGAGTGTCCAGAAAACAAATGCCAAGTACTGGTAGGAGTAGACCCATATTTTCAAATTAAAGATGAGCTGATTGTGCAGGATGGACTCATATTTTGAGGACCGAAAGCTGTTGTCCTTGTTCTCTTTTGTAAAGATATCATGCAAAAATACATTATTCATACCTGGGCATTGACGTCTGCCTTAGATTAGCTCAGGACAATTAAACAAGCTCAGCAAAATTTAAAGTGAACTGCCTCTGAAGAGCCAATACAGGTAAGACCTTCAGGAGCAGTTCAAGAGACCCCAGTCCAAGGTACTGATGTGCCATTGGACTCTGACCAGGAATTGCCACCTCCATGGTTCATTCTTATGCTGAATCATGTTCTGGTCTCTGCTGAGAATAATGATTATCCAACTGTGGTTTTGGTAATGTGCTCTGAGGCCACAATCTCACTTCATAAAGGCCAATGAGCAGCCAAGGGATCAACCACTCACTACTAGCCTGAGCTGGATTTGAACTAGTGAACTGGGGGTAACATTTTAAAAAGCACCTAAGTGACTTATGTGCCAGAGTGCCACTTTCAAAAGGGACTCACAGCCAGATTTTAAAAGGTATTAGTCACAAATATGCAGCTAGGTGTCTAGCAGGATTTTTAAAAGCACTTATGTGCCTAACTGCATTGAAATCAATGATATTCATATCAGTGGAGTTATTATATCTGTGTGCTCTTGAGAGCCCCTCTTTAGGCACATAATACCTTTAAAAAACTGGCTGTTATGTAGGATCCTCAGTCATATTAAAAGCAATGGGATTTAGGCTCCTCGGTGACTAATTCACTTTTGAAAATGGGATTTAGGATCCTAAGTCACTTAGGTGCTTATGTAAATGTATCCCTAGAAGTGAGGTGGTCTCTGCAACATTATTAATCTCCTGTGCCCTTTTGTTCCCTTATATCATTTGAATTAACAAATAAAATATGAAGGTATGCAGTTTAAGTAATATGACAGTACTGAAGCAGGATATATGTGCTGCAATAAAATAGTAAGAAACAAATGAAGGTTGCAATTGATATTCATCCTGGCTAAATCAAAATAGATAATAGGACAATAGAGGCCAATGTACTTATGAAGGGATATAAAAACTGGATCAGGAACAAGCAGTAAACTTTTTTTCTTTTTTCCTCTGAGCACCTTGAACAATATAGAAATACCCTGCTTGCTGCAGAAAAACAGATAGGGGTTATTTCTATTAGGCCCCAATTATCTGACATCCAGAGATCTTTGGATGAACAAGGTTAAAAGCCCCATTCATGCTCCAGCTACCACCCCTGTAGGCAACCAGCTGAGGGCCATTTCCATCAGGCCCAGAATACCTAATATCTAGAGGTACATCAGAGAGAAAGATTTAACCCCCTCGCCCCCAAGTCTCCAGTGAAGGCCATTGCAAGGAACCAGATGGGGTCTATAAACATGAGACCTTACCTACCTGACATCTCAGGACTACCTATTTTCTGTTTTCACGTATCTCTTTGTAGTGGGTTGTGGTAGACGGGGGAGAATATTTTCTTCTTGTCGTTCCTATTTAAGATGAGCTACTATTTTCGTATTACCCTTTGAGACTTCCTTGTCATGAGGCCCATTATAGAGACACACTTCTATTTTAAGGTAAAACTTACTTTTTATCTTTGTGTCTCTAACAGAGAATCGCCCCACCTCCCTGATATTATGCCACCAATATGAGGCAGAAAAGAAGGTGGCTTGGATAAATCTCTTACTGTTCACTATATTGTTATTAGAGCTGGTAAAAAAAAATAGTCCAAAACGTTTTCTGACTGAGAATAACCTTTTTTTCTTTTTTTTTCTTTTTGTCAAACTGAAATTTCAGCTGGAAAACACTGCTTTTGGGGGTTGCACTGAAAAACAAAACAAAACAAAACACTGGCACAAACCGAAAACCAAAAATGTTGCTCTTTTGTCAACTGGAATCTGAAAAATTTGTAATATTCGGTTGCCAATCCCCTTACCCCTTACACCAACCCCCAATTTGGCTTTCAGCTTTTAAAAGAAAAAATCCAATGAAAATTTCAATGAAAATTAAAAAATGTTTAGTTTTCATCTAATGTTTTTTGTGGGAAACAACATTCCCAATCAGTTCTAATCATGGTCTGAAACAGGCCTAATAATGTGAGGTAGACGTTCTTTTACCTCTGTCCGCTGTCCGCTGAACTTAGAAGCAGTTAAGAGTAAGACTCTGGCACCCTTATTCAGTCTGAGTCCTACTTTATTCCATGAAGAGTCTTATTGGGTCAGATTTGGATACTCTTATTGACAATGAATTGCATCTGAGTGTCATTGAATGGGACTACCCACCTAGTAAGGGGGGCAGAATCTGCTGCTAAAGGTTAGATTGTGTAGCCCTCATGTTAGAGAGCACTTACTCACAGGAGTCGCCCTTCAATGAAAGTACTCCTGTGAGTAAAAGTTCACTAAAACATTGCACAATCTAGTCTAAATTAGCAGCCAAGAAATCTGGTTCATGTTCTTCACCATGTTCCACTTCCAGTGTTTAAAGGGAGATGGTTTTTTCTGCAATAAGAACTCTTCAAAGTAAAGTTGACATATTTGAGTCTAAATTAAATGCTGTTTCAAATAAAATTATAAGTTGAGACAATGTGCTAGGAATATGGAAGAAAAAGTCCATGACATGTTAATAATCACACAGATTTTTCTGTTCAAAATTATAGCCCTAATGCTCTAATATTAGCACTTAGCAAAGGCGATGTGCTTGTTCACTGTAAACTAGAACTTGTGGAAAACTTTATTCAATCTACAAATATTTGGATTTGCATTTTCCCTAAATATTACTACAAAGGCCCTAGCACTTACAATTTCAATTATTCCAGCTATATCATTCATTACTTACACCAGCTGAAGCTCTGACCCTAGGCAGTGTACAATAGCTTAGAACAGGGATTGGCAACCTCTGGCACGCAGCTCATCAGGGTAAGCACCCTGGCAGGCCGGGCCAGTTTGTTTACCTGCCATGTCCGCAGGTTCGGCCAATCGCGGCTCCCACTGGCTGCGGTTCGCCGTCTCAGGCCAATGGAGGCTGCGGGAAGCAGCGCGGGTGAGGGATGTTCTGGCCATGGCTTCCCGCTGCCCCCATTGGCCTGGGATGGCGAATCGCGGCCAGTGGGAGCCACAATCAGCCGAGCCTGCTGACGCGGCAGGTAAACAAACTGGCCCAGCCCACCAGGGTGCTTACCCTTGTGAGCCGCGTGCCAGAGGTTGCCGACCCCTGCCTTAGAAAGTGCAGCTGGATTCCCTTCTCTGGATTTCCAGACATCAGCTGTTTCCTTAAACTTTCTTTAGTTGAAGAATATTGGTAAACATTTCAAAATGCCTCTTAAGAGCCTAAATTTCATTTTCCAAACTGACCTGTGGACTTAGGAGCCTAAATGGCATAGGAAGTCTCTATATGACTTAAGCACCTGACACACTAAGACTTTACACTAAAAAGTTAGGTCAATTCAGCTACGTCACTCAGGGGTGTGACAAACCAACAACCCGAGCGACATAGTTAAGCCGACCTAACTCCCAGTATAGACAGCGCTAGATCAACTGAAGAATTCTTCCATCGACCTAGCTACCGCCTCTTGGGGAGGTGGGTTACGTATGCCGCTGAGAGAGCCCCTCCCATCAGTGTGAGTAGTGTTTACCCTGAAGTGCTACAGGGGCATGGCTGCAGTTGTGTCAATGTAGCATTTCAGGTGTAGACAAGTCCTTGGGCGTTTTTGAAGTTACTCAGTAATTCATATATTTTTAACAATGATACTGCAGAGTCTTTTTCCACCATCGTGGCTTAATAAAATGTAGAACTCCTTTACTGTAGGTGAATTAATGGATTCTGATGTCGAGGGGGGGACCAATATATTTTTTCCTCACTAAACACCTCTAATATTGTCTAATGTTTTGTTTTTTCAATACTATATATTTCTAGGTGTTATTTTTTGTTAAGCCAAGAATTTCTAAATCACCTTCTTAAAAATGCTAGATAAAAATGCCTTTATTTTTTTCAACACATAACTGTCTGTATGATGCTTACTTTGGTTACCTTGCCTAATAGGTTTAATGTGCTTTTTTAAAAAAGACAATTCTATACAGTTTATTATTTGATTACTGAATTTTATCTTTTGAAAGAAGTCATATTTGTAATTATTTCTATAGCTTAAAAAGAATAAATGGGGAAAGAGTAAACAAAGGGCATTGCATTCCTACAGCCAACAGGAATTCTTATTGGTGCAAATTGCCACACTTTTTACTATAGCAAATTACTATTTGCAATAATTGTGACATACTCAATATGAGCTAGATTTTGTCACAAAGACACAGCCCATTGTAAAGAGTGGTACATGGTTTTCCCACTTTAGAAGTATCACAGGAAGGCACAGTCCCTTTCCTGCTTTCCCCCACTCACCAGGGGTAGTAATTTACTGCTGGCCATGCTGAGCAGTAAGTGAAGATTCTGCCCACTCTTCATGCACCTGCTGCAAAAAGAGACTAAACAGGAACATAGTTACATTTACTCTTGCATGCCCAGAGTCAGGGGAGCAGAAAGGATCTTCTTACTCCCCTGAGTAGGCATGTAGTTCAAGTCACAATCTAGGCCTATGGAAATTCAATGCACATAGAACACATCTATAAAAAATGAAAAGATGGACCAAATTCTGCAGTCATTTACCAATGTACATCCCCATTTATAGACTACTGGAGCTTCTGGTTTTGTTTACTGATATTCTTCTAGAGGGTCAATAAGTTTGACTTCTAGACAAATAAAAGCAGGATAAAAAGTTGAGAACAACAGCAGATTGTCTTTAAAGCTGAATTGTATGTGTGTCAGCATACACGTACACACATGCATACACACGTACTCACAGCTGAATATATATATATATATTCAATTAGCAACAGTTTCCCATAATATATTCATTTTAATTATGATTTACCATTTTTGATTCTCATATATACAGTAAACAGAGAGTCATTAATGCATCTCTCTAGAGAGCTATGAGGATGCTATATTATTGGAGATGTTATATTGTCATGCAGATGGTCCTTGGTCTAGCAGGCTTGACTAAAGTGCATTTGTGCTCCCAATTAACTATAGAATAACAATGCCGATTGCTTGGCTGTGTTTGAAACCTTCTGTTCTCATATGTTTCAATGTGATGTTTATTCACAAACAATACTTGGATGTTTTTTTGGCCTCAGAACAGTATTCAGACAGGTACTAAAGTTGGCAAGAGTTAGTCTACATCCACTTGTCAGACTATCAGAACACATTAACTATCTTCGGGAAGCATTTCTTTAGCCTATCATTGATTGAAGGGTAAAGTCTAGGACTGTAGTCTGCAAATATTTCCTGGCAGTAATTCAATATATCTGGAGCTCACCGTTCTGTAATGAACTGCAACTCTAACTTCTTGCTAAACTAAGCTGGCTCTCAAGTTCATTACGGAAGTCTTTAAGAAACAAGGCTACCATGATCCTTACTCAACTCTTTAAAAGATTAGTAGTAAATTAAATGCTGGCACACAAGGTAAATTAGAACATCAAACGATACTGGAATAATAAACTTTAAACAGTGTACCAAATTACGTTTAGCATGCAAAAGGCAAGATATGTAAATTAAGCCCAAGACACCATGCTACTGCTGTGCATATAATTGTGTGAAAAGTAATGGGAGGTGGATATATTTATAGCAGTTCTGAAGTTATTTGACTGATTCCTGTGTAGGTAGCCTCCAGGAGTACATTCAGGCAAATGCTGACATATGGTTTAATCCTGAATTTGAAAACGTATACTGTGTAACTACTGCATTTAAAACCAACCAACCAGCCAACCCACAGTTCACATATGTTTATTCACTGATTAGGTGCTCAGAAGAACAAGACTTTTCTCTTTTATATTACTTCACCTGGTTTAAAAGCTGCCTGTATGACTCGGAACCTGATTGTCTCTGCTCTTTGTGCCAGTGTTTGAAGACAGGGAGGGAGAAAGGTAAAGGTTCCATCCATTAGAGTTGCCCTTACCTCCCAGTCTGTCTGAGGGAAATTCTTGTGTATTCTCCATTCAGGCCAGGGTTCTCTGACATCTCCTGGAGCAGTTTGACATCACATTGCCCCCACTGCAAGGCTGTATCAAAAACTGCCCTATGATAAGGGAGAGTTTGTATGTATAAATGAGATGAATATGGACAGACAGAAAAAAGTCTTAACTTATAGTAGAGTAGCCCCTACAGGACTGACCTGAGATCAGGGCTCCACCATGTTAGGCACTGTGCCTACACACAGTAAGAAAAAAGGGGTGACCCAAAGAGTTGGTAAGCTAAGGAGATGAGAAAGAGAAGGGCTGGGAGAAAAGAAGCATTATTATTATTATTTTACAGATGGGAAACCAAGTGCTAGATTCACAAAGAAACATAGGTGTGATGATGCTGAGTTTCATCATCTCTATTTTTAGGTGCCTAGAAAATCACTGGGATTCACAAAGCCTGAGTTAGGCACCTAGGCTTCCTCTACAATGAATGGAGGGAGATAAGTGCCTCAGAATGGGATCCACAGAAGCCAGCTTGCTAATGGCTTCCTGTCTAAACTAGCCAACTGGAGACGCTAAGGCCATGGATGTGTCCTAAGTCCCAATCCTCAGGGAATTCAGCACCTCCTTCTGGTTGGGATTCACAGCTGCAAACCCTCTCTTGGCATTAGATGTGAAAAGGAGGAGGATGACAACCTCCGTCCTATCTTTTAACTCAATGGTTAGGGTACTCACCTGGGATGTGGGGGACCCCTGACTCAAGGCCCTCCCCCCCTCTGCCTGAGGTGGAACAGGAGTTTGGACACAGAGTTGCTACCTTTCAGGTGAATGCTTTAACTACAGGGCTATAGGACATTCTGATGTAGGGAATGCCTTCAGTCCCACCTGTTGAAGCTGTTCCACTGTGGATAAATAATAAATCAATTGGAGCAGGAGGACTGAATCCTGCATCTCCCACGTGAGCCATCTAACTACCAGGCTGCAGAGTAATTATTATGCTTGTGCTTCTTCTCTCTCATTGTGGCCCAATGATTCTTTCATTATTAATTCACAGTGGAACAGTTTCAACAGGAGAGACTGAAGGAACTCCCTATATTAGAATATCTCATAGCCTAGTGTCAAATCAAATCCAATTTTATTAGGTCACATATGACATATATCTTTTGTGAATACAAAAAGAAAAACATACATAATCTAAAAAACCACCACCATCCATATAATAGATTAAAATGTAAATTACAGCTTAAGAAAATCTCTCCTTTTTGTCACAAAGCTAAAAGGACAAAAAAAGTTCAACAGATTCCATTTCTCCCAGTAAATTGAGAAAATAATAAAAACCATTATCTTTTTAGATGGTGATAATTTTTTTTTTATAAAAAAGGTGAAAAATCCAGCTTCCCCCTAGGAGCTGGAAAATTATACAACCCAAAAGATAAGGAGGTAGATGTTCCAACTCTCCATATTTACTTGGGCAAAAATGAAGATGTGAAGGAACTTTCCCATATCTACCTTTAAGGACAGCAATTTCCATGGTTTGGAATCTTAACTGAGTATATACCTTACATAAATGAGGGTTTGATAACTAGTTTAAAAACATGGGCCATCTTCGTAGTAGAAAGCCAAAAAGGAATTTTAGAATCATGAATTAGAGACAGATCTTTTTTTTGGATAATATCTGTTACTGTCTGTTTGAGTAGTTGATTACATTGATCAAAATATTATTGACAAAAAGTGAGTAATGGAAAAAACCAACCAAGTAATAATAAATTGGAGGGTCTTATACCATCAAAATAAGGAGTAGACAGGTTCTTCCTCCATCTTCTGAAAGCAAAGATGGGGCCACCTATGATCTACCAAAGTACAGATCTTAGACCAAAATTTAAGAAAAGCACTACAAGCTCTACTACATACAAAAAAACCACCAATCTTGGCACATAAAAAGGAGACAAGGTTAGAATTTGGGAGAATTAAAAGGCTCCTAAAAAAAATATTTTTAACAATCTTAAGGCTGAAGTTTGGCCCTTAGCTACACTTCAGCCCCATAGAGCATCTGTGATATTATTTTAGCATTAAAATTTTCCTAATACTGGGGCAGCTCTGTTCCCATCATATGAGCAGGTAAAACAGAGCATCTCTTGAGCTAAGGGTCTTTTGTTTTAAATCTTTATGATGAAGAGATCAATGGCCCAACTTTATTAAACTTTATTCCTAAATCAGTAAAAGCAGATTCTTGTTCTACAAGGTGGCCTTCTATCTTCCACTCGATTTGGGGAGGGTTCTTCCCCAAAATCATGACCTCAGTCTTCTTATAACTGAGAACCAGGTCCTGAGAATACAATAAGAGGAAAAATGAGATGATAAGTGGCAGAAGCCTCTTGGAGTTTGTGATAAAACAACCATGTCATTGACATATAATAACACCGGGCTAGATCTGCCCTTAATTTTCAGTGGAGAGAAATGATCCTTTAAAACATCTACCACATCATTAATATATACATTAAAAAGAAGTGGCACTAGAAGACATCCCTGCTGTACTCCTCTAAAAGTAGGAAAAACATTAGTGCATGCTCTATTGACTTTAGTTCTTACCTTAGCCATATTGCCCTGGTGTAGAACCTTCAAATATGCAAAAATCTTAGCTCGATACCCATCCTTCTTTATTTCACCAAAATTTGTCTTGATTAATAGAATAAAATGCTATCTTTAGATCTATGAAAGCAGCATACAATCTAATACCCTTAATCACAATATATTTATATATAAAATAAAATAAAATAATTATCAATTGTGGCTCTACCAGCCCTAAAGCCAGACTGCTCCTCATGTAATAAATTATCCTCTAAAGCCCATATTTCAAGTTTAGGTTGTAAAAATCTGGAGTAAATATTCCATGCCACATAGAACAGATTAATAGATCTGTATGAAGTAGAATTTTTTCAGTCCTCTTTTTTAAAAATAGCAACTATGAAACTAGACTGCCAGCCAGATGGAATCCACCCAGAATGGTTAATGACAATAAATACACCTCTACCCCGATATAACGCGACCCGATATAACACAAATTCTGATATAACGCAGTAAAGCAGTGCTCCGGGGAGCGGGGCTGCGCACTCCGGTGGATCAAAGCAAGTTCGATATAATGCGGTTTTACCGATAACGCGGTATGATTTTTTGGCTCCCGAGGACAGCGTTATATTGAAGTAGAGGTGTAACTGAGTCAAGGCTGGAGATCACCAATCACGATTCTGCTGAAAAACTTTAAGGGAGAGAAAATCTTCCCCTGGAGCTTTTTTCTATGGTTGGGCTAAAATAAATGACTAGGGTTTACCTGTCTGTCACTGAAGACCAGAGTGGTAAATCAACTATGGTAGAATTAAATTAAAAAAAACTTGTTGGGCAGGACTCATTAAATACCTGGCTAAAATATGCTTTCCAGGCTTCATCATTAAAATGGGGGTTCCATAAGTGGGATATGTCTACCAGAGCCTGAGGCCACTATCTTCCAAAATGTGGAAAAATATTTAGCTTTAGCTGCTGCTTCAAAATCCTTCCACAAGGATCTAAGATATCTGTGTTTTTTATGATATAATAAACCTTTGTATCTTCTGGCAGCTACTAAGTTCTGAAGTAAAGTAAAGTAGGAGAGAGGTTGCATATTACCATATTAGCTAGAACAGACTTTTCCTTTGCATACTCCTCATCAAACCAAGTGTGCTTCTCTTTGAAAAGAATTTTTGGAATAATTAAAAGAAAAATACTTTTATTTAGATAGAAATGGTTATATAAGTGTCAGGGTATTCAGGCTGTATTTCTTACAAAATGTCCTGTCTCCAAATTTTTGCATTAAAAATGTATCCCTCCTCCCACTCCCCACTACCACCACCATATCCTCTCTGTTTTATTCGGAGTCATTGTGGGAATGTCTGGATGAGAAAATTGATATAGTAGGTCTTCAGTTCCCAATGGCTTGTCTAATTATTTTGGGAGGTTTTAACACTTGAATATGTACTCCAATGAATTCAGTAGCAGGGGAAGAAAACATGGAGGAGATTTTTTACCTTCCCCCTTGAAGCTCTAGAGAGCAGGTGGTTAACATCTCTAGAAAAAATTAAAGGTTTTAGATAATCCATATTAGGTAAGTGATATTGAAACTCCCTACAGAGGGCAGAGGGTGAGCTCATCTGCAAATCAATCAGTGCCACTTACAAGTTTTATTTAAGCTTCAGAACCCACCATGGAGAAAAGATTCTACATCAAACAGGCCTCAGTCTAACATAGATGATACTACTGACTTCAGAGCTCCCAGGGAGGGAAGCTTCCCATTAAAACTGTCATCTCTACAGTCTTCACCTCCTCCAGCAAACTTGAGCTCTAGGGTTCACTACATCCATCACTTGTTCCAAATCTCCAGATATTCAGAGATTATACAGCAATATTGCTATATAGCGGAAGCTGCCACTTATTCACTTACAGACTCACAGCAGCTCGTTCACTAGTCCCCAGACAAGCTGGCTGGCCCCCCAGATACTGCTCTCCCTGCGCCCCCGGGTGGAGTTCCTCCTTCTGGGTACTGAGCTCCACTTCCCATAGCCCAATGGTTAGTGTACTTATATGAGAGGGGGCAGATCCCCGTTCTAATCCCTTCCTCCCAGGCAGGCAAAAGGAAGACTTGAATTGGGGGTTTCCCAGATCCCAGGTAAGCATCCTAACCACTGGGCTAAAAGTTATGAGGGAGGTCTGCCTCTGCCACTGCCTTTGTAAGCTTGCTTATAGGGACCTGACCAGGTGGGCAAGAGCTAAGCATACTTACTGGATCAGCCTTTGCAAGTGAGTTAGGCAGTTCCCTGGGTTCGGGCATTACACTGGGGCTTAGGCATCCACATTCAGATGCTTAGTGTGGGGCTGCAGAGGCAGAAACATAGGTGTTTGGGAAATCTATACCACACATATTTAGGTGCTAAGCAAGTTTAGTCATCTACAGGGTTTGGCAACAGCTGAGCAAGGCTTTGGGAATTCGAGATTTAGAAACCTAAAGTGGAAGTTGGGCACCCAAGTCCTTTTGTGAACCTAACCCCAGGAGATTAAGTGCTTTACCAAAGGAATTCTGTGGCACAGGTAGGAATAAACTCAGAATACCTAGCTCAGTCTAATGTCTTAACTACAAGAGTGTTCTTCCTCTCTGTTTGTGGGTTCTGGACTGATTTATGTTACTTATTGGATTAGTAAACACAATGAGTAAAAGGTTAAAGAAATGGAGTCCAAATTGACCCACCTGGAGATCATAGACAGAGGTCCTCAGAACCAAAAATCCTGTTTAGATGCTTAGCTGAATCTTATTCAATCTACTGTAACCACTTGGGTTTGCAAAACTAAGTGGTATTCTCACAAGAAATTTGTCCTCAAAGTATTTCAGCACTTTTTTTTTTTTCAGATGCTTGGTCCAAAGTTAATTTTAATTCATCAAAGTCCTTACATTGATTCAATGGGCAATGGACGGGACCCCAGATCTTGGTCAGAATCAAAAAGAGTAGAAAGACACAAACATGAAAAATGTTACATACTTGTACAGCAAACTTTTGGATCTTCAAAAAAAATGTTCAGGTTAAATTCAGCTTGTATTTTAAAATGCAGGACTGGGTCACTGATCCCTAAATATTTTTGACTTTGACTAATTATCCTTTGACTAAAACAGTAAGTAAATTATGATTGCAAAAAGACTAAATATTTGCTGAACATATTTCAAATTGGTAGGTAGCAAAGGTATCTCACATGTTGTAATCTGGTAGTTAATGCAACACTGTAAGAAGTATTTATTAGGATATCCTGCTTACATATTTTATTGGTGTCTCGTTTCTTTGTTAGAATATTTTACTTATATGATTGTGTCTTTCCTCTAGTTTATTCAAGCAAGAGTAAGACATTACAGTGGTAGAATTGCAAAGTGTGGTATATTTGACTAGGTTGTTAGAATAGCGGCTGTTAGTTTGTCAAGGCAAGTGTACAATTTGATGAATTTAAGAGACAAAAAAACACAGAAAAGAAAAGATGATATGGGGATTATGAGCACTATCAATAGTTGGCCAAGTTGACTGGTCTCATAAAGAAATCAATGGATGTCATAACTATAAAGGGAAGGGTAACAGCTCTCCTGTGTACAGTACTATAAAATCCCTCCTGGCCAGAGACTCCAAAATCCTTTTACCTGTAAAGGGTTAAGAAGCTCAGGTAACCTGGCTGACACCTGACCCAAAGGACCAATAAGGGGACAAGATACTTTCAAATCTTGGGGAGGAGCGGGGGGCGGGAAGGCTTTTGTTTGTGCTCTTTGTTTGGGAAGTTGTTCGCTCTTTGGACTAAGAGGGACCAGACATCAATCCAGGTTCTCCAAATATTTCTCTCTCATATTTCAAGCTTGTAAGTAAACAACCAGGCAAGGCATGTTAGTTTATCTTTGTTTTCTCAACTTGTAAATGTACCTTTTGCTAGAGTGTTTATCTCTGTTTGCTGTACTTTGAACCTAAGGCTAGAGGGGGGTCCTCTGAGCTCTTTAAGTTTGATTACCCTGTAAAGTTATTCTCCATCCTGATTTTACAGAGATGATTTTTACCTTTTTCTTTAATTAAAAGCCTTCTTTTTAAGAACCTGATTGATTTTTCCTTGTTTTTAGATCCAAAGGGGGTTGGGCCTTGATCCAACAGGAGTTGGTGGGAGGAAGGAGGGGATCTGTATTCACCAGGGAATTGGTGAAGAGTCTCTCAAGGCTACCCAGGGAAGTTGAATTAGCTTTGGGAGTGGTGGCAGCGGACCAGATCTAAGCTGGTAGTTAAGCTTAGAAGTTTTCATGCAGGCCCCCACATTTGTACCCTAAAGTTCAGAGTGGGGAAGCAGCCTTGACATGGTGGCAGAGCGGTGGGATCATTTTAAACCAAAAGCTAGTAAGATTTTTTTTCTCCTTTCTAGCTGCTTGGAAAGCAGAGCTGAAGGTAGATGCATATCTTATCTCTCCTTGCCTGAAGGCAGAGGTGTTAAGTTTTTTTTTTTTACAAAGGTCTTTGTTAAGAGAAGGGTTCAATCAGTGAGCAAACAGCTAGTAATAGGAATTTACAAACTGAATTGGTTTTTTTCTTTCTACCTCTTGGGGATAGTTAGTTTGAAAGTCTCTGTTACCTCAGCAGCAGCCTGAGCTGAGTGCATCCCAGTTTCAGTCAACTGCAGAGGGGTGTGGCCCAGCACAAGAAAACAGGAAAATGACTACCAAAGAAGTAGCTAACAAAATAGAACTGGCCAGACTAGAAGCAGAAGAAAATGAAAAAAAAAAAACATCAGAGACTGCTTCAATTAAAAAAACTCGAGCAAGAAGCTGAAGAGAAAGCCAAAGAGGAGGCCCACAAGAAAGCTATGGAGATGAGAGAAAAAGTGATGAAGCATGAACTGGAATTAGCACGGGCTAGGCCAGATATACCAGCCAATCCTAACAACCCCTCTCCAGGTACCCCTTCCCATCCCAGAAAATTCCCCACCTACAAGGCAGGCGATGATACTGAGGCCTTCTTAGGGTATGTCTACACTACGAAATTAGTTCGAATTTATAGAAGCCGGTTTTATTGAAATCGATTGTATACAGCCGATTGTGTATGTCCCCACATAAAATGCTCTAGGTGCTCTAGTCGGCGGACCGCGTCCACAGTACAAGGCTAGCGTCGACTTCCGGAGCATTGCACTATGGGTAGCTATCCCACAGCTATCCCACAGTTCCCGCAGTCTCCGCCGCCCCTTGGAATTCTGGGTTGAGATCCCAATGCCCAGATGATGCAAAACAGTGTCGCGGGCGGTTCTGGGTACATGTCGTCAGGCCCCTCCCCCCCCCGTCACAGCAACGGCAGACAATAGATTCGTGCCTTTTTACCTGGGTTACCTGTGCAGACAACATACCACGGCAAGCATGGAGCCCGCTCAGCTCACCGTCACCATATGTCCTCTGGGTGCCGGCAGACGTGGGACTGCATTGCTACACAGCAGCAGCTGCTAACTGCCTTTTGGCGGTAGACGGTGCAGTAGACTGGTAGCTTTCATCGGCGATCTGGGTGCTGGCAGCCGTGGGGCTGCATTGCAACAGCCCCTTGCCTTTTGGCAGTAGATGGTGTATTACGACTGTTAACCGTCCTATTACAAGTTGGGTCATCGCACATTAGCAGAGTCTTCCCCGAGCAGCAGATCGTGCAATAGGCCTGAAGACCATCGTCATACACTAACTGCCAAGCGCCCAGTATTTGCTGCCAAGCACCCAGAAAGATGCCGAGGGCTATCAGTCACGCTGCACCGTCGTCTTAAGATGTAAAAAATAGATTTGCTCTGTATTCATTTGCTTCCCCCTCCCTCTGTCAAATCAACGGCCTGCTAAACCCAGGGTTTTCAGTTTAATCTTTGGGGGGACCATTCTGTGTGACAGGTGTTTGTGTTTCTCCCTGATGCACAGCCACCGTTCTTGATTTTAATTCCCTGTACCTGTACAACATGTCATCACTCGGCCCGCCCTCCCTCCTTCCCCTAGTCTGTCAGATACTACTTTCGCGCCTTTTCTTTGAATTCTGGGTTGAGATCCCAATGCCCGGATGATGCAAAACAGTGTCGCGGGCGGTTCTGGGTACATGTCGTCAGGCCCCTCCCCCTTCGTCACAGCAACGGCAGACAATAGATTCGCGCCTTTTTACCTGGGTTACCTGTGCAGACAACATACCACGGCAAGCATGGAGCCCGCTCAGCTCAGCTAAGCTCACCGTCACCATATGTCCTCTGGGTGCCGGCAGACGTGGGACTGCATTGCTACACAGCAGCAGCTGCTGACTGCCTTTTGGCGGTAGACGGTGTAGCATGAGTGATAGCCGTGGGGCTGGCAGCCGTAGGGCTGCATTGCACCAGCCCCTTGCCCTTTGGTAGGCGATGGTATATTATGATTGGTACCCATCGTCGTCGTACTGGAGTGGCTGTCAATCATGGCCACCTGGGCAGACATGGTATCCGTCATCATCATACTGGAGAGACTATCACTCATGCTGCACCGTCGGCTGCCAGCTTAAGATGTAAAAAATAGATTTGTTCTGTATTCATTTGCTTCCCCTTCCTCCGTGAAATCAACGGCCTGCTAAGCCCAGGGTTTTCAGTTTAATCTTTGGGGGGACCATTCTGTGTGACAGTTGTTTGTGTTTCTCCCTTATGCACAGCCACCTTTCTTGATTTTAATTCCCTGTTCCTGTACCTGTACGCCATGTCGTCACTCGGCCCTCCCTCCCTCCCGCCCGCCCTCCCTCCTTCTCCTGGTCCATCAGATACTAGTTTCGCGCCTTTTTTCTGACCAGGCGCCATAGCTAGCGCTGGGATCATGGAGCCCGCTCAGATCACCGCGGCAATTATGAGCACTATGAACACCACGCGCATTGTCCTGGAGTATATGCAGAGCCAGGACATGCCAAGGCGAAACCCGGACCACCCGAGGAGGCGATTGCAGTGCGGCGAAGAGAGTGATGAGGAAATTGACATGGACATAGACCTCTCACAAGGCACAGGCCCCAGCAATGTGGAAATCATGGTGTCACTGGGGCAGGTTCATGCCGTGGAACGCCGATTCTGGGCCCGGGAAACAAGCACAGACTGGTGGGACCGCATCGTGCTGCAGGTATGGGACGATTCCCAGTGGCTGCGAAACTTTCACATGCGTAAGGGCACTTTCATGGAACTTTGTGACTTGCTTTCCCCTGCCCTGAAATGCCAGGATACCAAGATGAGAGCAGCCATCACAGTTGAGAAGCGAGTGGCGATAGCCCTGTGGAAGCTTGCAACGCCAGACAGCTACCGGTCAGTCGGGAATCAATTTGGAGTGGGCAAATCTACGGTGGGGGCTGCTGTGATCCAATTTGCCAGGGCAATGAAAGACCTGGTGAAATCAAGGGTAGTGACTCTGGGCAACGTGCAGTCAATAGTGGATGGTTTTGCTGAAATGGGATTCCCAAACTGTGGTGGGGCCATAGACGGAACCCATATCCCTATCTTGTCACCGGAGCACCAAGCCACCAACTACGTAAACCGCAAGGGGTACTTTTCAATGCTGCTGCAAGCCCTGGTGGATCACAAGGGACGTTTCACCAACATCAACGTGGGATGACCGGGAAAGGTACATGATGCTCGCGTCTTCAGGAACTCTGCTCTGTTTCGAAATCTGGAGGAAGGGACTTTCTTCCCGGACCAGAAAGTAACCATTGGGGATGTTGAAATGCCTATCGTGATCCTTGGGGACCCAGCCTACCCCTTAATGCCATGGCTCATGAAGCCGTACACAGACAGCCTGGACAGGAGTCAGGACCTGTTCAACTACAGGCTGAGCAAGTGCCGAATGGTGGTGGAATGTGCATTTGGATGTTTAAAAGCGCGCTGGCGCAGCTTACTGACTCGCTCAGACCTCAGCGAAAAGAATATCCCCATTGTTATTGATGCTTGCTGTGCACTCCACAATATCTGTGAGAGTAAGGGGGAGACCTTTATGGCGGGGTGGGAGGTTGAGGCAACTCGCCTGGCCGCTGATTACTTGCAGCCAGACACCAGGGCGGTTAGAGGAGCACAGCAGGGCACGGTGCGCATCAGAGAAGCTTTGAAAACGAGTTTTGTGACTGGCCAGGCTACTGTGTGAAACTTCTGTTTGTTTCTCCTTGATGAACCCTCCAACCCCCCCCGCCCTGACCCGGTTCACTCTACTTCCCTGTAAACCAACCACTCCACCCCACCTTCCCCTCCCGCTTGCAGAGGCAATAAAGTCATTGTTTTTTCACATTCATGCATTCTTTATTAGTTCCTCACAGAATTAGGGGGATAATTGCCAAGGTAGCCTGGGATGGGTGGGGGGGAGGGATGGAAGAGGACACACTGCATTTTAAAACTTTAACTCTTTTTGAAGGCCAGCCTTCTGATGCTTGAGCAATCATCTGGGGTGGAGTGACTGGGTGGATGGAGGCCCCCCGACCGTGTTCTTGGGCGTCTTGGTGAGGAGGCTATGGAACTTGGGGAGGAGGGCTGTTGGTTACACAGGGGCTGTAGCGGCGGTCTCTGCTCCTGCTGCCTTTCCTGCAGCTCAACCATACGCTCGAGCATATCTGTTTGATGCTCCAGCAGACGGAGCATTGACTCTTGCCGTCTGTCTGCAAGCTGACGCCACCTATCGTCTTCAGCCCGCCACTTGCTCTTTTCATCCCGCCATTCAGCCCGCCACCTCTCCTCTCGTTCATATTGTGCTTTTCTCATGTCCGACATTGACTGCCTCCACGCATTCTGCTGTGCTCTATCAGCGTGGGAGGACATCTGCAGCTCCGTGAACATATCGTCCCTCATCCTACGTTTTCTCTTTCTAATGTTCACTAGCCTCTGCGAAGGAGAAACATTTGCAGCTGGTGGAGGAGAAGGGAGAGGTGGTTAAAAAAGACACATTTTAGAGAACAATGGGTACACTCTTTCATTACAAGGTCGCATATTTCGGCTTGCAGGCAGCCATGGTAGGCCACAGTGTTTTGGCTTTTTTAACATTCTTAACATGCGGGAAAGGTTGCAAACAGCAGCGCATTTCCCATATCAAGGATGAATTGGGTTGTCCATTTAAAATGGGTTTTCAATGTAAAAGGAGGGGCTGCGGTTTCCCGGTTAACATGCGGCACAAACACAAGTAAACCACCTCACCCACACACACACATGATTCTCTGGGATGATCACTTCACCCCTCCCCTCCACCGCGTGGTTAACAGCGGGGAACATTTCTGTTCATAAGAGCAGGAACGGGCGCCTCTGAATGTCCCCTTAATAAAATCACCCCATTTCAACCAGGTGACCGTGAATGATATCACTCTCCTGAGGATAACAAAGAGAGATAAGGAATGGATATTGTCTGCCTGCCAGCAAACACCGGGACCATACGCTGCCATGCTTTGTTATGCAATGATTCCAGACTACGTGCTACTGGCCTGGCGTGGTAAAGTGTCCTACCATGGCGGACGGGATAAGGCAGCCCTCCCCAGAAACCTTTTGCAAACGCTTTGGGAGTACATGAAGGAGAGCTTTCTGGAGATGTCCCTGGAGGATTTCTGCTCCATCCCCATACACGTTAACAGACTTTTCCAGTAGATGTACTGGCCGCGATTGCCAGGGCAAATTAATCATTAAACACGCTTGCTTTTAAACCATGTGTAATGTTTGCAAATATTGACAAAGGTACACTCACCAGAGGTCTCCTGAGTGCCCTGAGGGTCTTGGGTGAGTTCGGGGGTTACTGGTTCCAGGTCCAGTGTCACAAACATATCCTGGCTGTTGGGGAAACCGGTTTCTCCGCTTCCTTGCTGCTGTGTGCTACCTACAGTACCTCCATCCTCATCTTCCTCGTTCCCCGAACCGTCTTCCCTGTGTGTTTCTCCAGTGAGAGAGTCATAGCACACGGTTGGGGTAGTGGTGGCTGCACCCCCTAGGATCGCATGCAGCTCCGCGTAGTAGCGGCAAGTTTGCGGCTGTGCCCCGGACCTTCCATTTGCTTCTTTGGCTTTGTGGTAAGCTTGCCGTAGCTCCTTAATTTTCACGCGGCACTGCTGTGTGTCTCTGTTATGGCCTCGGTCCTTCATGGCCTTGGAGATCTTTTCTAATACTTTTCCATTTCTTTTACTGCTACGGAGTTCAGCTATCACTGCTTCATCTCCCCATATGGCGAGCAGATCCCGTACCTCCCGTTCGGTCCATGCTGGAGCTCTTTTGCGATCCTGGGACTCCATCACGGTTACCTGTGCTGATGAGCTCTGCGTGGTCACCTGTGCTCTCCACGCTGAGCAAACAGGAAATGAAATTCAAACATTCGCGGGTCTTTTCCTGTCTACCTGGTCAGTGCATCTGAGTTGAGACTGCTGTCCAGAGCGGTCACAATGAGGCACTGTGGGATAGCTCCCGGAGGCCAATAACGTCGAATTCCGTCCACACTACCCCAATTCCGACCCACAAAGGCCGGTTTTATCACTAATCCCCTCATCGGAGGTGGTGTAAAGAAACCGGTTTAAAGGACCCTTTAAGTCGAAAGAAAGGGCTTTGTCGTGTGGACGTGTCCAGGCTTAATTCGATTTAACGCTGCTAAAGTCGACCTAAACTCGTAGTGTAGACCAGGCCTTAGAAAATTTTGAAAGGGCCTGCCTTGGATACAGCATCACTACAGACTAGTACATGGTAGAGCTGAGGCCGCAGCTCAGTGGACCCTTAGCAGAAATGGCGGCTGAAATGCCTAAGGAACACATGAACAGTTATGAACTTTTTAAAAACAAGGCCAGAATCAGAATGGGGCTAACACCTGAGCATGCTCGTCGGCGGTTCAGAGCCCTAAGGTGGAAACCCGATGTGTCATTTACCCGACATGCCTACCACATTGGGAAAAATTGGTATGCCTGGATATCAGGAGCAAATGTTAAATCTACGGAAGAGTTGCCCTTCCTAATGCAAATGGAGCAGTTTTTAGAGGGTGTTCTTGAGGAAATAGAAAGGTACATCCTAGATGGGAAGCCCAAAACTGTAACCGAGGTGGGGGAGATTGGAGCCAAATGGGTGGAGGTGGCAGAAAAGAAAAAAAAAACTAGTAGCAGTTGGAGCGAATATCAGAAGGGGCAACCTGAAACCAAACCTTACCACGGGGGACAACCCAAGGCCCCACCCACATCCCAAGGGAAACCCCAGACGCCTTCTCACCCCACCACACCAGTCTCCACCAACCAACATCGCCCCGGTGATACCTTAGCAGGGCGATGTTTTAAATGTAATGAACTGGGACATATAAAGGCTCATTGCCCCAAGAACCCCAACCAATTACAGTTCATTACACCACAATCACACCAAAGATCCCCAGACCCAGATGCCTCTCTCATACCTTCGGAGTGAAGGGAAACCTTGAGAGTGGGTGGAAAGAAGGTTATCGCTTGGAGGGACACTGGGGCACAAGTGTCAACTATCCACCAATACCTAGTGGACGCCAAACTCATCAACCCAGAGGTTTCAGTGACAATTCAACCCTTCATGTCACAGTCTGTAAACTTGCCTAAAGCCAAGTTGCATGTCCAGTACAAGGGCTGGTCAGGAATGTGGACTTTTGCAGTCTATGACAATTATCCGATCCCCATGCTGCTGGGGGAAGACTTGGCCAACCATGTGAAGCTAGCCAAGAGGGTGGGAATAGTCACCCGCAACCAGGCTAAGCAAGCTTGCACCCCCATCCCTGTTCGTCCACCAGGGCCCCGTCTGTGTTACCAGAGACCCAGACAAAAGTGGTGGAACCGGATCCCCTGCCAACGACTGCAACAGCTGTAGTGGATCCAATCCCAGAGACCCAGCCAAAGCCAGTCCCAGAACCAGAACTGGCAATGCAACCAGCACCAGAACCATTGTCAGCACTGAGTCCAGTGCTTGCAAACCCATCTACAACTCCAACACCAGAGGGCACTAGCAAGCCTGAACTGGCAGAAGCAGCAGATAACCCTACCCAAGAGGCTCAGCCAGAGCCTGAAATACAACATAGTGCACCAGCGGACAGCAGTTCACAGTCAACGGAAACAACCCCAGCACCTGCATCGCTTCCAGAGGGACCAAGCCCAAGTCCACAGTCCAAGGAGGAACTGATGTCTCCTACAAAGGAAAAAGGGATGGTGGCATGGAAGAGGTGAACTTCTGTGCGACCCTTGGATGTCTGCAGCGACAGCAGATCAAGGAGCTGTGCACAAGCTTTGCACCAATTTTCTCAGCCACTCCAGGACGGACCGAACGGGCATATCACTCCTTTCACACAGGTAATGCTCACCCAATTAGAACCCCACCCTACCGGGAGTCACCTCATGCCCAAACTGCTATACAAAGGGAGATCCAGGACATGCTACAGATGGGTATAATCCGCCCCTCTAATAGTGCATGGGCATCTCCAGTGGTTCTAGTTCCCAAACCAGATGGGGAAATATGCTTTTGCATGGACTACCGTAAGCTAAATGCTGTAACTCGTCCTGACAACTATCCAATGCCATGCACAGATGAGCTATTGGAGAAATTGGGACATGCCCAATTCATCTGTACTTTAGACTTAACCAAAGGGTACTAAAAAGTACCACTAGATGAACCCGCTAAGGAAAGGTCAGCCTTCGTCACCCAGGCAGGGGTGTATGAACTCAATGTACTCCCTTTCAATTTGCAAAATGCACCCGCCACCTTCCAAAGACTTGTAGATGGTCTCCTAGCGGGATTGGGAGAATCTGCAGTTGCCTACCTCGATGATGTGGCCATTTTTTCTGATTCACGGACAGAACACCTGGAGCACCTGAAAAAAGTCTTTGAGTGCATCTGGCAGGCAGGACTAACTGTTAAGGCTAAAAAGTGTCAAATAGGCCAAAACAGAGTGACTTACCTGGGGCACCAGGTGGGTCAAGGAACTATAAATCCCCTACAGGCCAAAGTGGATGCTATCCAAAAGTGGCCGGTTCGAAAGTCAAAGAAACAGGTCCAATCCTTCTTAGGCTTGGCCGGATAGGCGATTTGTACCACACTACAGCCAAATCGCCGCCCCGCTGACAGACCTAACCAGAAAGAAACAGCCAAATGCAGTTCAGTGGACTGATGAGTGTCAAAAGGCCTTTGACCAGCTTAAGGCGACACTCAGGTCTGATCCTGTGCTAAGGGCCCCAGACTTTGACAAACCGTTCCTAGTAACCACAAATGCGTCCGAGCGGGGCGTGGGAGCAGTTTTAATGCAGGAAGGACCGGATCAAGAATTCCATCCTGTCGTGTTTCTCAGCAAGAAACTGTCTGAGAGGGAAAGCCACTGGTCAATCAACGAAAAGGAATGCTACGCCATTGTGTACGCGCTGGAAAAGCTACGCCCATATGTTTGGGGATGACGTTTCCAACTACAAACAGACCATGCTGCGCTACAGTGGCTTCATACCGCCAAGGGGAATAACAAAAAACTTCTTCGGTGGAGTTTAGCTCTCCAAGATTTTCATTTTGAAATACAACACATTTCAGAGGCTTCTAACAAAGTGGCTGATGCACTCTCCCAGGAAAGTTTCCCAGAATCAACTGGTTAAAAATTGTTCTTGGAATGTGGAACATATTGTTAGTTTTTATATAATCAGTAGTATGTCTAAAGGTGCATGTGTCTTATTAACTCTGTTTTCTCCTAGAGCTCCAGGAAGAAATCACAGCCAGTGTGGAACCAGCTGTCCAACACTATCTGTGATTTGTGGGGCGTGTCATAACTATAAAGGGAAGGGTAACAGCTCTCCTGTGTACAGTACTATAAAATCCCTCCTGGCCAGAGACTCCAAAATCCTTTTACCTGTAAAGGGTTAAGAAGCTCAGGTAACCTGGCTGACACCTGACCCAAAGGACCAATAAGGGGACAAGATACTTTCAAATCTTGGCAGGGGGGAAGGCTTTTGTTTGTGCTCTTTGTTTGGGAAGTTGTTCGCTCTTGGGACTAAGAGGGACCAGACATCAATCCAGATTCTCCAAATCTTTCTGAACAAGTCTCTCATATTTCAAACTTGTAAGTAAACAGCCAGGCATGGTGTGTTAGTTTATCTTTGTTTTCTCAACTTGTAAATGTACCTTTTGCTAGAGTGTTTATCTCTGTTTGCTGTACTTTGAACCTAAAGCTAGAGGGGCGTCCTCTGAGCTCTTTATGTTTGATTATCCTGTAAAGTTATTTTCCATCCTGATTTTACAGAGATGATTTTTACCTTTTTCTTTAATTAAAAGCCTTCTTTTTAAGAACCTGATTGATTTTTCCTTGTTTTTAGATCCAAGGCGGTTGGATCTTGATCCAACAGGAGTTAGTGGGAGGAAGGAGGGGGGATGGTTAATTTCTCCTTGTTTTAAGATCCAAGGGGTTTGGATCTGTATTCACCAGGGAATTGGTGAAGGTCTCTCAAGGCTTCCCAGGGAAGGGAATTAGCTTTGGGAGTGGTGGCAGCGGACCAGATCTAAGCTGGTAGTTAAGCTTAGAAGTTTTCATGCAGGCCCCCACATTTGTACCCTAAAGTTCAGAGTGGGGAAGCAGCCTTGACAATGGAGATATAGTGAATTTGACCCAATTACTTTCAGTTGGCTATTTGTAATTTACACCAGTTGACCTGAAGCCCTTCGTACACTCTTGTTGTCTAATTACCATGGTTGTATCATTAACTTGTTTGTCTTGGAGCCAGAGCATGAACCTTGCTGTGCAGTCCTATGGGAATAAGACGGCACAAGGGGAGCAGGAATTGGGTGGGCAGGGGTGGGGAGTGGGTGTAGCCTTGGCTTGATACCTCCTCACTATCTCCAACCAACTGGCGAGCACAGCTGAGCCAACACAAAGGAGAGACGTAATCTGCAGCAGGAAAAGTATTTACACTTGAGTAAGAGCTCAGTGTAAGTAAGGCTCTGCTCTGAGTAAGTAAGTGCTCAGCTCTGTGATTGAGTGCTCTGCTCTGAGTAATAAGGAGCAGAGATCGGATTATGACCGAGTCAGAATTCAGTCCCTGCTTTTCTCCTCGGGTAACACAACTGCACACTGTCCCTTTAGTGCTGATATAAAAAAATAATAGGGATTGTTCAGGGGAAATAATTTTTGTTTGTTTTTGTTTTTCCAAAAAAAAATCTGTTTTCGTGGAAAATAATCCAATATATCCTTTTTGCTTCAATGAAAAAAAAAGAAACATGAACATTTTTTGTTTTCAACATGGTTTTTGTTTTTGCTTGTTTTTTTTTCTCCTTTGTTATCCCTCTTTACTATTTGCATTCCTTTTTCCATGGCAAAACAACAACATAAAAGAAAACAAAAACAAAGTAGCAAAACAAAACAAACATCATAGGACCTAATCACATCAGCCACACCATCAGAGGCTCATTCACCTGCACATCTACCAATGTGATATATGCCGTCATGTGCCAGCAATGCCCCTCTGCCATGTACATTGGCCAAACTGGACAGTCTCTATGCAAAAGAATAAATGGACACAAATCAGACATCAAGAATTGTAACACTCAAAAACAGTAGGAGAGCACTTCAATCTCCCTGAACACTCAATAACAGACTTAAAAGTGGCCATTCTTCAAAAAAGCTTCAAAAACAGATTTCAACAAGAAACTGCAGAGCTGGAATTAAGTTGGAAACTTGGCACCATCAAATTAAGCCTGAATAAAGTAATTTTCCCTCTGTTGATACTCACACCTTCTTGTCAACTCTTGAGAATGGGCCACATCCATTGTGATTGAATTGGCCTCGTTCGCACTGACCCCCGCACTTGGTAAGGCAACTCTCATCTTTTCATGTGCTGTATATTGATACCTGCCTACTGTATTTTCCACCGCATGCATCTGATGAAGTAGGTTATAGCTCACGAAAGCTTATGCTCTAATAAATTTGTTAGTCTCTAAGGTGCCACAAGGACTCCTTGTTGTTGTTTTTTTTTAACAAACTCTGTTTTTTTAAAATACTGCAAAATATTGAGTTTGGCACTTTTTTTTAATTGAAAAATTGGGGAAAAATGTTTTCCCAAGAAATTTTTATTTCCAGAATGCCAATTGTGTTTAAATTTAAAAAAAAAAAATCAACCAGTCAATACCCTTTACTCAGGGCACATTGTTAGATTGCACTGTAGTTCTCCAATGGGTGTAGCAAGATCGAGTTATTATAACAAAGGTGTCAGTGTGGCTCAGTAAGATGGTCTAAGAAAGAGGGATTTGTGCTAAGGCCCTGGACCAGGATGTAGGCTTACATATAATACTTCAACTTCAGACCAGTAAAGAGATTCTACTGTTAGCTGGGAATACTAATGGGTGAAACATTAAATTAAAGATCTTTGAAGGGGAAGCTAATAAATCCTTTGCCAGAAATGTTTATTTTTCTAGCCAAGAAATTGATAATGGCAGGTTTAACTGATTGTGGGGAGGAATAGCTCAGTGGTTTGAGCATTAGTCTGCTAAACCCAGGCTTGTGAGTTCAATCCTTGAAGGGGCCACTTAGGGGTCTAGGGCAAAAAATGGTACTTGGTCCTGCTAGTGAAGGCAGGGGGCTGTACACAATGACCTTTCAGGGTCCCTGCCAGTTCTAGGAGATAGAATATCTCCATTAATTTAAAGGTCCACCCATGTAGTTCTGTGCTATGCATTTTTAAAATAAATTCCTTTAAAAAAGGAAACAGTGTTTAGCAATTGAAATGGGAGAGAACCCCTGTGTTTTGCAGAGCCACAAGGTACACTAACCACTGCTTTTTTTTGGTTTGTATGGTGCTGAAGACCCTGTTGATGCTTAACAATTAGCAATATTAGGTCACATAAGTTGAATTTCATTTGTTGAAAGAACAAAATATTTGAAGAAAGTGGCAAGATGGATGGTAAAAGTGTGAGCCACATAAAACACAAAATAAGCCCCTTTTTTGATCTTTCTTGTAGCATCGTCAGGGCAGAAATGTTCAATAGTAAATACACATTCTGAATAAATGTAAAACATGAAGGATGAAATATAAACCTATCCACTTTAGAAGGTTTACCTACTCTGGATTTGCATACAAATTTATGCATTCCAAATGATATCATTAATTCTTAAACCATAATTGAGTGCAATGAGTTAGGTATTCAGTGATTAAAAAAAAAAAAAAAGCATCTTAGATCCCTGTTTTAGTGGTGTTTTATTACATTGCATATATTATTTATACAAGGGATTAAAAAATGTATTAAAATAGAAATGCCTCCCTAATAGCTATTGCTTTGTGAGCACTGCCCTGCATTAGTACAATCGATTTTCACATCATTTTCATGCTTCTGCAGTAGGTCTACCCTACTTTAAATGCACAGATTTGCTATGTGGATAGAATATTGTCGCCAAGCATAAGACAGCAACTAGATTTATTGGGACTCTGAAAGTAGAGGTTAAAACTCTTCAAGTCTCTTCCCTACGTGACTATTTTCTTCCTAGGTCCGAGCTATCTCTAACTCTTCCAGGGTTCTCTCTTGAATCTGGAGGAGAAGTTCACTGCAATGTTACCAAGCAGTAGCTAATCCATTACTCATGGTATGTTCTTTGAGTACTGATTGCACAATGTCATTTTCTCCATGTATTGGGGATGCTTCACTTGTCACAGGCCCTTGAAAGGAGTCAGCTTTCATCAATGGATCCTGACAACAAGGAAAGAATGAATCACCTGAAGGAAGCATAGGGCATAGCATTTCAAAAGTGATCTCTGAAGACTGATTATTCCTCATCCTTGACACTGTGCCAGGGGCAAGATACATTGAACATTTGGGATGTAATGGAGCCTACAAATCATTAGTTGCCTAGGGTCCCACACAGGCCACAGGAGGATAGCATGGTTGGCTTTTGTTCAGTTTTTATTATATGTTGTAAACTTTTGACTGTTCTGGTATGTGTTGTCATTGTTGTGTCAAGATTGGGCCCTGACAGGACGTCTGACTTGATAGAGATAAAAAACGCTCCATTGAAGCTAACAGAAAAGAATAGGAATAAGGCTGTTGTGGGACCTTTACCAGTCAAACATGGGCTTTGGTACCTGTGCCATATGGAACCAAAATACAGGGCAATTGGCAAGTATAAAACCATACCAGAAACAACTATCCTTTGGTCCCATGTTAAGAACTGGTGTAATAGAGAACTGCTAGCAGTTTCCAGTAAACCATAAGCCATATGTTATGAAATTCACTTTCTTGTTTAAAAAAAGAAGTGTTTGTCCTGAAATATGTTCCACTACTCTCAGCTTGATTGTTGTTTTTATTATGGAAACCAATTTAAATGATACTTTTGACGCGAAGAGAAAACAACAAAAGGCTAGTTATCAAGCTCAAGATAAACTACCCCTTTGTTATTTTAATATTGAAGATGTTTGCTTGACAACATATTTTTAATCTTTCTCGGTGGCTCAGAAGACTATGGTTTAGAACAATGTCATTCCTTTCTGAAACAGCATTATCAATGATAACAGCCAATCTACCCTGTTGAGCAGGAATCAAGCTGGTTTTATTTTCTTCCTTTTCAAAGATATTTTCTCCTTGTAAAAGCTAAAACAGGCAACTATAACAGTATTATCTCAGCTACGGTAAATCCTAATCAAAGTAGCAGAATACCAAAGGGACTGAATGGCCCCAAAACATACTTCAAGTTGAATTTACAGATTTGTTAGTGGTACGGTGCCCACTTTTAGATGAAAAGATGTGGCCCACCAGAAAGTGGCAAAGAGCTCTTTGAAGAAGTTTCATAAACAACAGGATTCCCTAGTTGTGTGTTAGAGTGCTGCCAAGGCAAATAAAACATAAAAATCCAGTTATCATCTGAACCAAATGAGCACATCCAAAAGACTCCTGGACCAGTGAGAGTCACAAAGCCCTCTAACTACAGACAGTTGAATCTGCAGGATGTAAAACAGCATGAGTTTAAAAACTCATTTTTCCCCCTGAATATTTGAAGTCCAAAGATATTTTTCTAGCACAGACATGCTGTTCTAAAAGTTATGTTATTTTAATAGTATTATTTCTTATTTTCCTTATGATAGTAGTTGGCTACAATTTTGTAAAACAATCTACAGTCTCTGTACTACCCCTGCTATTCACCTTCAGTACCATTGAGGAGGAAAGAGCATATTATTTATCTAAATGACATTTGTAAATCTTTGCAATCACTTAGCAACTCGACCAGTATTTATAGATTTCTTATTGAACATACACAAGTAGGTCATTTTAATATATAGGAAGAGAAGTAATATTTCACAGATTAAAGTTGCAGATCTTTTTGATCCTGACATAGTATAAAGCCTTTTCAAACAACTGACATTTCCACTGAGTCAATTATTTATACTTCTGTGGTCTTTGGAATTTATAAATTGTTCAGAAGGCAATAATTTCCTCACATGGTGTTTAGCTTTTGAAAAACAAAAATGTGAAACACCCAAGTATGTTTAGCACTATAGCAACAACATAATAGGCATAGATGATAAACAAGGAGGGAAATTTCTATTAGCAGACATTATGGAATCACAAAACAATATTGATTTGAAAGACCTACTATATGAGATAGTCTAGCCACCTGCCAATGCAGGACTGTTCCCTATAGCTTAGATTGAAGTGACCCTAGTAAATGTGCTTCCACCAAATTCCTTGCATCTGCACAGTTTAATGAATCAGACCATTTGTATATTTTTTTCCCGATAGCTTACAGTTTCCTTTGTTTCGTGTCCCCAAATGTATCCCTTGGTACCACATGAAACAATGCCTCACACTCCTTGAAGCTACACCCTTCTAATAGTTGAATCTATGCAATATACCATGTCTCCCACATTGATAATAAAGGATTATTGAAATATGAGATTATAAAACAAGAAAAATTACACTGATAAGAAAAGGACCACGCTGTAATTCTGAAATTGATTTGCTACAGCTTCCTTGTTCCTGCAAGCAATTAAAAAGCCGCAGTGCCAGAAAGTAGCAAGGCTAAAACCAATGTGATATCAGAATAAGTCAGCGTAGAGGCTTTCCTCCAAATGAGATAACAACACTAAAATCAAGCAGTGATTTAAATGCCACAAAATGGAAACAAACCAAAACATTCTGTCACAGATGCAATAATAGATTTACGTATGTGGTAGTCACAGGAATTTGTGTAGTGCTCCGAGGGAACATTGCCTTGTAAAGTCAAATAAGGATAGGGTGAAAAAGGAAAAGGAAGGGGAAAAAAGGTTATAATGCGAGGATGTGGATGATGCTGATGACTGGATTGGGAAGAAGAATGTGTTACATGAAGAAACAAACGGCACGGTGTAAGGTACTTCAACACAAGTAGCAGAATCCTGTGTTTGTCTAGTCTAGTCTTGACTCTGTGCCCATCACTGAAGTATCTTGGTAGAGCATGACATTATTATCTGCTCCTAAGTGTACATGTGGTATATTCAGCCAGCGCTTGATTTTGCTACTCTTATTTAAACCGATGAGCACTTACCATGAGTAGTCCCATTGAGGTAAACATTGGAATTCTGTGCTATGTTTCTAGCACATGGATTTGTTACAATTGCTGGTATGAAGACCACAAACTTGACTCTAGCTGCTCCTGCATTTTTTCTCTTTACTCAGGCTGTATCCGGCATTGCACCACTCACTGTGATACAACTGCATGCACCTTTGACCATTTTAACTATACCAATGTGGTTACAGAAATACCCTCCCCAACCCCACCCCCTCTCAGGTACACACAGTTGTATCCATATAGCTTATTTCCATACAGAAAGGGGAATAAACTCTACTTGCATAAAGCATCTTTGTACCAGTATAATTGTGTCCATAATAGGGGATGTACTAGTACAACTATATCAGTACAAAAATCACACCCCTAACCAACATTGTTACAGCGGTACAAAAACTATGTGTAGACATTGCCTAAATGAAAGGAAGAAACAGTGACATTTCTGTTATCCCCCATAAATTCCTCTCCCTTGATAAACATCAGCACACTTGCAAAACTCAGACATCACCTAGGATGGGATGTGAAATCTAATTAATGCCCCTTGTAATGTCCTTGAACTCTTCCTTGGGTTAGTGTGAAATCCTTGCTTGAAATGTGGAGGGCAGAATGACATTTACTTTAAGTATTTATTTGTGCAGATGTTGAAAGTCTAGAACAAAAATTTTACTTAATAGGTGGTTACAGTGTGCTGTTGTTGATGCATATGGTACTTTCCTCAATGATGTGAATCTATTTACCCACTGCTTGCTTGGGGGGAGAAGAGGAAGAAGGTAAGGGAGGATTGTCTTCCTAAAACGAAAAATGGAGGTGGAGAGAATTCAAATAGTCAGCCAACCATCAAAGTATTTGTAAAACAGAAAAACAAAAATCATGTTGCAAATGAGCCCAGAACTGTCAGACATTTACTTCAAAACAAGCAAAATGCAGTATGTCCAAGAGGAAGGAATCCAACTGGGGAAAAGAAAAGAAAAGAAAATTAATGTGCTGCTACTTAAAGCAGTGACTGCATCTCTATTATGTTACATCCAAAACCATCAGGCTAAAAGAGCATTACTTCAAAGTCAAGCACTCAAAAATTAGGAAATACCGAATTAAGATAGCTGGGCAGTCTTGATTCAGCTCTGTTGTGCATATATGTTATGCTACAGTCTTTAATTACATGAACACAAACTTTTTTTCTCCACTTGAGCTAAAGGAGTAACTGGTAGCAGTGGGAGGTTGTTATCTTATGTATAGACCTGCCACTTCTTCTTAGCATAAGCACAAAGTGCCTCAGGTGGCACATGACCAGGATTATAACCCAATTTGGGCTGCTGGTTGGATCATTAGCTTCCCCGGCTTGGGACGGGTTCTGGCGGGGAGTGTGGTGTGAATGCTTATCCATGTCCCCACCTGCCACTAAAGTGGGATGAGACTGTGACTTTGCCAGTGGGTTTCCCTGTGTGACCGTTCTTGTCAACAGAATGGACTCGATGGAAGGCACTGGATGTTACACTTTTGACTGCGCATATCTAACGATCTGGAAGTACAGTTTGGGATTGCCTTCTGTATTGCTTCCCACATGGCAATTGGCTTTGCAACCACAATTTTGGCTCAAATACAAACTTCAAAAAATCAATTTTGATAATTTCAAAATGCCATCTGAATTTGAACTTCTTAAAGAGACCAAATTATGCTGGAGTTTTCAATTAGGGTTAGTAAGAAAAATATATAAATGCCTAATGTGAACCTCCTGGCGGAATGCAATATCATATGATGTAATTCATCATTGTACAAATGTATATCAGAAAGTTCTCCAGGGAACCACGAGTTATATCTTTCCATTCAAAGAGCCAGAACAAAGGAAAGTAATAATAATACATAGTAAC
The DNA here is from genome assembly GCF_027887155.1 of Malaclemys terrapin pileata. Taxonomy (NCBI): domain Eukaryota; kingdom Metazoa; phylum Chordata; order Testudines; family Emydidae; genus Malaclemys; species Malaclemys terrapin. Next base: position 288,642,651 of record NC_071505.1, on the reverse strand, counting down.
ATGTATATAGAACATGTTACAAACATTTATTTTGATGTATTTAGTGCCCAAAATGTGATGTTGTAGATGCTTTTCAGCCATGTAAGAATACAGATCTGTTCCTTGAAGAGATTACATCTTAGGACCAGCTCCTTCTACTGGTATAATTCCAATGGGACATAACTGAGCCCTAAAGTGACAAAATACAGATGTTGATTGAGCAAAAGTGCAATATTAAGTGATTAGATGTATATAAAATGTAGAACTAACAAGATGCTACCCAAATCATATATATATATATATATATATATATATATATATTTATACCGTCCCCTCCTTCTCTGATTCTTTCCATTTGTCCCTGAGCCGTTTTCTCTCCATTGTTTATACTTATTCCACCTCCCATTCTCATTGACTTCACTTCCTCTTTTTCCTCCACCTCTTCCAATAGATCCTGATGGAGTGTGAAGGAAAGAATTTCACAACACTCCTATGAAGTAAGTGAATATTATTAACTTGAGTTTGAAGATAGACAACCTTACTTATTTAGGGTATGTCTACACTACGAAATTAGGTCGAATTTATAGAAGCCGGTTTTATAGAAATCAGTTTTATACAGTTGATTATGTGTGTCCCCACATAAAATGCTCTAAGTGCATTAAGTCGGCGGACCACATCCACAGTACCGAGGCTAGCATCGACTTCCGAAACGTTGCACTGTGGGTAGCTATCCCACAGTTCCCGCAGTCTCCGCCGCCCATTGGAATTCTGGGTTGAGATCCCAATGCCTGATGATGCAAAAACAGTGTTGCGGGGGGTTCTGGGTACATGTCGTCAGACCCCTTCCCCTCCATCAGAGCAATGGCAGACAATCGATTCACGCCTTTTTACCTGGGTTACCTGTGCAGACAACATACCACGGCAAGTATGGAACCCGCTCAGCTCAGCTCAGCTCACCATCACCATATGTCATCTGGGTGCCGGCAGATGTGGTACTGCATTGCTACACAGCAGCAGCTAATTGCCTTTTGGCAGTAGATGGTGCAGTATGACTGGTAGCCTTCATCGGCGATCTGGGTGCTGGCAGACGTGGGGCTGCATTGCTATACAGCAGCAGCTCCTTGCCTTTTGGCAGTGGCTGGTATATTACAACTGGCATCCGTCGTCGTCGTACTCTTCAGTGAGTTCAGTCAGAGGCACCTGGGCAGACATGTTTTGTCTCCTGGAGACTCAGTCCTGCCAGCAGTCCTATTGAACCGTCTTGATGATGATGGCTAGCAGTCGTAATACAGCATCTTCTGCCAAGCACCCAGAAGATGCCGATGGCTGTCAGTCATGCTGCACTGTCTGCTGCCAGCTTAAGATGTAGAAAATAGATGGACCAGATTTGTACTGTATTCATTTGCTTCCCCCTCCCTTAGTGAAATCAACGGCCTGCTAAACCCAGGGTTTTGAGTTCAATCTTTTGGGGGGGCCATTCTGTGTGACAGTTGTTTGTGTTTCTCCCTGATGCACAGCCACCTTTGTTGATTTTAATTCCCTGTAAGCCATGTCGTCACTCACCCCTCCCTCCCTCTGTCAGACAATAGTTTCGCGCCTTTTTTCAGCCCAGATGCCATAGCACTGGGATCATGGAGCCCACTCAGATCACCGCGGCAATTATGAGCACTATGAACACCATGCACATTGTCCTGGAGTATATGCAGAGCCAGAACATGCCAAAGCAAAACCAGGTGAGGAGGCCATTGCGGCGATTGCAGAGCGGCGACGAGAGTGATGAGGAAATTGACATGGACACAGACCTCTCACAAAGTACAGGCCCCAGCAATGTGCAAATCATGGTGTTACTGGGGCAGGTTCATGCCGTGGAACGCCGATTCTGGGCCTGGGAAACAAGCACAGACTGGTGGAACCGCATCGTGTTGCAGGTGTGGGACAATTCCTAGTGGCTGCAAAACTTTCGCATGAATAAGGGCACTTTTATGGAATTTTTTGACTTGCTTTCCCCTGCCCTGAAGCGCTAGAATACCAGGATGAGAGCAGCCTTCACAGTTGAGAAGCGAGTAGCGATAGTCCTGTGGAAGCTTGCAACGCCAGACAGCTACCGGTCAGTCGGGAATCAATTTGGAGTGGGCAAATCTACTGTGGGGACTCCTGTGATCCAAGTAGCCAACGCAATCAAAGACCTGCTGATATCAAGGGTAGTGACTCTGGGAAACATGCAGGTCATAGTGGATGGCTTTGCTGCAATGGGATTCCCAAACTGTGGTGGGGCGATAGACGGAACCCATATCCCTATCTTGTCACCGGAGCACCAAGCCACCGAGTACGTAAACTGCAAGGGGTACTTTTCAATGCTGCTGCAAGCCCTGGTGGATCACAAGGGACGTTTCACTAACATCAACGTGGAATGGCCGGGAAAGGTACATGATGCTCGCGTCTTCAGGAACTCTGGTCTGTTTCAAAAGCTGGAGGAAGGGACTTTCTTCCCGGACCAGAAAATAACCGTTGTGGGTGTTGAAATGCCTATCATTATCCTTGGGGACCCAGCCTACTCCTTAATGCCATGGCTCATGAAGCCGTACACAGGCAGCCTGGACAGTAATCAGGACCTGTTCAACTATAGGCTGAGCAAGTGCCGAATAGTGGTAGAATGTGCATTTGAACGTTTAAAAGCGCGCTGGCGCAGTATACTGACTCGGATAGACCACAGCGAAGCCAATATTCCAATTGTTATTGTTGCTTGCTGTGCACGCCACAATATCTGTGAGAGTAAGGGGGAGACATTTATGGCAGGGTGGGAGGTTGAGGCAAATCGCCTGGCCACTGATTACGTGCAGCCAGACACCAGGGCGGTTAGAAGAGTACAGCAGGGCATGGTGCGCATCAGAGAAGCTTTGAAAACGAGTTTTGTGACTGGCCAGGCTACGGTGTGAAACTTCTGTTTGTTTCTCCTTGATGTGTTTGGCCATCAGCTCCCCACCCCCATCTGCAGCGTTGGTACGTTCCGAGCGGAGCGGGAAGGGACGAGTGGCAGTTGGCCGAGAGCAGGTGGAGGGAGGGGGCTGGGGACGTGGCCTGAGCACACCCTCTGGCGCTGGGGGGGAGGGGGGCGGGGTCCAGGCAAGCACGGGGGAGGGACTTGTTGTTTGTTTTGCTCTCCCCCCCCGCGGCCCGATATTTCACTTCTGTCATCTGGTCACCCTACTTCCCTGTAAACTAACCACCCTCCCCTCCCCACTTCGAGCACCGCTTGCAGAGGCAATAAAGTCATTGATACTTCACATTCATGCATTCTTTATTAATTCATCACACATCTAGGGGGATAACTGCCAAAGTAGCCTGGAGGGGTGGGGGAGGAGGGAAGGAAAAGGACACACTGCAGTTTAAAACTTTAAAACTTTAACACTTTTTGAAGGCCAGCCTTCTGATGCTTGGGCAATCATCTGGGGTGGAGTGGTTCGGTGGCCAGAGGCCCTCCCGACCGTGCTCTTGGGCGTCTGGGTGAGGAAGCTATGGAACTTGGGGAGGAGGGCAGTTGGTTACACAGGGGCTGTAGCAACGGTCTCTGTTCGTGCTGCCTTTCCTGCAGCTCAACCATATGCTGGAGCATTTCAGTTTGATGCTCCAGCAGCCGGAGCATCGACTCTTGCCTTCTGTCAGCAAGCTGATGCCACCTATCCTCTTCAGCCCACCACTTGCTCTCTTCAGTCCGCGATTCAGCCCGCCACCTCTCCTCTCATTCATATTGTGCTTTTTTGCACTCTGACATTGACTGCCTCCACGCATTCTGCAGTGCTCTGTCAGCGTGGGAGGACATCTTGAGCTCCGAGAACATATCATCTCGAGTCCGCCATTTTCTCCTTCTAATCTTCACTAGCCTCTGCGAAGGAGAAACATTTGAAGCTGGTGGAGGAGAAGGGAGAGGTGGTTAAAAAAGACACATTTTAGAGAACAATGGGTACACTCTTTCATGTTAAATTTTGCTGTTCATATTACACAGCACATGTGCTTTCGTTACAAGATCACATTTTTCCTCTTATATTGAGGGCCTGCTGGTTTGGTGTGAGAGATCACTCACACAGTGTCAGGCAACAGAATTCGGCTTGCAGGCAGCCATGGTAAGCCACAGTCTTTTGGCTTTTTTAACCTTCATAACATGTGGGAATGGTTTCAAACAGCAGCGCCCTCATTTCCCATACCAAGCACCCATTGGGTTGGCAATTTAAAATGGGTTTGCAATGTAAAAGGAGGGGCTGCAGTTTCTGGGTTAACATGTAGCACAAACCCAACTACCCCCCCCCACACACACACACCCAGTTCTCTGGGATGATCACTTCACCTCTCCCCCCCACCGCGTGGCTAACAGCGGGGAACATTTCTGTTCAGCCGAGCAGGAACGGGCACCTCTGAATGTCCCCTTAATAAAATCACCCCATTTCAACTAGGTGACCATGAATGATATTGTCTGCATGCCAGCAAACACTGGGACCATACGCTGCCATGCTTTGTTATGCAATGATTCCAGACTACGTGCTACTGGCCTGGTGTGGTAAAGTGTCCTACCATGGCGGACGGGATAAGGCAGCCCTCCCCAGAAACCTTTTGCAAAGGCTTTGGGAGTACATGAAGGAGAGCTTTCTGGAGATGTCCCTGGAGGATTTCCACTCCACCCCCATACACGTTAACAGACTTTTCCAGTAGCTGTACTCGCCGCGATTGCCAGGGCAAATTAATCATTAATCATTAAACATGCTTGCTTTTAAACCATGTGTAATATTTACAAAGGTACACTCACCAGAGGTCCCTTGTGCGCCCTCAGAGTCTGGGAGCATGCCTTGGGTGAGTTCGGGGGTTACTGGTTCCAGGTCCAGGGTGATAAACATATCCTGGCTGTTGGGGAAACCGGTTTCTCCGCTTCCTTGCTGTGAGCTATCTTCATTGTCTTCATCATCATCTTCCTCGTACCCCGAACCCGCTTCTCTGTTGCATGATTCTCCATTGATGGAGTCAAAGCACGTGGTTGGGGTAGTGGTGGCTGCACCCCCTAGCATGGCATGCAGCTCCGCATAGAAGCGGCATGTTTGCGGCTGTGCCCCGGACCTTCCGTTTGCCTCTCTGGCTTTATGGTAGGCTTGCCTTAGCTCCTTAATTTTCACGCGGCACTGCTGTGCGTCCCTGTTATGGCCTCTGTCCTTCATGGCCTTGGAGACTTTTTCTCATATTTTGCTATTTCGTTTACTGCTACGGAGTTCAGCTAGCACTGATTTGTCTCCCCATATGGCGAGCAGATCCCGTACCTCCCGTTCGGTCCATGCTGGAGCTCTTTTGCGATCCTGGGACTCCATCATGGTTACCTGTGCTGATGAGCTCTGCGTGGTCACCTGTGCTCTCCACACTGGGCAAACAGGAAATGAAATTCAAAAGTTCGCGGGGCTTTTCCTGTCTACCTGGTCAGTGCATCTGAGTTGAGAGTGCTGTCCAGAGCAGTCACAATGAAGCACTGTGAGATAGCTCCCAGAGGCCAATAACATCAAATTCTGTCCACACTACCCCAAATCCGACCCGCAAAGGCCGATTTCAGTGCTAATCCCCTCGTCGGAGGTGGAGTAAAGAAATCGGTTTAAAGGGCCTTTTAAGTCGAAAAAAGGGCTTCGTCGTGTGGACGTGTCCAGGCTTAATTCGATTTAACGCTGCTAAATTCGACCTAAACTCGTAGTGTAGACCAGGCCTTAATCAGAGAAGTTAAGTGTACAGATCATAACTTAAAGTCAGTGTGGAGTCTGACTGAGAACTCAGGACTAAAATTACTCTTACCTTGTATGAGCCATTCATACTGTAAGAATGATAGCTGAACCATTCCTTCCAGGATTTCACAGGAACTTCTTAGTAACCACTGTCACAGTTCAGGTTAACTGGACCTGTATTCTCCCCCACCCCACCCCTTGTAGTCTGGCAACAGCACTTACTTTTAGGTTTCCAGTTCCTCAGCAATTTCCTCTCTTGGGTGGAGACATGCATCTTTCTCCGTCCTGACCGGGGTACTTCCTGGCTGCACAGTTTCGAACCAACACTGTGAATCCCCCAGCAAGTGAGACTATCTCAGGTGGCCTGCTTTGCCATTCTTCTTCAGAGGCTATAAACAGCCTAATTACCCACAGTTAAAGTTACCACACAGCTCTTTCTAAGCAAGCACATTTATTCTTAAGGTAAAAGTATTACAGAGAAAACATATTAAAAACAATAAATGAATCTACATAAATGCTAATAAGCTTTCCAGAGATCACTCCAGCTTCAACAAGGGTTCTGGCAGTTGATATGGCCTTCTAACCCCATCAAGGGGTTTTTGTGAGGTTACAAGTTCATAGCTACCTTGGCTCAGAACAAGTTTAATCCTTCCTTTATACACCATTGGCCTTTGACCTGGGAATAGTAATTTGTAGACTATGGGTTTCTCCTCTGGGCATAGCTTCAAAAGGCTGGATTTTTGCATAACTGGAGCAGTTACATCTGCATCCCCCCCCATAAATGTTTGGGAAACACATTTAACTTTAAAAGTCCTTTGAAGCTCATAATACCTCTCAGGGTTTACATTAGTAAAGTCTCCTCCCTGGAGATGTTACATATAATCACACAATAATACATAAATATTTGCGTTTTTATACAATGAACCCCTAAGATACTCAAAACTTAATTCAATAACATTTGTCCATGGTACTGCAGGAAACTGTTGCATTTGTCACAACCACATTCTAGAATACAAAGTGAATCCCCACAATCCCCAGCATACAGTTGCTAGAGTTTAGTGAGCTCTGTATGTTGTTGATCAAGCTGATATAGCATTTTATGTCTCTGTGATGGGTGGGACAAGGTGTTTTCTCTCTTCTTGGAGGCCATAATGAATTCATACACAGTGCCCCTGCCTTCTGATCCACGCCCTTTCAAAGACATTGATGGTAGGATTGGCTGCCCAGGGGAGGTGAATCCTTGGCCCCAGTATGGTGCAGGAAGGGAGACAGTCTACTACCCCATCTGCAGATGACAAAAAGCAGATAGGGAGGGGGGGTAAATGGGTAGGAAGTGGAGACCAGTATTTATAGGATTATTAGCTCAGGGTTGTTGGTTTTTTTTAAACTTTTGAGGCAATTGGCTGATGTTTGAAGTCACAAAATGGCACTCAGAGTACCATGATATGGAGTGCAGTACTTTTCATACAGCTTTTATACCTGACTCTTGATTTGTGTTCAGACTACAAGTCTCTCCTATAACAAACTTTTCAGGTTGCATTGTGCTTATCAGATTTGAGTCGCTTCTACAAATAGGACTCTTTATCTTCTAATCTTCTGTACCAGCCAAGAAATGTGACCCTTCTTTAGATTCCTTGCCTAGCCTGCCTGCTGGCCCTACTGTTGACAAGCTTGCTTAAATTACATTTTCTTTCATTGGGAAAGTAATACATTGCTTATATAAAGTCTGTGACTGAAGCCCAGTGCATTGGAGCAGCACAGCAGCACAGTGAAGCAATCACAGATAAAAACAGGACATATTTGTAAACAGGTTGTGAGTATCTTGCTTTTCATTCACCTGTGGCCTTAAATATAAAGCCAAAGGGACAGATATTAACCATTCTGTATTTGCTTCATGAATATTTCCATCCCAACCCCCCCCCATATCTTACCATATCTCTGTGTTTACAAGCCACAACTTCTATTAAATTGAAATCACTTTCCCCTGTGGCCAGCAAGGCAAAGGTGTGACTACCAACCCATGCAAGGGGACATTACTAAAACGAGGACAAGATTTGAAAAAGAATGTATGCTATTTGGGAAGGACAACATTTTATCATATCCACAGCCCAGCAGCTCTTACTGAAAACCATAGCAACATTGTATTTGAAGAATATTTTGAAATTTGAACAAAGTCATTTAGTCCAAGTCTAAACAATGTGGGGCCATATCTTCCTCTCTGTGGATTATTCATGTCTTGGGGATTAGCCACTTCTCAAGTCTGTTTGTGGAGTTTGTTTGCCTTTCATATGTCACCAGAGAGGTGGGGTTTTGTTTCTTTCCCATCCATTTGGCCCCAAAATTCACACCTCTTTGTGGATCAGCAAGAACAAGGTTATCAGAGCAGAGACACTGTACCGCTGTGCTGCTATTACCCGACACAGAGTATAGTGTTTTAGTCATGCTGTCATGTCCTCTCCACCTGACAGGTATCCTGAAATAGAGAAGGCAGTTTCACTGAGTAGGCTGAGAGCCCACACAAGTTAGTGATCAAAGACCTAATCATCTTGTCCCACAATGTGATAGAGATTCCCTCAGATCATTGTGTCAGGGCACAGGGTTTGCCTCTTTATAATAATATAATATATGGAGATATACCTATCTCATAGAAGTGGAAGGACCCCAAAAGGTCATTGAGTCCAGCCCCCTGCCTTCACTAGCAGGACCAAGTACTGATTTTTGCCCCAGATCCCTAATTGGCCCTCTTAAGGATTGAACTCATGACCTTGGGTTTAGTAGGCCAATGCTCAAACCACTGAGCTATCCCTCCCTCTTTAGTCCCCCTAGAAGAGGCCACATGATCTGTCTTGAACCTTGAAGATCTGCAGGTCTACCTGCACAGCTTTACGACCCTGACTACCCCCAGGGATCCATTGGAACTGCGATCTCATGGACTCCTCCAGGCCTCAGGGACAACCTTAAAAGGCAAAACTGCTATTTTATTTAGAGTGTGTATAGTCATCTAGCCAAGTGATGGCATCTTCAGTGGCATGATGCAGTTCTTCTAGGCCATCACTGAACCTAGTCAGCAAGCATTCATCGACAGTGTGCGTCATCATCTGTGTTGTGCCGCAGCTGCACAAAGATCTGTCATGAAGGCCCCAGTGATACCAGTTGGCTGCAAAGAGACCTTGCCCGGTCCAGAACCTGTTTAACAGAGACCACTGGTGACGGGACAGGTCAAAACCAGGCGGGCAAATTGTGGAGTTGGTGACGAGGGACTGTTTGGAGATTATAAAAGATATCCATTCCTCTCACCAGAGTGTTTCCGCCCTAACATCCTGGCATGGTGGATGAGACCATAATGGGCGATGTGACAGCAAACATGTAGCTGGAGGCAATGGATCAGCATCCTCATTGCACCACCTGCCATTACCTGACAGCAGTCATGGAAACTAATTATCTAACTAGCGAGCCAAATTCCATGAGCACCAGCTCAACTAATCCTGGCACTGTTGTCACCAACAACCTCAATGTGCAAAACTGCTGAAGAAAATATAATACTACTTGGCCAGATTGTCTTGTCTCTGTTGCCCCTCTGGCCCTGAAGATCTTATTATCTGCATCTCCTTTGTCCCACCCTGGCTCACTCACTCTTCCCTGTCCCATCCCAAACACTGTCTGTCCCTTTCTGCATCCATTTCAAGACCAGAAATTGGAGGGGCTAGCCCTAGGATCAGAGAAAGGAAAAGATGCCAGGGAGGATTGTGGTTCCGTTTGGAAGGGGATTATTCCCAGTCAGCATTAACTTACTCTGGGTTGTTCCATAGGGTTGGTGGTGGGCCAATGCCACAGACAGCAGTTGCCTTCCTGCTCCCCCATTTTCCATCATATTCCTCTTGATCTTTCCTATGAGGTCTCTGTGTGGTCAGGGAAAGCATTTAGGCCTTCCTAAAATGCATCCGAAGAAGTAGGCTGTAGTCCACGAAAGCTTATGCTCTAATAAATTTGTTAGTCTCTAAGGTGCCACAAGTTCTCCTGTTCTTCTTTAGGCCTTCCTTGTTGCTCCCTGGCTCTCCACCCCATTTTGCTATGTGTGAGGCTTTCTTCCCTCATCAAATTCCAAGGATGAGCACAGGGGTTTCCCCTAAAATCATCAAAAATATTTCTGTTGTAACCCTAAGCACTTCTTCACGGTCGTCAGGAGGTCTTCATATGACCCAGCGTGTTGGGTGACGATGTTGCGAACCTCTTCATTAGTGATCTGGTCAAAGTAGAAGATGCCCAGGATTTTACGGAAATATCTCATCTCTACTACCTGTATTTTCTGTTCAAGTTCTGCCGTAAGGGTCCATGTCTCACACGCATACAGAAAAATGGAGATAACCGGTGCATGCAGCAGTTTCAGTTTGGATTCCAGGGAGATGTTCTTGTTCCTCCAAAATGGCTTTAGCTTTGCCACTGTTGCTGTTGTTTGTGCAGTTCTTGCCAGAATAACTGCATTTGATCCTTCATCAGTGATGATTGCCCCCAAATACTTGAACTGTTTCACTGTCTCCAGCTCTTGTCCACTGACAGTGATATGCGAGCTGATCCCGTCACATTTGTTTGTCATGAGCTAGGTTTTCTCTGCACTGATTTCCATGCTATATTTTGCGGAGGTTTCATCCAATCGTTTCACAAGATTGGCAATTTCATCTTCGCTATCTGCCAGGCCATTAATGTCATCAGCGAACTGAAGATTTGAGATTGTTCACCCCCCAGTGCTGACTGTGAATATGTGATCTTCTAGGGCATCGGTCATTATGTGCTCCAAATAGATGTTGAACAGCATGGGCGAAAGAAGGCAGCCTTGCCGGACTCCAACAGTGGTTTTGAAATCACTCTCCTATTATGCCAATGATGAGAACTTCACTGCTGTCCTTGGCATACAGTTGTTTAATGTAAAAAGCAACAGAGGGTCCTGTGGCACCTTTAAGACTAACAGAAGTATTGGGAGCATAAGCTTTCGTGGGTAAGAACCTCACTTCTTCAGATGCAAGAAGTGAGGTTCTTACCCACGAAAGCTTATGCTCCCAATACTTCTGTTAGTCTCAAAGGTGCCACAGGACCCTCTGTTGCTTTTTACAGATTCAGACTAACACGGCTACCCTTCTGATAGTTGCTTAATGGTAAGATTAAGCTTACAAGCAACATTATACTTCTTCCTGGTTTCCAAGAGAGCTAGATGACCTCCTGAGGTCCCATGCCATACTCTGTCAAACACCTTCTTGAAGTCAACAAAGATGTGGTAGATGTCCTGCTGGTGCTGCAAGTACTTCTCACATAAAACATGAAGATTGAAAATCTGTTCTGTGGTACTTCTTCCACCATGAAAGCCACCCTGTTCTTCAGCGATGATATTCTCCGTTTGTGGCTTCAATCTGTTCAATATGACTCTCGACATCACTTTGCTCGGATAGTTAATTAAGCTTATGGTCCAGTAATTTTGACACAATTGGAGGTTGCCTTTTTTCAGCAGAGTGATGATTAGTGACTGTGTCCATGTGGAGGGCCACTCACTGGTCTTCCAGATCTTGTTGCAGATCTTGGTGAGTACATCTATTACTATTTCTCCTCCGAATTTCATCAGTTTGACTGGGATGTTGTCAATACCTGTAGCCTTTTCATTCTTGATTGATTTCACAGCTGTCTCCACTTCTTCATGCAGTATTGGAAACTCATCCTTCTATGTTGAATCTGGGCTATCTAGGACACTAGGATCTCCATTTGGCTGGTGGTTGTATAGGTCAGAGCAGTAATTTGTGCACCTATTGATGATATCCTTTTCTTCTGTAAGACTGTTCCCTTCTTTGTCTTGAATTGCATTAGCTTTGGTCCATCTTTTCTTCATCAGATCTTTTACAACCTGGAAGGCTCATTTGCTATTTTTATTGTTGATATGCTCTTCAATTTTAGAGCATTGTTTTTTATTCATATCTCCTTGGCTACCTTCATTCCTTTCTTGATCTTTCTGCCAATTGCTCTGTATTTATCAGCTCTCTCAATGCTGTTCTTTTCTCTCTTGAGTTCTCTTCTAATGTCACACATTTGTAGTATTTCATTTGTGACGCAAGGTTTTATCTTCTTACAGTGTTTCCCAAGAACATCCATTGCTGTCTCATTCATTACAGCATTGAAACGGTTGGTCTTTGTTTTTACATCTTCCTCTAGAGCAAGCAGCGGAGCATATTTTCCGCTGATCATTGCTTGGAATGACTCTGCAATGCTTTGGTCTCTAAGTCTTTCTAAGTCAAACTTGATTCTGGTGAACTTTGGCCTGATGATTTTCCTTAGCTGCAGCCAGAAGTTTAGCATCACGTGGTCATGATCACTTCCAATATCAGCAGTGGGAAGCTCCTTGTTTTAGCTCTGTTGATTCCAGAATGAAATCGGATTTGCACCATGATTTAGTTGATCTGATTGTGATGTAAACCATCAGGTGCATGCCACATTGATCGTCTGGGTGCTTTATGCGCTCCTAATGTGTTTGAAAGATTGTTATAGCTGGCAAACTCCAAAAGTCTCAGTCCTCTCTCATTGGTTACCGCATTACAGAAAGGGTCACAATAATCTCGCCAACCTGCCTGTGCATGAGTACCCACTTTAGCATTCCAATCTCCCTGTACAATCAGGATACCTTTCTTGTGAACCTTATCGATGATGTCTTGGAGCTGATTGTAAAAATCTTCAATTTGCTCATCATCATAGTCTTGTAGGGGTGTAGACTTGTACCACTGTGATACTGAATGGTACTGCCTTTAGACAGATGGAAATAAGCCTTCTGGATATTAGATGGCATCCTAATACTGAATTCTTGATATCTTTATGCACAAGAAATCCTACACCATTGACATGTTTGTCCTTCCTACTGTAATAGAGTACATGGCCGTCTTCTGTTAGTACCTCTCCAAAGTTCTTCCATCTGACCTCAGAGATTCTTAGGAGATGCCAGGTGTATTGTTCCATTTTGTACGTGAATTCTTTCAACCTCCCTATTTGTCTCAATGTCCTTACATTCCATGTGACTATGGTGATGTTATCTCTTCCATGGATCCTCTTTGTTGGGGTTACACCAGTAGTATACTTGTTGCACCCACCTGGTGGGAGATGGTCGATGCGGTCACTATTAACCCGGGATGCGACCAATCCGGTAAGGACATGGTTGACTTGCTCATCATATGGTGTGTCTTGGGCAAATTTCTAACCTGGCAGAGTCCATCCCTCTCCAGGCAGCTCCCTTTTAGTCTCCTTTTACGACATGCAGGAGGAGCAGTGGGCCTATTCTGTCCCCGAATCCACAGGGTTTCTAAATATACCTGTTGCTATATATTTATATTAGAGAAGGCAGGTGAAAGAAATGCACCTTGCACTTGGAACAGAAGGTGGCAAGGTTCATGATTGTCCCTTAGTTCCTGTGGGATTTCATTTCACGGTCTAAGACTTGACCCCCAAGAGAGTGCTGACTCCCACACAGATGAGCTTTTACACTTACTGCAGAGTTCCATTGTGCCAAGGAGTAAAGTTGTCAGAGAATCTTCATCACACATATTGATTTTTTTGTTTGTGTTGTAATTTGAAATGTCAGTGATTCAGTTTGGGAGCATTGGTGGGTTTGGGGATTGTAATGTAAATCTCTGCCAAACAGGCTGAATCAGTGTTGTGATAGTTCTCTCCTCTTGTTTTATATATGATGCTAAATGATCAAAAACAAAATTATTCAAAGTGAGACAACCATTGAAACATAACTGAGAATGAGCTTATAATAGAGTCACTGAGACATAAATATAATAGTATTAATGTGGATACCAAAACACAGAGTTAGTGCTAGTCTACGCCCAAAAGTTGCACTGCTTTAACTATACTTATGTGGTTGAAGTGGTACAACTCCCTCGTAGGGTGTATACAATTATTCCAGTATAAAGACGGTTCATACCAATTTAGCTATTCCTGTATCGGAAGAGTAATACATTATTCTGGTATAAGGCACCTTCATAGAAAGATACTGCATTCACAGTAGGAGTTGTATTGGTACGACTATTTTGGTAAAAAATCGCACCGCTAACTGAAATAATTATAGCAGTACAAAAATTGTATGTAGACATAGGCCTAAGCAATGACTTTCTTGTTCAGAGCTAGAAATTAAAAGGCTAACTATAGTAAATATGGTCTGCTCGTGGGTTAATGTTTACCTGGTGGTCATTGAAGGGTAATAAAAGGTCTGTTTTCAGGGTAAATATACAGTTGAAATTGAATTTGTGTTTGCCTCTCAGGAGACGTTTCCTATTCCACTATGAATAGACAAGTAACAACCACTTGGTCACTGGCTGCTCAAAGCTGTACGGCCAGCTTTGTCAGGCTTGTCCCTTTCTATTTGTATGTGACAGTGGAGGAAAGGTATTTTGGTAAATAAATAGGCAAGTTCACTTGCCTGCAACAGTGCACTGCCAGTGCTCAACATCTCTCTGAACTGCAGATTTGAAAATGAACTACAAGTTTCAGAAATGAAAATCTCTCAGCACTTGCATGCACATTTTACTATGGTAACTAGTGACTGCGGAGAGCAGACTGGGACACCTTTTCCACTGCCCATGTCTAACTGACAGCTGGTCAGTTATAACTTATGAACCACTGGAAGCAGAAAGGTCAGACAACTGCTACGTGCAGTGTTTGTCACTATTTGTATTCTAGAATAGAAGCTAGAGAAACAAGCCCAGGGCTTTAAGGGCTCATGAGGGCTTGAAGAAAAGACTATTTTTATACAAAGTTTATCAGGATCTTTATTTCTTAAATAATGCCTTGGAACATGTGGTCTTTTGACCTTGTGTACCTGTGAGTAGTTGTCACTAAAAAAAAAAAATTACATTTATTATGTAATAATAATTGAAATTTTCAGGTTTTGTGTGGTATTTCCTACGTTTAAAATAAGAAATGCCATTTCCCATCATAAGTTTAAGAATAACCAAATATTGCTGTAACTTCAAAGACCGCAGTCTGTAATGATAATGACAATTTTAGTGGTGAACATTGCATTAGAACAATCGGTCAGTGAATTCCAGAAATATCTGGACATCTCTAAGTCTGTTCACCAAAAATATGCCAAAAATAATAAATAGCAGAAGTTGTACAATAAGGAAAATGTCTTGCTCAAACAAAGCCAGTGCAGTTCCATCTCATTAAAAAGGAGATGGCTGGGGACACTATGTTGGAGGTGGGCGCGTGAGTGGGTTGTTTGCTTTCCATTCACGCTGACTTGTGCTGTTCTGTGCAGCTTCCTTACACCTTAGCATGAAGTGGGTTTTAGGGACTGGATCCATGACTTCATCCATCTGCCCCCACAGTGGGGTAGTTTATTAATTGATGCTCAGCTGAAAAGAGATTTATTACTATTGTTTCTCTATATTATAGCAGAGCTTAAAGATCAGAGCCCCTTTGTATTGTACTTTGTACAGATATGCAATAAAAGAGTCCCATCCTGTAGAGCTTACTAAAGAACACAATATATGAATACAAATCCTAGTCCTTAAATAGTTGCAGCCACTTGTGTCTTAC
The DNA here is from genome assembly GCF_027887155.1 of Malaclemys terrapin pileata. NCBI lineage: Eukaryota > Metazoa > Chordata > Testudines > Emydidae > Malaclemys > Malaclemys terrapin. The sequence goes on along the minus strand of NC_071505.1, from coordinate 288,627,355 downwards.
ATTATGGAAATCTTCTTTATTAGTAGTAGTAGTAGTAGTAGTGTGCCAGATTTGTACACAGATCTGGTATAAACGAGGGATGGACCCTAAACCAGAAATCCAGCTGCACAGTTTGATCCTACGGCCCTCCCAAATTGAGTGCATATTTAGAGATGAGGTTTTGATTTTAAAAAACAAGGTCCCTCCGTTCCCTGCAGAGCTTACAATCTGTCCCAGACATATGTTTTCTCAGGATCACACACCTTCTCAGAAATGCTGAAATACTTGAATACTCGATCTTTTGAAGTTGCTCATAGAAGTGTCATTGGCTGACTTTTCTGATGAGTTGTGAAGGGATCTTTCACCAAATGTGCTCTGTTCTGGGACAGCTTGCTCGGGGTCAGATGAAAATGTTTATTTTATTCATTTTCTGGACTGATTCCGGAAACCCTCGTGAAGTCAATGAGAATTGTATGCACAAAGGGCCTGATCCAAAACTCATTTAAATCAATGATGGTCTTGACTTCACTGGGGCTGTTAGGATGTACAGGATTGGGCCCCAAATTTGTAATGGACTGTATTACTATGTTAAATTAACTTATTTGTATGTACAGTATGTAGATCAGTGATCTCTCTTTGGGGGTAATACTGACTGAGAAGCCTATGATTATGTGCAGATATAGCTGATTAATAATTGTAGTATTTGGATGTGCATAATAACAGCTGCTACTGCATCAGATTACTTAGTACTTTGGGTTTGGTTTTTTTCAAGTTCCCCTCAGAAGTCTAGATGGATGATGGCTATCTTTTCATCGTCAGGTATGAAATCTTTGTATCCTGTGACACAGTATAAATTCTGCCTTCTTTTACTATGTAACCTAGAAGATGAAGTGATCTGCAGGAATATTTGTGACTGTACTACTGAAGTATCCATGCAGAAGCCGATCTTAATGACAGCAGGATTCATTAAAGAACGTGTCTGGATCATTTGCTTTTGCAGTTTTCCCACTTCTTAGAAGCTTACAGTCAAGATTACAGATCTGCTTATGAACAGATGCCTTTCCTGTTAACACATTATCTCCCATGTGAGTACTGACTGCTTAGTACAATGCATTTGGAGCCTGATCCAAAGACACTGAAACAAATTTGAAGACTCCCATTGACTTCAATTAGCTTAGAATCAGACCCTTGTGCTATGTAAAAATGCCTTAGTGAATTTTTAAGTAATTGTTTGTGGATGCTGGATGTGAGAGTAAGTAATTACAGAAATTGTTTTCTATGAGAATCAAATAATCCCTACATAAGAACATAAGAACAGCCAGACTGGGTCAGACCAAAGGCAAAGACAAAAACCATGTTGATTATTTTCCAACAAATTATGTTCATCTATGTGTCTGACAATTTTGTTCTTTACAATAGTTTCAACCAATTTGCCCGGTACTGAACATAAGAACGGCCATACTGGGTCAGACCAAAGATCCATCATGCCCAGTATCCTGTCCTCTGACAGTGGCCAATGGCAGGCTACGTGGTTAGCCAAAGAATTTAAATCTCATGTTGTACAAATCAGATATAATACAGTAGAAAATTCTCACTTTGCTAATCTGCAAACATCATAAATGTCACAAAAATAAATAAAGAAATGAAATGGAGGGCTCCTCCTCTCATTAAATCAACTAATTTATTGCACAGTACTATAATGAGGACCCACCTTATCAAGCCTCTATTACTTTAACACTACATTAATTAGCGTTAACTATAAAGTTTCATGAATTATCTCTAACCATGTTAAAATAAATGAACAAAGTACACTTTGCGATGCACAAGCCTTATTTATTTCTTTGCTTTTCCCCACCATGCTTATTTGTTTGCCTTATAATTCACAAAACTGATTGATCCACTGTGGAGGCCTGTTTCAACTCCCATTAACATCAGTGCGGGTCTTCCCATTGAGTTTGATGGGAGTTGGATCAGGCCCCATGAGCCCCAGTGTCAAGGAAAATAAATCATGTTTCTTGTAATCACTAATTAGATTATAAGTGTTTCAGAGCAAGGACTGTCTTTTTTCTGTGTTTGTACAGCATTTTAGATTAATAGATTCCAAAGCCAGAAGGAACCGTTGTGTTAATCTAGTCTGGACCTCCAGTATCGCACATCGGGGGTATCAGTTAGAGGTAGCTAGAGGGGGAGGAATGTAGAGAGGCAAATGCCCTCTCTCCACCCAGAGTTTTTGCACTTGCTTTAGGTTCCATAGGCCACAGAACTGGTTGGGGTAGAGGTGGGGACATGGCCTCACCACTTTTAAGCAGAGGTCCCATACTAAATCAGTGTGTGGCTGCTGCCAGAGTGGTCCAGAATGTTGCTCCGGCTACATGGTTACAGTGCCACTGAAGTTTGACCTGTTTACACATTCATACAGATGTAGGGGTGATTGGGCCAAGTTTCAGTGAGTAGCATAGCAACACGGTGCACAGTGTTGAAGTGCCAATCAAATATGGTCTGGCTGCCCTTCCATCCAGATGGAGGAATGGCTGGGTCACAAATGGTGTTGTGACTTGGCACATGGGGAGTTTGTTTCACTACCGTGGAGCGCAGAACAGTCTGCTGAGAACTTGACTCCAGGCAACAGTGTCTCATGCACTGTGTGAGTGCGAGAGAGGGGAGCTTCTCCAGCCAAAGGAGACTTAGGGTCCCTGCAGGAGGAGGGCAGGGTCAAGCCTGAACCTGAATAGAGACCCTGCTGCGGGGTGCCAGTGTAGGCCATACATCTTCCTTAAAATAATTCCTAGAGCATATCTTTTAGGAAAAACATCCAATCCTAATTTAAAAATTGCCAGTGATGGAGAGTCCACCATGACACTTGATAAATGGTTCCAGTGGTTAATTGTCCTCACTTTTAAAAATAAGAACAGGAGTACTTGTGGCACCTTAGAGACTAACAAATTTATTAGAGCATAAGCTTTCGTGGACTATAGCCCACTTCTTCGGATGCATATAGAATGGAACATATAATGAGGAGATATATATACACACATACAGAGAGCATAAACAGGTGGGAGTTGTCTTACCAACTCTGAGAGGCCAATTAATTAAGAGAAAAAAAAAAAAAACTTTTGAAGTGATAATCAAGCTAGCCCAGTACAGACAGTGTGATAAGAAGTGTGAGAGTACTTACAAGGGGAGATAGTCAACGTTTGTAATGGCTCAGCCATTCCCAGTCCTTATTCAAACCGGAGTTGATTGTGTCTAGTTTGCATATCAATTCTAGCTCTGCAGTCTCTCTTTGGAGTCTGTTTTGAAGTTTTTCTGTACCAGACAGAAGTTGTTGGTACAGAAAAACTTCAAAACAGACTCCAAAGAGAGACTGCAGAGCTAGAATTGATATGCAAACTAGACACAATCAACTCCGGTTTGAATAAGGACTGGGAATGGCTGAGCCATTACAAACGTTGACTATCTCCCCTTGTAAGTACTCTCACACTTCTTATCACACTGTCTGTACTCGGCTAGCTTGATTATCACTTCAAAAGTTTTTTTTTTTTTTCTCTTAATTAATTGGCCTCTCAGAGTTGGTAAGACAACTCCCACCTGTTTATGCTCTCTGTATGTGTGTATATATATCTCCTCATTATATGTTCCATTCTATATGCATCCGAAGAAGTGGGCTATAGTCCACGAAAGCTTATGCTCTAATAAATTTGTTAGTCTCTAAGGTGCCACAAGTACTCCTGTTCTTCTTTTTGCGGATACAGACTAACACGGCTGTTACTCTGAAACTTTTAAAAATGTACACCTTATTTCCTGTCTGAATTTGTCTAGCTTCAACTTCCAGCCATTGGATCATGTTATTCCTATCTCTGCTAGATTGAAGAGCCAATTATCAAAGATTTGTTACCCCTGTAGGTACTTACAGACTGTAATCAAGTCACCCTTTAACTTTCTCCTTTTTAAGCTGAATAAAGCTCCTTGAGTCTATTACTTAACATAATGGGGGGGGGTCTCAATTCTGATTGGTGCCTCTAATATAAAATAAATATAATATAATTAACATAATGTATACAGTTGTCTTGTCAATCTCAGTATTTTTAAATCTCTATCATTTGCTCATTATATTTTTATTAATTACTGTTCAGCACTTAGGTACTTTTGTTAAAGGTTCTATAATGCAGAAGACAGTGAATAAATAAAACGTGCCATAAAATCTGTCAGGCAGTTGTTATCCAGCACACCTATAATGCTTTCTCAGCATTGCTACATAACAGTCAAATATTCAGAACTGAGAGGAAATAAGAAAAGACTGCTGGTGAATTTAATATGAATACTTAAACTTCATTGGGCCAGACTGTATCCTGCTACGCTGTGGGTACAAAGGTGGGGGGAGCAGCTGGTTAGAACAGCCGCTATGTTCCAGAGAGCACAGAGCATGTTCCTTCTGCATATACCCGAGAGCACAAGGCATCCCAAAAGGGGCATGGAGGAGGTGGGGAATTTCTTGCACTGCTGGAATGAGCATCTTGCTCGCATTGTCTAGGGAGAATTCCTCCCACAGCTCTTCCTAGGGATAGTACAGTTCCATGATCCCCATGGTGGGGCTGTGCCTGTAAGCCACATCTGAATGCTTTAGGAAGTATTTGACAATTTTATTAGATGACACACACATGGAAGAACCAAAACTAGCTCATTACCACCGAGCTGTTGCCACATTGAGCTTGATCCTTCAACCCATACTCAAGTGAGTAGTTCCATTAACTTCCGTACAAACTCATTATCTTTAACCTACTCTTGCCTCAAGGCAAAATAAGATTCTCTTCCTGACTATTGAAAAGAAAACAATTGTTGATGTGCCTTTCGAAAACAAAATTGTCCTCAGAAGACCTGTTACCACAGAAAAACCAAGAGTTCCAAGCCTAGGAGCAGTGATTGTGTTTCACCTATGCTCTGTATTCTGCTTGATGGCTTTATTCAGCTTTAAAGTTCTAAAGGTAAATTATCTGATTCTCACAAAATAGCCACGTAGCCTCAGCGTTCACTGACTGTGATTACTTGGGAAAAGACACTGTTCCTAAATTACAGAGGTTCATCTCCCCTCTCTCCCCCGTCCTCCCCACAACTCCCCATAACAGACAGGAGTCAGGCTACTTATGTGTTTGTTTACATATAAGGGTAGTAAAAGAGCTGGTACTTTACTCAAGTTCTGCCACAATCCCAAACTCCAGACACAATCCAAGCGTAGCTGGCTGGTTTTGGTCAGCACCGATAATAGCTAACAATGCTGACTTTAAATTGTTGCCAATGTTAATCCTGAGAGTTAACATTCAACTGAGACAAATGAGGAATATTCATGCTTCTCTTAGGATCAAATGCTGAACCCTGTGCTGGGATAGGAAAAAAATATTTCCTCCTACATATATCCCAAAGGGATAGTGAAGAGCTTCTCTGTAGCTCCAAACTATCCATGGTCTTTGTATCCCCTGTAGTCCCTGACGCATGAGTAATTTTGGGCTGTGCATCTCTAGAGTGGTGGATCTAAAGGACACCTATGAAAGGGTGTGCCTGCCTGGTAGTGACCCCTGCTGGTCAATGGTGGCTCTGCAGTATCCTGCCTCAGTTTTCCCTTATGCTTGGGCCCCCTTAAGAAGTCCACACAGTCCAGGTATTCAAACCATTTCCCTTCTGGTGTCTAAGTCATTAAATCCTCCATAGAGCCTTTCAAAATAGAACTCAAATCCACAGTCTTCAACCCAGTTTCAAGCTGGGCCCAATCCTTACTCCCTGAGGATCTGTCTTCCCTCCTGAATTCAAACACTCTTCCTTGAAGGTTTGTTTTCCTGCTCTCCCAGCAGTTATTCCCTGGAGTTTGGCCTTCTCTGCTTTCTCTACAGCAGGGATCGGCAACCTTTGGCACATGGCCCATCAGGGAAATCCGCTGGTGGGCTAGGTCAGTTTGTTTCCTGCAGCGTCCTCAGGCTTGGCCGATTGCGGCTCCCACTGACCACGGTTCGCCTTTCCAGGCCAATGAGAGCGGTGAGAAGCAGCAGCCAGCACATCCCTCAGCCCGCGCCGCTTCCCGCAGCCCCCATTGGCCTGGGACGGCAAACCGCGGCCAGTGGGAGCTGCGATCGGCCGAACCTGCCGACGCAGCAGGTAAACAACCGTCCTGGCCCGCCATCAGATTTCCCTGATGGGCCGCATGCCGACCCCTGCTCTACAGGCTCCTTATCCCACTTGTTGCAGTTTGGGCTCTCGAGTCTAGGGGTTTGGGTGGGTATGAGAGTCTGAGCTGCAGCCCATGCCTCAATATCCACACCGCTATTTTTAGCACGATAGCTCGAGACCTGCTAACATGAGTCTGTCTACCCGGCGTGGGATGCTCACTCTCAGCTGCTGTGTAATCACACTCTTAGGGGTTAGCCACCCTGTGAAAACACCCCTCTGCACTGTTCCTGCCACACCACTAAACTGTTCTGTGTAAAGTCCCTATGTAACATGCCACTTGCACGATGGAACCATAGTAGTGTGTTTAGGCTGTCCCATTCCTGTGGAGTGGGAAAGGGAAGGTTGGCTCTCAGAGATATTTTTTAAATCTTTTTGCACTCAGCCCTGCTTCAGTACATGTTCAGAGCACTGACATCACAGCCAGAAGGGCTAGAAACTTTTTTTTCATGAAAGTTTAAATTCTGCAGACATTGATAGGTCCACCAGAGAAGACTGACATGGCATACTGCCATGTACCGGATCAGCCCGAACCTTGATAACAGATAAATAGGAAATGCCATAACAGATGTCTGCTTAAAATGCAAGGGCTCTGCTTGTGAATCTTATGTAAGGTTCAGCATTGCTTGTTCTCACAGTCAAGGGGGAAGTGGGTCTGGCTCCCAGCCCAGGTCTCTCACATAATGATTAACCTGAGACTACATGGCACCATCTGGTACTGTCTCAGGTATGAAACATATAAAAGTGCCTAAAAAAGCTGTATTTTCCCTCCGTAAGCAGAGTCGTATTTGAGAAATGGCACCTTTTTTCAGAACTGTAGCCTTGAAATCTCTCATGTAAAGCAAAACCAGACAGTACCCTCTTACTTCTGCTTCTTTTTTTAAAAACCCTGACCATTTTTATTTAAAAAAAAAAATCACAGAAAAGTGCAGATAGAGCAAACATTTCATGGTTAACTAATGTTCTTGAGAGGGTAGATGTGCTTAAATCAGGGAACTGGGAGCCTATTTCCATCTCTGCCAATTGCTTCCTGTTTGTGGCTGGTGTGATATATAATATCTTACTCAGCTGGAGGAGTAGATAACCAGAGAGTGAAATTAACTGATGGTAATAATAATACTTAGCTTTTAGATAGCACCTTCCTTCTATAGATCTCAAAGAGCTTTATAGAGGAGGTCATACCATTATTTCCATTTTACAGATAGGGAAACTGAGGCACCTAAGTGCAGTGACTGGTCTCAGCAGATCTGTGGCAGAGCTGGGAATAGAAATTGGGTTGAGTGCTCTAGCCATTAGGTCACTCAACAGCCATATAAGAGATAATGCAGAAGCACAGGTTACACTGGGCTAGTGCAGAGGTACATTACCCAAGGAGGAACTCCTGGAGGCATTGTATAACCCACTCACCTTCTGGGTGTGGTGGTGTATCCCATCTAGTGGCGCTGAGACCACTTAGAGAGAGAGAGGTAAATGAATCTGTTCTACAGCCTTAGCTAACAGCCAGTTGGCTTTTAGCTCATGTGGTAGAGGCTCATGCACTAAGCTCCAGAGGTCCCAGGTGTTACAATTGCACCAAAAGTGGTCAGGGAGAGTTTGTCCACAACACCACTCTGTTAAAGGATATGCCTTGCATTCTCCATACAGGAGAACAGCTCCTCTAGCCAGAGTGTAAAAGGGTAAGGCCATGGCTCTCTTTCTCATGCCTCCTTTTCCTTCTTGGGCTGCCTTGCATCCAGTGCAAGGGCTTAAAACACTGAAGATGCTCCCTACATCCTCCCCAGGGGTGGGCACACACACACAGATACAAGGCCAGGTATGATTCTGTCTCATTATTGTTTGCTCTACCCGCACCTAGAATATTGTGTCCATATTGGGGCACCGTCTTGCCAGAAATATATTGCTGATCTAATTTATCCTAGGTACCAATGGCCCTTAGGGGTTTCTACGGCAGCTGAGGATCACCAGGACTCGGAGATACATGGCCATGCCCCATTTTCTCTGGCTCTGGTCTGCACCAGCAGCCAGGAGAAGTGATGGCTTAGGAGCTGTTTTGGTGGCTCTGTGCCATCCAAAGATGCCCATACATAGAGTGAATCTTCTAGTGGCAGGCTAAGCCCACTTTAAGGTTGAGTTCTGGGCCGTGGGCAGCCAAACAAAGCCCTTACATGGCAGAGAATCTGACTATAATACTCCTTTAAGACAAATGGGATAATTCACTGCTCTCTGAGCTCTTGTTTCTTTCTGGCCTTCTTGACTAAACCAGCCAATACTGCATCAGTTCACATTTGGAAAATTGTCTGGCAAGAAACTTAAAAAAAACCCGGAAGCTTAAATTCTGCAGGAACTTCCAGTTAAATGTTGGTGCTGCTTAACAGAAAATCGTGGCTCTGCATGTCCCCTGGATGTAAACATAAAAAAAAAAGATGAATTATTTATTATTTATGATGGCATAAAGGGTTATGACTAGAAGTAAAGGGATGGAATTAAGAATGGAGAAATATCATTTGAAAACCAGGAAAAAAAATCCTTCTCACACAGATGTCTCTTACAAAGTAGAGAACTCTCCGACAGGAATAGGTAAAAGACTCATCAACACTAGAAAATGTACTGTAATGATCAGTTCTTCACTGGCAGTGACATGGACTAGATAACCTAATAGGGCTTTTCCACCTCTGTTTTCCATGATTCTATGGTAAAATTAGAAGGCAAATAAACAACTGTTCACTACAGCCCTAACTTTTATTGCTAGTAGGAGAATGCCTTACCATTACCCAAGCTAATCACAGTGCAACATAACTGCAGCATTTTATACTGGATATTATTATAGGTACATATCACTATAACATAGTGCTTTCATTTTGAACCCATCATGGTGCTGTTACTGTTTTCTAGCAAAACACGTTAAATTTAAAGGGGGGGAAATGAGTGGGAGGTATGGTACTCAATTATATCTACTGTGGCTCCTGCTTTAGGGGGTTTATGGTTAGAGTTGATTTTCATTACTACTTCGCAATAGGAGCTGGGATTTTCTCTGCTGTGTGTCATTTGCAGTTTGAGGCTCTCCTGAGTTCTTAAATGTTCAGCCTTTCATATACCATGGCATTTAGTTTGCTCTCACGTCTTCGGCAGTTCCTAATTCCACTGAAATTATTTGTTGTCTAAATCAGTGATTAGTGAATGTCAGCGTTCGGATGGGATGTGAGGGAAGGGAAGGGATTTTCATTGACAGTGGAGTTTTCATAAGCAGGGACTCCTAAAACTTTGAAAAACTTGTAGGGATTGTAGCACTAACCATGTAGAAGGCTAGTTTCATATTCAGGTTACGTGCATGTGAAAGGAAACAAGAACCTCCATGTTGTACTTGTGTGGGCGAACTAGAACTGAAGTCCAGAGGCTAGGCACTTGTTTACTCCTTCCCTGGAGCAGATGGATAGAGAATTAGTAAGGAGGGAAATGAGAGGGGAATGGATGGCATCTTCTCTTCACACCCTCCGCCCCCATTTGTTGACCAGAATAGCTGAGCCAGCATGGTGCAATGGGAAAGAAAGTAATTTGCTGCTGGTCAGCAGTAATTCCTACCACATAAGATCAAGGAGGGAGCAGGGAACAAATTTTGATGTTGAAGAGTCTCTGGGCTACAATGCCCCCTGAAGCTATTCCTAGGATGATGCAGTTTATACACCTCCCCTTATTCAGGGGCTGTGTGTAAATCTGCCACCTAGCCCTAAATGATTATCTGAGGGGCAGAAGGGAACCTAGACTTTGTAATTAATTGAGGTCAAGTTGATGTTCTATTACAAATTATAGTGGATGTTTGACTAGTTTAGCTGGAAAAGAGAGGTTATAGTTCATGGATTCCAAGGGCAGAAGGGAATACTGTAATCATATAATCTGATCTTCTGTATAACACAGGCCAGAGAACTTCCTCAATTTAATTTCCTGAGTATATCTTTTAGGAAAAAAAACATGCAAACAATATTACCAGTGATAGAGAATCCACTACGACCCTTGGTACATTGTTCTAATGGTTTATTACTCCCAGTGTTAAAAAATTATGCCTCATTTCCAGTCTGAATTTGTCTAGTTTCAACTTCCAGCCTTTGGATCATGTTATACCTTTCTCCGCTAGATTGAAGAGCCCATTATTAAAATATTTGTTCCCCCGTAGGGACTTACAGACTGTAATCAAGTAATCTATTTGATGATTCCCCATTTACAATTACGTTTTGAGACCTATCAGTAAACCAACTTTTAATCTATTTTGTGTGTCATGTTAATTTTATATTGTTCTAATTTTTATTCAAAATGCCATGCAGCACCAATTCAAGTGCTTTACAGAAGTCGAAATATATTACATCAACACTATTACCTTTATCAACCGAACTTGGAATCTGATAAAAAAGAAACAAACAAGCAAATTGTCAGGTTAGTTTCACAGATTTATTTTCCATAAACTCATGTTGATGGCCATTAATTATATTACCCTCCTTTAATATCAGTTCCAGATTGATTTCAGATTGAAAAGACTATACTTACCCGGGTCCTCCCATTTACCCTTTTTAAATGTTGGCACAATATTAGCTTTCTTCCAGTCTTCTGAAACTACCGTGGTGTTCCACGATTTATTGAAAATCAATATTAACAGTCCAGTGAGCTCCCCAGACTGGGCTTTTAAAACTCTTGGAAGCAAGTTATCTGGACCAGCTGTTTTAAAAATGTCTAACTGTTTAACATCCTCCTGATATACTAGTGGAATGGAAAGCATGTTATCAGATGAAATGACTATATCATCTGGCTTTTCCCCCCCAAATACAGAACACAAACATTTATTGAACACACATGCTTTTTTTCTGTATTATTGATAAGTCTTCTATTTCCATCCAGTAATGGACCAATAATATTATTTGGATTCTTTTTGTTCCTAATCTATTTTTTAAAAATCCTCCTTATTGCCCTTAACTCTGCTGACCATACAGTTCTCCTTGTGCCCTTTTGCTTCCCTTATCATTTTTCTACAAATCCTAGCTCTTTGTTTATATGCATTACTATCAACTTCCCCTTTCTTCCATTTGTGATATATTCCATTTTTGTATTTATAGTTGCCTTCACTTATCCCCCTAAATCAGGTCAATTTTTTAATCAATATAGCCTTCTCCCTCAGTAGTGGGAGTATGGCTTTTTGAGCATTTAGTAAAGTGTTCTGAAACAATTTTTAATTATCATTCACATTTTCTGATTAAATTCTCCTTCCCAGCTGATTTGACTCATAATTGTTTTCAGCTTTGTGAAATTGGCTCTTTTAAAACCCAAGTATATATATCACTGGTATGGATTTTATTCTCTTTGCACATTATAAATGTGATCATGACACATACATTTTTAGTTCTGGATGAAGTCTACTATAGAATTTTCCCAAGTTAGATGCAACACTTCTCAAGTTTGGAAATTGTCATTTATAATATTTAGAAATTCCACAGATTTTTTAGTACTAGCAGCATGAGACCTCTAGCATATGTCACTCAGATTGAAATCCCCCATGATCAGAGAGTCCCCCCCTCCGCCATTATAGACAGAAGTGTAAGGAGCCAGTCATCCACCTCTCTAGTGTAAGTTAGTAGTCTGTAACCGACACCAACTAATACTCCATCTTGTGCTTTATCTGTTAGGATATTCATCCATAAATATTCAAGATCATTTTCTTCTGAGTTATCAGTGACTCGAAAATAGGTACTGCCATTTTTGACAAAGAGTGACACTTCCCCTCCCCTTCTGACCACTTGATACTTCCTAAATAGGCTATAATTATTGCTTTTAACATTGTAGTCATGGGAATCATTCCACCAGTTTTCTGTAATATCAACTAGATCAAATTTATGCTCATAAATGACCAATTCCAATTCCTCTTGTTTGTTACCCTGGTCATAAGCATTGGTATAAAACAATTAAATAATTTCTTCTCTTCCGCCCTATGGTTATTTGATTAATTTTGTTCTCAAGTCTCAGTTTTGTGCTAAGTGTTCGTATCTTCCCTCTTTTTACTCTTCCCTTTCGTTATTAGTTTAACGCTCTGCTGACGACTCTAGCCAACCTGTCTTCAATTGGTGGAGCCCATTCAAACTATACAGCCTCCTCTCCCAATAGAAGAAGGACCAATGTTCCACAAAACCAAAATGCTCTACTCTTTTCCACTGACCTAGCCAGCGGTTCACTTCCAGAGTCTTCTGCCTTCTGTCTTTCTTTGGGATAGGAAGGATCTCAGAGAAGATTGCTTGGACATTTTTTTTCACTATGCTTCTGAGTTCCCTGATGTCATGTTCTACGTGCAAGATATCCTGCAATGCAGTGTCATTAGTGCTGATATGAACATCATGAATGGATCCTTTCCCATCGACTTAAAAAGCCTATCTAATCTTAGAGTGCTGTCTTGAGTCTTGGCTCCAGGAAGTCAGCACAACATCCTGTTGTACTCCTTCCCCTTACAGAATGGTCTTTTGTTTCTTTCTAGTATTGCATTCCCAACAAGGTTTGTTTATCTTCCTTGGATGGTTGGAGATGTCTTTGAGGACAATCTTGATTTTCTTACAGATTTTGTCAAACTGCCATCTATATATTTGTCCTGTAATCTCTCCATTTCCTTGAACCAATTGGATCTTGAATGGTATCTCCCACAGTTTCCAAGCTAAGGACCTGGTATTGATTGTAAATTTCCAGCAGTGTGAAATTCCCCCCATATCTTCTCTCTGGGACCAACAGCCTGCCCCTCCTTGTTTATCTCCAGTCACATAGAATGCCACCATGAACCCTTGCCTTTGGTGGTTACAAACTGCTAGGACTCCTTTCTGACTTCCTCTTTCTCCCCAGTTCCTTAACACCCAGCTTTTTTCTGCCTTGAACCTGGGGTACTGGTGTCCCTGAACCTGGTGTCTAGGAATTCCTTGGCATCTCTGATCCTCAGTAGCATCTCTGCTTGCCTCTCCAATTCAAGAATCTTCTCCTCCTGCACAACCACTAGCTTGCACTTCATGTATAGGAAATCCCTTCTGGCTTCATGCAGTAAAGAAAACATGCACATATGTTGCAGGTCACCACCAATGTTCCATATTACTCATATCAAAATCAAATGTAGAACTGAATCTGGATGGAAAGCCTCTTTAAAGTCCCTCCAAAACTCTCCTGTTAGCTGCCTCTCTTTGTGGCTCTCAAGTTTGTCTAGAAACTGACTTTTTATATCAAGTTTTCCTGCTCTGCTCAGCTCTGTCCTTCAGCACCAGGTAGTGGTTAGCCACTCAGAGACATCAAACAGTGGAACTGGTCAAAGCTCCAAAGGTTAGACACGCGGGACCTTTACTAAGGCACTAACAAACAGACCTATCTTAGCTCCTTACTCAAGGTCCATGGCCCAGCTACTCAGCCTGTATAAAGAGCGCAAACAAATAAACATTCAAACAAGCAACCTATAGACAAACACACCACTCATCAAGTCCTGCTACCTCCAAGCACAGAGTCCACAGCTACGCCCTACAAAACTCTCCCATTAGCTGCTTCTGTTTTTTGCTTCTGCTGCTGCTGAGTATACAGATATGGGACCCGATCCCTACTTCCTTGGTCAGGGAAGACAGGATTGGACTGATGGGGGGAGGGAAGTCACAAAATGCAAACAGTAAAGGCTTTCATTGCAAATACTCTCTGGATTAATAATAACATATTGCACTTATTTCAATAATTTACTCAATACCCAAGCTCATATCTCATTTCATTGAAACCTTTCCTACACACTGAGTTCCCTCTCACCCCCCTGCAGAGCTGCCAGACTGCCCATCAAGTAGCTCCTTTCTGACAGCCCTTTGATCTAAAGGCCTCAGATGTGCCTCTCCCTCACATAAAATAGAGAATTTCCTCTGAAGTACTGGGCAGTGTCAAATCCTTCTCTCTGGGTACATCTACACTGAAATCCGAGATGTGATTGCAGCACGTATCTGAGCTAGCTTTGAGCTAGCTAGTTCAATTAACCGTAGCAGTGCAGCCACAGCAGTACAGGCTGCACAAGCCTGTCCCAGACCCTGGGCATGTACTTGAGAAGCTAGCCCATGCTGCCACCCAGGATAACATAAGTTCACTGCTCTAGTGACTTGAGCTAGCTGGGGCAAAGCTAGCTCAGGTATTCTAATCATGCTGCAATCACAGCTCTCATTGCAGTGCAGATGTATTCTCTGTGAGATGGCTGGAGAGAAAGTGACACAGGTGAGGTTTGGGCTAGCCACAGATCAGAGTGGTAACTCTGCAGTGATGCTCCATACCTGGGCTCTCCATCTCCTCTACCATTGGGTCAGATTCCCCTTCATCCCTGTCAACTTCTTATCCTTTCTTGATCTGTGGTGGTGAAGGTGCTTCATGCCCTGACCTTTTGGCTACCAGGTGTCTTGCTGAAGGACAAACATGTTTTTCTCTGTAGTACTATAGTACTCTGATCTACTGGGAATGTCATACTGCAGATTGGCTATTTTGTGGAAATGCATTGGCCATAATGAATAAAGCTCCATCTACACATGCAGTTAGACCCTTTACAACAACAGGAAGGAGTATGACAGAAAGGGATCTAGGAGTTATAGTGGACCACAAGCTAAATATGAGTCAACAGTGTGATGCTGTTGCAAAAAAAGCAAACATGATTCTGGGATACATTAACAGGTGTGTTGTGAGCAAGACACGAGAAGTCATGTCTACATGACTACACAGTCTACTCTGTGCTGGTTAGCCCTCAACTGTAGTATTGTGTCCAGTTCTGGGCACCACATTTCAAGAAAGATGTGGAGAAATTGGAGAGGGTCCAGAGAAGAGCAACAAGAATGATTAAAGGTCTTGAGAACATGACCTATGAAGGAAGGCTGAAATAATTGGATTTGTTTAGTTTGGAAAAGAGAAGACTGAGAGGGGACATGATAGCAGTTTTCAGGTATCTAAAAGGGTGTCATAAGGAGGAGGGAGAAAACTTGTTCATCTTAGCCTCTAAGGATAGAACAAGAAACAATGGGCTTAAACTGCAGCAAGGGAGGTTTAGGTTGGACATTAGGAAAAAGTTCCTAACTGTCAGGGTGGTTAAACACTGGAATAAATTGCCTAGGGAGGTTGTGGAATCTCCATCTCTGGAGATATTTAAGAGTAAGTTAGATAAATGTTTATCAGGGATGGTCTAGACAGTATTTAGTCCTGCCATGAGGGCAAGGGACTGGACTCGATGACCTCTCAAGGTCCCTTCCAGTTCTAGAATCTATGAATCTATGAATCTTAAGAATATAAAATGAGTTTCCTCTTGCTTATAAATAGTTTGCTAAGAAGTACATTTGTCAGATTGAAGTGCAGAGCATTGATCTGAGATGCTGACCAATCTCTGCTCAAAACTGTAGTTGCAAATCTCCTTCCAGACCTACCCAAATATCCTCTTATTTGAAATTTGTCAACTATAGAGCAGAGCCAGGATGTTGCCAAGGGAAAGCCCATGAGTTTCTCAATGTCCCAAGAAGCCTTGTGTACAAGATCAGCATTAGCAATCACATTTCCAGCTGACGAAGGCTAAATGTGTCTCTGTCCTACCATAAATCAGTGCTACTCTCTGATTGGTTAGAGAGGTCCCTTCAGAGAAATGTAAGGCATTCTTTCCTCCAGAGGATGAAAGTCCTGTATATGCAGGACCCCCCAAGCCTTGCCAATCTAGAACCAAAGGACTAATTTTGAACACCAAACTCACATTTCCCTCATGACATGCTACCACTAGATTTGAAGTCTGTTTTATAGACATTGGAGTAGATGATCTGTTGAAGGTGTGTTCACTTCCCACTCCCTGCCCACCTCATCCCTTTAGGGACAATCTGTGGATCTCTGCAAGTGATTGGAGGGAAGTTGGAGCAAACTCTGGCCCAGTGAAAACAAGCTATAGTTTGCATATATTGTGATCAGTAGAGATGTAATTATCACATGGCTGGTCTTTAAGGGAATCAGATGCCTCACCTACCTTTGACAGGCTCCACTGAAAGAAATGCGTTCCAGATCCACTTGGGGATAGTTAACTGCCCAAGTAGCTGGAAGGCAGTTAATTAACAAAGGAACATCTGGGCCTAATAGCCATAGGAGAGAACAAATTGAAAAAAAAAAAATCCCAAGGAGGAAGGATACTCCAGAGGAAAGGAGCTCCTAGTAAGCCTGAACTGGGCAAAAGCTTTTCAGGTATGGGGGTCTGGGAGAGACGCTTAGCAAATGGGGGAAAGACTGTAGAACTCTCCAGACAGCTGACATAATTATAAAGGGAAGGGTAATAGCTGTCCTGTGTACAGTACTATAAAATCCCTCCTGGCCAGAGACTCCAAAATCCTTTTCCCTGTAAAGGGTTAAGAAGCTCAGGTAACCTGGCTGGCATTTGACCTAAAGGACCAATAAGGGGACAAGATACTTTCAAATCTTGGGGTGGGGAAAGGCTTTTGTTTGTGTTCTTTGTTTGTGAGTGTGTTCGCTCTCGGGACTGAGAGGGACCAGACATCAATCCAGGTTCTCCACATCTTTCTAAACAAGTCTCTCCTATTTCAAACTTGTAAGTAAATATCCAGGCAAGGCGTGTTAGTTTTCCTTTGTTTTCTCAACTTGTAAATGTACCTTTTACTAGAGTGTTTATCTTTGTTTGCTGTATTTTGGACCTAAGACTAGAGGGGAGTCCTCTGAGCTCTTTAAGTTTGATTACCCTGTAAGGTTACTTTCCATACTGATTTTACAAAGATGATTTTTACCTTTTTCTTTAATTAAAAGCCTTCTTTTTAAGAACCTGATTGATTTTTCCTTGTTTAAGATCCAAGGGGTTTGGATCTTGATTCATCAGGAGTTGGTGGGAGGAAGGAGGGGGGATGGTTAATTTCTCCTTGTTTTAAGATCCAAGGGGTTTGGATCTGTATTCACCAGGGAATTGGTGAAGGTTTTTCAAGGCTTCCCAGGGAGGGAATGGTGGCAGCGGACCAGAGCTAAGCTGATAGTTAAGCTTAGAAGTTTTCATGCAGGCCCCTACATTTGTACCCTAAAGTTCAAAGTGGGGATACAGCCTTGACAACAGCAGAGAAGTCTGAGGCCTTATAGGAGAAAGAGCCACTGCTGGACCTAAAGACTTGTTTTGGGACTTTTACATTTTATCTAGGCTCTGCAGTAAGAGCTTTAAATCCTTGTAGAAGTGTTCCTTTCAGAAGGCTTAATTAAAGGAATATATACTGTTATAGAGTAGAATGTTTGGCTTCTCCTTGACTGGACTGTTTAAGTAACCTCATTGAGGAGAAACGGAGGCAGGCCACTGCAGAGACACACGCAGCCACAATGGCATGCTCGGAAGGTGATGGTAACCCTGCTACAGTTACCTAGAGACGTCAGCATCAAAATCACAGACCTTTGCCACTTGCGCTAAAGGAAAATACTTTCAGTTACCAGTAAGTAGCAAAGTAGTGTCCTCCCAGCCACTAGAAGGAGACATGTTCTCTTGAAGAAAGCCACTGTTTTACAATCACTTTTAATTTCACTTAATCCCTTCTCCCAAACTTTACACTCTTCCCATGAATCTTGCAGGTTGTGTATATTTCTTCTCAGCTAATAATTCCATCTGAAATGTACATAATATTGTGCTTTTCTGTCAGAGGCTGGGAGTACTATACTGTGTCCTACTACAAGAAGAAAGACTGGTAACTTTTTATAGGCAATATGGGTTAGATGAGAGGGACAAGTGCAGGGATTACTCTAGTTTTTCATCCAACTCTTCTGAAATGTGGCAACCATATACAATCTTTTTAACTGTTGTTCAATCCATGTAATTAACATATAAAAGAAACATTACAACGTTGATTCTTTTCAAACCGCATTCTTTCTAACTGTTAGACACAGTATATGCATTCATTTAGATATAAAAATAGGCTCCAAATCAGAATCAAATAGGAATATTGGTTGATATGCATCACCTTACCTATATTTGATGAGACTGTAAGTCCAGCGAGGTGAGATCAGTAGTGGAGGACTACATAGCTCTGATTCAGTAGTCCTCTATCATCTCTATACTGACAGAGAAGCTGTGTATCAGAGTTTGTAAGGAAACTTACAATGTGCGAAGGGTATTTGAAGAAAACATCAGCTAAGTCTTTCTTTTCAAATGTTACTACTTACAGAAAGTCACCAGTATGATAAGAATTTAAAATCCTATTAGGCAATTCAGGGTTTTTTTTCTGTAATTTGACATGAAAGTCTTTTTTGTTAGTGACTTTCATATTGTATTAGCTATAAAGAAGGAATGAAGAAGTAGGCTCTGGCTGCTAGCCAAGTCTGAGCTGCAGTGCTCCCACAATGAAATTCTAGGATGAATGGCAGAGGCATGCAAATGAGTCAGGAACTCAAATGAGCAGCCACGGCACAGACATGCTGTTATGGAAGCACAACATTAACCTCAGATTTCTACCATTACAATACAGTTCAAAATTTAGGAAGCTGAGCATGAGCCCTGAGCTGTTTGTTATCATGCAATCTCTTATACACTGTAACAAATGCCTCTTTTGCAGCAAATGGACAACTTCAAGAGACTGCAGACCGTATTGGTGTACACTCTTACAGCAACTCCTCTTTTTTATACATCATTCAAAGCAAGTGGGTATTATTTTGCCTTCGTCTTGTAATTTGCTTCACAAGGTTTGCTGTATAATGGTTCTGTTTTTTAATATTTACGAGAATGATAGCCATCACTTTTTGTGAAAGGAATATAAAGTCTGTGTGTTGTCTAAATTTGGCTTCAAAATGAGGCATTGCCCCATTAAAAAGCAAGTGGAATGAGAGAAAGCAAAGATTATTATTCTAGTTAGTTCACTCTCTCTAAGTAGATATACTAACTAAAAAAGATAATCCATATTTAATTAAAGCTAAAATTGCAGGGAATATTATTTGACAAAAAAGAAATGATACATTTGTATGTTTGTTTATTTAAGGCTTAATGAGAACATCTGGTCATGTTTCTGGTTATTTTTTTATTTTTTTTTTTTTACATAGACTACACTGTCATAAAGGCCTTTTCCCCTAAAGCCTACAGAGGAAATTCAAAGTTTAAATGACATAATGAGGAGATTGATGCAATGGAATTGTGGTGTCAGTAAACCTTTACATAAATTTATACTGCTGGATGTGAAAAGTGCTTAGAGAAGACCGCAACCAATATTCATCCAGTAATCAAGGTACTGCACGGAGAGTGCTCCGAATGGATGATATACGCCAAGTATTGCAAGGCAATTTCCTCTTGCCTACGTGCTTTCAAAAGAAGTACTATATTTAAAACTATGTGTCATATAGTGCGAAAACAAAAATAAATAAGTACGTGGAATTAGATTTCTTAAATTCTGATTTTTAATCGACTTGAACTTATTAGTTGACTGTGTGTCCAGACAGGGATATAAAGCTAACTTCAGCATTCCCAACAGCTCCAATGTAAACAAGCCCTAGAATAGTTTAGTATTGGAGGCAGTGTGGTCTGGTGGATAGAGCACTGGACGGGGACTCCAGAAACTCTCATTCTTGTCCCAGCTTTGCTACTGATCTATCAGTTTACTGTAGGTAAGCTGCATCACCTCTCTGTGCCACATAATCTCCAATGGGGTAATGATACCACCTCCTTTGTAAAGCACTTTGAAATCCACAGGTGAAAAGTACTATATAAGAGCTAGGTATTATTATTGTACAAAAAAAGGCATTAGGATATTTGATCCATGAGGCAATTAATGTTGGTTGATGGTACAGCAAATATTAAGATAAGATAACGTTAGTGTTTTCACATATATATTTTAAAAATATTAGGGACTGAAAAGAATCACGCACAAGTAAAAGCTCTGAGTGAGCCTGGCTTGATTTCTACAACTCCTTCCTTTGTTATGAAGACAATCACTTCCTTCTCCGGATTCTCGATAGCTTTTTCAACATCTCCCCAATGGGAATGGATTCCTCTATTCCTTATATTTAAGAACTGTGTGGAAGGTAAGAGATTTTTGTCTTTGAAAGAACAAAGGCTTCTCTGATCCTCCCTTTGTAGAAGTGCCATTGGTCTTCTTTGGGGGTAACATGGACCTAGTGTCACTTGGCTCTTCGCCTCTAAGGGTCCAGGTACTTGCTTCTACCCTCAATGTTAGTGTGAGTCCCTCAAAGGAACGAGAATGTAGTGACGCTTTCTGCTAGTGGACTCTCTAATGGATGAGACTAGAACTGGTTGAAAATGTTGTCACAAAACATTTTTGGTCAAAAATGTCATTTCATTAAAACCAAAATGTTTTGCAGAAAAGTGTGAAAATTGTATGTCAATTTTATCAGGAACATTTCAAGGTTCATGATGGAATTTCTGGTCACAGAGAAAGACCCCCTGCAGAATAGCCAATAGCTCATCTGGGACTATTTTGGTCAGTCTCTCCTATGTGTATGTATATGTGGGCAGGGGGGAAACTGTCTCCTTTTCATTCTGATGCCTGATGTGGAACAAAAATAAATTTTGAAAGCTCTATATTTTCCATAAAATGGATATTTTTCCTGGCCCTTCCTAGCTAAAACAGGTGGCCACAACTTCAAGTGTATATCTTTCTAGCCAAGGCAAATGATTTTGTAATTTCCCTGTCATGTCTTGGCTCTTATTTCTCCCTGCCTCTTTATTCCATCAACCTCAGCCAACCAATCAACAGTTCTAATGTTAACAATATCACTGGACTGGATCTTCAGTGTCATTAACTCCTGGGCAGCTACACTGATTTCCATCAGCTCAGGATCTGACCCATTATGTCTAATCCCGTCTGAGACCCTCTTAAAACTGCAGGCTTTTTACACACACACACACACACATGAATACCTTGTACTCATATTACTCAGAGAATTAACAATTTAATTTATGTTAATTTCTGGTTAATCACAGGGCCTCCTGATTGATATTGGTAAAGCTTTTCCTGGCCAACATATATTTTAGAGTCCTAACTGGAAGCTACCCAACATAAACGGCTGATTATTGTAAAAGAGAACCTACAAAAAAGATGTACCTAGGAAAAAGAGTTGTTATAAAGGAGAGAGCGAGACAGAAAGGGAGAGAGACTGCTCATATCTCAAAGCAAAAAATGATCTTTCTTTCAAAGGACTTTAATATATATTATTTTCCAAGATATGGGACTTCAAAGCTTTTGGAAAAAATGTAGATAAATAGATTATTTTTATACTGCCAGGGTGACTCATCATTTCAACAATACTTGTGATATTTTTATGGACTCCCACCTCAAATTACTTGAGTTCTGTCTTATAAAAGAGATGTTCCTTTTATCTGAATTATTTTATCTTCCCAAAGAAGGAGAAGGGGGGGGGGGGAACACTTCATAATCACCTACAGTACATTGTTTGATGTCATCACTAGACCACTCAACAAATGTAGAAAAGTATGATTACTATGATGTATAAAAGACTGATGATAGTCACTACAATGCTTTACACCTATTTGAAAAGACAAAAAGCAACAGAATTAAAGAGAAAAGATTTCTTACAATCCCAGAGTAAAGTTAGAAATTCCAGACTATGTTAGTTTGCTTTCATTTTGTGGTATATCTATAGATTGTAGGAGCTACCAACTTTATTTGTGGGGATCATCTAGCAACTACCCCTCTTTTACTCCAGCCTCAATCCTGAGCTGGGACAACCTTCTCTCCAGATGAGGAAGTGAAAACTGGCTTCTTTTGGAGCTTGTGAATATTACTTAATCAAGGCAGAAATCTGGAAAGTGACAACTGCTTTCTGCAAGTTTCTAAGTGCTGCCAATTGCTGGAGTTCACAATGCTCAGCACCTGGCACATGGCACTTAGCACATCATGGGATCCAGCCTTTAGTTGGCTGTTCATTAGAGACTAGAGCTGCAGAAGGTGTTCCAACCATAGCACTTCCAGCTTGGCACTTACTGTGGTCTAGTGCAGTGGTTCTCAATCCTTTCCATTCCAAGACCCCCTTTCTTCCCCATCCGCACTGACCTGAGATCCCTTTTTCCTCTAGCTGTTGATTCCTGTCATTTAGCAATATGACAATGTCAGTGTATTGACAACTCCCTGAGACACAGGCTTGTGTCCCTCCTTCCCTCCTGGGAGTCACAATTAGAGCCGGTCAAAATTTGTCAATATTTTTTTTATGAAAAATGGCTTTTCTCAAAACAGAAATTTCAGTGACAGAAGCCCATTTTCAGGTTTTCATGGGGAAAAAATCAAATTGTTTGTTTGCTTCTTCAATAAAATCTAAAAACTTCTGAAAAAAAATATTGGATGACAATGAAAAATTACAGGGGGTAGCCATGTTAGTCTGTCTCCAAAAAAAACAACAAGGAGTCCGATGACACCTTAAAGACTAACAGATTTATTTAGGCATAAGCTTTCGTGGGTAAAAAACCCCCACACTTCTGCAGATGCATGGAGTGAAAATTACAGATGCAGGCATAAATATACTGACACATGAAGAGAAGGGAGTTACCTTACAAGTGAAGAACCAGTGTTGACAAGGCCAATTCAATCTGGGTAAATGTGGTCACTCCCAATAAATGATAAGGAGGTGTCAGTACCAAGAGAGGGAAAATTGCTTTTGTAGTGAGCCAGACACTCCCAGTCCCTATTCAAGCCCAAATTAATGGTGTTAAATTTGCAAATGAATTTTAGCTCTGCAGTTTCTCTTTGAAGTCTGTTTTTGACGTTTTTTTTGTTGAAGGATGGCTACATTTAAATCAGTTATTGAATGTTCAGGGAGATTGAAGTGTTCTCCTACTGACTTTTATATGTTGCCATTTGTGATGTCTGATATTCTTTCACGTAGAGACTTTCTGTTTTGGCCAATGTACATGGCAGAGGGGCATTGCTGGTGCAAGATGGCATATATAACATTAGTAGATGTGCAGGTGAATGAGCCCCTGTTGGTGTGGCTCATGTGGTTGGGTCCTCTGATGGTGTCGCTAGAGTAGATATGGCAACAGAGTAGGCAATGGGGTTTGTTACAGGGATTGGTTCCTGGGTTAGTGTTTCTGTGGTGTGGTGCATAGTTGCTAGTGAGTATTTGCTTCAGGTTGGGGGGCTGTCTGTAATCGAGGATTGGCCTGCCTCCCAAGGTCTGTGAGAGTGCAGGATGGTTTTCCAGGATAGTTTGTAGATCGTTGATGATGTACTGGAGAGGTTTTAGCTTGAAAATGAAAAGTTTGTTTTCCTTAATTTTTTGTTCAGGAACAAAAAACACTTCCTGACCAGCATGACATGGGTTGAGAACCCATGCCATATCCTGCCCCTAGAGAGAAGCATTCTGAGGAAGCCAATGTTAATCAATAATATATTCAGCAAGGGCAAAGCCTCATTCAGCCAAGAGAATCCTTGCGTATTCCTGGAGCTCAAATAAGCTATTCAAAACTTTTGCCATGTGAAAGCCAATGAAGTGCAGGGTGGAAGGAGTGCTGACTACTCATTTGTTTCTTCACATGAAATAGCAAAGAGACAGGCTTTGGCTTAGCTTTAATAAAGTCAGAAATTTTACAACCTGCTTAAGGAGCTTCTCTATTTCCGCTGGCAACCTCTTTGCCACCAAAACTTCCAGAAGAACCGGACAATGTCTCCTAAGAGCTTAGGATGCAATAGACTGCATTCTAGTGACAAGGTTGCTGTGTTGTTGTTGTTACAAATACCAGCACAGAAATGGCAAATCAATTCAGCTGCAAGAAATGACTTTTGGAAAGCTTCATTTTGTCCCCTGTCATATGTTCTATTAGTGGACACCAAAAGAGGAGGCCCTTCTGTATTGATCATTCTCACCCACACTGGATACATGTTAAAAGTTGGGCAGAATATTTATCTGTAGTTTCATCCAGTTGTATTGAGAAATACTGGTTCTTCTGAAGTCTTCTAAACAGCTGTTCTTGAATATTTGCTGCCATGTTAGGAATTCATAATCTCATTGTGTCACTGGAAGGGGGAACAGATTTGACTTGACTGGCAGCTGAAGAGCCTAACATAACACTAGCAATACCTGGAATACAGGGTGCAGCCAAAATTTTCCCCTGTTATATGAAGCTTGTTTCACTATTCATAGTGAAACACAGTCTGATGCTCAGAGAACTGTCATGTTTACAGAACAGCCATTTAATGAAAGAGTTTATTCATTTTGTGAATCCATGAGCCTTTCTCTGAGGAAGCCATTTTTTAATTTGTTTTAAATATGGATGCTTGCTTTAATTGCTCAGTGCCCCCTCATTTTAATGGTTTCATGCAAACCCTCATTCCTTTGCCAGCTACCGTGACAACTTCTTTGAACTACTGCAGTAGCTGACAAGCCTTCTGGTGCATGTGTTGGTCTGAGTCCACTAAAGAGGAAAATCAGGATGCAAATACCAGATCCACAGAAGAGGGGAAAATGATAAGAAAGGGAGTGTGTGGCACTCTGTACCTCAAAGTAGCACCCTGGAACCCCCATATTCACCATGGTGATATGATTATGATATGCTTTGTACAAAGTATACCTTGTGAGGTATCATTTTAAAAGCCTTGATTTGTTGGACATTAAGATCTGTTGGATTGTCTGAACTATCATGGTATGTGAAGTTATGAAATATTGATATGTGTGATACTGAAATATGTTGAGAGGTTGGAAACACTCACAATCAGCCTTTCAGTTACAACACAGGAGTAGCCATCAACAGACAGTGTTAATGGCTCATCAACAACCATCAAGAAAAGAATCCACTATCCCAGAATCTCCTTAGGCTATGGCTACACTGGCGCTTTACAGCACTGCAACTTTCTCGCTCAGGGGTGTGAAAAAACACCCCCCTGAGCGTAGCGAGTTACAACTGCGCTGTAAAGTGCCAGTGTAAACAGTGCCCCAGGTGGAGGTGGAGTACCTGCAGCGCTGGGAGAGCTCTCTCCCAGTGCTGGTGCGCGACCACACTCGCACTTCAAAGCAGTGCCGCGGGAGCGCTTTGAAGTTCCGAGTGTAGCCACAGCCTTAGAGAAGGCACCTATCCAGTGGAGACTGCTTGACCAATGGGGACTGCCTGATTCCTAAGTCACAAAGATCTTTTTAGCAAGCTGGAAGAAAGTATAAAAGAGGGGAAGTGATATCATCACTTGGCCTCTCTTTGCCCGCCTTGCAGCTCAACACCTGGAAGCACATCTGGAAGACAAACTGGGTAAGAGTGGTCCCAGGCTGGAAAGGGAGTTCAGTCGGTGTATTGAGGAACTGTATCCTGCTTGTGCCACCTATTAGGGTAAGAAAAGCTGTTCAATTGAACTCTTGCTTAGACTTAGGGCTTGTCTACACTGCGACGCTGTTGACAAAACTTTTGTCTTTCACGGGTACTTAAAAAAGCACCCCCTGCAAAAGACAAAAGTTTTGCCGACTCAAGTGGCAGTGTGAATGCAGCTTTGTCGGCAGGAGTGCACTCCTGCTGACAAAGCTAACGCCGCTCATGGGGTTGGAAGTATTTTGTCGGCGGAAGTGCCGACAAAATAAAGACAGAGAGCGTTTACACATGCTGACTTTTAGTGACAAGGCTGTGTCGACACACCCTTGTCGCTAAAAACTGAGTAGTGTAGACAAGCCCTAGGTTTAGGATTTAGAAAGTCTGTTTCTATTTTTAATTTCTTAAGGTAACTATCTCTGACCTTTATGCCTATCACTTATAATCACTTCAAATCTTTCTGTAGTTAAACTTATTTTAATGTTTTATCCTTACCCGTGTGTTTGTCTAAAGTGCTTGGGAAATCTGCTCAGGTTACAAAGGCAGATGCATGTCTGCTTTCCTACAAAGAGGTGGCAATCTAAGTAATAAACTTACAAGCTTCTGACCAGTGCAAGACAGTACAGCTCTGGGATGCAAGACTGGAGACTGGGAGGGGCTAGGGTGTGGGGGGGGAGAATTGGTTGAAGCCTCCCTATTGATGGTTCATGAGTGGTTGGGAGATCATTCATGTAACACAGTTGGGTGTGTCCCTTCCTCTGGATGTCTGTGTAAGTGTAGTGCCTGTCAGAAGTTTGCAACTTGACATTAGCATCATACTGTGAGGGCTGATCCTGCTTGATGGACAGAGGGCTCAGCAGTTCCACGTTCCAGGTTGCACCCTAAGGACCCCATCCCAGGGGGTGGTTCATGACCACCCTGCCATCTTGCTACATGGAACAGAACAGGGAGCATGCACTGTAATATAATTAAATTCCCTTTGAGGGGAAATCTGGATAACAAGAAGTAGCTGTAGACAGACACCAGCAGGGCTGGGAGTCTAACAAAATATCAGACAACTGGCTGAAGCAAAATGGAAAATTCCATGGCAAAAATGCTGAATTCCATGGTACAATGCAAAAATCTGTCAGATTCCACAACCACAGAATTACATAGTCTACAGGACCTTGACTGAGATGAATGAGGCAGTTTCCTCATTATTATAATATTTATTAGAGCTATTGTTTCAAGCTGTCTGCAGATTCAGGTAAGGACCACTGCATCAATTTGTGGTTGGTTTGCAGATGATGAGAGATTAATAAGACTGGGACTTTTCAGCTTGGAAAAGAGATGATTAAGGGGGGATATGACAGAGGTCTATAAAATCATGGCTGGTGTGGAGAAAGTAAATAAGGAAGTGCTATTTACTCCTTCTTATAACAAGAACTTGGTGCCACCAAATGAAATTAATAGGCAGCAGGTTTAAAAAAAAAAAGGAAGCATTTCTTCACACAATGCAGTCAACCCGTGGAACTCTTTGCCAGAGGATGTTGTGAAGTCCAAGACTATAGCAGGGTTCAAAAAAGAACTAGGTAAGTTCATGGAGGATATGTCCATCAATGGCTATTAACCAGGATGGGCAGGGATGGGGTCTCTAGCCTCTGTTTGCCAGAAGCTGGGAATGGGCAACAGGAGATGGGTCATTTAATGATTACCTGTTCTGTTTATTCCCTCTGGAGGGTCTGGCATTGGCCACTGTCAGAAGACAGGATACTGGGCTAGATGTACCACTGATCTGAGCCAGTATGGCCGTTCTTATGTTCTTAAGTTTATGTTTCGGAGGTTATCTCGACAATCATAAGGGATAGAAACGTATTTTTTGTTTTAACAAAAGGATGAAAAAAGGGAGAAAAGGATGGGGTGATGGCAGTTTGTGACCTGTTTGGGAGACCCCAGAGAATCACAAGCCCTGGGCTCAGACCATTGGTCTAGGGGATAGTCTGTCCAACTAGGAGTCTGTTGACCTTGGTTCTATTCCTGTTATAGACCTGCTGTGTGATATTTAGTAGCATTGCCTCTCTTTCCCCTCCCACCCTTTCTCTATCTTGTCAATTTAGACTGTAAGATCTTCAGGACAAGGATTGTCTCTTACTGTGTGTGTTTCTATAGTGCCTAGCACAATGACACCTCATCTCAGTTGGGGCATCTAGGCGCTATTGTAATACAAGCAATCATTACTAAAAATAATAAGGACCAGCCAGGGTCAAATTCCTATCCCCCTCATGGTGGCACATTGCATTGTCAGTTCTGCTGCACAAAGATGGGTCCTGATCTGGGGACACGCGGAATGTACTCCACTCCCATTGTGTCAAGTATCAGAGGGGTAGCCATGTTAGTTTGGATCTTTAAAAAGCAACAGGGAGTTGTGTGGCACCTTTAAGACTAACAGTTGTATTGGAGCATAAGCTTTCGTGGGTGAATGCATCATGCATCGGACGAAGTGGGCATTCACCCATGAAAGCTTATGCTCCAATACATCTGTTAGTCTTAAAAGTGCCACACAACTCTCTGTTGCTTTCCACTCCCATTGACTCCAAAAAGAACAGTAGGCAGTCAGTACCTTGCAGGGACAGGTTCTTGCCTAGGCAAATAATTCCCAATGCCATTATGTTTCAAGAAGCAATAATACATTGAAATAAAAAGCATATTGATATTTGTTTGTTGTTTTTAGGAGCTGATTCTCTTTACAACATGTCACATTTCCTGAATAAACAGAATATTTTAATAATCCAGAATGCATTTGATAGAACTATTTGAATTGCCTCCTGTGATCGACAGTATCTTCCCAGTACATTATAACCCTTCTTGGAGATAGTAAGTGTAAGTATTCCTAGAAGCTTTCAGAATCACTATAAAAGAGTCAGGTAATGACAATTCTTTCAAAACATGCTTTTCATGTTCTCATAAAAACCCTCTGTATATTTTGTGGAGATTCTTACTTTCAAACTCAACCCACAACCCCCAAAACTGGTATGTGTGGCACCATCAAACAAAAATCCTTTTATGGCAGGGAGCAAAACAAAAAGGGCACTATGAATAGTAGAAAAAGAGAAAAAAATCACCAAAAACACCCTTTATCAAGGGAAGATAACATGAACGTGGTTATTATCATTATTATATGGACGGATGGATAAAGTCTCTTCAAGAATTCACTTCACGTTGCTATTCTTTTGAGCACAATAGGGGAAAAACACCTCAATTACTCACTATTCACAACATTAGCAAAATTGATATTTATAGCAAACGCATGGGCGCAATCTAGATCTGAATCTGACATCTTGTCATAGTATACCAATTGCATCAAAAAACCCTCTTATTGACAGCTTTGCTTGCTTTCCAGATTCATCTTTTGCCTTATAATCTTGAAAAATCCCCAGTGAGAAAGAAAGTTTTAAAGCCTTCTGAAAAATTAGTAAAATACTCTAAGATGAAGCACCTGCTTTAAAATTGCAGATATACTAACCTTTATATAATCAGCTTTCTTACAGGGAAACTTCAAAGCAAGTCAGCTACCTGCAAAGCGCTGCCACATGTAGTGGTAGGGTTAGAAGGGGAGAGGATTGACAGCAGGAAGGAGAGATGCTTGGTGGGGAGTGGAATACAGGTTTTAGCTGTCTTATTGCTAAAAATTATATAAGTTACTATTTCAATTGTTTTTTTAAAGGGAAGAAATTTTCACTACTTTTTTGTTGTTATTTTTGGACACTGGTCATATTTATAATATAGGGTCATTCATCCAAATGTTATTCCAAGTTATGCATGGATCTCACATGGAAGGAGATAATTCCTGACATCCTGTACTCAACTTGTGCACCCAGAAACAACTGGAGCCCCTGTGCTCTCCAGAGAGGCAGGGCTTTTCCCTGCTAGCACTCCCGAAGGTGCTAGACACCTCCAAAGAAGCAGGGGAGTGGCACCACCTCCCTTCTGCATATCACAAAGGAAAGCATGGTGCACTTTGGTGTGATACATCCACTACCACTGCACTCTAGGAAGCTTAGGGAGGCATTGGCCCTTCATAAAGTGTGGGACCTTTCAGAGCGCCCCTGGGGCAGAGCAGGTCTGCACTACACCCAACGTGGGCCTGTGCCTTAACAGCACAATGTTGCCCTTTGTAAATGAAATGAGGGGATGATGAGTCTGTTTTTTTTTTGTTTTAGTGAAGATATGTCACTTAAAGAAAACCCAACCATTGACTACAAACACAGCCTTTGAACAATCAGTGCTCAAAGCCATGCTGTATAGTGCATTTTTAACAGATAGTTATACAAAGAGCGTTTAAAAACCCTTCTGGGAATTTGTATATTGGGGTGCGTACAGTTAATAGCATGCCTTTGGAACATTTCCCAGTAGCAAGGTTCCATGCTCCATGATACAAACACTGCAGCAACCTCATTCTTTGGACCTCTGTCAGATAAAATGCTGTCCCTCCTGCTTCTGAAGAAACTGGACCTGTGTTTGGGCGGCATCTAGGAATTCTGAGCCAGATCCTCATGTGCTACAGTTAAAACCCATTTACAGTGAAATCAGTGGAAACAATTTTCAAAAGTGCCTAAGGCCCAGATTCTGAAAGGTATTTATGCACCTAACTCCCATGGAAATTATTCATTCATTCATTCATTTCAACGGTCATTACCTACCTAAATACCTTCAGGATCTGGGCCTAAGTGATTTAGGTGCCTATGCACCATTTGATTTAAATAGGATGTAGGTGCCTAAATCACAAGACACTTTGGAAAATTTTGTCCAATGGTTCTAAACCAATTTACATTGGTTGTGGATCAATGTATTTGTATTTCTAGGAGCAAGTGTTTGTTAGCTGGATATTGTGAGGCACTAGGCCAGGGATCAACAAACTTTGGCATGTGGCTCGCCAGGGTAAGCCCCCTGGCGGGCCGGGCTGGTTTGTTTACCTGCTGCATCTGCAGGTTCGGACGATTGCGGCTCCCACTGGCCGCGGTTCACCGCTCCAGGCCAATGGGAGTAACGGCAAGTGGCGCGGGCTGAGGGATGTGCGGGCCGCCGCTTCCCACCGCCCCCATTGGCCTGGAGTGGCGAACCGCGGCCAGTGGGAGCCGCGATCAGCCGAACCTGCAGATGCGGCAGGTAAACAAACCGGCCCGGCCCGCCAGAGGGCTTACCCTGGTGAGCCGCATGCCAAAGGTTGTCGCTCCCTGCACTAGGCACTATCAACTACCATTAAGTTTAGTAGAGATTATGGACATATCATCATCGCACACGATTAGACCCTAAAGCATGCAGCCATATTAGGAAAATAAGCTTATTTGGTTCTTTATCATATATTAGTTAATTGGTTGGCCCAGATCCTCAATTCCTCCTAATCTTGATGGGAGTAAGATGCCACAGTACCTTTAATTAACACATGATGAATTTCTAATGTGTACAAGGCAGTTTGTAGTTTTCACACATTAGCAGGTCAAGGTAAACATTAGTGCAGAGCGTGTGTTAATAGTACACGTGCCTTGTCCACACTAGGGTTTTGCCATGAGCTAGTTACCACGTGTTAGATACCATATTTTTTTTTTTTTTAGTGGAGACAAGGCTGTAGTGGGAAATGTCTGAAGATCTTAAGGCATCTCTGTGTCTGCAATATACCTATTAACCTGTAGTGCTCCTGAAGAAAAAACGTTTAAGTTCCTCTCAAGGGGGAGTGTTCACAGTTGCCAACTTTCATGTGGTATATAAGCACTCCAACTTTCACAATAAGCCAAAAATATGGCTAATCCCATTTCAAAAGAAGGCCATAACAAGCCAATCCCTAAGAACCCCAACACTCTATGTGAATAGACCCTCCCCCGGTGTGCAGTCTGGGACTGTGATGGTCCTGCTGTGCACCCCTGACTCTCCCCCCCTTGCCCCTGCTTGCCAAGAACCGATCAAAAAAAAAAGAAGCAATAAGCTACAACAAGCAACAAGCTACAAGCCAAACAAGCAGCAAGCTAAAGCCAAAAACTAGCCAACAAGCAACTCACAAGCCAATTAAGCCAAAACCAAGCCCAATTTCTGCATTGTTTTTTTTTTTTTTTTTTTTTTTTTGCGGGTTTGGCATTTCTGAGAGGGTTGCTGTTTTGTGGCACATGGCCTCATTAGAGCCATTTTTAAGGTACTAGGTCTGCCAAGAAGCAAGATGTCAGATATGCATTTGAAATATTCCCTTCCCTGCCTTAGGTGTTCGCCTGTTTTGTGGTGGTGGTGTATGTGTGTGTGTTTGCATGTGTGTGTGTGCAGTTCTGATACCACTGTGTGAACTTTTACAATAAACAGTTTGGTTTGGAAACCTTCACTGGAGTGGGGCAGAACCTGCACTCATTGCACGACATAAGGAGCAAAGGCATGTTTCTGAGGCCCCTGAACTCTGTATATTTTCTGAATGCACAAAACTATAGAGACACCTGTGGTAAGGAATATTGTGCCAGTCCACTGTGCAGGTTCACAGCATTCAATAGCCTTATCATTTTTCATTTCTCACCTGTGGTGGTGTTGTGCAGTGGTTGCACATTAAGCTGCAGGGGAAAGAAAGCCTGTGTAAATACAGGTTAAAGAGCTCCTAAATTGTATTTGATGCTTTCTACAAGGTAAGCGTGTATTTCTTTATTTGTCAGTGCATGTTATCTTTGTTTCAGCCATTACATCCAAAACACAGGGAAGGAGAAAAAAGGATATAGGCTTTAAAATGTCTGTTGATATAAAATAAAAACAAGACACATAAGGACCAGGGAGGGGGAAAAGCCATAAAAGAGAATGAAAGTACAAAGCTAACTTTGAAGCTAGAGGTCTCCAGCAGTGTATTTGCAAAAGGAACATTAGCATATGCTCCATGAATAAGTGAAAATGTAGTTGTGATGACAGTCATGTACCCAGAGTGGATTTATGCCAACGTGCACCTTTACATGATACACAGAGAAAGATGGGAAGGTTCAGATCTACATTCAAACAGCCCAGATCTGTTTCTAACATGGAGTATTTTAGCTAGTAGATTTAGACTATGGCTTCTCGATTCTCCACTCTGCTTTTACCCTCCGTGTAGGTTATGGGAGTCCTGGAGCTGATTTAACTTGCATCAGCTGGCTTGGGCCCCAAAGGAACCTCTTACAGGCAGTGCCAGGTTTACTGTGGCACCAGTGGTGCCATGGAGCCGGGCCCATGCTCAGAAGGGGCCCCAACCTTCTCTGCTTGAACTGTGCCCTGAGACCTCGACAGCCCGCTGACTCCCCCCTCACCCCACCCCGCCCACCACTTGCTCCTCTTGGTCTACCCACCGGCCATCCAAGGGCTCCTCTCCACCCCCTGGCCCCACGCACTGGCTTCTCTCTGCCTCCTAGCCGGACCCCAGTGCACCACCGGCTCCAGGCAGTCTCTGCTTCCCATCACCTGTGGGGCCCCACCTGTCTTCCTGTAGCTGAACTGCCTGGGATTGATGCAGAAGCCTGGCCAATCTTGGCGCATTGGGGGGGGCAGTATGGGGGGCTTGGCTGAAGACCCTCCAGGCAAATGGGTCCTGATGGAGCCCAGGCAGGGCAGACACTGGCCTGGCTGATCACACCACTTCCAAGGGGCTGGAGGGATTCCCCACCCTGGGACCAGCCCTAGCGGCTCAGCCCGGCAGACACAGTCCCCTGTGCATTTGTGGCAGGGTCGGGGGTGAGACTGGGCATAGCAGGTTTGGGGGGGGTTACCATAGGGAATTGGGGGAGGGAGTGCCAGTGGTGGGCAAGGGGGATGTGTGGCCCAGCCTGGGCCCGCCCCAAGGGGAAGGGGCATGCTGTCAGCAGAGGGCTGGGCAGGCCATCGTGCATCTGACAACTGCCTGTCTGTAAATAGTGCCCGGCACTGGGCGGGGCGGAACGGGGCTGCTCCTGCCATGTCATATTGCCCCTGACTGGCCCCTCGCTCTGGAGACCGATCCCCCCGCCCCATGCTCCTTTGCTCCCATGGGGGGCTCACAAATAAGTTTGGCACCGGCCCACAAAAGGTTAATCCCGCCCTGTTTACAGGTAAGCATAGTCAGAGTGCATTGTATTCAGCCAACTCCCTCCATGCCCTCCCTGTCCCTGGTATGATTCTGAAGCATCCTCTATACTGGGGGTTGCTGGGAGGGTGATGTAGGAGGTGGCATAACTAGCTCCATACCTACATTAAAATGAGGTTCAGCAGGGTAGGGAATCTGCTTAATTATCTTCAAACAAAGCCAAAATAAAAGTCAATGGAGTCACAGTGATTGACATGAGCTTAGGATCTGGCCTGTTAAAGACCAGCAGGAAGGGCCCAGGTTGTAACAAGTCTATAGTTTGTACTAACATTTATCTATCTATTTATTTATTTAGGCCCTGTCCTGCTGGGTGCTGTTACTCTCCCCCCTGCTGCTCTTTCCCCACCCAGGCTGCTCTGCTCCATGTGCACAGCCTGGCTGGCAGTGACACTAATAAGATTTTCAGTCTCTAAAGCGCAGATGGCACTCTCCATGCTTCAGGGACTGTCAATCTTGTTAGTTTCACTTCCTGGTCATTAACACATGGAACAGAGCAAATGGGGAAGTAGGAGGAGGTGCAGCAAGTCACCGAGGAGAGTAGGGGAGGGGAATGCTCCGTCTCAACACGATGGGGGAGTGGAAGTAACCAGGGGCTAGGATGGGGAAGGGAGAAACAAGAATACATATACAATGTGAACAAGTCAGAAAAATAGAATGAAGAAAATATGAGGCAAGAAAAGAAGAAAAGTGAATAGAAAGAAAGAAAGAAAGAAAGAAAGAAAGAAAGAAAGAAAGAAAATATAGTGAAAGGAGAGAAAAGGGGCAAAAGAGACCAGAATGGTGGGAACTGGTGGTTGCCCTGGGCGAAGTCAGGATGTGGATAATGTTATGAGGGCTCGATACTGAGTGTGTGGAGATAGGGGAGTGGACACAAAGCATGGAAAGTAGGCGAAAGAGAGCAGTGGAAACAATATCATACATGGGGAAGGGGGGGTGAGTACTTATGGAGGGGTGAAAACAATGAGGAGTACTTATGGCACCTTAGAAACTAACAAATTTATTTGGGCATAAGCTTTTTTGGGCTATAACTCACTTCATCAGATGCATGAAGTGAAAAATACAGTAGGTAGGTATAAATATACAGCACATGAAAAGATAGGAGTTGCCTTACCAAGTGGGGCAGTCAGTGTTAACATACATATATGAGTGGTGCCAGCTATCTGTGCTCTCCAATGCGAACAGAGGTATTGAGCCAGACTTTGACCCCTTCTCTGATTCCCCTTGGATACCAGGGACAGGGAGGGCATGGAGGGAGTTGGCTGAATACAATGCTGTGGTTATGCACAAGGGCCAGAACACTGTCCAAATGGGGCAGCTGAGGATTCTCTCAGAGTGATTTTTGCCGTTCATTTTTTTGTGATGTGATTGAAACTTAAATCAACACTCAGGCAGGATGAACCAGAGCAGAAAAAAAAATAACTATTTGCTGTGAAGCTCTTGTTTAGCACAATTCTGCGGGGAAGCAGATAGGAAAAATCTCAATGGAGTTCCCCCCACTTACACTTCTGCCATAGCCTAATTCACAGAGGGTGGGAAGAGGACAGTCTTTGGGCTAGAATCTCAGCCCCATGAAGGATATGCTATCTGAGAATCTGGTTTTTCATCTCTTTGTTCACATACAGTACTTCTTCATACAATGAACAGTCAACCTGTGGAACTTGTTGCCAGGGGATGTTGTGAAGGCCAAAACTATAACTGGATTTAAAAAAGAATTAGAGGCTAGGTCTATCAGTGGCTATTGGCCAAGATGTTCAAAGATGCAATCCCATTCTCTGAGTGTCCATGAGTTTCTGACTGCCAGATGCTGGGACTGGACAACAGGGGATGGATCACTTGATGATTTCCCTGTTCTGTTCATTCCCTTTGAAGCATCTGGCTTTGGCCACTGTCGGAAGACAAGATACTGAGCTAGGTGGACCAATGGTCTGACCCAGCATGGTCATTCTTATATTACATATATAGTACATACTTGTCATAGGGTGTCTGGCCCTTGCAAATGTGCCAGAGCAGGTGCTCCTATGTGGCCAATTAAGAAGGGCAGCACCTGGGGTTGTAAATAATCAGGGAGAGATCACTTGAGTGAGAGTCATGGAAAGAATTAGTCAGGAAAAGTCAGAAGACTGCAGGAGGTCTCTGGGGAAAGATGCAGAGAGCAGATGGATCGTCGAAAGCCCTTCCTGGGAAGAGGGAGGAATTGGCTAGGAGATTGTATGCTTGAGACTTGGGAGAAGGTTGAAAGCATGAAAGCAGCATAAGGAGATTTACTGGCTGGTGTCCCCAAGCCAGAGAGCCACAGCTGGAGGGCTGGAGAGGGCTGGAGGCAGAAGGAGCATCAGAGGGAGTTGCCCACTGGATCTGATCTGAAACTAAGGGCTGAGGGCAGGGGAACAGCAGAGGAGCTTATCTGTTATCATCTGCAGGGCTGGAGAGCTGGATGCAGAGAGATTATGAGAGGGCCACAGGGAGTGAGGGATGCTCCCAACAGAGATACTGTGGGGGTTCCAACTTGGGAAGGGTGGAGGTGCTCTCCAATGGGAAGGGCTGGGTTCGCTGACATGGTACAAGGACCAGAGAGGGTTGTGCTGGAGATCCAGGGCCTGATGGGGGCCGCCGGGGCTGTATGTTGCATGTTCTGTAAAGATTATGCTGGGGGTATTATGGACTACGGTGGTGGGGCTTGTTTTGTTAAGGTTTGTGTGCACAGGACTTTGGTAATAAATGATCCCAACAAGGACTATATTTATACTTGCGAAGATTCTGTTGACTATGTCTGGGGACTCTGAAGGAGGGAAACTGAGGCTAGGGTGACCAGATGTCCCGATTTTATAGGGACAGTCCTGATATTTAGGGCTTTATCTTATGTAGGTGCCTATTATCCCCCAATCTGTGTCCCGATTTTTCACACTTGTTCTCTGGTCACTCTAACTGAGGCAGATGTGCCTTTCAGGCCATGGCCTGCTGTGGAAGGGTGGTGGTCCATTCAGGGTCACCCTATAACAATACCATTGCTGCTGAATGGAGTTTCTCTTTTTTTGATGAAGACTGTTCATTGTAATATTCAGGGGTACATTCTGAAGGCTTCTGGCTATATCTGGCTATGTTCTATCCTTGTTCCATCTAGTGAGCTCCCACAGATGTCAACAGGCAATTTGTATACAAATTGAGGAAATATGGTTCAATGTATACAACATCTTTAATAAGCAACATCTTCTTCCCTTATATGGCTGATTGTCACTGGCAATGCACATATAAAAGTTAGCAAAGAAACCAAAGTTATTAGTTAATTCAGCATGACTTCAGAAAGTACATTTATACCTTCACAGGCTTCTCTCTGCATTAAACCAGCCTGTCATCCTTTCTGAGTCTCTTCATTGTAATTCAAGAGATAGAGTATCTGTGATCACTGAGAAACATCTTCAACTTTACTTAAAAATTAAAATCTGCAGGTAATACTTAAAATAGACAACACACTTTAATGTACAGATTTTGTCATTATTAGCTGGAGCAGTTTTCGTGTTGTGCACAAATGTTGACTTTTTTTTTTGCTTTGCTAAACCTTCAAAGCACTATTTGATATTTTTGCAAAAATCACAAATACAAAAAGAAATTTCAGAATTGGGATTTGAAAGGAAATGTCAGTAAAGCTAGGTGAGCTTGTATGTAATTTCAACTGCCTAAGATGAAATAGAACCCAGAAAGCTAGGAAATTGTTGAATCCACTAGAATGTAAAGCCTTCCTAAAGATAAGGAAGAGACCTTTTGTTGCAATTCTATAAAAGCTTAGAACCAAACCATTTGGTGAAAATAGTCATTATTTAGGCTAATGGGGGCCCAAACCTGGGGGCCCAAAGCTAGACATCTAAATCCATATTTCAGTATCCAAATAAGAATTTGAGTTGTAGAATGCATATCCCATTGACTTGATTAATAAAACAGGTAAGTTATTTAGCAGCTGAAATGTGGATTTCAGTGCATGTTGGGCATCCGGTTTTTAAAATTTTGGTTTAAAAGATTTGGTTCTTAAATACTCAGCACCTGCTTTGCCATTGCATTATTCCATTTGTACATGACTGTAATTCCATTGACACCAATGGAGTTACATCTGCACACAACTGATTGACTCATTAGTGAGTCTAGCCCAGTGGTCCCTAGACTGTGAGGTGCGCCCCTCAAGGGGGGCAAGGAGGAATGTTCGGGGTGTGTGCGGAGGGGTCTTGGCCAGCCCCCATGGGGGACAGGGAGGGAGTGCCACCCAGTCCCGCTGCAACCCCAGACCTGCTCCAGCCCTGGCCGCAGCTCCACTCCACCCCCTGCTCTGCCCCCAGTCCAGCTCAGGCCAACTCCGCTTCTAAGCCCAGGCTCCTCCCCCATCCTCAGTTCTGCCCCGAGTTCCACCTTCAACCCAAGCTCCTCTGCTGAGTCAACTGTGCAGTAGTGGAGGGGGGATGCGGACAGATACCATTACTGGTAAGGGGGGCAGTGTGACAGAAAAAGTTTGGAAACAACTGGTCTAGTCCCTGGTGCTTATTGCAGTACCTCATAGAATTGTAATTAATTAGGGCCAGATTCTGATGCCCTGAGTAACAGGGCCAGCTTTAGGGCGATTCAGCCGATTCCCCGGAATCAGGCCCCGCGCCGCTAAGAGGGCCCCGTAATGTCCCGAACGAGCTGCCGCCGAAGTCCTGCCGCTGTCTTCAGTGGCAGCTCAATCACTTCTGTGGAGGAAGGTCCCTCCGCCGAAGTGCCACCGAAGGCACCGGCAGCCAATTGAGCTGCCACCAAAGTCCCGGCACTGTCGGCGGCGGCAGTTCAATCGTTGCCACTGTCTTTGGCGGCATTTCGGCGGAGAGGCCTTCCTCCAAAGACAGCGGCGGGACTTCGGCGACAGCTCTTTCGAATCGGGCCACGCGGTGCCTAAAGCCGTCCCTGCTGAGTAATACTGTATTCCGGGAATAGTTCCATTGATTTCACAGAGGTGCAAAGCTGGAATTTCTGGCTTTGTGCTTATTCCCCTCCTCATCTTCAGCATAAGGAGTATGTACAGTAGGAAGCAGGTGTGACAAGACAGCATGTGGTGCTCCTTCTCTGGCTGCAAGCAGCACAACTTAGAACAGTCCACTAGCTTCTCTAAATTACTTCAGGGAACATTTCAACACTGCCAAGCAACTGTAGGAGCAAGAAACATAGCATAGGGCCCTTTTTCCTCACCAGTTGGAATGAACGTAAACCCTGTTTAGCTGAGGATTGAGCCTTGAGTGCTTTAAGAGGTTTGGTAATGTGCTGGGGGAAAATGGACAGGGCAAGAATCTAAGGTGAAAACAAATATTTTGAGCTATTGATGGAACCAGTTGTTCACAAAGCTGTGGAGTGAAGTTAACTAAAACTAATATGATGATGCACTAGCAGAACCCATTTTCCAGGTAGGGAATTGGCTCATACAGTTCTGGAATCTTATAGTATCGCTGGAGCGACAGAAAGTGAGAGTCTTTATATAGGGACTAAGTATTCAGTGGAGTTCACCCTGCAGGATAGGAGAAATTTTAAATCACCTGAACTGGATAAAGAAATACAGTAAAGCCCATTTAAATGAATATTAGATAAAGAATAATTTGGGGGCAAAAATGTAATTTTCATAAAAGTAGTTAATCTGTTTAGCAGTTTTTCAGTCCATCAGTTTCTCCACATGGTGCCCCTCCTCTCCCACTCACTGTGATTAGATGCTTTTTGATATCTCTCCTGACTATAGAGTGATGAGCCTTTTGACAATTCATGACAATCTCTATTGGGTTCAATCCAATAGGGTTGGTTCTTGCTTGGCCTTCACTCAGTTGTCTTTCAACCACGCTAAGTCTGGATCTGTATTACAAAGTTAGGTCAATGTAAACCACCTTGTGTAGATCTAGTTGTGCATGTGTCTACACTTAAATTTGTCTCCTACAAATGTGGGATGACATACTGAGATGGACACAAAATGAGTATATACACTGCATTACCTATGTTGACCCTAACAGTCCTTCAGCTGCTGTCCCCAAATGCCCAACACTGACTATTCTGTTCACAATTCTGAACTTCATTACCCAGGGATCACAGATACCAAAACTGCTCCCCCCCAAGCCCTGGACATTTTTGATATGCCTTTTCCTGATTGTCCAGTGTGGCGAGGCCACCTAGCAGCTCTCTATTGTTGTGTGGAACTGCCCAACCAACCATGCTGGCTCCACATGCCAGACGTGCTCCGGCTTGTAGTAGACTGGAGGTATTGGATGTCATGAGCCTGTGAGAGAAGAGGTTGTGCAGGCACAGCTATGGGGCTGCCAAAGAAATATGGACATATATGAGCAGATTGCACAGGGGATGCAGGAAAAGGGGTATGACAGGACCAGCAGTAGAGCCGCATGAAAGTGAAGGAACTGTGGCAGGAATAGTAGAAGCCCAGGAAGAACAACAGTCAATACAGTGCTGTGCTGTCAATCCTCTTCTAAAAGTTTCTAGGGATGATAGCCTTATTTCTTCCTCTGCGGTAGGACACTTTCCCAGGCCATTCTGCAATAACTTGGGCATGCACAGTTGTAGTAAATATACCAATGGCACATGGGCCTTGGTGATTTCAGGATGCAGGACACAGCAGGCAGCTATAATCATTGGGATTTTTTTTTCAATGAGATCCAATTTTGTGAATAAACAGCATCAGCGTCCCTTCAATCTACCTAAAGCACATTGAACTGTCATTCTTCACCTGCTGAGCCAGTAGTTGAATCTTTCCTTTGTGCCATCAGGGTGGCCAGTTGTATGGTTGCATGAGCCAGGGGAACCAGGAATAGGCTGGGTCCCTCAGGATCACTATTAGCATTTCAACATCGCTGATGGTAATTTGCCACTTGGGAAAGAAAGTCCCTACTTTCTGACCAGTCCTGTGTTCTTAAAGATGTGAGCACCATGCGCCTTTCCTGACCAACCAACACTGATGTCACTGAAGTATCCCTCATGATCCACAAATGCTTGCATAACAATAGTAAAGTCATCCTTCCTGTTGTTCTCTTTTAATTTCTTGCAGTGATAGTTTACATGTACATCACACTATCTAACATTTAATCTCTATCAGTAGCAGCTCTATTCCACAGGTTTTAGGCATCATCCACCTTTTCTTAGAAAGAGTTAAATCCAAATGGAGGAAGAAAATATGAACTCTGATCTCTCTCTCTCTCACTTTGTTTTTATTTATTTTGTTTTTGGGGAGGGGGTTGGAAACAAAAAAAAAAATGGGGTGAATTGGTGGATTTTACAAGTAAAATTTTACCTTAGAATGACCTGGATCCTGTGAGGCTAGCACAAACAGGGGTGAAATCTAACCATCCCATCTGCTTGTACCCAAAACCCAAACCACAGTGGCAGCACAATGGTTTTGTTGCATGGGGTGACAGGTTGCAAAGAGGTGTCATGGAGCAGTTCTCCATTGAGAAATGAAACAGGATGGCGTTCATGGGTGGGTCATGGGAATAGGGAAGGATAGCTGGTGACTGCATGAACTTCACAAACCCAAAGGCTATACATTCTTCTTGAGGAGTGTATTGGCTTACAGCTATTATTGAAGGTAGCGGCATCAGGACGTGCAGTGGGTTCTGGGTTCAGAGATTTATCCACAGTCTGGTTCAGTCCTCTCCACATTCTTAATTCTCTCTTCCAGATTATCAGTTAAGATTCTAGGTAAAACTGGAGTCAGGCCCAAACCAACCTGCCAGATCTGAATACCCGCAAAATATTTTTTCTCAAACCCACCTCTAGAGAAACTAACAGACAGTGGCAATTTACGGTACACACTTCTTTCCACTCGATACTTGGCTGATTTTCAGTCTTTTGTTTGTAGCCCTTCAGGCAATTTGCAATCCATGTGTCAGTGCTGCTATCCCAGGCAATTTTAATTAATTTTATGATTTCTCATAAGATTTCCAGCCCAGTGTTGCAGACTCAAGAGGTAAAGTTTGGATAAGTAGCCAAGTCTTTTGTGATTCACCCACCACTAATATCACTGCGTTTACCTTGGAAAGACAGAACTATATGCAATAGAGGAACTCCTACCTTCAAACAAAATTAAACTACTTTGCCTAAGGCTTTGGGTACTGTCCACTTTCAAAAGATCATGAGGCCAGCACAATATCATTGATAGTGATGTCACTCCTAACAATATTAAGAAGATTTTCAATCGTTTTAAAAGCTTTTCTCATCAAGTATCTGTCTTATGGTGTAATATATTTCTGATTTTTGTAAAGTTTCTTTTTTTATGACTCTATTGCCATAAATTCAGAGGGCTGACGAGAAAAACAACTTTATTGGCTGAGATACTCAGCTGGTGTAAATCAGCATTGCTCCACCGGTTTAGGATCTAGCTGGCCTGATATAACTGTAACTGTAGTTTTAAAAAAAATAATGGTGCTACGTTTGAGTTTTCCATTTATATATTTGTCTACTGATTCTGTACATGTAATCCTGGATTTTCAAAGTTACCATTTGGCGGCTCTTCTACCAATTTTTCACTTCAAAAGCATATTTTTACCACATTTTTTTAAATAGATATGTGTTTGTATATTTATTTATTTTTATTCTGCTGCCTTCAAGCAGGATCATACTTTTGAAAATGAAAAGTGATACATGCATGCACTTTGCTTCTGATGTTATCATTACAGCAGAATAGGACAAAAGTGATTATATTGATGAACAGCATATGTAAAGGACTGTGGTCATCCATGTTTAATTGATTCAAACAGTATCAATATAGTGCTTTTGGGGAAAAAAAAATGTTTGTTTCACATTTCTTGAGTTGCCTGAAGCCAAATCCATAATACCTAGTGGGCTGTCTTTTACCTGGCTTTAACAATATTTTCCCTCATTTGTGAGGTTCTGAAAAAAATGCTTGTTTTTTTTAAAGAACTCAGAGTTAGCCAGAATCATTGTTGTGAAGGCAAGGGACTAAAAGTAGGAATGGAAAAGAAGTTGCTTAGTCTACAAATGTTTTAAAATGGGTTTTTTGCTTTCTTCATGTACATAAAAAGACATGGAGATATATGGCAAGAAGACCAGACAGCAAAGCTGAAACAAACACATCTGCTCCAATATGTTCATTTTATTCATTTTTTTTTACAGTGGCCAATCAATAAAGAGCTCACAAATGTTGATTTATAAAAAACTAAGGGGAAGATTGTAGTACCCTTTCTCACCCTGAATAGTACCTTACTACTTGACCAGTCTCATTGTAACCTATGGGGACTAACTCAGGGTATGTCTCTATTGTAATCACACCCTGTGATTACAACTCAGGTAGACATACCTGAGCTAGCTTTAATGTAGTTAGCTCAGTTCCCAGAGCAGTGAATCTGCAGAAGCACGTGCTTTGATATGGGCTGTACAAGACACCTAAAACCCATGGAGCTAGCCCATGCTGAAGCATTCACTGCTCCGGTACCCAAGATAGCTAGACTAAAGCTAGTTCAGGTGTGTTAGCTCAAGCTGTAATCATGCCTGTATAACCTTACCTTAGTGTGAGACTGGGAGCTGTTTTAACCTATACCAGTAGTTACAGGTCCCAGTAGCACCGTCCCTTACTTTTTTTTCTTTCAATGTGTGGCCACACCTCACTTTCCTTGCTGGTCAGTAGTCTCCCTTTTCAGTAGCAAGAGGTTTAGGATAGCCCTCTGACTTAGAAAAATACCCACCAGTTCCAGAGTAAACAAAGTCTGATGGACAAAAATCCCCATCATCTCCATCTCCTGTATCATCTCCCCCACGGCTCTGCTCCAATTTCCATGAGAAACTGGGACAAACAGCTATATCTGGACTAGAGCTGGTTTAATTTTTTCAAAAGACTGGCACTAATTTCAGTGGGCTTTGGATCAGGTCCGTAATGATCAATATTAGCGTTAGGTGTATTGAGGTTTCTTTTCCTTTTATTTGATGATATTCTCTCTATTTTTTCTCATATAAACCATTTTTCGTTGAATCAATTTGAATGGAATGCTGATGGCCACATCTGAAGTTAATCATTGCTGGGCAATCTTGATTGACAGAAATCTATCTTCTGTTCTCATGGGAGGCAGAAACAGTAGATAATGTAGCTATCTGAGTCCTGAGTCAAAGCTGAGGATAAGGAAGGCTATTTGCCTGTGTATGTCATGAGTAAGGACATCAAGATTTGGCCCTTAATAACACTGGCATTGCCACCCCTAGAAAGCATGCTGAAAATCCTAGCACTTAAAAAGCAATTTGTATGCAATAAGACTACTGATTTAAAGCATAAAATAGGATTTTATTATTTTGGGACTATAAGATGATAATTGTTTTTTTTTTAAGATGCTTTTGATTATTCTCTAGTATAGTAATTCTCAACCCCTTTTAGTCTCTGACCCACAAAA
This sequence comes from Malaclemys terrapin pileata, assembly GCF_027887155.1. NCBI lineage: Eukaryota > Metazoa > Chordata > Testudines > Emydidae > Malaclemys > Malaclemys terrapin. The sequence goes on along the minus strand of NC_071505.1, from coordinate 288,583,407 downwards.
TGTCTAAAAAATCACCTCATAACCTACCATATCCTACAGCCCAGCCCATAGCAACTCCTTCTTGCCCCTCCTGCATGCTGAGCAGATTTCCATTGTGTAGAACTGAACTCTTTCAAGTCACATTTCAGTGAGTCAAAACTATTCAAATGCACTGATGTTGGGGGTGGGGAGGGAGTAGGTTAAAATGATCAAAATCGTGAATTTAAAAATCACATTGTTTTAGTAACGCATGATCAAAAATATAGCATATTTATTAAACCGAGTGCTTCTTTTTATATTTATCTAGCTTGAAACCAAACTCCTTTATATTTTTAAAGGAAGTTTTCCAGCAAGTTAATCCTAGGTCTGCTGGCAGTGCTCAAAGGGAATTAACAGAAGCTGGGATCCTGCACTTTTCCTCCCAGCAGAAACAGAATGGCAGAGCTTCTGAATTCAAAAAGAAGTGCTTTTGTTATTTCAGAGGAAAAAGAAAAAGTGATGCAAAGTTTGGAATAATAAAATAAAAGGCAAAAGGGAAATAAAGTTGGAAAGAGAACAGTAGTGTGTACAGATGCTGATAAAATCTGTTCTGCAGTATTTGCTTCACTTTTAGGGTAATATTATGATCAATGTGTATACTGGTGAGCAAGGTAGGGAGAATGCAGGAAAACTCTTCTTCTATCCCAATGCAGGCGTTAACAACATTTGAAGCACTGCATTCTCATGAGCTGCTCATGCCCAGCATCCTCATAGGTGCTAGCTTTTCCAAAGGCAGTGGAGTGGATGTGGGGCCTTGGGGTGGGGCTCCTCAGGAGCTCTAGAAGGAATTGTATTGGAGTGACTATACAAATAAGGTAAGCAATTATGTTGCTGTCTGTGCTAAGACTCAAAGCATGTGCAGAATGGCCTGGATATTTCCAGAAAGTTGAACAGGCTTCGAAAGCACAATATTCAAAAACCCTGGTTGAGTGGAAAAGATCATGTCATTTTAAGAAATAAATACATTTGGAGTTCTTTAACTTTGAGCCTTTTTGAGCCTTTAGGTTCATGTTTTCATTTTTTCTCTGCAAGCATAGGGGCTATAAACTTACTCTTATTTGAGAAGGAAAGTTAAGATTCTTATGTGATCACATGACTCCAGGAGCTGCCGCTTTAAGAAAATTGCAAGCTGCAATCTCCCTATTGACATGGGGGGGGGGGGGCAATGTGACTCAGCTGGAAGCCATGGAAGATGAGTCAGTCAGAGAATTCCTGTGATGATGCACATTGTTGAGTTTAGTTGCATGTCAACAAGTTTGGTGTGTGCCAACCGACTCCATGCTAGCACACAGTACTCCGCTATTGAGTACAAGATGACAAAATCTCAGGTCTTTAGGATTGGAGCAGCCGCTCACCATAAGGAACCTCCAGCTTGCTGAGAAGGTTGTTGAATGTCTTGACCTGTGCTGCTGTCTTGCTTAAGTATCTTGCTTGGCTTTTGCATGTTAGTGTTCAGTCAAGGGTCATATCTAAGTAAACTGGGTATAAGAAAATAAGAGCGGCCATACTGGCTCAGACCAAAGGCAGGTGCCCCAGAGGGAATGAACCGAACAGGTAATCATCAAGTGATCCATCCCCTGTCACCCACTCCAAGTTTGTGGCAAACAGGATAGGACCCCATCCCTGCCCATCCTGGTTAATAGCAATTGATGGACCTATCCTCCATGAACTTATCTTTTATGAACCCTGTCAGTCTTGGCCTTCACAGCATCCTGTGGCAAAGAGTTCCACAGGTTGACTGCATTGTGTGAAGAAATACTTCATTTTATTTTTTTTTAACCTGCTGCCTATTAATTTCATTTGGTGACCCTAGTTCCTGTGTTTTGAGAAGGAGTAAGTAACACCTCCTTATTTACTTTCTCCACACCAGTCATAGAGACCTCAATCATATCCCCCATCAAGCACATCAAGCTGAAAAGTCCCAGTCTTATTAATCTCTCCTCATATAGAAGCTGTTTCATACTCCAATCATTTTTGTTGCCCTTTTCCAATTCCACTATATCTTTTTTGAGATGGGGCGACCACATCTGCATGCAGTAATCAAGCTGTAGGCATACCTGGATTTATATAGAGGCAATATGCTTCAGCCACTGGCCACTCATTACAATGTTTAGTTTCCTTTTAGTAGGAACATGGTAGAGATGGAATGTGCTAGAGACTGTCTTGCAGGTGCTAGGCTGAAGGTGCCATGTCTTGCAGTAGCCAGCCAGCTTTGCAGCAACGTCACTCAGGGTCTTCTCCAGATCATAGAAATTGGAGCCTGTAGCCCGCAGCAGATGTTGTCTGCATAGAAAAACTTCTGTGACTGGGTTGGTGGCAGGTCGTTGATGTGTAGATTAAACTATAACAGTGGCAGGACTGTTATAGGCAGTTTAAACTATAACAGTGCTGCCACACTAGGTTACAGGAAAATTCTTTAAAAAGTGGCATGACATTAGATAGCTCTGCTCGTAAAAAACATCTTTTTTCTTTTAAGGGGAGCTGGCCCTAGGCATAAGCAGACTAAACAATTGCTTGGGGCCCTGAGCAGCTCAGGGGCCCTCCCATTCATTTTTTTAGTGTGTAACATTGGGGGAGGATGTCAAAAAATATTCCCACTTAGGGCCTCCAAAGCACCACTTCTGCTTTTGAGTAAAGTATCTGAACAAATTTGTTATCGCTCTTTCAACACCAAGCTGCCCATATCCAGCTATTTACCATGTAACTGACATCCCAATTTCAATGAAGTTCTGAAATATTTTTTCTTCTGAGTCTTTTCAAGGGTTCTAAAGGTTTTGTGAAATCACACATTAATCTGGGTTCTGGAAATTTGGGGAAAATGCATGATAAAGAGGTTGGAGTCTGAAAACTGAATAAAAAGAAAGACTTAAACACAAGCATACATTTTTAGAATGTTACAAAACATAAAAACCTACACAACATTGTTAAATAATTTGCATATACAGAAAACAGATTCTAATTTTCAATTCAGCACCATAAATATTTCCAATTAACATTTTAGCAAGAAGCATATGGCTAAGAACTTAGGTTCAGTTCAAGCAGAACATCATTTGGGATTTAACTGATAGGTATTCAGTAAAACTCCACAGCATGTTTAGCAAACAGCAACAAAAATGTGTGACCAATTTAATAAGTGTGTGCATTGGGAGTGGCTATAAATATGTTTCTAATGAATACCCAACTACCCTTGTGAAATAAACATTTGTGCACTGTTCCTATCTGTTTGGGCTCTCTGCCCCCCGCCTTCCCAAAGGAACTTTTTTGCATGTATTAAAAAGAGAGAAAGAGAGAGAAAACAAAACAAAAATACTCACAAGAAAGAGAAAATTTGGTGGCTCAACAATTTTCTGCCAAAAAGGAAGCTGTGTAACATAACTATTGTTTGAAATTAGTCGAATATATATTAATCTACATGTTCAATAGCCTGAAAAGGTTTTTAGACTCTAAAATGTTTAACAAAATCCGGTGGGCCCCAAAACTGTGCGCATACCAGCAGATCATACCTCCAGTGGGCCAATGCATAAGAATGCTGCAGCCTGCTTTCAGCTGCTGTAGTAGCCCCACCTTGCTGTATGGTGGGGGAGTGGCCATGATCCTACCTCCTCCTTCTCCTCTCTACCCTTTCCATAGGTGCACCAGAAGACTGTAATTGTAAGTGGTCCTTGCTTGGGCATGCAAATTGAGGGAGGTTAGACTGTCTGTTGCCTGAACACTTATGACAGTTTCAAAAACAAGCTAGCCTAGAATAAGCACAAAATCTGCCTGGTGTTGTTAATTATAATGTTCTAGTATCAGAGGGGCATTCACTGTAGGGGAAGGGCAGATGATGGTTGCACTGCCACCCTACCTGAGATTCACTTACAGGAAGACAATTTTCAGTGTAGATTGGGCTCCTTGAGTGATCCACTACAGAAGGATGCTCATGGTGTACACTGGATCCCTCCAGACAGCGACAGTCACTTTCTGGGTTGTGCTAGATAGCTCCAGCCCCTTGATGGAGCAAGGGGTTTCATGTGTTTTATACACAGTGATCTGCTCCTGCTGACCTTCTGTCACAGGGTCCCACCACAGAAGCTGGCAGAACTAGGGAACTTGATATCCTAACAAAGAAAACACAAAAAGAGTGTGTATCCGATGGGGTGGGGAGTGAAGTAATTGGCTAAGTGAGGAATGATAGCATGCTTTGCATATTCACTGACATTAGGCAAAATGTTCTGGCTCAGCAGAAGAACTTAATCAATCAAGAAATTATTTTAAATAGCCTTAAAATTGCTTATGTCGTCTTGATCCTATATGCTAATACAGAGATTCATGTGGCTTCAGTACTCTAGGTGGCAATCAGTCTTTCCAGTAACTAAACACAATCCTTTTAACGAACATCCTGTAAAATCCACATTAAGAGGCTGCAAGCTTAATTCATTAATCTTTTCATTAATCTATCATTAACCAATCACAAAAATAGGGTGCCGGGTATTTATGATGCTTATTCTATGCCAACCTTATGCCTCAAATTTTTAGAACCTAGAGTTGAAGTGTTCTGGTATGCACGTTGTAAATATTGCTGCCAAGTGACGTTTCTACCCACATCTAATCAAAAAGCACATAAGCCAACAGAAAACATCTATTTTTGGGGACTGGTTTACATCTAAAATGTTCTGAAGTATTTAAACCATTTTTGGGGGGGGAAGAGATCTGGGTTGACAGTTTGTATGACAAGTTTAAACCCAATGGGATTTTAAAAAGCTGATACATTAATCCCTAAAAATCCTGGTTTATAACAGAAAGTCTTATAGGCTCTCACCTGTGTTTCTAGTAGTGCTGTTAGAATACCAACATTTAAAAAATGTTTTTCAAAATATTTTATTTAAAAAAATGTATAATTTAAGAATAGTTTTTCGACATTAGTTTTCACTCAGTGCCAAAAGATATAACACTTTGGCTGTGACAAATCCCTCAACTGAAATTAATTTTTAGACAAATCCATCATATTTTCCAGGCACAGGTTCATATAAAGATTATTGTAGTCAGATTCATAATAAATACTTTGAACTTTGGTGCTGCGTTGCAACTAAAGATCTCAGAGGTCTCTGCAAAGAATAAGAAATTGAGCCTTTCAACAGCTGTGGGAGGTGTAAAATACATATAATTATCCTAATTTTTACAGATGGCCACACTGAGCACAGAGATATTTAGGCCCAGATCATCAAAAGCTATTTAGGCACCTAAACACCTTTGAGGATTTGGGCCTCAGTGACTACCACAAGATCACGCATCAAGTATGTAGCAAAGTGAGGAATAGACTATATTTCCTAGTCTCAGTTTTATGCAAGTTCTAGGAGGCTTAAAATATCTGTATGCCATAGTAGTTGAAATCTAGAAGTGCCCATTGTGGTTATGTGTCAGCTACCTCCTTATGCTCTTAGGTGTTCATTGCAACCGCAGTGATGACTTGCCACCTTGTTCTTTCCACTTAGCTCTTTCTGCCAATATCTTCCATTCCAATTAGCTATGGCTTCTTGCTACCCTTCTCTGGCCCTACAAGCTCCCCACTTGAACTCTGTTAAGTAGGTGGAATAATACTATATATTCATTGGTTAGTGAACCCCACCCCCAACTAGAGTCTCATATCTGACTCAATATCACCTGTTAAGTGGTCAGAGCCAATCTAAAATGATTGCTGCTATGTCAAAGAGAAATCAAACAGAAAATAGGCAAATCCTGTCCCCCTCACCACAGTTGCCAACTTTTGTGCAGTAAATAAGCACCCCGACTTTCACAATAAGCCAAAAATCAAGATAATCCCATTTCAAAACAAGGCCAAAACAAGCCAATCCCTAAGAATCCCAACACTGTATGTGATTAGATTCCCCCGGTGTGGAGTCTGTGACTGTGGTGGGCCCACTGAGCACCCCTGACTCTTTCCCCTTGCTCTGCTTGGCCCTTGCCCCTGCTTAAAAGTAAAAATTAAATAAATGTTGATATCCCATCTCCTAGAACTGGAAGGGACCTTGAAAGGTCATTGAGTCCAGCCCCCTGCCTTTACTAGCAGGACCAATTTTGATTTTGTACCAGATCCCTAAGTGGCCCCCTCAAGGATTGAACTCACAACCCTGGGTTTAACAGGCCAATGTTCAAACCACTGAGCTATCCCTTGTCCCTGCCTGCTGGAAGCCGATCAAAAAAAATAAAAATAAAAATAAAGAAGCAACGAGCTACAACAAGCAACAAGCTACAAGCCAAAAACTAGCGACCAAGTAACTCACAAGCCAATTAAGCCAAAAACAAGCCCAATTTCTGTGTTTTGTCCACAGGTTTGACATGTCTGCCCCTCAATTATCTCCATGGGCACAGATGTGGCTGACAGCAGCACTTTCACTGCCCAAAAGTGACCTAATGCCAGAACCACGACTTAGTATGCTGCAGTGCTGTGGTCACTTTAAGTAGGTATTTGATTACAATTCAGCAATTGCTACTTGATCATCACCAGTGTCTATGAATCCATTTGTAGCATAAAAAGAAATTCTCCCTTTCTATCCAGCTATTGTAATTTCCCCAAAGGGACAGGAGATTTATTTCCCCCAGCAACAGTACTTGAGAAATTTATCAAGTACTGGACATTGAACGCCTTCTAAATGACCTCCTGGAATATATGACAAACCAGATTCCTTCCTTCCTTTCTATCTATCTATCTATCGATCTATCTTTCTCAATCACAGACTACAATCGATCAGTTGTAGTCTGTTCATGATTGAAGTAGACCAAAGACTTAAATCTTAAAGTTAAGAATGACTTTTTAAAATAAGTAAAATCTATACATTTCCAAACTCCAGTTTAAAGTACCACACTTGGTCATTATATTACTGCAGAGCTCCATTGTGGTGACATTCAGCCGCATAATGTCTACTACAATGCACTAAGGCATTTGGGGGATCATGTGATAATGATTTGATGCCCATGACTCATAGTTCATGTGTCAGATACTGCAGTCATCAGGGTTTTTTTTTAAGCAGTGTGACAGCTAGTGATGGATGTCAAAATGTTATAAAGGCTATGTCATTGTTCGAGCCAGATTAAACAGAGATGTTTTCAGGATTCCAGCAGCTCCAAGTCTGTCACCAGTCAGAATGCACCTGTCGACTGGGGACTTAGAGAATGGCAATATGAGAACATCATAAAATTGTGTTTCTAAAAAGTGCGTATAGAGTAATTGCTCCTGGTCACATCAGGAGAAGATTTGTCTGTTTCAAACGATGTTTACTGTATGGCAACTTCTCCTCTCCTAAAATATAAATCCATGAACTAAACACATTCAAAAATCTAAATGCACTATGAATCCATTTTTAAAATCACCCGGGAGAAAGGCTTTATCAGCAGTCATTTTCCCATTATTGTACTGGAAACTATTTTAGCACTGTGGCACTTTTGCTATAAATACCATCGTTTAAAAGGAAAATGTTCTCAAGGGGTGTGTGTATGTGCGCGCGCGTGTGAAAGAGACAGAGAGAGATATTGAGTGGATTGAGAGTGGATGAGGGAAAGTTAAAAAACAAGAATGAACAAATAAAAAAACACAGCTAAACAATCAGGCCAATTAGCAGTGTTCAGCTTGAGAGGACCTCTGAGGAACCCATCACAAAAAAGAGCCACTATCCAGCATGTGTACAGCATCCTCCACAGCACTACATATGCACAGTTGGCTGTCCTGGATGCCCTAGGCCTGGCTGGTCTTGGGATAATGAACCAGATGACACCTAAACCTGTTAAGTTGGCTCCAGAGGCAATGTGGATCCCCAAACCAGGAAACTTCATCAGCACTGATGCTGATGTAGGAGTACCTGGTAGTGGCAGAGGCTCTCTCCTATTCTGTCTACCAGAGTGAAGTTATCAGCTGGGTGGACAGTGTGCAGCACAGTGCAGATAGGATTTCTGCTGTGCATTTGGTATCCATGTGCATCCCACATATCTCTGAACAGATTGCTGTACTGAGATGAGCAGTTGTTGGCAGCATTCTGCTGGATGTTAGGTGGAAAAATACTGGCTAGGACCAATAACCATACAAGACTTGTTGGCTTCAGTGTGTCTGTGATAATTCTCATTATATGATCAGACTGTGTTTGTGTGTGGATAGAATTTAAGCAAACTGGGACAGTGTATTTTTCAGATGAGCAGAAGAGACACAGCCCCAAACTGTGCAGTGTTTGTTTGTTGGCTCTCCAGATGGACACTACTAGATTGTTCAGGAGATATTTTCTGCTCATGATCGTATGAGCTACTTTTGTGAAATGGTGTGTTTATGTGAGTGTGTGATGTAGAGTAACCCCTAGATACAATGGCATTGGATTGTGTGCCAACCACTGACCAGTCAAAAAGATGGGAAGCTCAAGTTGGCTCTGAGCATGGTGAAAGTGGACACGGTCTTTGATGTACTAGACACTAAAAGTCATGGACTGAGTAGAGATACTGGCTTTATTGCTTGTTACAACAATCTATAACCCCTTAACCATCCCCACCCCCAGCTGTTTTTTCTCTGATCCCTTCCTTTCCTCCTTTTGAATGGAGGAGTGTTAATGGGCCGCTTCACCTCAAATGGTCCCTTGAAATACCTGTTAACTAATTAGGCTAAACAACTCTTCCACTTTGTATTCAGCTGTGACACTCTGAGTAAGTTTCCCAGACCTGAAGAAGAACTCTATCTAAATTCGAAAGCTTGAATCAAGATGGTCCAATAAAATATATTACCCACTTTGTCTCTCTAATATCCTGTGACCGACATGGCTACAACAACATGGCATATAATAGTCACCTAAGGGTGCCATATCACTGTACAGATTCTTTTCAATCTTTTGGAAGGTAAGATCCCTTGAGGCCAGGCAGATATCGTCAGCATACATGAGCTATCTGGAATTAGTGTTCAGTAGGTCATTGCTGAGTACATTAAATAAAGTTGGTGCCAGCACCAAGTCCTGCAAGAATCAATTCTTTTAGACTCTCCAGGTGCTAGTTTTGTGGCCCAGAGAAACCTACAACATCTATCTTGGAGCATCAGTTGCCATGACAACCTCTAGTAAGAATTCTTGACATCTTGTACAGCAGATCAGTATGCCAGAGGATGTCATAGGTTGCTGTAAGGTCAAAAAAGACAGCTCTAGTTTTCTTCTTCTCTTGAAATCTATTCTCATGGTATGTAGCAAGCACTAACACTTGGTCAAAGAGCTTTGATTTGGTCAGGAACTTGCCTGATCATCACTCAAAATTTGTCCTGTCATGGGCATAATTCTCTGTAGGATCATCTGCTCCAGGACTTTGTAGCTTCAACTCAGAAGTGATACTGGCTGCTAAAGAATGATCTGGCTTTAGTAAAGCTATCACCTTAGCTTTCCACTATATCTTGGGTATTACATTCTTCTGATTAATCATACCCACCTCATGCCAAAGGGTAGTGGGAACAATGGACATGGTTTTAGGTAGATAGGAAACTTGACCTGTGGATTCATGAATTAGGGATAGGTTTGATTTAACACCCCACCTTGCTAAAGCTTAGCAATGTAATTGGAGGGGAGGTTCAAAATCCAATACAAAAGGAAGATCTGAATTTTGCAGCTGACCCCTCTTCATATAATGGGCTGATTCAAAACCTTAAACCCAAGCACCCTCCACCTTTGGTGTGCACTACATTTGCTCCTGATCTGATTTTTTTTTTAACATGGGCCCCTTTCTAAGTGAAACAAGGATTTATTTGTGGTGCTACAAATACTCAAAGGATTTTTCTTCTTGTTTCTGAAGTAACAGCGTTGTTACAAAATCTGGGATGTTGTACTGAGGTACAATCTGACAGAAGAAACCTCAGTCCTGGTCATGCCATTTCATATCACAGAATGGCTCCATTAATACAGCACAACAGAGGCCATATGGTGGTGTTTTCAGCTTCTGGCGAACACGGTTTTCTAAAACTAGGTCTAAGAAATTAAATTATTTTCAAACATGTTTCTTTTCCCCTTTCTTTTAAATTACCAAACTTTTATAGTGCATTCCAGCAACTAATGCAATGGGTTGGAGTGCAGCACTGTGAGTTTGTGGCTCCTGATGAACCATTTGTGACATTTCTTATTCGAATTTAATGTAGGAATTCATACTGATCCCTGACGCGATTGTATATAGCATAGTAACCTCCATCTTAAATATGATTTTTATAGAAATGCCTCATATCTCCTTTGTAGCTGTTGTTAGATTTTATCAGTTTTGACTGACATCCCTAAGGTTGTCAACATACAACATATGCTAATTCTCCGCACTGAAAATGAATATTCCTTACTTACAGTACCCTCCTGTCTCCAAATAAACCTGTTATTAGTGGTAGTGGTAACACTTCATTGAGACTGCCTCTTACTCTATAATAAACTAAAGCCCTATAACATTTAAATGTATTTTTCACAGTCTGATTCTATTTTCCTCTCATGCTTGTTAAACTTTCAAAATAATAGGAAACAGCAAGACGAATATTATTCTTAAGCTTCGGCAGAGGTGAATCAGCCAAATCTGAGGCTGAAATGACAAGCACAGCAGTCACTGACACAAACCAGCTGCCTGGCCTCTTTATATGCAAGTTATTCAGTGAGATATCAAAACGTGGAAAATATAATACTCCTACCACCATTTCTTGTTGAATTAATGCCCAGGTGAGTTCTTCTGAAATACTGCAGTTGTATCTTAGCAAAAACAAGAAGCAGTAAAGCATCATACTTATTAGGACCCAATTTGCCACAGCGGCAGTCAAGTGCTTCAGTCTTTCCCAGTGGCAATGTGGAGGGAGGAATGGGGATAGAGAAACTTAAATTAAATTCATAGTGCAGTGCACATTTAGAATTCAATATTGACAGCTCTAATTACACACACCTTTCCATCATCATAAGTTCATTAAGTGAAGGAAAAGGCTAGAAACAGCAATATCAACTTCTTGAAGAAGAATAAAAAAAGGAAGCCCAATATTCTATAGTTATTGACATTTCCACTTCCTATTTAGCAAATCCAAATATGTTGCCTGAAGAGTTAATGGCTATTTTATATTGGGGGGAAAAAGAGAACCAGGCAAGCTATTCTTAGAAATATATTTTGGAAAGTTATCAGAACAGAATGATGAGAGAAATATGCGCCCTTCACTCTGGGTGAAATTCTGTACAGAGGGCCAGCAGAAGACCTATGCATTATTCGAGACCCACCTGGCTATGTCCTCAAGGCAGTTTACTACCCCTGCTGCGTTCCAGCAGGAATGCCATAGGAAATGCAGGGCACTATAATCAGCTGATGTAAAATAGCAGCGTGTCCCCAGCTAGACTCACTCACCGTTCACTCTGGGCTGCAATTCACAGGCAGACATTCACACCAATGGAAGTTAATGGGGAATGGGGTTTCATTACACTGGGTGTGTATGTATTCTATCCCCAGTGTCACTTTGTGCTCCTTTATCTGTGAGGTTTCTGTGATTGCTGAGTCCCTCAGTTCAATGCATCCTGTCCTGGACACTAATTCTTGCGAATGACTTCATACCAGGCAAACTGTGCCCATCCCAGCCAATGCCACTGCTGTAACCTCCCCTCTGCATGGGACACTAGCATCCCTGGGTTCAGACATTGGCAAAGTAATGAACACTAATCAGAATCACTGCAACACCCTTATAGCCCATGTCATTGTGCCCTGATCCACTGGCTCAGCCATAGTTTATTTATGAGAGCAGAATTGCATATTGCACCAGCAGTGGGAATAGGAGATAATCTTGTACAATCAATGACATCTAAGAAATTTACTGGCTAGATTTGGCCTCCCCACGTCATGATGCCAGATGTACCCACAGAGTCACCTCAGTGGACATGTCCTGTCAGGAATGATCTAGATAATACTTACTCCTGCCACAGGTGCAGGGGACTAGACTAGATGACCTCTTGAGATCCCTTCCAGTTCCACTCCATATGCACACAGAGTCTTCTGCAAAGCCACGGAGTGAAACAGGCCTTATATCACTGTGTGAGCAGCCTGAATGACACCAATGTGGTGCTGTGTGGAAACCCATTACATTCCAGTTTATGCTGTAATAACTCACATTATGTCATTAAATGATTTTCTTGTGTTTTGAATTACAGGTGACTTTGGGCCAACTTCTGCTCTTACAGCCATTGTGTCAGATCCCCAACTGGCATAAATCAGGATTGCTACACTGATTTCAATGGAGCTATGCTGAATGACACCAAATGACAATCTGGCTGATAGACTTCACTGGAGTGCCTCTGGATTTATTTTGGTGTAAATGGGAGCAAAAAATGGACATTTAAACTTGGAAGTTCTCCCATCACCCGTAGGGGTTTTTTAGCTATTTTTTAGCTATTCATAAATCAATCCTGGCTTCTACATATATTATGTTATTCTTTAATATTTGCAGAATAGTTTATGGAAATGAATGTTAGCATAACAAATATTTTGTGAATGTTTCTCTCCAGTGCTTCATCTTCATTTTATGGGTGTTCATCTACATCACACATTGTATTATTTCTGCTTCTTGGTTGGCTGATATGTTTTAAGCAAAGGACTAGTGAATAACAAATAAAGAATTTCTGATTTTAATTTTTAAGTAAAGCATTCATGCTAATATTCATGAAACTTGAGGAAATTCTAAACATTTTCACAAATAAATTAGTGAGACATTCAAATTATAAGTAATTTGACTCCATGAATAACAGTGGAGCACAACCCAGTGTATATTCATGAAAATGTTTCACTCTTTCTACCAACTCTGCTGACAGTATTACGTTTTTGTAAATTGTATTGCAGGACTGGGATTGGTAGATGTGTTTAGTAATGCTATTAAGGTGGATAATGTACTAAAAAGGAAAATAAATGAGTCATAATTCTCATTCAGAGGGAAATCAGTATTTTTAAGGTGGCAGTGAAATTGTATATGACACTTGTCTTTATACAAACAACTATAAAGATAGAACTACTAGACCTTACGACTTTGCCAACTAGCAGCAGTTTCCATTTCATCCCCCTCCCCCGTGAATCTCTTTAGAAAATGTAATACTTTTAGAGGCATTTTTGAATATTTTTACTGTGTATGTGACTCAGTGCCTCACAGCTTCTCAGAGAACTCTTAGCAGTTCTCTTAGCAGAACTCCGGAGTGGCCATAAAGTTGTTTTGTTTTTGCTGTATCTGCTCCTGATAGTCTGTTTTTGTCCTCACTCCAGATACCATTCATTATAGAGCATATTCTCTCAACAAATGCATTAGTGCGTGGGGATGCCAAAGACAATTCAGTTGAGACTGTCTGATATTTAGATAGAGAATGCTATTTTTATTAAAAGATTGAGCATCCCCAATCTACCAGGATTACATATTTTTTTCTCTGCCATCTTGCTGTTACCTATCAGTCACATACTGCTTGACAAGGAGCATTCAAACAATTTTCCTCAATTACTTGTCAGGTTACATTGTCCAGACTTGTGTTTTCGTCATCTTTTCCTGGAGCAACATAATATCATCTACTTTTGGAAATGGCGAAAAAGTATTAAAATCCTACTAGAACATACAGTTAATAAAAATATACCCTAGTCCCACATAGTCCCTTTTACTGATCATTTGCATTGTTCATCATGACTTGCAGATATATCACTTCCTTAGACCAGGTATGTGGTAGGGCAGTGTCAATGAGCTAACATTTCTGGAATGGAGGCACTGGACCAGATCCTCTTCTTCATTGCAGAGCAGTGCAAAGGGTCTGGAAAGCCACAGATCTTCCTAGCTGAGGAATGCCCAAGGCATAGCAGAATTCCTAGATGGTGAAAAGCCAGCATAGCTGGCTCCTACATCCCTCACCTGAGGGTCCCAGGTGTTAAGAACATGTTGGGGGTGGAGGGGTACATGGCCAGAATGCTATTGTACTGTTGTTATTCTGAGCTGGCATGCTCTTCCCTTGGACTATTGCCAGATGGTGTATTTTGCCCTTACACTTCACTAAAGTACCTCATGCCTGCAGCTGACAAAGAACTGGCACCTGGTCAGATAGGCACAATCGGCTCCTTTGCAGCTTCCTTCAGCTGTGCTTATCAAATACTGAATGCAGCTGAGAATCTAGGCTATTGTTTCTATAATTAATATATTCTGGAAATGGTGTTCCTGAGAATTATCCTATAATGTAGCAAAAGCTATGGTGCTACATACTCTGTTTTTTAGTAATGCAGTCAGTGGCACACATCTCCATCCCATATCTGATCACAAAACTTCTGATAGCACTTGCAACTGGATATGTTTTCAATGGTTAATATTTATATTTCTTTCAAATCTTTTGGGCCATTCTTAAATAAGAATATGAATCTTAGCCTTTTGCAAATTCTCCACACCTGTTTATCATAAGTACATGATGTGAAATCACATAGGCTTGAGCGGCTTATAGTTCTATATAACTCTTCCTATAAAAAAGTAACCAGCAACAGGAAGCTTTGCAGACACATCTATATCTTGTGAAGAAATCCCTAAATATTTACACCCAGAAAAGCACCATATATTATCAATACATCATTGCTACTAATTTATCAACACTCTTCATCTTGTTTTCTGTTCAGACTTTAGTGCACAGATTACAATTTTCTTATTTTTGTTTAACAATTTCACTGAGTAATTGAGTGAATAATTCTCCATCTTAGGTTATTCAAGAGCATTTTGTTATGAGTACTTTGTGTTTGAGCTATGACCTGTTTTGTTTGGACACCTAGACTAAAAAGTATTCTGTTGTCTGATTGGATGCTCAGATTTCCATGATTCAAAATTTGCTTTCTGCAAATGTTCCTAGAGTGGCCTCCCACTGAGCCAGAGAGGGAGGAGCAACTCGCTGATCCCTGGAGGGAGAAGCCAGGCTGGGTTTGCCTCTCCCACTGGAAGCTAAGCAGCAGGATGGGCAGTATAAAAGGTGGAGCCTTTAGCCCAGTTGAGTCTGAGCCTGGAAAGGAAATAGACTTCTCCAGCCCACTGCAGAACCCTGGAGCTGAACCTGCGCCACACCCTGCCCCTGGAGTAGACTAACCCAGGAGAAAAGCTGCTGGGACTGCCGCTCACTGTATCCCGGAGGAGAGAGGACTTCTGGGTTACAGAATCCTTCACTCAGACTATGGAAGGAAGACATTGGTCTGGTTTCACTGTTGGAACCCAAGTCAGCATGTTGCAGTAGGATCCCCGCTGACCCAGTGGTGGAACCCTCTGCCACTGTCAGGACCCTGGGCTGGGACTCGGTGGAGTAGGGTGGGACCAGGTCTCCCTACCCCCTGATGCCAACCCCACCCTCTTAAGAGAAGAGGCCTGCATTTGTCTGCCATCTCCATGAGCTAAGATGACAGGCAATAGATTGCTTGGTTGCTCTGCCCTGCCTGAGGGCCTGAGCCTCCTAAGACTGTTAGGCTATGTCTACACTACCATGGTAGGTTGACCTAAGTTATGCAACTCCAGCTATGTGAATAACGTAGCTGGAGTCGATGTAGCTTAGGTCGACTTACTCCAGTTTCTATACCACACTGGATCGACAGGAGACACTCTTCCGTTGACTTAACTTACTCTTCTCAATCGGGATGGAGTACCAGCATCAACTGGAGAGCGATCTGTGGTCAATTTAGTGGATCTTCACTCGACCCCGTTAAATCAACCCCCGGTGCATCAATTGCCAGAGCGTCGATCCAGCGGTAGTGTAGACATAGCCTCAGTTTGCTCTACCTGGCCTGAGGGGCCAAGACCGTGTTATTGTTCGGCCCTGCCCCACCACCAGGAACATGGACCCTCGCACTCGATTTGCTAATTCCTTGATAGTGGGCAGCACCCCATTGACATAGGGAGGCGGAGTTGCCTCCCACTGAGCCAGAACCGGCGGTACAACCACTAACCCACTACAGTTCAGCTGTAATATCTGTTTTAGAGAACATTATTTTGTGGAAATTTATTTTCTAGAACATTTATGGAAAACAAAACCATAAAGACTGCAAGTACATTCAAAGAAAATATGTTCCAAACTTCAAATGATTATTTGCAGATTATTGTTTTTTAAAGCATTTGTCCTTTTAAAAAAAAATCAGCTGTAGTGAACTCCCAGGTTCATAGCAGCTGTAGCTTTATATTTATCCTCAGGTCAGGTTTTGTTTCTGCAAATCTTCACATGGTTTCTATGTGCTCATATAATTACATCAGTAGCATCTCTAACAGCTATTTCCCTTTTTAAATATGCAAAATTTATCAGTGATTAGTAACCATCTGTTACCAGGTCTGCTGTAGAATATTGTGTTCATCATTCTAGGAGGATAGGGTTTAATCTGTTCAAATAACTCTAAAAATTAGAGGTATAGAAACTTTTAAAATATCTGGTTTGTTTGTTTGCTTGTATTTACCATGTTTCAAAATGTTGGGACATCGAGCTAGATCTTTAACTGATGTCAATTAATATAGCTACATTGACATCAGCGAGATGTATACCAGCTGAAAATCTGGCCTCTTATATTTCAATGACCAGAATATTTGTTATTCTTTGCTAATCTCTTTTTATGCCCAGAATATGTGGATACATACATTAAATACATAGACAGACAGACAGAAAGGAAGTATTTTCAAAAGATTTAAGCAGATGAAGATTTGTGAAATGAGTTCAAGGCCACAAGAAGAAACGTGGGAACAGATTTAGAAATACACTCTGGCTGCTTTGTGCTGCTTCAGTGATTCAAATCAGCAGTAACCCAGTTTAATTGACTGGGTAAAAGAGGTTTATAGCTGTATAACCGTGAACGTTGTCCCCACAATTATGGAAATTCATTGACACTGTCACATATCACCACTGTGCACAGTTAATGCTAAGGTTCATTAAAAAAACTAAAGCCTAGAATCAACTTTTCAAAATCAAAATAAATAAATTAAATTAAAAATATGCTAATGAAGAAATTTAGAATTGGCTTCAAATTTTGAAGTCAAGCATATGGTGATAAATAGATGGATTCTTTGTAGCATAACAGGCACACTGGCTGTATCTGGCTCTGTATCTAGCATCCTGCATTGTTGAGGCAATTATGGGCTCTAATTCAGCACAGCATTTAAGCATATGCTTAAGTTGCATTGAAGTGTTTTACTGAATTGGAACCATCGTAATAAACACAACTAAAACTCTGATCCCGTAATGAGATCCACGTAGGTGGATGCCTTCCCCTAAATGGACACTTATTGGAGGTCTGCTGGGGCAAAGGGGTCAGTCTGTGCCAATCTCATTGGAGGATTGGAGGCTATCAGCCTAAAGCCCTGTTCTCGTAAAAGGATCCACATGCATGGACCCGTATTCCCAGAGCCATCCTTAGGCATACACAGCATACAGGACAGTGGTTCTCAAAGCCAGTCTGCCACTTGTTCAGGGAAAGCCCCTGGTGGGCCAGGCCGGTTTGTTTATCTGCCACGTCCGCAGGTTCGGCTGATCACGGCTCCCACTGGCCACGGTTCGCTGCTCCAGGCTAATGGGGGTGGCGGGAAGCGGCGGGCAGCACATCCCTCGGCTGGTAATGAAGCCATTTAACAGGCATTTGCCAAGCCCCAGGTATATACTGTCATTTACTGACAAAAACAGTTATGCATTACTGTGCATTACTGTAATATTTACTCAGAACATGTTAGTCTACAGGACCTTAGTTTAAAATTTGCTTTAAAAATATTTCATTAGTGTGTTGCTGAAGATTATAAGATCACATCTCTAAAAAATCCTTGCATAGATTTTTTAGATGCACAATCTGAGTATTCATATTTAGCCTTAAGTGCTTCGATCTTCAGACATATAGTTTTTTTAAAATAAATCCTTCAAAAGACCACTCTGATCTACAATACACATGTGAGCCTGGCCTGCTGTCAGGCATAGGAGCACCAGTTTAATAATACTACATAGGGCCCCATAAATCCTAAGGATGGCCCTGCTTATTCCCATGAAGTCATACTGAAGTCAGTGGGGAAGTTAATTCCCACCCTTGACTCCCATGTCTAATCCATGTTTGATTCCTTCATGGAGGTCAATGCTACTCTGTGTGGAAGAAAGGGACCACTTTTGCAGATCTTCTTGAAGTATTTGAGCCTTTCTACCTAATACTGCAACCCTTACTTACATGCAGGGCCATCCTTAGGATTTGTGAGGCCCTACACAGTATTATTAAACTGGTGCCCCTATGCCCTATGCCCGAGATTCTGATGGACCAGGGAACCAGCTTTATGTCCCAGGTACTAAAGTAGTTGTGCAGACTACTGAAAATCAAATCTCTTCATTCGTCTATTTACCATCCTCAAAGAGGTGGGTTAGTGGAGCACTTCAACGGGGCACTAAAATATATGTTAAAAAAACTAATTGCCAGAGACTCTCATCACTGGGCCCAGTTGCTCTCACCCCCAATCTTTTGTTTGTGGTGCAGGAGGTGCTTCTCCCTCTTTGAGCTGTTGTGTGGATCTCGGGGAACTCTGGACTAGGAACTCTGAATGTTGTACAGGAAATGTGGGAGGAGCAGGGGCCTCATGCTGAAAATGTTGGGCAGTGTATCCTCACCTTTTGTGAGGCTAGAAGCTCTAAGCACCTTTGCAGGGCAGAATCTCTTGAATGCCCAGGATGCCCCAGAGACACTTGCAAGCAGCTCACCTCTGAGTGTTCAAATGCAAGGATCAGCTGTTCCATGTTACTCCCTAATTTGGAGTCAAAACTTTTGGGCTGTTGGCAGGGCCCTTATGAAAGAAAAGCAAAACAATTTTATCACATCAAACTCTTAAATCTGTGGAGATTCTGAGAGGGCCTACTTATAGCTCCATATCCTCTGGAGTCATGGCCACAGATATCCAGAATTTCAGCTCCCAGTATCTAGGCCCCCATATAGCCTGTATTGAAGACAAGCACATGCTGCAACAGAATGTCTAGGCCCAACAACTGGTAGATGACTTCTCTACTGTGTTTGCTGTCTGGGCAGCGGAAACCCACCTTATCTTGTAGCACATCCAAACTGAGCCTGGACAATGTGTCAGGGAGACCCAGTGGCCTCTTCCACAGAATATGAAGAAGGAACTCCTATCCATGCTGAACCTCGGGGTGATTAAAGACTCATGTGTAGACTAGATGAGTCCAGTCATGTTGTCCCCCTAAAATGGATGGCACCACCCAACTGTGCATTAACGTTAGAAAAGTCAATGGCATCGCAAAGTTTGATGCATATACCATGTCATGAATTGATGAGTGGCTGGATGAGGCCAAATATATTGACACCCTAAACCTTACAAAGAGATAGTGGCAGATCCTATTCACTCCAGAGTCTTGAGAAAAAGCCTCCTTTGGCACCCCTTGCAGTCAATATCTGCTCTGGACCATGATGTTTGGACTACACAGACCTCCAGCAACATTGAAATGGCTAATGGACCTGGTCCTCTGGCCCCACATTAGTTATTCCAGGGCTTACCTTGACAATATAACCTAGATGAACCTTCTGTATGGTGGGTGAACAATTGCCTGGAAAACCATATTCAGAGAGTAGTTATCAGTGGTTCACAAACTGGAAGAATGGGGTTCTGTAGAGATCTGTCCTGGGACCAATTATATTTGATATCTTCATAAATGACACAGAGATTATACATATAAAGTTTGTGGATGATAACAAGCTGGAAAGGATTACAAGTACTTTGGAGGACAGAATTAGAATTCAAAATGACCTTGACAAACTGAAGAAATGGTCTGAAATAAATAGGATGAAATTCAATAAAGACAACTGCAAAGTATTACCTTTATGAAGGAACAATCAGTTTCACAAATACAAAATGGGAAATGACTGCCTAGGAAAGAGTACTACAGGAAAAGGATCTGGGAGTTGTAGCGGATCACAAACTAAATATGAGTTAACAATGTAACACTGTTGCAAAAAAGGGGAACATCATTCTGTGATGTATTAGCAGGAATGTTGTAAGCAAGACACAAGGAGTAATTATTCCACTCAACACCACTCATAAGGCCTCAAATGGAGTATGGTTTCCAGCTCTGGGCATCACACTTCAGGAATGATGTGGACAAATTAGAAAAAGTCCAGAGGAGAGCAACAAAAGTGATTAAAGGTATAGAAAACATGAAAAAACCCACCTGAGTTTGTTTAGACTAGAGAAGAGAAGACTGAGGGGGGACATGATAACAGACTTATAAGATAAGTGTAAAAGTTCATTATAAAGAGGAGGGTGATAAATTGTTCTCCCTATACTCTGAGGACAGGACAAGAAGTAATAAACGTAAATTGCAGCAGGGGAGATTTAGGTTAAACATTAGGAAAACCTTCCTAATTGTAAGGGTAGTTAAGCACTGGAACAAATTACCTAAGGAGCTTGCGGAATCTCTATCATTGGAGGCTTTTAAGAACCTATTAGACAAACAGCTGTCAGGGATGGTCTGGATAATACTTTGTCCTGCCTCAGTGCAGCAGACTGGACTAGATGACCTACCAAGGTCCCTTTCAGTCCTACATTTCTATGGTTCTATAATGTTTTGGGAGGCCCACCTTCTGAAGAGGAGGGACTAACAGCAAATCTCATAAAATGCAACATAGGCAAAGACATAACTACTTACCTAGGTTATACATTGGGGAAGGGCCAGGTACAACCTCTAGTAAACAAGATCCAGGACTTAATGGACCGAGTTCAAAGAAACAGGTATGCCCATTCTGGGGGCTAGTGGTACACAACTACTGTTTTGTATTGGTGTCCTTAACTACTGTGGCCCCTGTCACCCATCAGCTCTAGGGCAGTATCCCAAGGAAGATCCATTGGATGGAAGCCTTGAGAGGGCCTTTCAGATGCCAAAAGTTCACCTCTGTTGGGAGCCTGTTTTATACAACCCAGACTTCATCATGAAATTCCTCCTACACACTGATGCTTCTGCAATTTGTGGGTGGCTGTCTTGTCCCAGGTGGTCAATGGTGAGACATCCTGTCCTTCACCTAAGCCACAAATTGGTCACAAGAGAAAGTGCCTACTCTATTACAGAAAAAGAGGGCTTAGCAGTGAAATGGGCCAGGGAGAATTTCTGATATTACCTTCTGAACAATGAATTCACCCTGATTACAGATAATGCTCTTCTATGATGGCTCCATGCCATGAAGAACACTATCCCCCTACTCATGAGGTGGTACCTGTCTCTCCAGCCCTTCTTGTTCCATGTCCAGCATAGGGGTGGGAGTGCTCACTGAAATGTGAACCTTTTCTCTCAAGAAGGAGGGGAGCTGGTGAGGGAGAGAAGTGCCCGAGGCAGGATCCTGAGGGAGAAGATATATGATGGGGCATATAGGCACCACTCTGACAATGAGAAGGTTAAGGAGAATCTGGTCCTGCCCCACTTCATCTGCAGCTAATGTAAGTTGTGGAGAGGGGAGTTAAAAGAAAGAGACCTAGCCCAGTTCAGGGCTGACCATAAAGGAGAGCAGTTCTCTTCTTCTCTTGATGGGAGAGAAGCCTGGCTGCATCCCAGAGACTAATCTAGCTTGCCAGCTGGATAAATCCCTGTTAGAAGGGATGACTAGACCCTGGACATTTGGTGGAAATGCGGACTGTTTGGAACCAAACCTAGAATAGAAGGGCAGGGTCCCACTCAAGCTTCGTCAGACAACTCTGTTTTTTTGGTGTCTGATTTCCTTTGGACCTTAATACGCCAGAAGAGGTAGAACTGAAGTATGCCTTGGCTGGAGGACAATGACAATGATATACTGGTGGAGACCTGCAGTGTGGTGAGTTGTGCCCAGACATGCCTCAAGGGGATGCCACGGGGCAATCTAATGAATACAGTAGTGCTCTGAAGTCTATTTGAGCTTCAAAGGTAAACTGAAAGTGAGTTTATGCCACCGGAACATGAAATCAGACAAACCTTCATATTCACTCATCAAGAATTTGTCCCTTATCAATTAGCTAGGTTTCTATTTGGAAAATAAATACAATCTAAATCCACAATCTTGCAAAAAAATACACATTTAACTTTAAGCATGTGAATAGTCCCATCAATTGAAAATGATATTGGAAATTAATTTGGAATTTTCAATCCTATTATTTCCAACAATAGAGAAACATTGCTTCGCTCACTTATATTTTTTTAATATAACTTCAAAAAATATTTTTAACAGATAAGTCCCCTGCAATATGAGCATGACCTATTATGTACCTCTTCATTCTGGTGATGTCTTGACCTTCTGTTAACACACTATAAGTCCTCTTGCTCCACCGTATGAATTGTTTCGGGATCAGGGCAGGTCATGTCATCCCCTCTGATGATGCGGCTCTTATTGATCCATAGATCATCTGGCAGGGGATGCTGTAAGAGTGGAACAAATCAAGTGAAGCGTTCTCCTACCCCATAGGTCAAGGTCTTCACCTCCTATAATGAGCCTAGATGGGAGTCTCTGAGTACACTATTAGCAGTCTCAGTGGTTTGGCCTCCACAGTCCTTTGCACTGCAACTGCAGAAAATTCACAGAATGATTTAACACTGTTTTTTGAAGAGTTCCCTTATATGCCTTCTGTCTGAAGGCCCAGTATGACCAATAGCAGATAGTTCTTGTGCTGAAGTTTAACTGTAAAGATATTTTGTGCAGTTAGATTTTTTTCATACTCTCTCATATGCTGATGCTTCAGGTCAGTTTGATCAGCTCATTATGGGGGTGGGGGGGAAGCACACCAATTGCAAACCATGATCATGATTCATCATAAAGTAGGTTGCACCTATTTACGTCATTTTACCTGCTTACTTAATTTAAGCACATGCTTTTATAAGTTGGATTGTACATCATGTGCCTATTTCACAATAACATTTCCAGGTGCAAATGGAGATAAAGGCAACTAATTAGGTATGTGCCTTTTTTCATAAAAGTAATTAACCATAATTAGAGTTTTTTAATACTTGCAGATTGAATGCTTTCATGTGGCATTTTTACAGAACTTTATCTTTGTAGAAACAATTTCTACTAGAATTCTAAAAGAAAAATGAAATGTCACTAGAAAACTGCTCTTGCAAATTTTGTTGTCATTGAAAACATGGTCTGTAGCAATACTATGCCACACTGGGCTGTGATGACACAAGCTAAGCAAGGATAGCCCTGGACAGATCAGCGTTTAGATGGGAGAACTGCAAGAAAAACTCAGATAGCGTAGGAGGTGGTGTCAGTGATTCATTAGGTCACATTCATCTCTCGCTGAATCAGTGCCCCAGGATACTGTTAAGGACTGTGGAGATGAGGTACTGTACTGTCTTTTTTATCAGATGTCAAGCTAAACTCATAATGATTTGTGGTCCTTAATGATGTGATGGCACTTCTCAGAAGAACATAGGTGTTATTTTTTGCTATCCCTGGCCAAATTTCAACATGAGTAAGTACATTCTACCCACCAAATTCTGCTTGCTGTTTCAATTGAAGATTACATTCCCCATTTAGGAAAGGAAATAAACTGTTGTACAGAATTGCTCTGCACACTTGAGCACCTGCCATTTTCCACACCATTTCAGTGGCGAATGAAGTGAATCCAAGAGAAAGCTACTACCTATACAAGTTTTTATTTATTTATTTTGTGTGTGTATGTGTGTCCTTTGTAAAGGCTGGGAAAGGATTGATTTGAGGTTTCTCCTACCTTTTTATATTTATTTTTATTATAGAAGGCATAGAATGGAGATAATTAATAAATAATATGAATATTATTATTAATAATAATAATATTGCCCAAGTTCCTATGCAGCTCTTTTCATCAACAAATCTCCAAGTGCTTTCCAACAAAGGTGAGTATAACCATATAATTAGATTAATGATGGAAGACAAGCTGAAAGAGGTGAGCCTGGAGAACAGATTTGAAATGAAGAAAGTGAGATCATTTGATGGACAGGAGGAGAGGGACTGCTTAGGATGAGAAAAACACAGAATAATGAGAGAGAGAGAATCAGATAAAGGGAGCTGTGAGGAGAGAGGAACTGGCAGGAAAGTGGGAGGATGAGGAGGCAGGAGTTGAGGTTCAGGGCAGGGCATAGCTCCATAGAAGTGAAGGTGAGGAGTTTGATCTGCCTAAGTGCCAATCTGAGCACTAAAGTAAAGTTCCCAGGGCTTTTTAATTAAACAGAATTTTGTGTTTCTTGAAGATAAGTTAATAGCATAAAGCTGGGAGGAAAGTGCATGAATTTAGCATGCCCCAAGAGGACAATATTCAGAGCTAAAGTGTTCTAGGTAATAAATAGATGTCAATCATTTTTAAGTTCACTTTATTGATTCCTCCCTTCCACACACATAGCCTTGAGTTCTGAGAGCACAATGAACAGTTATGTACAACATATGTTGGGTTTATTGAGTTGGGAATATATGAATGTATCAAACAATAACCTCCAACTTTTTTCTACCCTTCATTCCACAGCATACAGGATGTGAGTGTGAACAGTATTATAACACTATGTTAGTTCAGTTTTACACCAATGTAATGCCATTAATTATTATATTATGCTTGCTTCACTTTGTCCCACTTCATTCAGTGGGGTCGGCAGCACAGACCCACAGAGCATGTGTGGTTTGTACAGCTTTTACAAATTGGCTGACCAGGCCTGACATTCTTGGTTTGAAAACAGAGTTTGCCTACTCTGAGGTGGACTGCCTGCCACAGTTGATGAGACTCACTTGCCCTACAAAGGCACAGGGAAGTGAAGTGACTTATCCAAAGTTACACAGAAGACCAGTGGTGAAACCAGGAATAGAAAACTGGTATGCCAAGCCTGTATCATCGCCATTGTACCATGCTGCCTTATATTAATTAAATTATATTTTATTGTCAATTTTATTGCCAGGTATTCAAAAATCATGACTCAGGTCCCAGAAAATAAAGGATATTTTGGTTAAAATATAAGATTTTTAACATAACAAATTTGGGACCTTTTTTTTTTTGCTTTGTTTGAGCCTTTAAAGGTAGTATTGCTAACATTTTCTTCATAATTGTGAAGGGTAGAAATTGACTTTTTAAAAATATGGAAGTTGAAAGTCTGCTTTAATCACTAGATTCCAGGAGCTGCTACTTTAAGAAGAATACCAAAGATCATAGATTCACTATAAAATCATGAAAATTGGCAACACTGTATTATAATATATTCTAATTGTTGTGAACACCACCACTTGATTGTAAACTGTTTCCTGTTGCTCCTAATTACTTCTGCAACTTCCCCCACCACTTAAAATTCTAAATCATCCTAATGTCTATAATGGATACTGTGGACTTTTCTGCTTATTATATTACAATCTTATAGAACAAAGTGAAATGATTACCCTATTCCTAATTTCAACAATGAAAAGCAAAACCTGCTTCTTTTAAAAGGTTTTATGATGCCTTTTATCACTTTTAGGGTTCTTTTAATGTAAAATATTTTTAAAATCTAAAACTTTAAAAAATAAACCAGAGTAAAGACCTCAAAATATTCAGAAGGGCTTTTCAGTGTAAAACAGTACAATACATTTTGGAGGGGAGAGAAGAAGGGGTGAATAAGAGACATGCAAATCATTTGTAATGAAACCAGAAAACAAGGAACATTTCTGATGTTGGATATCATTAAAAGCACAAAACTTGGCTCCATTTTAGTGGAAGGTTCACCAAAATCTGAAAAATATTCTGGAAAAGTGGACGCCTGACCATTATCACTTTCCTTCGCATGGGATCCACAACCCCTCTTGAAGAATTCCAGTGATCTTTAACCAATCACCTTTGATGTGATGTAATTAGTTCTTTCTGTGAAGTTAGTGCTGTAAAGACCCAAGGTGGGATAGTAGGCCAGCTGGACTCCTCCTAAGTCTGAGATAATCAAGGGTGGCTAAGTGAACCACCTCCAGTTTTCTGTGCACTCCATTGCTTGGAAGGATCTTCTTTGGAGAATGCAAAAACCTCCTTGCCTTCAATTTGTCAGCAGTGGGGTGACTCAGATGTTTCTTCCCAGCCGCTTTACCTCATTAGGGGAATGAAATGACAAAGATGACCCAATATTATTAGTTAATTTCCAGAATAGAGATTCCCTATTATCAAAGTGCATCTCAGACCCCACAAACTGATTAAATGAATGGAGGGAGCAAGCCAGCTGATCACCTACCAGAGAGTCCGGTGGGGTGGAGTTATCTGATCTCCCCAAAATTTTTGATAATGTGGGTACAGTTTGTAGCTGATAACCTGGGTACATAGCAGAAAGAGATAGAATCATAGAATATCAGGGTTGGAAGGGACCTCAGGAGGTCATCTAGTCCAAACCCCTGGTCAAAGCAGGACCAATCCCCAACTAAATCATCCCAGGCAGGGCTTTATCAAGCCTGATCTTAAAAATCTCTAAGGAAGGAGATTCCACCACGTCCCTAGGTAAACCATTCCAGTGCTTCACCACCCTCTTAGTGAAAACGTTTTTCCTAATATCCAACCTAAACCTCCCCCACTGCAACTTGAGACCATTACTCCTTGTTCTGTCAGCTGGTATAACTGAGAACAGTCTAGATCAGAGGTTCCCAAACTTATTTGGCCTACCGCCCCCTTTTCAGAAAAAAAATTACTCAGCACCCCCCTTTTCAGAAAAAAAATTACTCAGCGCCCCCCTGGAAATCTACCTTCTTTAAGCGAACAAACAGAAAGATGCAGTGACAAATTTGTGTTCTTTTATGTATCTATATTTCTACCTATGTCCTACAATATAGTAAAGAAAGATGTGTTATTAGAATATCGCCCACGACATCAGGTATACAGTGGTTTTTGCGTAAGGTGGCAAAAGACAACCAAACTAAAATACTAATGAAACTAATAAACTGGGTTTTGTTCTTTGCTCAGCATTAGATATATGTATTTGATATTAAATTGTCAAATATCAAACTAAATTTATCAAGAAATAATTAATTAAAAAATAATCAATATGCAATTAAAAATCAGTTAATAGTTTTAATTTAGTTTGCTCTTATTTAAATAATTGTTCCTTATTAACACATGCCTTATTTACCAATTAACAGAGATGATTCAATAGATATAAATAAATGTTAATAGTTAACAGTTTTTTTACTATTTCATTCCCGTTTTCGTTAATATTGTAATAAAAATATGACAAATATATTGACTGTACACTTCAAATAGTACTGTACCGACACAAGCCTGCTACGATTTTATTATTAATAAGCACTAGAGACACAGAAACGTACGGTAGATATGTAAGAAAATGTATAAAAATACTCACGTGTAAATTGCTGTTTTATTGAAACAACAATAATACAATTTGCTTTGTATGTGATCCGTAATCCGTAAAGATCGAAGGTATTGAATATGAATAAAAAATTTTAAATACTTATTTGCACTATTGTTAACTGCTTTTTACACAATTAAGAAACAATCTAAATTAGATTTCATACATGTCGCCTATTTATAGTATCGTATTGTAAACAAGTCATTACACGCACATATTCCTGCCGATGCATGCTGGACTTCCTGACAATGCGCGACACGCTCGCCTGCCAACACTTGCTTGTTAAGAGCTGTTGGCGGACTTGACACCTGATCGGTTATAATTTGTGAATTTATTTGGAAAATAAAGTAATCACTACAAATTTAACTCTATGTTACACAACAGATGAAACATGTACGAACGGTTTTTCAAAATTTTCTTATATTCTTTCTTTATGCTTCCACCGCCCCCTTATTTTTATTCAACGCCCCCCAATTGCACCCGAGGCTACTACTGCCCCCCTGGATCGTTCCAGCGCCCCCCAGTGGGCGGTATCGCCCACTTTGGGAACCTCTGGTCTAGATCCATCCTCTTTGGACCCCCTTTCAGGTAGTTGAAAGCAGCTATCAAATCCCCCTCCCCCCCCATTCTTCTCTTCTGCAGACTAAACAATCCCAGTTCCTTCAGCCTCTCCTCATAAGTCATGTGCTCCACCCCCCTAATAATTTTTGTTTCCCTCCGCTGGACTCTCTCCAATTTTTCCACATCCTTCTTATAGTGTGGGGCCCAAAACTGGACACAGTACTCCAGATGAGGCCTCACCAATGTCCAATAGAGGGGAATGATCACGTCCCTCGATCTGCTGGCAATGCCCCTACTTATGCAGCCCAAAATGCCGTTAGCCTTCTTGGCAACAAGGTCACACTGTTGACTCATATCCAGCTTCTCGTCCACTGTAACCCCTAGGTCCTTTTCTGCAGAACTGCTGCCTAGCCATTCGGTCCCTATCTGTAACAGTGCATGGGGTTCTTCCGTCCTAAGTGCAGGACTCTGCACTTGTCCTTGTTGAACCTCATCAGATTTCTTTTAGCCCAATCCTCTAATTTGTCTAGGTCCCTTTGTATCCTATCCCTACCCTCCAGCGTATCTACCACTCCTCCCAGTTTAGTGTCATCTGCAAACTTGCTGAGGGTGCAGTCCATGCCATCCTCCAGATCATTAATGAAGATATAGAACAAAACCGGCCCCAGGACAGACCCTTGGCGCACTCCGCTTGATACCAGCTGCTAACTAGACATGGAGACATTGATCACTACCCGTTAAGCCCAACGATCTAGCCATCTTTCTATCCACCTTATAGTCCATTCATCCAGCCCATACTTCTTTTACTTGTTGGCAAGAATACTGTAGGAGACCGTATCAAAAGCTTTGCTAAAGTCAAGGAATAACATGTCCACAGCTTTCCCCTCATCCACAGAATCAGTTATCTCGTCATAGAAGGCAATTAGGTTAGGCAGGCATGACCTGCCCTTGGTGAATCCATGCTGACTGTTCCTGATCACTTTCCTCTCCTCTAAGTTCTTCAGAATTGATTCCTTCAGGACCTGAAGGAATGTAGGCCTTTAAGACACTGGGCTTAGAGAAGAAGGAACACGAAGGTGGTTCAAAGTTTTGAGTAGAACAAATGAAACTGAATTGGTTTAGAGCCAAAACTGTGCAAACTCCCCACCCCCCTTCTTTGTTGTGCATTCAGACCTGAAGGTCCAGGCTCCAGGACAGTCTACCTTTTCAGATGAGAGGGATCCTGAAAGCCCTGAGCAGAATGGGGGCATAATCACAGACTGGATGGGGTACTAAATTATGCTGAAGTGAATTAAGTCAGACTGAGCAGAAAATCTATTCTTTTCTGCACTGTCGGTCAGTCCAACTCAGGAATCTGGCCCCCAATTCCATTTTTCAACCGGGTATTGCCACTGTTATGAGTTTCCACAATGGATGATGCTAGCATTTCCTTGTCTTAGGGTAGGGGACCCTGGACATGACTTTTATCTGTTCAATCCATTCAATTTCCTTTTGAGAAGACACTTCCATGAAATCACAATCCAACATAAACCAAAGTGGTTGGACAATTTCATGAGACACCTTGATTCACCTTGAGTTAACTTAATTCAGACTCTAGGCTTGTCTACACTACCGCTTAAGTCAATGTAGTTTATGTCAGAGGTGTGGAAAAAAAATTCCCCTTAGTCATTTAAGTTATATTGACTTAAAGCAGTGTCTACACCGTGCTATGTCTGCGGGAGACACTCTCCCACCAACATAGCTTCTGCCTCTCATTGAGGTGGAGTAATCATGTTGGCGTGAGAGTGCTCTCTGTAGCACATGCTTCACCAGACGTGCTACATCAGCATTGCTGTATTGATGCAGCAGCACCAAGGTAGTGCAGTAGTAAAGGCAAGCCCTCTCTGTGTGCCTATATAGGAGTTAACAAAAAGATTTGTATTTTAGCATTAAACCATGATCTCCCAGGCAGTGCGTAATGCATTTCTGGATTTAAATTTAGCCATTATTTCTTGTAAAATTACTTTATGAGTTTGCAGGGGATAGAAAATTAGAATGTGAGAGTGTGAGCAATACAATGGGAATAATTTAATCAAAATCTTCTCCCTGGAAACTTGGATTTCTCCAGGCTAGGATATCTGTTATCTTCTTGAATGATCACAGCAATGGATTGCAGCATCATAGTCTTGAAGAGTTGTGGATTCTCGAATGCTGCTGATAGTATCTCAGTGCTTGCTAACTGCAAAACAACTATTATTTGTTCCTAACCAGCTGAAAAATTAGAAAAGCCCAGGCATGTCTTAAATGCCAGTATCATAACAAAGAAGACCCTTTCTTAAACAGCAGTTCTAAAACCTAACCTATTTTTCACACATACCTACAAAAATCTAAAATGCACAATTCTAATCAGATTTGCTGAGTTTTCAGACTAAAACATTTTCCTTGAAAGGTGAACACAAAGAACTTTGTAATTTAAAATCCTGGATATCATTAGTCCCAGTAGCATCTGTGATTTCTTCAGGGAGGGTTTAATCAGTTTGTTGTGACATAGTACCAGGAACTCAATTGTGATTGATCACTACTGCTCCAGAATTGGCCAGAAGGGAGCCTAAGCAAATCATTTTAGTAGTGCCTCTGAGCTGCAGAACCTCAGACAATGAAAGGTTTCCTGAAGCTCGCAGAAATATCACCAGGCTACAAGGATGGATTCTGACAACTCTTTCGATGTTGCTTTTAGTGCTGTCATTGGGAATTGTCCGGCCAATGCACTGGTTCTGAGACCAGTACTCTTAAGTCTGCTACTGTGTGGAGGGCAGAATTACCAGTTCCCTGAAGATAAATACCATTGGAGCTGATCAAAAAATGGCAATTGACTTTCATGGAAAATTTTGAAGTATTGTTTTTCTTCTTTTTTTCTTTTTTAACAACATAATAATAATTTCATGGAAAAAAAAATCAACCCTGCCTCCTTGTCATCCCCTTTCATAGACTTTAAGGGCAGATGGGACCATTATAATCATCTAGTCTGAATTCCTGCATAGCACAAGTCATGGAATTTCACCAAGGGATACCTGCCTCAGACCCATAACATCTGGTTGAGCTAGAACATATCTTTTAGAAAGACATCCATTTTTAATTTAAAGACTTCATGTGACAGAGAATCAATCTTATCCCTAGTTAAAGTGTTCCAATGATTAGTTCCTTTTGATGTTAAACATTTTCACCTTTTTCTAGTCTGAAATTCTAATCAGAATCTGCTAAGAAAGCGACAATAATTGTACACACGTAATGAAAGGAGCAGTGAGAGAGCATGTTGTATTCCGAACCTCTGGAAATGAATGCTTTATAAATAGCTAGAGAGAAAGAGAGAGAGAGAGAGGACAGAATAGGGGAACAGGATTGATGAACTGATCAAAAGAGTACTGTAAAGATAAGGAAAGACTGAAGAAGAATCTGGTTATGCTGAGCGGAGGATAAGACACTGATGGGAAAGGACCTCAGAAGGCGTGGGCAGTTTTATTAATAAAAATATTTTCTATTCTAAGTTGAAATGTCACCCAGAACTAGATCTGGGCCAAATTTTTCATCCTAGCCCTTTTTGAAAAACGCAGACACTGAAACACTTTAGGAATTTGTGTCAATTTTGCTGAATTGTATCAGTAAAAAAACAAAACTAAAAAATCCCTAAAAATAATAAATTCTGAATATATTGAAATGTTTTGTTTTGACATTTTGAAACAAAACATTTTAATTTTTTTAATTTGAAATGAGTTTTTGTCCCATTTCAGCTTCAACAAAACATTTAGTTCAACCAAACCAGTTTTTTCTTTACTTTTTGATTCATCTAACATTTTGATAACTTTGTTTTCCAGGCAACCTGAAAGATGTATTTATTTTTCTTTTATTTTGGGGGATTTTTTATTCACACAGCTATACCCAAGACATTTAACCAGAAGTGAGAAATATTTTCATTTTGATTTCTCCCTCATCAGATTTAACAAAAAAAGCAAAAGTTTAAGGGAATTTCATTTGGCTACATCTTTTTTTGTAGGGGAAGGATTTTGCTCTTTCAGAAGTGTCAATACTACTTCTTCAGATAATACTGAAGAGCAATAGATTGGCTAGTGACTTCCCTGCAACCATTGTAGGTAAAACTGGAATTTTTGTATTCTCGAGACATAAAAATAAGTCAATGTTCTGCTTGCAGATTTTAGTTCTGGAAACACTTTATTCTGAAATTTCAATAGCTGGTGAAGTTTTGTTAATTTATTCAATAGCTACTCTGAAGCAAATACAACTAATCAAGCCTGCTTCTTGATTTCAAATTCCCATTTTTCCTTCTTTCCGAGAATAATCATACCGTGATTTGGGGTTCCTGATGTTACCATGACATTGGTCACACTGAATTTATTGTTTGCTTCACTTATTCAAAACCAGATGCTATTTTAACTTAGATTTCATTTACTTTCTAGCTTTCTATTCTTGTTATATTCATGGTATTCCAAATCTGAGCTGTGTTGCTTAGAAGTTATTCACCAGGTAAGTTAATAATATTGTTTGTGCTCCTCGATTGGATGAGTAACTGTTAGGATCAGGTTTTGGAGAGAATGTTCTTGCTCTTGCTAAAGAAATGGTAAAAATTGCTTTTTGTGAGTGCAAGCATAAAATTCCCTTTCTGAGAAATTTTTTGCTAATAAGCACACAGCAATTCCTGAGAAGAAAACACAATCCTGCCACAAATGTGGCTCAAACAAATTAATCTTTAAATTCAAATGAATATTTTTTATTATGGTCCTTATCGAAGCCCACAGAAGTCATTGGGAGTCTTTCTATCGATTTCAATGGGCTTTGGATCAGGCTATATATACTCAGCTCTATTAAGTATAAATGATGTACCTAAAGTCTCTAGGCAGTTTCAGTTAGATATCATGCATTATGTGCTGAATAATTTTGAAGGACTTTGGACTCCTCTGGGATAAAAGGAGATAGGCAAATGTAACCCTCATAATATTATTACTATTGATTTATTTGGGGTGAGCCTGTTATTGGAGGCTTTTGGGAATTTCTTAAAGTGACATAGATGTTTCAATGAACGGCACCAGAGAGAATGCACATGGTTGATACCCAATAGATGATTGATATGAAAGAGATAGATCTCAGGATAGGCCAGTGGCAAAGAATGGTTTCTTATGGAATTTGGATAAGACAGAGCAGAAGATAGGCAGAGTCTGGAGGTAACTTGACTAGCATGGGGTCTGGGGAAAAAAATTCCTGGGATTATAACACTGGGGCCAAAAGAACAGAGGCAAACAGAGATGGAAAAGATGTGACAAGGAAGATATAATAATAAAAAGGAAGAAATTGAAAGGGAGTGGAAAACAGTTAAAGTGTGTCTGTGTCTGGCAGCTGACAGAAAGACTGGCAGAAGAGAGCACATGGAAGCTCAGGCTGGCAGAGAAGGAAAGCAAAAATGATTAGCTCTTGGCATAGGATAGAGAAAGTTAGCCTGTCATCTGAGAGTGAACTGGCAGAGAAAGAGAGACTTTGGGTTTACAACACCAAAAAAGAGTTGGAGGCATGGACAGATCCAGGGAGATCTGAGGAGAAAGATCTGAAGCCTGGAGTAAATATATATATAAATATATATATATAGGAATTAAGTAAGACCAGTCTACTGTTATATAATGAGCAGCAGGAAAGCTGTTTGACCTGGGGTAGAGAAAGAACAGGAGAGAGACTATAGATCCCTAAAAGAGAGACAGTAACCTAGTGAGAGAAAGAGTGGGGGAGAGAGAGAGAGTGCTGAGAGGAAAGAAGTGAGATAAAGAGAGACATGGGGAAGTTTGAAGAATGTTAAATAGGAAGCTGGAGGGGTCACTGAAGCAGAAAGAGACAGGGAAATGGAGTCTAGTGGAAAGCTGGGCAGCTGAGACTCGGGAAAGCCAAGAGATGCAGTCTGGAACCAGGCAACAAGACAGATGGGACCCTGGAAGTAGAGAGAAAACAAAGGTCAAAAAGCATGAAGGCACACAGCCCCAAACAAACTGTTCAGCAAAGAGTCTGCCAGGCTAAAAATCCCTCACAATAGCTGTGCTCCACAATTGTAGCTGAGAAAAGGAAGAGAATGGGAAGTACCACAACAGAACATTTTATAATTTCACTGCTCTGTAGTGTAACATACGGTATGAACAGCAAAATGCCACTCAGATTGCTTTGAGGATATATTATAATCATACACTTTTCAGCTCATTCAAATCAGTTACACCACATCTACGCTTCATAAATGCACAGTCCCCTCAGTACTTGGAAGGTTAATTTTCTTGAGCCATCTACGTTTTTATTATTACTATTATTTTAATATATGAGCCAGAGTAATTGGTTTATACCTCCCATGAGCACCAGAGACATATTAAAATAAGTGTCATACATACAAATAGCATGACTTGGATTACTTCCAAAATTAGCTGGACTGAGGGTATAAACGTATCTACATGACTTACTGTTCTCACAGAGAGTCTTTGTGTACATGATTTTAGTGCCAAACATTATGGCACTTTGCTACTGAACCATGACATATGCCTTTGCTGTTTGAATGAAGTGAGTTCTAAGAAGCATCGATCCTAAGTGCCACATTTTTATGTTGAGAAAAGTACTTAGAAGGTTGAAGTGACTTTTGCAAACATTTTATAAAGACAAGGAAGCTGAAATTCCAATTATATTTGCTGCCCCTTTACTACCACTGCATAACGAGACAAACAGTTCAAGCTGCTTCAACTACCAGTTCTGCTTCTTTCCTCAACCAGCAAATTTTGACACTTCCAGGTCATGTGCTGTGGTTATTTGATCTATTTAGAAGGGCAGTCTCACTTTATTAAACAATTAACATTTCAGAACTCTCACCTTTTCTCCAGCTAGCCACAAAGTATGTACTTGGGGTGTATGTGTTTGGGGGGCTTGCGTCGGAATGGTACTCAGCTAGCCACCACAGCTACACTGCTATTGTTAATGTCCTAACCTGAGCAGAGCTAACACGTGTATCCACCCATGCCAGGAAGCAACTCCCAGCTGTTGTGTAGACATACCCTTAAATTATTCTCAGTTGTGAATGCACTTTACTCAACTCTCTGTCACTTCATTCTCTCTCTATTAATCATTCCTCCTGGAAAATGGAGGAAAACAAAGAAACAGAAGAAAACAGTATCTTTCCCAGGTGGTATCAGATCATCATGTTCTTCCTTCTCCCTGCAGTCACTTATCCATTAAGTACTTTAAAATAAAAGTCCCTTGTGATCTTATAGGCTTCATTCTGTGCTATAACCATTAGTCTTCATTGTTCCATGGATCTTAATCAGTACAAAGTGGGTAATTTCCCTTTTTCTTGTGTTTCACAACAAATAAGGCTGTTTCTGCTATTCTTTGGCTTGTTTTTCAGCATAATCTTCAGAAAATGACTTTTCTCTCATTTCATCATTCAGGTAACTAAGTGTATTTCTTTTGAAGATTAAATCTGTTGGGGATAGTCTGAGAGTACTATGAGGCATGACTCTAAGTTTATCATGGTGACAGGTTTCAGAGTGGTAGCCGTGTTAGTCTGTATCAGCAAAAAGAACGAGGAGTACATGTGGCACCTTAGAGACTAACACATTTATTTGGGCATAATCTTTCGTGGGCTAAAACCCACTTCATCAGATGCATGCACTGGAAAATACAGTAGGAAGATAGAATACCCCTGGTCGGAGTTCTAGGAGTGTGTCTGTGCAGATTTCTTCCTGTGCTTTTTCAGGGAGTTTCTTGAGCAAATGGTGCTCAAGAAACTCAGCCTGGACCAGTCCACACAAGAGATCCACTTCCTGGACACTACAGTGCTAATAAGCGATGGTCACATAAACACCACCCTATACCGGAAACCTACTGACCACTATACTTACGTACATGCCTCCAGCTTTCACCCAGACCACATCACACGATCCATTGTCTACAGCCAAGCTCTAAGATACAACCGCATTTGCTCCGATCCCTCAGACAGAGACAAACACCTACAAGATCTCTATCACGCATTCTTAAAACTACAATACTCACCTGCTAAAGTGAAGAAACAGATTGAAATAGCCAGAAGAATACCCAGAAGTCACCTACTACAGGACATGCCCAACAAAGAAAGTAACAGAACGCCACTAGCCGACACCTTCAGCCCCCAACTAAAACCTCTCCAGCACATTGTCAAGGATCTACAACATATCCTGAAGGATGATCCCTCACTCTCACAGATCTTGGGAGACAGGCCAGTCCTAGCTTACAGACAGTCCCCGAACCTGAAGCAAATACTCACCAGCAACTACACACCATACAACAAAAACACTAACCCAGGAACCTATCCTTGCAACAAAGCCTGTTGCCAACTCTGTCCACATATCTATTCAAGGGACACCATCACAGGACCTAATCACATCAGCCACACCATCAGAGGCTCATTCACCTGCACATCTACCAATGTGATATATGCCATTGTGTGTCAGAAATGCCCTCTGACATGTACGTTGGCTAAACCGGACAGTCTCTATGCAAAAGAATAAATGGACACAAATCAGACATCAAGAATTGTAACATTCAAAAACCTGTCGGAGAACACTTCAACCTCCCTGGTCACTCAGTTACAGACCTAAAAGTTGAAATTCTCCAACAAAAAAACTTCAAAAACAGACTCCAACGAGCAACTGCAGAATTGGAATTAATTCGCAAACTGGACACCATTAAATTAGGCTTGAATAAAGACTGGGAGTGGATGGGTCATTACACAAAGTAAAAACTATTTTCCCAGGCTAATTTTCCCCTACTGTTACTCACACCTTCTTGACAACTGTTGGAAATGGGCCATCCTGATTATCACTACAAAAGGTTTTTTTTTCTCCTGCTGATAATATCCCACCTTAATTGATTAGTCTTGTTATAGTTGGTATGGTAACACCCATTTTTTCATGTTCTCTGTGTATATATATCTCCCTACTGTATTTTCTACTGCATGCATCCGATGAAGTGGGTTTTAGCCCACAAAAGCTTATGCCCAAATAAATTTGTTAGTCTCTAAGGTGCCACAGGTACTTCTCATTCTTTAAGTTTATCATGAAGCTTGTAAATTTCTTGCTTCCAGTTCTTCATTTCAACATTTATAGCTCCAAGCATTTTTGCCACAGCCACAAATAAATGCAAACTTGATATATTGGCTTCCTCCAATGCGGCTGTAGGACAAAGAGTCCTCCAGTTTTCCCTGAGCCTTTTTTTCAGAAAAAAACCACTCTTCTTTTTTTAATTAATTTTAATTAAAGCACCACAAAGAATTTTTTTCTTTGTGGTACTATAATTAAAATCCTTAAGTGCATTTTTCAATCACTAATTAGATTTACATGTTCTTTGCTGAAGGTAGTTTCTACTGCCTGCTACTTCCCATCACTATCTTGATTTACTGAGCATCAGGTAACTCACACTGGCGAAAGATAAAACTAATTTTCTTGTACGATGTTTTACCTTGTCTAAGTCTGTGATCCTGGGCATTGGCGGCGCCCCCCATCCCCGCGTACAGTGAATTGTAGGATTGGGGGAGGCTAAGTGGGTACCTGCTGTTTTGTCAGAACCTGCTCTGTGCTTAATCTTTATAAAAAGCTTATAATCTTTATGTGTGTGTGTGGTTTTTTTTTTTGGGGGGGGAGAGTGGATACCTAGAGCTCTTCTCTCTGATATTTAAAAAGTGATGTGTATGTTTTATCAGTAAAGAGAGCTAGGTATGAAAGGTTGTTGTGGAGAAAAGAAAATATATTTCTTGGAAGCATCACATCACACTTTAAGCTCAAAGTGCCTGTGGCAGTAGATCTGGGACATCAGAGTAGCCTCATATTTACAAACTATTTTAATTTTTTTTCCCCGGAACATTTTTTTCTGCAAACATTTTGGTGTCTTGTCCAGTTGGCCCCTTGGAGCCTTACCAACTGATACTTCATTGCATGCATCTGAAGCAGGGCCGGCTCCAGGCACCAGCCTGCCAAGCAGGTGCTTGGGACGGCCACTCCGGAGAGGGGTGGCAGGTCCAGCTATTCGGCGGCAATTCGGCAGACGGTCCCTCGCTCTCGCTTGGGGTGGCAAAAACCCTGGAGCCGGCCTTGATCTGAAGTCATTTATATCTTGATTCAGGAAGACACTTAAGCACAAGTATAACTTTAAGGAGATGAGTAGTCCTATTGACATCAAATTACAATTAATTAATTAATGTAATTAATTAAAATTAAAGCACATTTGCTAATTTGGGACTCCAGAGATTGGGGCTTAGTACTCTGCTGGGCCACAGATTTCTTGCATGACCTTAGGCAAGTCACTTAGTTCCCCATCTGTCACATAGGAATAATAGCCATTCCTTACCTCTCAGGGGTGCTGTGAGGGTTAAATACAAGATTGTGAGGTGCTCATATGTATAGCAACAGGGGCCCTATAAGTATCTAAAATAGATATTGTATTGGAGCCTCAGACCGGGACAAAATGACTGTAAATGGTACCAGAACAGAAGGACAATGTTTTACACTTCATATTCATGTTGTCCCGCTGTAAATAATAACAGAAGGTACCGAGCAGTCGAGAATCATGCAAAGACTTAATGTACATGCTTAACTTTATACAACAAGTCTCAGTGAGACTTCTCGCTGTGCATAAAGTTAAACATGTGTATAAGTGTCTGTAGGTTTGTAACCATGAATAATATTGGCAGGAGAAGACAACTTTTTATGATAGAAACCAACTTTTTCTCTGGATAATCTTTAATTCATCACAAATATTATATATATTCTATCATAAAAGAAGAACAGGAGTACTTGTGGCACCTTAGAGACTAACAAATTTATTAGAGCATAAGCTTTCGTGGACTACAGCCCACTTCTTCGGATGCATATAGAATGGAAAATATAATGAGGAGATATATATATACACACATACAGAGAGCATAAACAGGTGGGAGTTGTCTTACCAACTCTGAGAGGCCAATTAATTAAGAGAAAAAAAAGTTTTTTTTCTCTTAATTAATTGGCCTCTCAGAGTTGGTAAGACAACTCCCACCTGTTTATGCTCTCTGTATGTGTGTATATATATATCTCCTCATTATATGTTCCATTCTATATGCATCCGAAGAAGTGGGCTGTAGTCCACGAAAGCTTATGCTCTAATAAATTTGTTAGTCTCTAAGGTGCCACAAGTACTCCTGTTCTTCTTTTTGCGGATACAGACTAACACGGCTGTTACTCTGAAACTTATCATAAAAGAAGTTGTCTTCTCCTTCTCCTATATATATAAAGAAATACCTCTAAAATACTTGCTTGGGCAAAAGAACTATAAAACTAGCTCTTTGCCAATATATCTTAATAAGAAATTTTTCAATACATAAAAAACATGAAACATGAAATCACATGAATTTTTATAGACAAATTTAGCATATTAATTTGGTCTTTGAGAAATAAACTGAATTTGTGTGTCTCTGCTTCAAGCTATTTGTTATCTGAATAATGGTTTGTGAATCATACTCAGATCAGCCTGATTCTCCATTGCCTTTGCTGTGGTGTAGTCATATAGACACGTGCAAAGTGAGTGTAAAACACTGCCATTATAAGATCATATCTAACATTGAAATCAGAGGTGTGATTGCAAGTATGGTAGGCATATCTGCACTAGCTTTAATGTAGCTAGCAAAGCTAAAAATAGAAGTGAAGACAGAGAGTCTCGGAGCTAAGTGCAGGCTAGCAATGCAAGTATGTACCCGTATGTTCCTGGTGACCTTGTACAAACTTCACTGAAGCCCATGCCACCACATTGTCATTGTTATTTGTACCCACACAAACTAAATGAAAGTTAGTCTGGGTATGGCTATGTGAGCTACCATCACATCTCCAATTGCACTGTAGAAATACACTGATTTGATTGCACATGTGTAAAGCAATGGAGCCTGACATTTTTTTCTAATAGAACTGACTTTGTGAGTTATTATTAACATTGTTGTGTATTTTCCCCGATATAATTATTGTTCTTTTATGCTTTATATATTTTGTCACAGTCGATTATGGGCTTTGTGGCTGACTTTTAAATTTAAAAACAAAACTAGAGAAAGGAAATGTAAGGATGACAATGAGCACATTTTAAAGTATACTCACGATCATATATATTCCTCTGCAATTTAATATGTAGGTACAGAATATAAAAGTAAGGAAAAAAGGTGATTTTCAATTGCACCATTATAAATTACAGGCCAGATCTTTAGGTGGTATAATTTGCAGGAGCTTCACTGACTTCAGCAGATGCCAATTTATGCCAACGTCAGGACCTGAGTCATGCTGGAATGCTGTGAAATGTCATTCAAATTTTTGGGGGGTGTTCCGGTAGTTCCGGAAGTACTGGAAATACATTCTAGTATTTCTTTTTTTAGGACTTGGTCACCAACCAACGTGCCTTCGTAGAAAAGCTTTCAAGAAGAGAAGTGAGCACCGATAATATTTGTTATTGTTGATACATTTTGTAAATATATTGAACATCTTCATTGTGCTAGATCCTTCCTTGAAAAAAACCTATTCATGAAAAAATGACCTTGAATTAAGGATGTCATTTCACTGCACAGAACTAGAGAGCTTGTAGCTTTCCAGGAAGTGTTACCCTTTGAGGTTATATTACAATTATCGTAACTGAATGCAAATATATATATTAATTCAATGGCATGACTGTTTTTGTGGACTTTTATGGTGTGTGACTGATATTATTGCTTCATGTTTATCATAAAGCTCTTGTGTATCATATAGATCCATATTCACAAATCATCTGTCATCAATGACCTGAATTCTTTTCTTAGGGATGCCATCAGGTGAGACCCATTCGTCGTAAGCTGTGATTTTTGCTCCAGCTAAGCTTTCCTGGAATAGACCTGCAAGTACAAACATGGCAGTGAACCATTTTGAATAGCTCCGTGAATAATTTGTTAGGCAGCAATTTTAAAGCTTTCATAGCTCTAATATAAATTTTAAATGAATTTTGGTAAACATATCAAGGTTATGCCAAAGTTAATGCATTTTTTAGCAAATAATCCTACCTTCCTGAACAGAGCATCGCGTGTTGGAAATGAAATGAGAAATCAGCTCTGCACTTGACTCCTTGTTGTTCCTTATGTACAATATAGCATAATAAATTATATTAGTCAGGAGGAAAACGACTCAGTAAGTTTTGAGCAGGCTAAATTATACCTGTCCACTGATTTGTAGAGAAAACTGGTCAGAATATATCCAAACATCTCCAGCAGTTCATGTGTTGAAATTTGTGGTTTGCAAATGACATACAATAGTCCAGAGGTAATATCCTCAAGTAGGTGCAAGTCAGCATACATCCATGTATTCAAAGGGCCAACAGGGATATGCCAACTTCCACCAGCTGAGGATCTGGCTCTATTTAAAAAGAAAAAAAAAAAAGATAATCAGGCTCCTTACAGTCATTTCACAGTGCAAATATGGATTCAGGACAGGAATCTTAAAGATGACCGGAAAAAGAAAAGAAAAATTGGGCTTTTTCCATTTTTGCTTCTTTATGATACATAAAGTGCTTTTGAAAGGTTTTTGTAACTAACACACACACACATACCCCCCCCCCCCCGCCCTTTTCTGCTTGTTTTTTACCTTATAAATTCAGCTCAGGTCCAACCTGAAAGACTCTAGTAGCTGAAGGACTAATGAAATTGTGATCCCATAAGAGACTGAGGGCCAAATCCTCCTTAACTTAAACCATTATTTTAAACTGATTGAAATGAAAGCAACCCCCTGCGTGGATACGCTTATTTCAGTTTAAGATTGACTTATTTTAATTTAGCTTAAACTGATTCCTAATTGACGGAAGCCAGACTGAAAAAAAAAAAAAAAAAAACCTAGTTTAAATGGAAATAAAAGTATTCACAAAGCCTTTTGCTCTGGTTTAATTAGAACACTTTAAAATAAGACCTTTAGTTAAACTGGTGCCATTTTCTTAGTTAAATGTGAGTTTGGACTTGATGTTCCTGTTATTTCTAAGATTGAAAAAAAAAACCATGCAGGATAAAAATTCAGGCCTTTTTTGTACATCATAAAGAATTGAAAAGGGCACAATATTTTGTGAGTCACCTTTACAATAGTCAATTTATGGAAAGTCTACACTAAAACTAAGAAACCCAAAAGTGAAAATTATAGACTTCTTGGTATACCATAAAATAAAGTAACAATCAAAATAACCATAGCACACACCATTTAACCAAGCATATTGACATAGTCCCCAGTGCTGCAAACACTTAAGCATATACTTAACTTTACAAATATGAGTCATCAGTTACACTGAAGTCAAAGGGTCTCTTTCTCATCTACACTAAGGCCCCTTTATATCGCCATTGACTTCAGTCGGACCAGGATTAACTCTAGCAGTGTAAAGGTGCCTTAGGCGTGGTCTCCACTTAAACTTTAGATCAACTTAGCTACGTCACTCAGGGGTGTGAAAAAATTCCCAGGTGCAGCTGTGGCCAGGCTGACGGAAGAATTCTTCCATCACCTAACTCCTGCCAGTTGGGGAGGTGGAAAACCTTTTCCATTGCTGTAAGAAGTGTCTACACTATGACGATATAGTGGCGTAGCTACTGTGCCACTGTAGTGCTTGAAGTGTAGTCATAAACTTAAAGTGGGTATAAACGGGCCTTAGTATAAATGAGAATTAGACCTAATGGGGCTACTTGCATAAGTGCTGTACATAATTTAAGTTAGCGCTCAGGAAAGATGCCAAACCCTCAGTCCTGGAGAGCATAGACAGCATGGATTGTGGCAATGCAAGCTTCCTCAAACTACCCCTTCAATGTGCCTTAACCCTTAGTTCATGGGACCCTCTTTAGGGAAGAACAAAATTATTCAGCTCCTTATTGACAGATTTGACCCAGACTGAAAGATTCCAGTCCCCACAGCCACCTCTAAAGAGTGTTTTTTAACCATATTTCCCACCTCCTTTTACCAGTTCACAGTTTTATCAAATAGTGATCAATGTACTTAGGATCACTTAGTGAATTAGCTTTCTTCCTCTAATCCCTGTGAAGCGTCAAACACCTTCAAAACTCTCTCTCTCTCTTTTTTTTTTTACAAAGTCTGTGAAAGCAGTGAAATGGTGCAGTAATATTATATTTTCATTAATATTTCTGCTGCATTTTAGTATAAAGCAATCATCGCATTTTGTACAGGCAATCCACATTTTGAATGAGCTTAAAGATACTTTTGATCAGAGTTTAACATATATCCTTCTTATCTTAAAATACTGTTAAAAATGTTACTTGGATTATAAGCAAAGCTTTCATTTGTACAGCCTATGGCTGTCTGTGTCATAAATATGCACATATCTCTGCTTCAGCAAGACTTTTCTAAGCACATTTCATGGTACTTTTCATATGCACTGGATTTGATTTGTTTTAGGGCATAATATAAATTCTTTGCTGTGATACAGGATAAAAAAGTGCTTTCAAGAAATCTGGTCTAGTCACAAGGCTGTACTCATTTTGCAGACCCAAAGTTTTATTAAGTGTCTAAATAACCTGTTATCACTGTTGTTTATGCACCGAGCTACTCATCTGGTTCTGACTACAGTATCTACCTTCCTTGCAATATCTCCATTTCCATGTGTTTGCCCTCAGTCACCAGTGTGAATTCTTCTAGCACATAATGATAGTGTTTCACATTCCAATCCATGAGCCATGCTACATGCCACAGAATACAAATGTGCATGAGGTGGTAGTTTCATTATCTTAGGGTCAGTAGAATTTCAAGAGCTCTGAAATTACCTCTATCAGTGATGCAAGTGTCAACTTAGTTTTAATAAATCTTTAGAAGCAGCCACAAGTTACTTCTAGGACATCTTCCTATTTCCGGAAATACATCATTCAGCTGCCAAACCTGCTATCAGGTTGTAGCAAATAGAATTTCATCCATTAAATGCAAAGTCTCACTTCAGCTTTTGCATGGCATCGCACTATGATAGCTAAATGTGTGATTAACCTGAAGTTTAG
Organism: Malaclemys terrapin pileata; assembly: GCF_027887155.1. Classification (NCBI taxonomy): domain Eukaryota; kingdom Metazoa; phylum Chordata; order Testudines; family Emydidae; genus Malaclemys; species Malaclemys terrapin. Next base: position 288,539,517 of record NC_071505.1, on the reverse strand, counting down.
CTGATATCAATCCAAATATATGCTATTCCACTTAAACTGGGACAAGGTCTTGGAAAATTGTATTTTCTACAGAATATGTGTAGGGAATACTATATTTACCATACCTCTGATTATTTCACAGTATCTGTCCTGGATGCTATTAATGTTGTGAAAAGAGATTAAGGCTAGATTCACAAAGGAATTTAGATTCACATTAGGGAGTTAGGTGCCTAACTTCCACTTTAGGTGCCTAAATCCAAAATGTAAATCTTCAAAACCTTGGCCCAGCTACTTCTTAACCCTATTGGTGCCTAAACTTCCTAGGTGCATACATTTCCACTGGTAAAGTCCCCTAGGTGACTAAAACTCTGCCAGTGAGTATTCACCACAGCTGTATCAGTCTAAGTGCCCAGTCTCCTAGTGCATGCCTAGGCAGTGTCCTGCCTACCTGGCCTGCAGGAGCCGGGTCTGATCCAGTAGGCATTCTCAGAAGCCACCTACCAGATCAGGCCCTACACAAAACAACACCAGAGAAGGAGGAGATAGTCCCCCCTATAACTTTTAGCTCAGTGGTTAGAATGTTCAACCTGGATCTGGGAGATCTGTATTCAGCCCCTTCCTCTGCCTGATGTGGAGAAGGGACCTGAAATACGGTCACCTTCCTCCATGGACAAGGGCCTAATCACTGGTCAATGGGGTACTCGGGGTCAGGTTTTTCTCACTCTCCTGTTGAAGCTGTCCCACTGTGTATAAATAATGAAATATGCATTGTAGCAGGGGAACTGGAACCTAGATCTCTCATGGGAGTGTCCTGGCCACTGGGCTCCAGAATCACTTTCCTGCTCTCTGTCTGGCCCAGAGCATATTTAATTATGTGTGCAAAGTAGAACAGTTTCAAAAGCTGAGTTTGAGAGCGCCCTGACCCAGAATGCCCCATAACACTCCTGGAAAGGGCCCCCTATAGTCAAGTTCCTTCCTAGCACTCAGAGAGGGGGAATTGAATTCCTATCTCCTACATCCTGGGTAAGAGCTCTAACCATTGATTTATCAGTCAGGATGCTACAGTGGTATTACTGTAAGAAAAGCTATGAATCCCAAGCAAAGGGAGGGACTTAGGGCACACCTCTCTTCCCAGCATTTGCTACTGGCTAGTTAAGGCAGATCACTGCTCAGCTAACTGGCTTCTGTTAATCTCTGAGGCACCTAACTTTCTGCATGTCAGGAGAGTCTGGGCACTGAACTTGGGGCTGTGAATTCCACTAGACAGCAGGTCATCTAAACGTTAGGTGTCACAATGCTAACTCAATGCCGCCTTTGTGGATCTAGCTCTATGACATTTTGGTGATTTGAATTTCTTTGTCTTAAAAAAAATCCTTTTATAAATAGGGACGCTGGGAAATGAGAGATCAGCTAATTTAATGATAAAGCCTTCAATTTGTCTTCCATCAAAAACCCTTTTAACGACAGTAAGAACTGCAGTATTTTGACCAATAATGACTTAGAACTAACAAGGTCTTTTATATACATTGACTACGCTAATGAATCCTGACAAAAGCTCAGTGAGCGAGGGAAGTATTTCTCTACCTTTTATATAAATGTGGAAACTGAGACAAACACAAGTTAAGTGGCTTACCTAAAATGACTCAGTTAGTGGGTGAAAGAGCTAGGATTCAAAAATTAAGGAGATCCACACTCTCAGTCCCATACTTTGAATATTAGAGCACACTGAACACCTGATTCTTGATTATCTGTGGATGTAAATCAGGAGTCTTTCATTGACTCTACTGAGCTTTGGATCAGGTCCTTATATTATAAACTCTGGGGCAGGAACTGTCTTACTCAGTTTATATAGTTCTTTGTAGCTATATCTTTATATTTATGACAAAAGACTCCAGATACTGATTTGGACCTTTGGAAACTACTGTTATTTAAATATATACAAAAATAATTACAAGTCAAACATTATCAGGCTCTGCCTCTACCTTTTCTTTATCAAATATGGTGGTAATGTTCTTTATGGTAAATTCAAATTCATTTGATTTTTCCATCTTTTTATAGATGTCAAAGATTAGCTTGCTATATGCATCATCGATGACTACAGTTTTAATTTCTGTTTTTCTGAAGGTGTTTTTCTGGCTTTCTGATTATTAATTAAAGTATACAGATATGCCATGCCTTTTACAATCTTGCTTAGCTAAGACATCGGATCATAAGAGCAGCTATACTGGGTCAGACCAAAGGTCCATCTAGCCCAGTATCATGTCTTCTAACAGTGGCCAATGTCAGGTACCGCAGGGGAAATGAACAGAACAGGGAATCATCAAGTCATCCATCCCCAGTCGCCCATTCCCAGCTTCTGGCAAAGGAGGTGTGTTTTTTTGTTTTTGTTTTCAATAAGAGCCTATGCTCCTGATTAGGTGAACTTACCTGATATAAGATAGTAAGTGCCAAAGTGTATTTAATGAATCATATACTGGCTGGTAAATATATAAGCAATATATAAGTAATATAATTGTTGGCCTAGTTTAGTGTGATCACTAAGTTCTGAAATTTGCAGTTCTGTAGCCTCTCTAGTAATTGAAAATACATTTTGAGGTTTGGCAAGAAAAAGAAGAATTAAAAGGTTTCAATGTTAACATAACATTCGTTATGTTAATTGGGATGAATTTTATTCCAGAAATCGGCTATAATTGTTCCTCCAATGGTTAGTATGTGGAAAACAAAAACAAAACAAAACCCACAAAACTCCGACCTTGTAGTAAAATTGAATAATCTTTTTTAAATATAAAGTTTTGGATTCTGATATATTAATGCATTTATACTGTGTTATGACACACCGATACCAAACAAAGTACAAACCAAGTGTGTTAGTGCTGTAGCAGACTGGTACACATAGAATTTTGAACTTAAAGTAATTTCTACAAGTTCTAGTAGATCTTCTCTGCCACAGGAATGCAGGAGATACATTCATTATATTTGAGAACCATAAATTTTCAGGTTAAGTACACCTTTCATTTGCTGCCATGCAAGAATAGAATGTTGCAGCAAGAGATTTCAGGATAGTTTATATTTCAAATTGACATTAGGGTTTAAAAGGTTTTAGGGTCTCAAAGATATTACTTTAAGGGTAAATTTATGTGCTGGATTCCAGACACTTAACTATATGAATTAACATTGATTGTCTAACCTTGTGATGTGACTGGCAGAGCACTGCTTGAGTGCTGTAATTCTCATGCACTACAGGAGGCATGGTGTTATCCAAATCCCAATGGTACTCCACTGAATTGATGAAATGACCAGGAAGGCCTAATTAAAGCTGTTCAGCTCAAATGTATTGACGTATTACATCTATTACAGCTTGGTTCAATAGGTCTACCCTATGAATGCTGCCACAGCCTGTAAAGCAAACTAAACAGACTGAATAAATAATACTGAAAGGAAAAGAGACACCCATGGAATCAAAGCTGCAGAATGCAAAATGCAACAGGGTGATCTGTGAACTTATTATCTCATAATCCTATATAAATAACTATATTCTTTATCCTTTACCAGATGAAAAAAGGAGGCACATGCTAAGATTAAAAACTTTTCTGTGCTTTGTGCGTACTAAATTTTTGACTCTTCTCCTGAAACTTTAGTTGCTTTTTTACAAAAAAGTCCTTCAAGGATTGTGCTTTTTCCACCATTCAACCACCTTTAAACAGCAAATCCATTCTAATGGCGAGGAACTCTAATAGAGCCCTATTTCTTATCTCTCTGTTTATGTTGGATAATAAATTGTTAGCATTTCTAGTCTGTGTTAATCGATTCCTCAGGAATGTGTATTTCTGCACTTATTTAGCAGAAGAGAGCTATACAGCGTCTTGTTAAAATATATAGAATCAGAGCCATGTATAATATCTATTTCTAGCAGAGCTGACCTAATCCAGATGCACTAAAGGGTCTTCTTTTTCTACTGCAAGGCTGTAGTCTATAATAACAAACAAAGAAAATCGAAAAAAAAAAAAAAAAATAACAGAAGGGAAATTAATAAAAAAAAATAGGGTGAAATTCTACCCTGGGATACACCTGACTATGTCCTTCATGATATGTTTCCACAGCTGAGAGAACTGACTGGGGATCTCCAGTCTTTGCTGTTTTTTTGAGGTCAAGGAGGAGAGATAGTGGAAGAATGCACGGACTTTGTATCTCCATCTGACTTTGAAACTGCACAGCTTTGGTATTAATGTGTGTTCCCTCACACATGAAAGTGGAACATATGTTCCTAGATAAGACCAGCCCAGATATGATCTGATTATGATATATAGCACAAATGAAACATACTTATTTGGCCTCTCAGAGTTGGTAAGACAACTCCCACCTGTTCATGCTCTCTGTATGTGTGTATATATATCTCCTCAATATATGTTCCATTCTATATGCATCCGAAGAAGTGGGCTGTAGTCCACAAAAGCTTATGCTCTAATACATTTGTTAGTCTCTAAGGTGCCACAAGTACTCCTGTTCTTTTTGCGGATACAGACTAACACGGCTGCTACTCTGAAACCTATACTTATTTGAAACTTCCTCACATATGAGTGGCTCAGATAAAAGATGTGGATATCCAACTATAAGCAGAAAGCCAAAGGCCTGCCTGGAGTTCTGCTTTGAAGGAGACCCAAGTATTGTGTCACATCCAATTTTACTTTGAGTTTGAATACTTGGCCTTTCTTTTTCCTCCTCCCCTACTGTAAGACACTCAGCCCTCCCATAAGTCATGTTCCCTCTCATAGAATGGTACATGAGAACATAAAGGTGACCATACTGGGTGAGACCAAAGGTCCATCTAGCCCAGTATCCTGTCTTCCAATTGTGACCAGTGCCAAGTGTCCCAGTGGGAATGAACAGAACAGGAAATCGCTAGTGCCCTCATTGCTGCCGTTGAGTCCCTCATTACACTGAGGAAGGGGAGAGTTGCTCTGTAATTTCTGTAGCAGATGGAAGATGAGGTTAAATAGACTCTTTTGTGGCCACCTTCCCTGCATCTCCTTTCTTGAAACCAAGAGAAGGAAAGGAGGGGAATAAACATTCTGGGGAACAAAACCCTATGTAAGCCGAAGAGCATGGGGAAGGAAACCAGAAGAGACAGACTTCTGACTAAGCAGCACCCTTAAGGGCTTATTTTGGTTTCTTTGCCTCATCCAGACCTCCCTATTTTGCTCCTACCACTCCTCCTTCACGGCTCTTCTGAATCACTTACCACTAAGTGTCTTCTGGGCAGGTAATGCAGTTATATTTTACCTTCCTTCCCAACATTTTCTTGGAATGATTTAGCTGTTTGGACAACTCAATTTTTGATTTTTGGGGAGCCAGCAACTGAAATTCAGGACCCTCTGCATATATCAAGCAAAATGAATGTGTTGGATCTGACTAGACCGAACATAGGGTGGACTAAAGCTCTGCTTTGTAGAGGTCTTTAGGGTGGGAAACCCCACTCATCAATTTGATAGGGTTTCTCAGAGGAAACCTGATATGTAGCTTCCCTACATTAAGTACATTTCCCAAAAGTTTTCCTAATCATTAAAGAGCAGATGTGGGATATTCAAACCTAAAGGATAATAAGGTGGTAAATAAAAGCCAACATGGATTTTTAAAGGACAAATCATGTCAAACAAATCTAATTATTCTTTGATAGGGTATCCATCCCAGGGTATAGGGAGAAGCAGTAGATGTGCTATATCCTGACTTTAGTGAGGCTTTTGTCACAGTTCCACATGATATTCTAATAATCAAACTAAGGAAATATGGTTTAGATGAATTTACTATAAGGTTGGCATATAATTAGTTGAAAGATCCATTCTTAAAGAGTAGTTTATAATGGTTCATTGAGAAACAGGGAGAATGTGTCAAGTGGGGTCCCTCAGGGACCTGTTCTCGGTCCAATACTATTCAATATTTTAATTAATGACATGGAAGATGGAGTGGAGTATATGCTTATAAACTCTGCAGATGACACCAAGCTGTGAGGGGTTGCTAGCACTTTGGAGGACAGGATTAGGATCCAAAATGATCTTGATAAATTGGACAATTGATATGAAATCCTAAAGATGAAGTTCAATAAAGGCAAATGCAAAAGTACTACACATAGGAAGGAAAAATCAAATGCACAACTCCAAAATGAGGAATAAGTGGCTAGGCCAAAGTAGTGCAGAAAAAGATTTAGGGTTATCGGGATCACAAATTGAATATGAATCAACAATGTGATGCTATTGCAAAAATGACAAATGCAATTCTGGGATGTATTAACAGGAGTGTCATATGTAAGACACAGGAGGTAGTTCCACTCTACTCACCACAGATGAGGCAATAGCTGGAGTGCTGTTTCCATTATGGAAAAAAGTGAAAAAATTGGAGAGCACCAAAATGATAAAAGGGTCAGAAAACATGCCATATGAAGAAAGATTGAAAGAATTGGGCAGGTTTAGTCTAGAGAAGAGAAGGCTGAGGAGGAACATGATGAAAATCTTCAAATATGTAAAAGGTTGTTTTAAAGAGAATTGTAATCAGATAATTCTCCATGTCCACTGAGGGTAGGACAAGTAGCAATCAGCTTAGTTTGCAGCAATTGAAATTTAAGTTTCATAGGAAACATCTTTTTTAACTAAAAGGCTAGTTAAGCATTGGAATAGGCATATAAAGGAGGTTATAGAAGCCCCATCATTGGAGGCTTTTAAGAACAGATTAGACAAACACCTGTCAGGGATGGCCACGCTATACTTTGTCCCGCCTTAGTGTAGAGAATATGGACTAGAAAGCCCTTCCAGCCCTACATTTCTGTGATTCTTTGTCCTCTTCTGGTTGGATTTTTTACTTGCTGGATTTGCAGGGCAAATATGGCAAGAAAAATAGTAAATGCAGTTAGTACGGACCAAGGGCTAGATTGTGCCTTTAATGCTCAGCGCTACTTGGAGTTCCATCACCCCACCCCAAAGGGAACTTGGGAAGGGAGTGTGACTGGTGTACATGAAGTGTAAATAACCTGCTCCTCTTCTTGTGTTTGTCTTACTCTTCAGGCTGGTGTAGAGGGGACCATAGCTCCCCTCCTCTGCTTTGGGCTGCACAGAGTGGTTGATAATGGGCAGATTAGGAAATATGAATGTATACAAACCCACCATTGAAGATACATCCTAAGGTATTAATGGTGTTTTTTTCAAAAGCACTCTTCATTGCCTAGCGCTTTCCCCATTGAAGTCAATGGGCATTTTACCATTGACTTCAGTGGCGGGGGGGGGGGGGGGTCTGTTCTACACACAATTTTTGCAGTGGCTGAATTATTTTAATTAGGGGTATGAATTTCTACTGGAATAGTTCAATTGAAAATCCCTATGATGAACATAGTTATGCCAGTATAAAGGTGCCTTATACCAGTGCCCCTTCCTATATGGGAATAGGGATATTGATCTAAGCACCTTCATACTGGTATGACTGCATCCCAGAGCTGGTTGGGAATGTTTTGATGAAGCATTTCTTGTCAGAAAATGCTGATTCATCAAAACCAATGCTTTTAATGACAACTTATCGGTTCAGACAAAACTCATAGGGAAGGTTTTTCAGGGCCTGGATGAAATTTCTTGTCAAAACTAATGAGTGAGTGTCCCACCACAGAATAGTAATGGTCTGGTGGTTAGAGCATCATGTGGAATTTTGGAAGACCCAGGTTTAAGTCTTTCCTCTTCTTGATTTGGAGCAGGCACTAGAACCCAGCTCTCCGATTACCCACAAGTGAGTACCGTAGCTACCAGAATATTTGCTATTCTCAGGCACGGTACTCATACTGATATAAATTAAACATTTCCAAATATCTTGATTTTGTCCTGAGGCAGAGCAGAAGATATTTTGAAATCTCATTTTTTTTTTAGGACAGGAAAATCTTTTTCCTACCAGCTCTGATGCATCCACACTAGGGGGCTGCATTACTTTAACTACACCAGCACAGTTAAAGTGATACAATTGTTGTATGTGATGATCCCTAAGAGAACCTACCCTCCCAATAACAGTGTAATTTGCACAGTCATAGAGAACTGCAGTGGTATGTTCGGAATCAGAGAAAAACAAATGTAGCAGTACTTTTCAAAAGGGGTGGTGAAGAATGATCCAGGGAGTTTCTAATTCTTCTTCACCTTTTCCTTATTCCAAGTCAAGGTTGGCTGTTCTTGTTCTTCATCTCCAAGCATTCTTGTCAAGTATGTCTTCCCAGCTAACACCAACCTTCTTCATGTTTGCCTTCAGCATCTTGAACCACTTTCTCTAGGTATTCCTCATGATCTTTGTCCCATAATTACTAGACATTGTACTCTCTGACCAATGTATCCCATGTCTCACTGTCTCACATTAACAAACCATCTCAGTCAATGCTCTCTAAGCTTTTCCATGATGGGGGCTACCTGTATCATGGCTCATACCATTTCACTGCAGAGCCTACCAGGTTTTGTTTTATCCAGCATCAACCTGAGCATTCTCATTTTGGCAGTGCGAAGTAGTTGCTCTTCTCTCTTCCTCATAGGCCAGCATTCTCACCCATACGTCATGGCTGGTCCAATCATGGTCTTATATACTTTGCTTTTTAGTTTACTTGGCATATTCCTATTACCAAGAATTCCTATCAATTCTCTCCATTTGCACTAAGCTCTCTTCATGCGACTCCTAATAGCCACATCCATGTTCAATCATAACTCAACACTGAACCCCGGTATTTGAATTATTAGGGAATTTCTAAGTAAAATTAACAAATACTGAGTGAATGAAAATCTTGACCATCTTGAAGAATAATGGGACAAGCATGAATTTATAAAAAATAAATCTTTGCAGACAAACTTGATTGTTTTTGTTAGCAATAACAAATACATTATTATTATTATTATGTAGATGAAGAGAATGCAATAGATCCAATATATTTATATTTTAGCAAAGCATTTGAACCTATTTTACAAGATCTTATCTGAAAACTTATTTCAGATTTGTCTGAATAGCAACAGTTGTTTGGACAGAATGCTCATAACAGCAGGGAAATGATAAACTGCAATGGGTGCAGTGTCTAATGCTGCCGGTATTAGTTTTAGTTTTATTTAACACCTTAATTAATTAACTACAGGAGGCAGTAAACAGCAAGTTAATGAGATAATGAAATCCACAGATGACATTAATTTGGGTGACATTTGTAAACAGCAGTGAGGTCAGAGAAATAATAGAAAGAAAGAAACAGGGGTTAGTGTTGGCCAGAAACTAACTAACTAAATCTGACTTTGGAAAGTGCAAGCTCATAAATAAAAGGTGAAATAATCTAAAAACACAGATGCTTAATACATGAGAGAAATTTACTATTTTATGAATTTATGAGTCATTTAAGAATCTTGTTATTTTAACCATGCATCTTTCATCTCGAAAACCGAGAGTCAGTTGCAGTACAAGTGTTTTCCATCATGTAAGCTGTGGTGCCTGTACCTTTATTTATCTAGTGATGACCATGCAATAACAACACATAACCACATGACATGAAGGTTTGCGTATTGAAGCACCATCGAACAAGGCTGCCTGCGGTGAATCACTTCAGCTTGTAGCTTGTGCATTTATTTCAATAACAATGATCATATTATGCCCACCCTCTGTCCTTTATATTTGTTGTCAGTGTATAAAGATTTTAATGGTGCAGTCCCTGGTTGCAATTCAAGACTAGGTTTATAAAAATAACTAGCAGATCTGGGTGCCTTAATGTTTGAATCTGAGATACCTTAAAGGGGATTTTCATAGGGCAGTTGCTTAGATCTTTTTAAAGATCCTTTTAGGCATCTCAAATTGGGTATCCAAATATTGGTCCATGAAAAATCACTAGCCCTTTCTGAAATGTTGGCCCAAATCTCCTCCTTATAGCTCATTCTGAGGGATATCACAACTCAACGATCACTAACCTTCTAAGGCTCCAACAGATGCATCTATTATTGGCCATTTTTCTTTCTCTTAAGGCCAGCCAGAAAGCAAGAAAAGGGGAGTGGGGAAACATTATAAAGCCCTCAGTATCCACTCTTACAAAGCCAGGTCTGAAGTTCCTCTTTACTTTTTCAGTGGCCACAAAATATTGTGAACCTGCACTGTTTAACAGCCCAAAGGAGGAAACAATGTAAATGTTCATATCTCAATGACTTAGCCAGTGCCATGAGTGGGGATATATGTTACATCATACTCTCTTATTGGCTTATGAACTGTAACTACACACTGAACCCATTTTGGCACACCCACAATGATCCATCTTCACTAAACCATTCATGTTGAAATCTGCTTTTACTGAATTTTATGTTGTAAAAGTCCCTAAATGGCTTAGTAGAGGGCCAGGGATCCTTTAGAAATACATGCATTATTATTATTATTAATTATAACGACTGCTAATTTTTCAATTCTGTTAGTCAAATTTTTTAATTGTATCTTATCAATATTCAAGCTGTGCTAGTTTGGAAAAAACGTGCCTCCAGCTGAGATTGTAGAAAATGATGTACCACCTCAAGCTAGTATATTCTTCATATTCGTATCAAGTGTAATGACATTATTGCACACAGAAATGTGAAACTACACAAGGGCAGGCGGAAAGGAGCTATTTGTCTTACAGCCAAGTGTTTCAAGTTTTATTGGGGCAAAGGGTGATAGGGAGGGAGGAGTGGGAGGGAAGCTGGAACCAGGCTTTCCGTTCCTTCTGGCATTTTTCAAAATGTCAGCCAGAGTGTTTCAGATCTCTGGCCTTGTCTGGAAAGCCACTCACCACATGACCCAAATCTAATTCAAACTGTTCAGTTCAGCTCTAATCAATATGTCACTCTGAGATGTAATGCTGTGATGTTGTTTATACATTCCTTTTGGACTGTTTCTCATTCCCACATAATAATGTTCCGAGTGTAGAGCTGTTTATGAGCATCATAGCTGTCACCTGTCATGGTCAAATAGCTTTCAAAGTGTAGCCAATTAGATTTATATTTTTGTTGATTCAACTTATTAGGGTCTTATGCAACTGAAAAGAAAGTTTTTTCCCCCTATGTGTTTCTCCTTCACAAACACAAGCTAGGAAGAATCTCTTACTGCCAAGATACTCAGCTCATTCCCTAAGGATCCTTTTTATAAAAAGGAAATAAAATACCACTCAATAGTGTGGGAGTGAGCCACCAATGCACCCTGTGAAAGTCTGAAAACACTGTATTTTAAATAACAATTTGCAAAGAAAGCATCCGCTTTATATTTGCAGTGCTTTGGTGATTATCACGGAACAAGAATTAACCTTGCTTTGACAATGGATTTTTCACATTTCCATTACAGGTCAGCAGCTGAATGATATCTGTCAAACTGTATCCAGTCACATCAGGTTAAATAATGATTTCCCCATGTCGGGCTTTGCTTCGCAGTATTTTCATCAAAGAAGTGCCAGCAGCAAAATGCCCATTAACTGCTTCCACCCACTGTTCCTAGATAATTATCCATATCCATGCTTTCTGAGGGGAAAAAAAATACCGGCTATTTGTTATTTTTGTGTTACAGACTTCATATTGCTGTGGGTTAGGTCAGATCACAGAACATGGCATGAACTAAGACATTGCAACAGGACAGGGACTTCATTTTGCCAAAGAAATATAAAGAAACATTTTTTTTTTATGGGCTGTTTTTAAAAAAAGGGTAGCAGCTTCTGAATAACACAAACCACAAGGAAGAAAATAAAAAAGCTGAACAGCTTTATGTTTCCAATAGCCACAATGTGGAATCCCTCACTGCATAAAAATTCAATTACCTCCATGCAAGAGGCTGCCTTCCTAACCTATAGGTAAGCTACCAGTACATATTTGCCGAATCACAGAGGTCCCCATATTTCGCATTTTAACTCACAAGAAATGTTTGCTTCTAATTTATAGTATATCTAGGATTAGCATAAACACACCACTATTATACTGTCCTACTTGACATGCAAGAACTTGGGAAATACTTGTGTCAGTCAAAAATCTCTCTAATGAAAACATAACCTATTGAAATAGTTAGCACTCACACTTGTTGCACATATTCATTTATACCTTCAAATGCTTATATTTTTCCCACATTGAATAAAATTAGGCCTAATAGTCAATGGCCAAAACCAGATTGATTTATTCCATTAACTAATCCTAGGAGTTTTGATAGAATGGAATTTAGCTCTGTACCACCTGTTTAACTTTTGGATTTGCAAAATAAGATCCTTAGCGAAACATAACCTAGCCTAGTTTTGCCCATTCCTACTATAGAGTAAATACTAAATTATAAAAATAAACCGCTTTGTTAAAAGGAGAAAAACTAACTTGCACTTACTCCTAAATTGTACAATTTGTGTTTCAGTACATGTGTATTTTCAGTGCTCTCATTAACTAATACCATGGAGTAGGGCCTTAATTCAAAATAATCCCATTGAACTCAATGGGCTAGCAATTTGGACTATATGCCAGCGCAGAGATGCTAGGGGGTAAGAACTCCTCCACGGGCTATCTGAGCATGAGGTCCTGTTTTGCAGGATTAAGTAGACTCTATGCACCTACTCCTCCCCTATTCGCTCAAGCAAGTGGGTGGGGAGTAACAGAGTGGAGACTTGGCTCCAACCCTCAGTGCACTGACTCTGAGCTGTATGGTGCAGGAGATGTTGTAATTTGTTGCTAAATTAGTCCAGTAGCAAATTATTAGTTTACAATCCCTGAACAAAAAACTGTGAGGGAGTCTGCTAAACTAAACTGTCACTCCTGACCAAATGGAACAGGCTCAGCCAATTAGGTATGCAGCAGAAATAGCATGCAACTTTTCAAGGAAAATGTCCCAATGAACCAAGTCTACAAGCAGGATGCTGAAAGAGTTTGGGTGTGTCATGATGCAGCAAAAATAAATAACAAAATACTTCCGCTGATCTATTAGGGTGAAAAAAAAAAAAAGGTCTCACCACTCTCCATTTGCAAATGCAGCTCAAACTTGAACCGCAGCTAATTTTGAGTACTTTTGTGGTTTGACTTGATCAGGTTGTATGGCACTAGTAACCCGTTCATTTCGTCAGCATTTGGGTCCTGACTCAATGGTACATGTAACCACATGCTTAAAATTAAGCACAATCTTCAGTGCCTTCCTGACCTGGGGCCTTGGTAATGAACTACTGCATGGGCTTTTGGAGGCATAGAACGTACTCTTGGTAAAGTAATATTTGTGGTAAATGGGGGCTCCTAATGACTAGGATTATACATTCAACTAATGTTGCCGATGCAGTTATTCCAGATTTACCCTTTTGAATTGAGGGTGTAATCTGTCTCTTGTCTCTCCACCTGCAACATGTTGAAATCATTCAGCATATCTGAGCACAAGTCTAAAATCTGAAAAGAGCTGTTGGGAAGAGGTGGTTCGATTCTATTATAATAGTCTATTAATTGGTACAGAGTAATGGCACAATATAGCTTAACAGGTTTCAGAGTAGCAGCCGTGTTAGTCTGTATCCGCAAAAAGACCAGGAGTACTTGTGGCACCTTAGAGACTAACAAATTTATTTGAGCATAAGCTTTCGTGGGCTACAGCCCACTTCTTCGGATGCATAGAATGGAACATATATTGAGGAGATATATATACACATACAGAGAGCATGAAAAGGTGAGAGTGGTCTTACCAACTTAATTGGCCTCTAAGAGTTGGTAAGACAACTCCCACCTTTTCATGCTCTCTGTATGTGTATATGTATCTCCTCAATATATGTTCCATTCTATGCATCCGAAGAAGTGGGCTGTAGCCCACGAAAGCTTATGCTCAAATAAATTTGTTAGTCTCTAAGGTGCCACAAGTACTCCTGTTCTTATAGCTTAACAGTTTACTTCGTTCTGTCAAACTCTACCCAACAAAAAGGCTTTTATTTTGAGGAACCACACTACTCTAGCAATTAATGATTATGCTCTAGTGCAGTCTGGCCACCTCCCAACGTAACTTGCTTCACTATACTATGGCCTAATTCTGATCACACTTGCACTGCTTTTGCACCAGTGTAGCTCCACTGACCTGAATGGAGTTACCTCTGTTTTACACCAGTATAAGTGAGATCGGAATCAACCTCTAAAATTACATTATTAGTCTACGTAGGAAAGCATTTTTGTACAGTAATATGGGTTAGAAATATGTATATGATGGGTTTGTGGTTTGTTGAAGAAGAAATTTATATATATATATATATATATGTTCTGTGACCCTGACATGATATGATGACTTCATTTAACTGTGAAGGTGACTTACAGCATAACATTTCCAAATTGTACTTCAGTGGATATGGGATTTTCTGTGAATATCAATGCACTAATTTTCAAACTGGCAATTTACTCCTTAACAAACCATTTGTAGAAAGAAGGAATTACACCCCAATACTATGAGCTTCAATAAAAATGATCTTAACAAAAATCTTTCATAATACAGTATATCCTAATGAACAGTTGATCTGTCAAGTGTTAAACTTACAAGGTAAATCTCTGCAAATAGGCTGGACATGGTTCAAGAGTTTAAGAGAGAAATCATATTTTATCACTGATTTGAGGACAGTCTTACGCATGGCTGCCTTGGTTCCATTGAACAGAAGGAAGATCTCTGGAGTCTTTAGATCCATCCTCTAGATTGGTAGAGGATGACTGACCTGAGATTCACCTTATTTACCTTGGTGTTAATGTGCCTGTTCCACTTCAGGTATAAGAAATATTGAAGTGAATTCCTCAGTGTTCAGTGGAGCTCTGTTAAACTTACACAGATACACTGCAGGAAAAAAAAAACTGTATATATAGTCTTTAAAATGTTTTCAATGCATCTCAATTATATCTTTTCAATTTAATCTTAAATAGAATGTTATGAAATCTGAGTATTTAGGATAGAGCTTTAAAAATCTATCCCAGGAAAATATAATGGTATAAAGACCTTGTATGGAGTGTATTACTAATAGAATGACCAGTCTGGATCAAATAAAGCCCACAGCTATGCTTCATGCTTAATTACTCTCAAAGTGGTTCAAAGCCATTTGCTTGCTGTGTCTAGTCATATGTCTAAAATAATATTCACAAAGCTGATGGAATGATCAGAAAAGAAGTGATGTTGCTTGCAGTGATGACCAATAGCAGCACCGGCAGCTAGAGAAATTTGCCTTTTGTATTTTGCTTTCACCAAAGGCAACTAGTTAGTGTATAGCTTAGCTGTCAAATAATGTATGGCCCTGTTGGCACACTTATAGTAGAATGGGCACAATGTGATTTGGAAGAAATCAGTTGACATAAGGTGGAATCATCTGTGAAAAGAAAGAGGTCATTACTGGCTTCTTCTGCTAGATGACTTAGGAAGAGGAATAAAAGTGTCAAGCTCTGCATGGATCCTTTAGGCTTTCCAGGGTAGCAAGCCATTGGCAATGACAAGTTGTCATCTGTTAGGGAGCTATTCCAGAAGAAAACTGAAGATGCTGAAGGATTTTACTGTACTAGAGTCAGCAAAATTGTTTGTTAGTAATGTCATTGGGTCTGTTGATGTTTGCAAGCATGCATGCACGTAAACACACACAAACTTTCTGACTGAACTAGATAAGAACAGGAAAGAATAAATTATAATTATTTCTACATTACTGTTTGCCAGTTCAAGAAATCTGTCAATTATTCTAAATATAAACAGGTCTTTCAAAACACTATGTGTTTTAATGTCTTCCAGGAACAAAACATTATTTCAAGCAAAAAATGTTATAAAAATCACAGAATTTACTGTTTGGGGTGTTTGATTTAATACCTATTGAATGTTGAATATATCTATCACAGTAGCCAGCCAATTGATATTTTTATGTATTCATTTAAGATGCATTGGTGTCAAATTTCCTGATAAACATGGCAAACTTTCAATACAAAGTCCTCAGCAAATCTCTTTTATGCATGTGAAATTTGAAAAATGTCAGCAAATGAAATATGTTTCTCTAAACAAATTGATGGTTTGTAGATATCTGCCTATTGCATTTTGTTCCTTACAAAACAACCAATGATGGTTTGTGTTTTTGATTATTTAAGTTTAAGGCAAATGAAATTCAATAAAAAGTTAATTCTGATGCTCCATCAATAATGAAATTAAGGAAACCCATATTGCCTACCAAAAAAGTCAGAAGTTCATTATGTTAACAAGCTTTTTATTAGGGCAGGTTTTGTATTTAAAAATATTCTGCAGACAGCAAGAATAACGATACTACTGTAATGTAATCTTGGATCATGATGCAATTAATATGAGCCACTTTTAGATGTTCTCTGAAAGTGATGTTTTGAAAATGCTCTTGAGTATTAATCATAAAAAATAAAAATCCTGCCCCAGACAGCATGGAACCATTTTTAGCTGGAATTGTCTCAGTTCTCTGACAGACCTTTTTAATCTTCTTGCTTATTCCAGTGGAAATGCTTCTATAAATCTGAGTTTGGTATTTTCTTCATGTAGAGGTCACCCATTCAATAACTCTAGCAACAAACTTAGCCAACCTCAGACTCGTCAGCATCATCCAAAGTTCTTAAAAACTGAATAATAACTGTTTTATTAGCCTTCATTAAAGCATGATATATGCTATATTTTTCTCAGTCCTGGATTAAGGTCCTCATTTAGAGTCCACTTTTCTTCCCACCAGAGTTAATTGCAAAATTGCCAATGATTTCAGTGACAGCAGGATTGGGACCTCAGGCAGTGTCTTTAATGAAGGTACCCATTAGCAAAGCAACTGGAAATCTTTCTCGCCATGTATAAATCTTCATTGTTATTTTGAGATAATTAGTTCAAATTCTCAACTGGGCTTGAATGTAGTAGCTCCATTGGCTTCAGTGAAGCTAGGCTGATTTGCAATAGCTGAGGATCTGACCAGAGACATCTGTCCCCAAACACTCATAAAGGTAACTTCAATTCTACTGTAAATCCTGATCTTTTTTCCATTTCTTTCTTTTTATTCATTTCAAAATACCTGTCTCCATCCACCTGCATATACAATGAATTCATCATACAGTCTCCTAACTTAAAGCAGGACTATGCATGCTGTAAACCTTTGACCCAAGTGAGTCCAATGATCTTTCACTTTCAGATTTACTCTGCAGAATGGACTGTCTTGTGATTTAGTCATACCCTCCCCCAGAGTCACAGCCATCTCTTTGCTAATGAGGTCAGTTTTCTCCAACATAGGAAATGTGCTGCTGCTGTCACTTTGTTGGCTCTCCGTTGACTGTTGAGTCATTGAAAATGTTTTCCTGTCAATGCTTTGCATTCGTCTGCTACGTGAAGGGCTTTGTGAGATCAATATGGGATAACGTTTGGTAAACCTTCCTTGCAATTTTCCTTTTGCATCATTTTGATTTGTCCTTGACTAAAACATCACGTTCAAAAGGATGTTGTCTGATTGCTTGTGATGGTCTCACTAGTGAAAATTGATAGAGGAAGACAATATTTCCACTTATCCGTCCTTTATCTCCCATACTGGATAACTTTTAGCATCACCCTTAAGGGATGAAATATTCTTATACTTCCTAAAAAGGAAAAATAAACTGCCAATCTGTTCCAAGCCAGGTAGAAAATAGAGAAGACATGTGCACTGAAGTGAAAAAGATGTAGGTTGAGGGCAGTAAAGGTCTAGGTACTCCGCTGGTGTAAATCAGTTGAAGTCAATGGAAATGTTTTATATCAGCTGAGGATGTGACCCTAACTTGAGTTTTAGGGTGGAGGGGAAGCATGATTGGAGTGAATTCCCAAATCATCCATCTTTGTCATGCACATCATAATCTTTTCACTTCAACAAATACGCTTGCTTCTTTATAGGCCACTCGTTGTTGTTTATCTCTTGGTTTAATATAGGCCCATAGGCACCCTCTATTAGAGGGACGTCTGAATGTTACTGGGAGTGTTCCAGTTGGGAAGATCCTTAGTGCTGCAATCTAGCCTTGGTGGCTACAACTCCAATGATGCCTTGGGGGAAGAGAGGACCCAGGACAGAGACTGTTGCTGTGCACAGAACTAACTGCAGTGGGCTTGCAGTGCAGGCAGTGTGAATAATCACTAGGGTTACCATATTTCAACAATCAAAAAAGAGGATGGGAAGACCCCCACCTTAGCCCCGCTCCCGTCCTGCCCTAGCCCCGCCCCTGCCCCTTCCACTCCCTCCCACTTCCCGCCCCCCTCAGAACTCCCAACCCTCCCCCCCACTCCTTGTCCCCTGACTGCCCCCTCCTGAGACCCTCCCCCCATCCTAACTGGCCCCCTAGGACCCTACCCCCTACCTGTCCCCTGACTGCCCCAACCCTTATCCACATCCCCACCCCCAGACAGACACCAGGGACTCCCACGCCCCATCCAACCACTCCCCACCCCCTGACAGCCCCCCCAGAACTCCCGACCCATCTAAACCCCTCTGCTCCCTGTCCCCTGACTGCCCCCTCCTGGGACCCCTGCTCCTAACTGCCCCCCTAGGACCCTACCCCCTACCTGTCCCCTGACTTCCCAAAACCTTACACCCCCAACCCCCAGACAGCCCCCCCCGAAATCCTGACCCATCCAACCCTGCTCCCTGTCTCTTGACTGCCCCCTCCAGAACCTCCCTGCCCCTTCTCCGACCCCTTGGCCCCCTTACTGTGCCGCTCAGAACAGAGTGCTGTGGAGTGGCGCGCTGGGCAGCAGGGGTGGGGGGAGGAGCTCCAGACTGCCGGAGGCCCGAGGCAAATGGCTGGCCGGCGATCTGCGAATGCAGGGAGGGGGAGGGAGAGAGAGAGAGGAGGGGAGTGATCTCAAGTTGCAGGGGAGAGGAGGGGGAAGCGGAGGAGGGGCACGATCCAGCCGGCTGCCCAGTCAGCGTGTGCACTCTGCATGGGGGGGGGGGAATCCGGACATTTACAAATTCCCCCCAGACACTATTTTTAACTCAAAAAAGCTGGACATGTCCGGCAGAATCCGGACGAATGGTAACCCTAGGACCCTATTAATCACCATCTTTGTAGTTTGGGAAAGTGTTTGCAAGGGAAGGAGAGTAGCAAAGAGACTTTAAGGAGCTGCCTGAGTTTGAGAAGAGACAAAGTGGTTTTATTGTCTAGCCAGAATCCAGGGTTACTGACCTCTGGTTAAAACAATTTCCTTCTTCAGAGGGCAAATGCTGCATGGAATGATCTCAAGTTAGAATTGCTCTGTCAGTTGCATTGACTGGACTGTTTTACTGGCCCAAGAGAGTTCTGACCCCAGCTTCAAGACCTTTAAGTATGCCCACACAAGCATGTAAAACTCTGAAATTCAGAGGAGTGCACATTTAGGGATGGTGTGAATGGTGATTGTTTTATTTACTACTGCAAACTGCATTTATTAATTGATTTACTGAAATGCCCCTTGCTGATTTAAATTGGTTGCAACGTTTTAATTAATCTCAGTCTGTTATATCATGTTTTCTTAAATTTTTAAGTAAAGGTGTGTTAATGCTTATTTAAGTGTATATTGGTCATAATTGGTACTTTTGAATTAGACCCATTGCACAGATTAGCTCAGGTTTATTCCTGGAGGCTCCCAAGGCATGTCATTGAGTGTGTACAGGGCCCAGCCAGGGGTAGCACTGACAAGATGAATTTCCTTTACAAGTAAAAGGACTACAGCAGAGGTGTGGATGGAAGATTCCCACCTAGCCAGCATTACTACTGGTATACTCAGGATTTCCTTTACTGTCAACATCAGGCAGCCATGCACACAGGTGAGTGTTGCCTGCTCTTGGGTAACCCAGGGAGGAAAGGGGAGGAGGGTTGTGCATGTGCGTCTTTAAAATAGACTTGTGCCAAACTCCCCAAGGATAGTGTACATAGACATTATTTATTGCTCCTTTGGAAATGTTTGTGGTGGGGTGCATTTAATAATTTAAGATATATGTGACTATGAGTGCCAGAAAACAAAGGTAATGTTAAGGAATATTTTACTTCTAATAAATAAGGATGGTTTGGAAGCTGAGTAGCACTTTCTATGAAATTTAGAGCACCGTTTCTCAAACTGGGGACCGTGGACCCCTGGGGGACCCTGAGGGAACTCCACGGGGTCCACATGCCCCGCTGATCAACTCCTCCCCCTCCCTCCCTCCTTCCCTCTCTCCCTCAACTCCTTCCCCTCCCTCCCAGTACCTCCTGCACGCTAAAAGTCTAGCAGTGCAGTGGGGTGAAGGCAGGCTTCTTACCTGCCCCGGCTCCGTGCCACTCCTGGAAGTGGATGGCATGTCCCTGAGGCTCTGGGGGTTTCCGCACGCTGCCCCCATCCTGAGCGCCAACTCTGCAGAGACCCCCTGCCGCACCCTGCCTAGGTGCTGCTGCCAGAGGGATGTGCCAGTCACTTTTCGGGAACTGCCCAAGGTTAGCGCCACCTGGCCAGAGCCCTGACCCCCTCCTCCACCCCAACTCCCTGCCCCAGCCCAGAGTCTGCACCCTGCACCCAAACTCCCTCACAGAGCCTGCACCCCGCACCTCCTCCCGCACCCAAACTCTCTCCCAGGCCTGCACCCCACCCCGCTCCTACAACCAAACTCCCTCCCAGAGTCCACACCCCAGACCCTCTTCTGCACCCCACAGCCTGGTGAAAATGAGTGAGGGTCGGGGACAGCGAGTGATGGAGGGAGGATGGATGGTGTGAGTGGGGGTGGGGCCTCGGAGAAGGGATGGGGGCAGGGCAAGTTTGGGGGTCCCAGAAAATTTTTTAATCAAAATGAGTGTCCTCAGGTTGCTGAAGTTGGAGAACCGCTGATTTAGAGTATAACAAAACTGCTATTTTATTATCCATGGTGGAACTGATCTTTTATAAAATGTATTTATATTTTTGAAATAATAAAAGAAATTTTAAAACTCCTATTTACAAACTTGCATCATAATAATGAAAATTCAGATTGCTCTTTTATATGCAAATATGTGTATGGGGATATTAGAAAGAGACTATGGGTAAGATTTTCACCTATGTCCTGGTCCTTTTATGCCAGGTAAAAGGGTAGGAGTGATAAAGAAAGGGCTTGAAGATCTGAAGCCAGCCACTGAGGATTCCCCTGACACAGAAAATGAGATAGAAAGCCACAGGCTATCTACCAAGGACCCCTTACAAGCCCTGGCATTGAGGACATGCTTGGGAGGGGGTGGCAGGACACAACACAGCAGAGATTCTGAGCAGTATTACAGTTAATAGGGCAGCCCCAGGAGATTACTGTAATTTAGACAGCCCCCTCAGATCTGAATTATGCCCAGGGCCACTGCAATTCTTGGAATAAGCCAAAATCAGGAGGGTGCAAAGCTGTTTTAAAGCCACCTTAGCCTCTCCTCCTCCCTGGGCTGTGATTTCTGTGCTGCATTTCTTTGAGGCACTGCACATAATCACACTTTATATTTATATGGTATCATGATAAGCTAGTGAGGATCTTGTGTACCTATATAGAGTCGTGTGTGTGTGTGTGTGTGTGTGTGTGTCTGTGTCTGTGTGTGTAACATAAGAACGGCCGTACTGGGTCAGACCAAAGGTCCATCTAGCCCAGTATCCTGTCTACCGATGGTGGCCAATGGCAGGTGCCCCAGAGGGAGTGAACCGAACAGGTAATGATCAAGTGATCTCTCTCCTGCCAGCCATCTGACAAACAGAGTCTAGGGACACCATTCCTTACCCATCCTGGCTAATAGCCACTAATGGATTTAACCTCCATGAATTTATCCAGTTCTCTTTTAAACGAATACATACAAACAAATAGTAAGATTAGTTATAATTATAATTTGTGAAGTGATGATAATGTACAAGCCACAAAAATCTAAAAGACAAACAGTCCCCCCAAAATCTAAAACATAAACAAAGAGAGGTTAAAATGGACTCCGAAATTTTGATTAACTAATTAACATACATTTTTTTTCTCCTTATGGAAAATCCCTATAGAAGTTGAAGCTAGGCACAGTTCTCAAACTTCATTATACTGTGACCCCTCTTCTGACAACAAAAATAGCTACATGATCCCACAAGGGGGGACCAAAGCCTGAGTCCACCCGAGCCCCACCACCCCAAATAGGATAGCAAAAAAACAAAGCCTGAGCAGGGTAGAGGGAGGAAGCCAAAGCCTGAACCCCACCTGTAATCTGAGTCATGCCGCCCAGTGCTAAAGCCCTCTGGCTTCGGCTTCAGCCCTGGCCTCAGCAAGTCTAACGCCAGCCATTTATCAGAAATCAATTGACAAAAATAATCTGTATGCTGAAAGTTTTTATGCATCAGCAATGAAGAAAGGCCTTCCCTTTATTCAGATTTTAAGAGTGAATATAATTTGTTGTAATACTGATGAAAATAAACACCTGATGAATGAACTTCCTTTGACATAGTTCCAAAGGACAGTATTGGAGAGAAAATATAATTCATGGCAAGGACAAGGTGGAAATAATAAATGAATTTACTTTCTTAATATATATATATATATACATACATACATATACACACTCACTGATATTCTAACTGATACATATATATTTCTAATCAGAAAGCACCCTGAGATGTAGGGATAAATTTTCAGCCTCCACATATACTTATCCAAAATTGCATGAGCAACTTTATCACTCATTACAAGTGAAAACATTACAGGTGAAAACACCATTCTAACACTTGGACATGTATGTGTTACTGGGTCAGACGGCCCTTTAAGAGAGTCTGGTTGAGCCCCGCCCTGGAACTAATCAGCTGCTCCCCAGCTGGTATGATAAAAGACCAACAGGCAGCACACTTGAGATCAGCAGATGGTATTTTTTACAGGGGATCCTGTAGGGTGACCAGACAGCAAGTGTGAAAAATTAGGACAGGGGAAGGAGGTAATAGGAGCCTATATAAGAAAAAGACACAAAAATCGTGACTGTCCCTATAAAATCAGGACATCTGGTCATGCTAGGATTCTGAGTCAGTGTAAGGGACCAAAAAGAGGCTCCCCACACCAAGTTAGGTAGACATCTGGCTGGGGTATCTCTACTATGTAGGTGGCAGCAGAAACCCTCTGAGGATTTGGTTTACCTGTTTTAAATGATGTTAGACTCTATTTGTTTGAGTAATAAATGCATCCCTAGGAAAAGAGACGGAAATACCGACATTGGTTGGAACTTCATGGATGCAGCTAGTTGGTGTTTGGCCTGCCAGTTTATATGAGACTGGGGAAATTGAGGCAGCGACGGGGTCCAAATTTGCTAGTATGTGGCGATCCAGATCATGAAGATTCTTTAGTAAATAGATGAGTGAAAATCTAACTGTGGTTCTTTCAGAGAAATAGTTCTGTTCTTTACTTGTCCTCCCCATTATGAAACATTCGCTGAGAAAGCACATTCTGTAAAGTGTTCTAACATCTTGTTTTATATAAGGTACTATTTGCTAGGGGCTGGATTATAGTTTAAAGGCATCGCCTAAAGGGAATTCACACCACCTACACCTCTTGACTCTGTTATTGCCTTGAGTGCTAGGGATCACAGATGAGCCTGGTGCTGCTGCAGCCTTTTACAAGGCTATACTGTGCATTTTGGCCTTTAACCAAAGCCCATTGAAGTAAAAGGGGACTTAGTCAGGGATCTTAGCCCCTGTCCTACCAAATTCTACTAGTCTTGAGTGTGGGGTACTTGTCTTCTCCCCTTCCTGTTTCTCCTATTATGGGAGGTTACACTGTACAGAGGATGCCATTTTGAAGAGTGGCTTGCCCCTGCCAGCATGACCTTGCATGCATGGTATGTGTGAGGTCATGCCAGCAGCAGTGCAGAAGCATGCTCTTCAAAATAGTGTCCTCTATCCATAATATTGGACAAAACCATGCCTAGTTCTGTCTCAGAACCGGACAGGGGACAAAACTTATAAGAGAGGACTATCTGGCTTATAACCAGACTGATGCGGACCTGGCTATGCCAGGGGGACTAAGGTAGGACTAAGTCTGGAGAGCAGCCAGGAATAATAATAAAAATTTCTTATAATATTAAGACGTGGCAGAGCCACTTAGCAGTATGTTAAAATACAGAATAGCTTAAAGCCTAAAAGAAAACATGACTGAAATTAAAGGCAAACAGTTGAATCTCTATTTTCAAAAGTATTGGTCTGCTGGAACAGAGTGACAAATTCTAATGAATGTTCTTAATGATTTTACAGTGGGATAAATCATCTGTGAAAGTAAGGTGGTTATAAAAGACACTTACAGTGCAGTATGAATGCTAAATGAAATCAGACATCCTTATAATCAACATCAGTAACAGTACCATAACTAATTTAACTGCTTCAGAAACCAACCTAATAAAATGTACTAAAAAAAGAAATAATCCATGGCCTCAAAAATGTTGCTTTTTAATATATATTTAGTTTCAATACTGAGTAAAATGCTTACACAAGTAACATGAAGCCATTTACTAAAAGAAGCTAATCCCATTTGTAGTAATTCCTTTCTCCCTTCAGGGGAGAACACCCTTGACAAAAATAGAGGGGATGATTTTCCATGGGTTTAATTAGGTTGATGTACAAAACAAAAGGCAAGGAAATCTTAATATTTATCCACAAATCATCTCCTGGATGCCAAAGTCCAAGATCACATCACAGAACTTTGAAGATTATATATATATATATATAAAGTTCTTTGATATATATGTCAGAGGTGAAGGAACCATGCAAAATAATGGCAGAGAAAAGAAAAGGTGAGGGATAAGCTATTCGGGGCAGAGACTGTCTGTTTCGTGTTTGTACAGCTCCTAGCACAATGAGTGCTAGGTGCTACCACAATAAAAATAATGATAATAGCATCTGAAGGAAGTGGAATATTTAAGAGGGATAAGAGAGACCTTAAGCAAGTTCAGGGTTTTTTTAACCATGCCCCATGACCAGGGATTGCTCCTTAGTTTTATCCAGTAGACAAAGCACATATTCTAGTTTCCAAAATGCACTTTTCAGAATTATAGCTCCCTGTAAACTTGATAGGATACAATAAGCTGACTTCAGTTCCTCAAGGAGGAAAAAGCATTGTTTTTTTCTCACAAAGGATCTCAGGTGCAGAAAGAACATGATTCCTGCATCCCCCCTCCCCCCACACACACACAACACATCTCCTCCCCCGTATATTAAAACCATGCTTTTCTTTCTCACAATTGTCAATATCTGCTCCTTTTCAATCAAAGGGCAGGTCTACACTTCAAACACTGTACTGGCACAGCAGCACCAATGCAGCTGCGCTGCTGTAGCACTTAAGTGAAGATGCTACTACACCGATGGGAGAGCTTTTCCCGTTAGCGTAGATAATCCACCTCCCCAAAAGGCAGTAACTGTCCCAGGGAGGTGGCAGTGCTGTCTACACTGGGTGTTAGTTTGGTGTAACTGCATCACTCAGGGAGTGTGGATTTTTCACACCCCTTAGCAACGTAGTTATACTAATATAGGTCTGTAGTGTAAACCTGGCCAAAGTAGCATGTCTAATTTAAAATTAATTAATTTCAGAAGATACCTTGCTGCCCAAGGTTTCTCTTTGGATTCACAAACCATGGATAAATTCTGCTTTAACATGTTCCTCTTTTTAACAAGTAGCGCTGGATGGAAATGTTTAGACAAAACTTTTTCCCCCAAAAATGCAAATTTGGGTTGACTGAAACATTTCAGAAATTCATGTAGAATTAACCAAATTGTTTCGTCCAGAAAAAAATAATGTATTGATTTTTCAGTTTCAAATGACTTTTCATTTCAAACTTGATTTCAATTCTATTTTTTTTTTAAGTTTTTAAAATATTCAGAAATTAAACATTTCTTTTTGGGTCAAATGAAACGTTCCATTCATCCCACGGTTTATTATTCGCATGGCTCTATCATCAAATCCTACAATAACAGGAATCCACTTCTTCAATAAATGTAACAAATAGGCTCACTCCACTGAAGTAAGAAGACTCAAGAGTTTGATCTTGATTCTTTAAAGGCTAGTGGGTGACCTGGACTATGGGCTCATGGCAAGAGAATAAGAACTCCCCGCATCTGTAGACCTGATCTGAGCAGGCTTTGTTTACCATTCCCCTCACATGGAGTAGGTGGAGGGGGATTTATCAAGGGAAGGGTGGAGAATGTTCACAGTCATATTGCCATTCCCCCACTCGCTGGTCAGTACATCTTAGCTGACATAGGGGGCTGGGGATGGAAAGACTGTCATAATTTGCTGCAGATACAGGCCACCACTAAGTTACTATTCTCTTACATGGAGTAAACTGTCTCTCTTAGAGCTACCCCTGAGGTGACACAACTTACGTCCCACCTCTTTTTCAGACCTGTCCTAAAGTCACAATCTAGCCCTCAATGTTCAATTTTATGCGGTAACATCCATGAATGCTGCGTAAGACTTTACCATCCCATTACGCAAATTATGTGTTTTCCATCTCCTTATTTCTTCAGTCACCCCACTGCTCACTCAGTATTCTTTTAAAACCATTTGTTGTTCACTGTACAAGTGCAGCAAGTTGGTCAAGTTTCTGCATCACTTGCTGACACCACTGCTTCCAGTATCTTTACTTTTTGAAATGTTACTTCTAAAGGAGTTGTGAATCCATCTGATTCAGCTGATGATGCTGGAGTTTGGCTCTCTGAGGGAGGGAGGCTGTGCCTGGCACCAGTCCAGGCCTCTGCAATGAAACCTTCATAACAAATAAATCTAATCATTCTCTTTTCAGTTTGGGCTTTTTCTTAATTTTTATAAATAGTGTGTGCCTCTAATTAGCTCCTATATTGTATCAAATAAAACAATGTGGACAGCTTTGTCAGGCAAAAACTTGTCATCAAAACAAGTTTCTCAAATACAAGTCCTTGCTCTCAGTTCAGGAATTACATCCTGCCCAATTTCATCATCTTTGTCTTTAACGGGGTCTGCTGCTGATTAGCATGGAGCCCCTATTCCTTTCCCAGGGATTAAATAGCTGAGAGACTTAATATTTCAGCATTGTGGCTTTCTATTTTAGGTCTTTGTCTGGCCCTCATTACCATGGTATCTGAGCACCCCACAATCTTCAGTGTATTTATCCTCAAAATGCCCTTGCGAGGTAGGAAGGTGCTATTATACCCAAAATACCAATATTTACAAATGAGCAATTGAGAGAAGGAAGGCTGAGGGACACATTTTAAAGGTATTTAGGCTCCTAAAGATGCAGATAGGTGCCTAGTAGGATTTTCAAAAGCACCTAACTCCTATTGAAAGCACTTAGTCACAGTCACACAGGAAGTGTATGGCAGAGCAGAGAAATTGATATGCAAGGATATTGCATTAAACACTGGATCAGCTTTCCTCTTCTGTTAGAGTGAAGTGTTTGGAAGCTGGGTTCTAAATGCACACCTCCTTATATCAAATGGCATGGCAGAACCGTTATACTTTCGTTTAGTTGAGCAAATTATTCATTGTGACCAATATTCAGCAAAATCTTTTTTTTTCTTATTGTGAATTATGTGCAAAAAGCTTACAATTTTCACTGACACATTCATTATTTTAAGTTGGTGGGAGGGATAGCTCGGTGGTTTGAGCATTGGCCTGCTAAACCTAGGGTTATGAGTTCAATCCTTGAGGGGCCACTTGGGGATCTGGAGCAAAATCAGTACTTGGTCCTGCTAATGAAGGCAGGGGGCTGGACTCAATGACCTTCCAAGGTCCCTTCCAGTTCTAGGAGATGGGATATCTCTATTATTATATTATAAGTTACTCACCAAATAATTTTGGAGAATAATTCTTGATCTGCTGTTTAGTTTTGATTAAACATCATATTCAGATGATAGTTCTGTTTCCTGATTAGCTAAGCGTAACTCTTACAGCTAGATTCAGATACATTTGATTTTGTGTTTCACCTTCCTCCACAAATGATCATTTGGACTTCAGTGGCACCTTTCACAGAGGATCAGAATCTGGCCCTTTGTATCAGGTTTGTAGTGTAAATGCTTCAAAATTAATGCATTTATATGCACTTAAGATGTGTTGTGAGAACATTTTTGACAGAGTACTCATGGAAAGCAAACACAAAGGCAAGCAAAAACAGCTTGAAGTGAATTCAGCATGTTTATTGCAGTGGATATTTGTGAAAACCGTTTGGAGATACTTGTTTGGCTCTAGTGAAAAATACTACCTTTGGTAACAGTTTAAGAGAATTACATTGGTTATATAACCATTTTTTGTCATTTACATTTGAGTTGTTCATTTTCCAGTGCACAAGTTTTTGACACTTAAGTATAAGAGAATTTGAGATCATTTTCTGTATAATTTCAAGGCAGGAGAAACAGCATGAGCTAAGCAAGATGACTAGAAAGAAAGAGAGGAGTACTATTTAAAAAACAAGCAGAATAATCAGCTAAATGTCCTTTAGTTTGTGGCTGGAGGAAGCACTGTATGGCTTGAGGAGTCTAGAACTAGCAATGCTAGACACAGATTGAGAGCTATAATGGAATCTCATCTAATAAAATAAATAAAATATTATTTTAATATTATTATTAAGAAAATGGGAATTGGGCCAACCTGATTTGAATTTTATAACTAAATTCTTTATTCAGCAAAGTACAAAAGCACATGCGTATTCACTAGCTCATGCTGCTCATCCAAGATGGGCACTGATGATGCTGCCAAGTCTGACCCTGATCAGATTAAAGGGGCTAAAGGGCTCTAGGACAGGACTTGGCAAACTACGGCCCAGGGGCCACTTCCAGCCCTCCAGACATTTTAATCCGGCCCTCAAGATCCCACCTGGGAGCAGGGTTGGGGGCTTGTCCCACTCTGTGCGGCTACCAGAAGCAGTGGGATGTCCCCGCTCCTGCTCCTACACATTGGGGCAGGGGCAGCGTACAAAATCCCCTGGCTGCCCCTGCCCCAAGCACCGCCCCTGCAGCTCCCATTGGCTGGAAACCACAGCCAATGGGAGCTGCAGGGGTGGCAACTGCGGACGGGGCAGCATGCAGAGCCGCCTGGGCACGCATCCGTGTAGGAGTTGGAGGGGGGGCATGCTGCTTCTGGGAGCTGCTTGATGTAAGCACCCCCCAGAGCCTGCACCCCGACCCCCTCCCATGCTCCACCCCCCTGTCCCAACCCTGATCCACCTCACGCCCTCTTAACCCCTTGATTCCCAGCCTGGAGCACCCTCCTGTACCCCCAACCCCTCATCCCCAGCCCCATTCCAGAGCCTGCACCCCCCTGCACCCCAATGCCCAATTTTGTGAGCATTCATGGCCCGCCATACAATTTCCATACCCAGATGTGGCCCTCGGGTCAAAAAATTTGCCCACTCGTGCTCTAGGAGCTAGGGTAAGGGCCAGGGCACAAGTTATCCTCCCAGTTGAAAGTGAGGGCCCAGGCAGGGGCATACTCATCCTGCAGATGAATGTATGGCTATTCAAACAGTGTCAATGGGAAGGCTTCGGTTTCCTTGATCATGGGGTGCTATTCCAGGAAGAAAGTCTGCTGGGAAGATATGGGGTCCCTCTGACCAAGAAGGGGAAGATCATCTTCATCCACCAACTTGCCAACCCAGTGACGAGGGCTTTAATCTAGGTGCAGAGGCGTCAGGTGACAAAAGGCCACAGGTAAATGTAAAAAAGTGACCTCAGCAAAGGGTTAGATGTTGTGGAGGACATGAAAAATTACAATAGAGTTTAGGGGCAACAAGAGGGAAATCAGTGGGGGAATCTGCTCAATATCTTAGGTTTCAGAGTAGCAGCCGTGTTAGTCTGTATCCGCAAAAAGAAGAACAGGAGTACTTGTGGCACCTTAGAGACTAACAAATTTATATATTTATATAGTTTCTATATGCATCCAAAGAAGTGGGCTGTAGTCCACGAAAGCTTATGCTCTAATAAATTTGTTAGTCTCTAAGGTGCCACAAGTACTCCTGTTCTTCAATATCTTAGCTGTCTATACACAAATGGAAGGAGTATGGGTAATAAACAGGAAGAACTGGAAGTAATTAGCACATAAGCCAACTGACTTAATTGGCATCCCAAAGACTTGGTGGGATAAGTCTCATGACTGGAATATTGGTATAGAGGGCTATAGCTTGTTCAGGATGGACAGTCCAGTTAAAAAAGGAGGAGGTGCTGAATGTATCAAGAATGTATACACCTGTTCTGAGGTCTGGAAGGAGGTGGAAAGGAAACCAAGAGTCTCTAGGTAAAGATAAAAGAGGGAAAATTGGGGTGATGGCATTGTCAGGGTCTCCAATAATCCATCAAATAAGGAAGAGGAGGTGTATAAGGAATTTCTAGAACAAATAACAGAATATACAAAATACCAGACCTGGCCGTAATGGGAGACTTTAACTACCCAGACCTCTGTGGGAAAAGTAATGCTGCAAAACACAAAGTTTCCTGTAAATTCTTGGTATGTATCGGGGACAACTTTTTGTTCCAAAAAGTGGAGGAAGTAGCCAGAGAACAGCCATTTTAAACTTGATTCTGACCAATACGGAGGAATTGGTAGCAAATCTAATAGTGGAAGGTAATTCGGGTGAAAGAGATCATGAAATGATAGATTTAATGATTTTAAAGAAAGGAAAGAGCGGAGAGTAAGAACAATGGACTTCAAAAAAATATGTCTTTAACAAACTCAGGGAACTGATAGAAATTCTTCCCATGGGAACTTACCTAAGGGAAAAAAGAGTTCAGGAGAGTTGACAGTTTCTCAAGGAGACAATATTAAAGGCACAAGTTGAAAGTATCTGATGTGCAGGAAAGAGAGGAAGAATAGAATAGAATATGTCTCCATCAGGGCCCTTTAATAATCTGAAGATCAAAAAGGAGTACTGCAAAAAGTGGAAACATGGTCAAATTGATACAGAGGAATACAAAAGAATCACACAAGAATGTAGAAACAAAGTCATAGAGTCCAAGGCACAAAATGAGTTATACCTAGCAAGGGATATAAAATACAAATAAGAAGAAATTTATTAAATACATTAGGAGCAAGAGAAAAATGAAGGAAAGTTTAAGTCCTCTACTTAGCGGGGAAAGAGAGATAATAACTGATAAGCAATAACTAATAACAAGAAAGTGGAAGTATTTAGTTCCTACTTTGCTTCAGACTTCACTAAAAAGCGCAATGGTGACCAGATACTCATCACAAATACTATAAAAAACAAGGGGGAAGCAATGCATGCTAAAATGGGGAGGGGGAGTTAAACAATATTTAGGTAAGATAGATGTATTCAAGTTGGTAGGTCCTGATGAAATTCATGATAGGGTACTTAAGGAACTTAAGGAAATAGCTGAAGCAGTCACAGAACCATTAGCAATTATCTTTGAGAACTCCTAGAGCACATGAGAGGTCCCAGAAGACTGGAGAAGGGCAAATATAGTACCTATCTTTAAAAGGGTGAACAAAGAGGACCCAGGGAATATAGACCAGTCAACCTAACTTTGATTCTTGCAAAGATATTGGAACAAATGATTAAATAATCAATTTGTAAGCATATGGAGGATAATAGGATTATAAGGAATAGCCAGCATGGCTTTGTCAACAACAAATGAGACCAAACCAACCTAATTTCCTTCTTTGACAGAGTTACTGGCCTAGTGGATGGGGGGAAGCAATAGCTGTGCTATATCTTGATTTTATTAAGGCTGTTGAAACATTCTCACATGACATTCTCATAAGCAAACTAGGGAAATGTGGCCTAAATGAAATTACTATTAAGTGGGTGCAGAACTGTTTGAATGACTATACTCAAAGAGTAGTTAGTGGTTCAAGGAGAACAACAAAAAATATAAAAGGTTTAGTAAACCTGACCTCTGAGGAAAGGTTGAAACAG
Source organism: Malaclemys terrapin pileata (assembly GCF_027887155.1). NCBI lineage: Eukaryota > Metazoa > Chordata > Testudines > Emydidae > Malaclemys > Malaclemys terrapin. Next base: position 288,507,739 of record NC_071505.1, on the reverse strand, counting down.
GGCATGTTTAGACTTGAAAAAAGAATACTGAGGGGGAGATCTGAAAACAGTTTTCAAATATGTTAAAGGCTGTTATAAAGAGGATGGTGATTAATTGTTGTCCATGTCCACTGAAAGTAGGACAAGATGTAATGGGCTTAATCTGCAGCAAAGAGATTTAGGTTAGATATTAGGAAAAACTTTCTAACTGGAAGGGTAGCTAAGCTCTGGAATAGACTTCTAAGGGAGTTTGTGGAATCCCCATCGTTGGAGGCTTTTAAAAACAGGTTAGACACCTGCCAACCAGGTCTAGGTTCACTTGGTCCTGCCTCTGCAAAGGGGGCTGGATTTAATGACTTCTTGAGGTCCCTTGCAGCCCTACATTTCTATGATTCTAAGATAATTTTCAGCACAGGCATTGTGCTATCAAAGGTCTTCATGCTGATGGTTTTTTAAATCGCAGAGTCTGGAGTTGTTGGATATATGTGTATTTATACACAATGAGAAAGGCTTGCTATTATCAACTTCATTCCAAGCAGAGCTTCTTATACTTGCACAACAACTGGTGCATCACTGGCTACTGTAGAGGGATTACAAATAACTGCAGCTGATTGCTTTATTTCCAATGACTTTATCACTATTAAAGGTCGGTTGGAAAGTGTTGCACTCATAGAGTGGGTATTTTGTTTTAATTAACCAAAGATAACAGTATGTGTTTGGTACCAGCAATTAAATCCTTAACTTAGAAGAAACAGGTACAAATATCATAATACCATCTTTCTTAAATAGCCCTGAGGGAGTCATCATCAGTTTAGACTGACTGAGGTGGTGTTGCTATTGCCAGACCCTGTCACATTTGTTAGTAAACGACAGTCATAAAGAGCAATAAACATTTAGTAGGGATAGCGTGCTACTGAGTTTTATAACTTATTACCCTGTGTGAGTCCATGGAAAAAATAAATCCAAATAAGAATATAGAAATTACACAAAGTTCAGGCAAGGGGTCTCGAGATACTTTACAGGAAGGTTGAAAACCTCCATAATCAGGAATTATGCAATAAAATGCCCATGGATAAATTCTTTCCTAAACATAGGCCATTACTGGTTATCTTATGTCCTGAATCATTAAAGTTTATATCCCTTAGAGATTTTTTCCTAGGTAGAATAACCATAGATATTCTCAGATTAAGGGAATTTAGATAAGCACGCTCACCGTTTATACAGCCTTTTAAATATATGGCACATTTGGAATGTCATATATTTAAATATAAACTATCACATTACATAGTCCAAAATTCTATTTCTTAACTTTGTCCACATATCCTCACCCAGTCTTAACCTAGAATCCAGAACCCTTCTTACAGCCCTGTATTCTGTACATCAACTACAGAATCTCACAAATCTCATATCCATCCTCCCCCACCCATTATTAGCCAGATGCTAACATCTCAGAGTGGCATGATCTCTCTGGTGCTATTTCCGGTGCAATCTGCCCTATCTAAGAGGAACTCTTGGGGGTCTTTGTATTCCCTTAACTCATACTATCCTGAGTAGTTTATGTGCACTGAAAAGTTTCCAGCTTCCCCGACATACCCTTACTGTGTGGGCTTTATGAGCCCCACAGGATCCGTGAACCTGCCTCTCTTTGCTCTGCCAAGCTGTGGAGCTCTTCTGATTCTCTAAGATTTAAATCTTACATTGCACTTCAGTGCAATTTTCAGGTTTCCCATTTCTCCTTCACTTGTGATTGTCCTGCTTAGATTTTATGAAGAATCCATTGGACAGTGGGACTTTCTTAAGTGCCTGATGAGCCAGAAAGATTTAATAAAGTGTACCCCTCTATATCAAGCAATAAATCTGATTCTGATTTTTGCAAATAAATCATTTATTTTTTTAGATGTACAACAATATTTAACGCTTATATGACATTAAATATCCTGTGTCTTAGCTTGTAATGTAAACTGCATATAAAGTTTGAAGTATTATAGTCAAGTTAATTTTAGCAAGAGGGACCAAAGAAAGTCCAGCAAAGCACAGAGCATATGCTTAACTGGAAGTCAATGGGATTACTTGTGTAATTAAAATTTAAGCACCTGCTTAAGTGTTTTGCCAGATTGGAGCCTAAGTTAAAATATTATTTTTAAGCACCCATAGTTTAGTTATTGATTTTTGTGTTTATTGATACCCATTTTTTTAAAATTATGTGGATAATGTGGAGACAGAAGGATTAAAAGTTATTAAGGGTCATGATGGATTCTCCATCACTGGCAATATTTTAAATCACGATTGGATGTTTTTCTAAAAGATTTGCTTTAGGAATTCTTTTGGGGAAGTTCTATGTTCTGTGGTATACAGGAAGTCAGACTAGATTGTCACAATAGTCCCTTCTGGGTTTTGAATGTATGAATCTATGAAGTCAGTGAGTCTTTCCATTGCTTTTAATATGCTTTGGTTCAGATCCAAAGAGCACAGTGGAAAATTCCCATCTGTCTTGAAAAGTAGTAGTTAGGAGTTTCACACGGTCCCCTGGAATCCACAGCCTCTTAAACAAAGGCACCAGATTGAAAATATCACAGTGAAAGTCCTCTCTGCTGCACTAAGTATATGTTGTTAGTAATAGAGCCTGGAGTCTTTTGTTAGTATATGAGGGAAGGTGTTTGGATTACGCTGGCAAGATATATGCCATTGATGGGCAACCTGAGGCCTGCGGGCCGCAAGCAGCCCATCAGGGTAATCCGCTGGCCAGCCGCGAGACAGTTAGTTTACACTGACCATCCGTAGGAATGGCCGCCTGCTGCTCCCAGTGGCCATGGTTCACTGTTCCTGGCCAATGGGAGCTGCGGGAAGCTGCAGACCACAGGGACGTGCTGGCCGCCACTTCCTTCTTTATAGTGAAAGGACAATCAAAACGTCAGTCCCGGGTGCCAGGGGTCTGACAGCCCCGAGTCCCAGACCCTCCATCCGGGATCTAACAGCCTCCTTGGGAGGGCGGGGGATGTCCAGGATGTATTGTACCTGTAGTTAGGATCCAGAAATTGGGTTTGTTATAGCCAAAGGTTCATAATAATGAAGGGTGTTATAGTGAGGACGTACTGTATAGTAAACTCCTACTCAGTATTTCACCATAAAGAATTGCCATAGTGTAAACCGCAGGGAAGTTCAGGGTGTCTTGGTAAAATTGGATCCCATGTTAGGAATTTTAGATTATGAAGAGCAGTTATTGATTGGTTTGATTATGACTAGATAAGTGAACTGGGATATTAAACATAGCAAATATTATTTTTTCTTATAAATTTAATGTCATGCATTTGAAAGGGTCTCTTTCCTTCTTCCTGCATTGCTGCATGTCTGACTCAAGCAGAATTTTGCGTGAAAAGATTTTCTTATGATGCTATCTATTAAGGGCCCATATATGTACTAGCTGAAGTACATGGGAGTTTTCAATGTAATACAGGATCAAGACATTATTGTGATATGCGCACCTCCATGTGTCTTAACATTCTTTTTAATATAACAATACAGTTATCCATGTGAAAGAACTGAAAGTGTATGGTGGGGAATAGGTGAGGTGGATCAGGCAGCAAAAGCCAATTAATGATTTCTCTGTCTTTTACAACCTGTAGAAAGATCTCAGTTTGTCCGCCGAGCCGCTAGGGGACGGTGGGGAGCTAATGCCTTGCCGAAAGGCCTTGGTCACACCTCTCCATCAAGGAGGAATTAGCGGAGGGAGGTGTGCCGTCACAGTTGGCACAACACAGGAGTACTGGCCAGAGTCCGTGGCACACCCATCAGGCAGAGGAGCACTGGCAAGAGTCCTTAGCTCTTTATTGGGGTTCTGCCACCCTATGGCAGGGGTAGGAGAACACAGGCCCACCCAACTCCACTGCGTGCCAGCCCAGGGCCCTGACAGTGGCGGGAGGAGAGGGTCCCGCCACTGGGTCAGTGGGGTTCTCGTTGCACACGCTGATCAAACACTAACTCACCGCACTGTCCAGTTCTGCCCCTGGGCTACTTCCTACCCGGTCTCTTGAGTGGATCCCTCTGGTTCCTCCAACTCTTTGGGGAATTCAGCCACCTGTAGCCCTGATAGCTCCAGCTTACTCTCAGCATCAGGCTCACTCAGGCTCAGGTTGCTGCCTGGCTCCTCCAGTTACTCGAGGTACTCTGTGGCCAGCAGTCCTGGTAGCCCGGGTCCTTCTTCTGGGTCAGGTTTCCCCTGGTCCAGGACGTCCCTTGGTTTGGCAGCAGGGTCTACAGGGAACAGCCAGCAGTCTGTGTCTCCCTCCCTCCCTGGGACTGCCCTGACTGGGCTAAGGGCCCCACCTTTTGTACTTCCTGTTCCACCCCTCCCCTTCTGGGGGGAGGAGTGAATTTGGCCTGGCTCCGCCCACTCAGGCTGAGATAGTGGCTCTTTACCCTCTGGTTTGGAGGGAGGCCACCCAAGCTCCCTACACAACCTATATGCTCATTATCCTCCCTTCCAAAAAGCATAGGCATGGAGAGTTGAGAGTTTAATTTTCCAATATATATCTCAATGAGCTGAATCTAATCCCACATGGGCTGCATTTCACCTCATTTTGGGATGATTTCAGAAAGGGATGGGGTAGACACTGATTTGGAAGAGAATCTAGAGGAGAGATTATGTTTAGAAGACTTTGACAAGCGGCAAAGCTCAGCAAAGTCACGTACTATGACATTTTCAAAGCATTCTTCAGAGTTGTTAGCATGGTCCTCAGGTGTACAATGGGAGCGGCACAGTTGAAACCCCATCCACTGTATGTTAAAAATAAGGGTTAGCTACTGAGTCTGCAGTACATAAAGTATATTGAAGAGAAATGTTTCTAATGTTATTCTTAAATTTGGTGTGTAATGAGAGAGGTTAGAGGAGGGAATAATGGACTGGAGAACTCTAACATGGAGGAGAGAATTTACATTCTTTTTCCTTCAACTATCCACACACACACAAAAAAAAAAAAAGAGGAAAAAAGCCAAAGGCAACGTGGTAGAGGATTATTGTAGGGATTAGCCAGGGAAATCTTAGTTCACAGGAGTTAAGCCTTAAGGAATAGAATGTGACAGTGGTAGAGAAACAATGACAGGAGACATCACTTTGACATCCATGCAGCTTAGAAAATACTGTGATGAAGAGAATCCATTTTTAACAATACTTTCGAAACAGCAATCACAGGAATGATGTTTTGAAAGACAGAAAGCTTCACCAGACCAACGGGGAAGAGAGCCAAATAGAAATGAGGGGAGGAAAGTAGAGGCTGCAGGGGAACAGAAAGAGTTGGAGAAGGGCTGCTGTGGAGAAGTGAGGAAAACACAGAGAAAAGGCACATTAAGATAAGAAAAAAATAAACCCAAAGAGAGAAATTATCAGAGATAATCATTGTAAAGGGCCAGATTTTTCCACTCTTGCTCACAGTGATTGATAATTTACTCAGAAAGTAGTTCCACTGATGGAAAGCTACTATTCAGTATGAAGCAGAGTGGCATAACCTAGCTCAAAGGCATTAACTACTGAAAACTAATGTTGTAGTCTATTAGCTTGATTGTCCCTCGGCCTACACACCCAGGCAGGGGTGTACAGAGAATAACAACCTCATGCATGTTAGCCAGACCTTGACTCCAGGCATGCAGAGGGTAAGTAGGTGCAGTGTGATAACACTGAATAAACAGCTGGCACAGGAAGCCATTTGTGGTTCATAACAAATTTGATTGGTCCTCCAAAACTCAGGAGCTATGCTACATATTCCTGAGTGCTATCTCCTGGCACATTATCTATACTATCTACAAATGTACAGTCATAGAACACTCTCGTAACACACTGTTATCACTGATGCCCCTCACAGCATGTGGGTAGGGAGCAGGCTGGTATTGGGGAGAACCTTGTGCTCATCTTTCCTCCAGTTCATCGGCCGGAAGCAACACACACACAGGTCTTATGGCAAAGTCAAAAATTTAGCCCTACGGGTTTGGGAGCCCTTTGTTTGTGATGGTGTCACAAATTATATCTGTTTTCTGCAAGATGACTGTTGCCAGTTACAAGACCAATAAAACGCGGTTTTCAAACAAATTTCACAGTTCGTAAATATAAGGAAATTATTCTTATCTTGTGAACATTTGGTATGATAGGCTGAGCAACACAATTACAGCTTCCTTTTGATATGGTGATTCAGATGAGTTTTTTAAAATTAATTTTAAAATTTAAAATATATTTTATTTTTTCTGTTCTTTTGGAAAGGGCGAGAGGGGAACTGGGGGTTTAATTGTTTTAATTTGGAAAGGAAAGCCTGCAAAAATATGTAAATATAATACAACTATTTATTGTTTTAGGCTAATGTTTAGTTTGGTATTGATTTTGTTTCAGCTAATACCTAGTTTTCCCAGTTCTGCTTGCTTTCTTTAATGATATATGTGGCAAAAAAGATATTTAATTTTCCAAACGTGTGTCCTTGTGCTTTTGCACTCATTCTTCCTGTTTTATGCTGAAGTTAAAATCTATTCATAGTAGGATGCCCTCATCAACAGAGATTGTTTGTGCCTGGGATGAGCTTGTGACTGGATGTTTGTCTAAGCAGCAGGTGGTGGCACATTTGTTGAAGTAGACCATTTGCTGGATTATTAAGACAAACAGAGGTGTCTATTTATTACATACAAGATAATTCCAGTTCATGGCTACTGTTCAAATTGTGGCAGCCATCAGGTTCGGATTCAAACTTGCAGCATATGCATATGGCATGAAATCCAAAAGGAGAAAAATGGTGGAAAATAGGATCATGTCAGCATCATTTAGCAGGCTTATTTCATAGAAACTGTAGCTAGCATGGTTTGCCCTTTCCAGCATATTCCCACAGTTATGGGATACACCCCCCATAACTCGGAGGAGAAGGATGACATGCAGCAACAGGAATGCGACAAGCTGAGGTCCATCTTATGGACATTTAGAAGGGGATTTCTTAAGGCAATAGCTAACCAGAGATGTAGAATTACTAAGAATAACTCTGCAGGTATTATGCAAACTCTTGCACTTCTAAGAGATAATAGTAGCCAATCAGAACATAGGGATTTGCACAGTTAAGTTTTGAAACTACAGTTCTGGTTTAGTAATTGTACAGGATATAAAAACTTTGGCTAAAATCATTAGTGGATAGAATAGTCTATGAAATCAAGCCTGCCTTTCTGTTAACACTCCCCTCCCTGCCCCAAACTCACTTTACCTCTCTGAGCATAATTCATCCCTGATGTAAGGCAATGCAACTCCCATGAATTCTGCTCTCATTTACTCAGAGTTACTTGAGATTTACACTGATGTAAACAAGATCAGAAGCTGTCTGATGGGTTGTAATGGAGGAGGGAAATGGGTGCAAATGGTAAAGGAGTGTAAGAATTTAGTTTCTGGTGACTGTACTAAGGGTAATTTAATGTACTATGCAAGTATATTGAAGTCAATAGAGCTACATCAACAACTGAGGATCTGTCTCAGAGGGCCCAAATCTCCTCTCAGTAGCCTCAGTTATACACCATTGAAGTCACTGGAGTTACTCTGATTAAACAGCATAAATGAGAGAAAAATCAGAAAAGGGGCTGTGCAAGGAGATCACAGAACAGGGAACTATCCTTTCTAACTTGGACTCTCCTGAGTGCTGCTTTTTCTGCCACACTCCCTTTTCTCCCACTCTGAGAAACCCTACTCATTCACATAATGATATTGACAATATATAAATAAATGCCACTCTAATCTAGTGTAAATTAGGAGAAGGAATGTTTTAGGCTCCAGGATTCTGAGGTTCTTTCTGACTCTGTTCTGCTGTTTCAATGTGTATTTGTAAAAGAAACATACATGCAAGATTTAATAAGACTAGATAACTATCTTCATTCTCAGAATTTCCATATTCCCAGCAAACGTATGAATCAAACCATAATTTTGCTTTTAAATTAACTTCTTTGCTGATCACTGAGATGAGCTATACTTGGCAAAAAATGGCTGACAAGTCGGGGATTTCTGTCTCCTATTTCCAAGCCAAAAATCAGGTTGTGAACATTGGCAAAAATGCTGTTGCTTGGGAAACGTGTGAGTTTGTTTTCCAGTAATTTAGTGCTCATCAGAGATACCAGATTGAGAATGGCAGACTCTTATATTCTCAATTTGTCCACAGAAGTGTTACAGCATAAGCAAGGCAGGGCATTCCACAGGGGCAAGCAATAGCTGGCATGAGCTGAGGAGCTCTTGCCTCGTTTACACACACACGCACACACACACACACACACACACACACACACACAAAGGGTTATCTTGGTAGACTGAAAAACTTTGAGAGTCATGTTAACTAATACAATCTTAAACAATGAAGACAGGGTCAAGTTGTGTTTAACATTGGGTCAGCTGGTTGTGTTTAAACCTATGGCTCCATTATGTTTGTTAATACAACTCGTCAAAGTCATTTTCTAACATGACCTAATTTTCTAGTAAAGACAAGCCTGTCTACACACTTCCCTGTCAATGTGGTTGAATCCAGTTTTGGAAGGATTATTTCTCAGGGTGACAGGAACAGAGTCTCATAGCTGTTCAGAACTAGAAAACAGCCAATTGGTCCTTAGGGTGTGTTTACACTGCAGCTAGCCTTGATAGACTTGTGTTAGCTGGGCTCATGCTAGTACACTAAAATGTGTGGACATTGTGACCCCAAGACAGGCTTGGACTAGCCAGCCAAACTCAGACCCAGGGAGTAGGGTGGGTTTGAGGGCCCAAGCTGCAACATTCACACTGATAACTTTAAAGCACTAGCATGAGCCGCACTAGCATAAGTCTGTTTACCCAAATTGGGAAAATTGGGTAAACAGCTGCAGAGTAGCCATACCCTTAATGTCTGGAACTGTGTCATGCTATCCTATCATTTAACCTCACACACACACACACACCAGGGAAAACCCATATTATAAATCCACCTTACCGTTAATAGTTCCATAGTTTAGTTATTATTATGATGATGCCTCATCACAATACAATGTTTGACTCTTTCCAAGAAGGAAAAGAAGAAGGATATTTTACAAAGAACACTATCTACATCCACCTGCCCATAAAAGACATAATCCCAATCCCTTTACTCATCCAGTTCTACCAAAAAGAAGCATTTATTCTCCTTCAATGGGGCTGGTCAAAACCATTCCAATAGAATGTTTTTCTCCTGGAAAATGCCTCTCATCAGAACTGAAACTTTCTGTGGCAATGGGTCAATTCTGATGTAGTGTCATTAAAAATGATCAAAATAAAGCATTTTGATAATATCAAAATGTTCCATTTCAGTTTTTCAGAACAGATTGTTTCAATTCTTCATTTTGAAACAACTTTTCATTGAGAAATGTATTTATTATTATATTGTTATATTATAAATTAGAATATAAAAAGTCAACATTGAAATGAAATATTTCAATTTGATCAAAACAAAATGAAATCCTGATTCCCACAACTCCTATCCTTCACTCATGTATATTTATTCACCATCTGCATGTTACCTACAAAAACTTACAGTCAGTTTTTGGCACACAAGTAGTTCCATTACTTTCAATGGAACTGCTCTTGTGTCTATGTGCTCACCAATATAAGGGCTTTACAGTCTGGCTCTTAAATTGTGAAAATCCATATAGGTAGCATTGAAAAAACAAACTTGCTACCAAAATAGCTTACTTTTTTTTTTTTTTTTTTTTTTCCTGCAAGTGAAAATTCTTGAAACTGTCAATCTGATGTATCCTAGGCATGACACATCATGTCTGGTTGTATCTGTCACATCACAGTTGGAGATGTGCTCCATCAGTGGAAGATCAAGTAATGCAAAGGATAAATTACATGATATTTGGGGAAAAAATATGTTTAGCCAAAGCTTTACAATATTTTCCTTCTAAATTAATATTTTAGTCTTTGCACACTAGAGGCAAAGATCATTGTGGATACGGAAAAGACAGAGGCTTGCTGAGTCACTGCGCCACTTTACAAATCTAACTAACCAGGAGAAGATCATCCCCCCTCTCCACCTCCCCCACACACAGAGAAACAGAGGATGAGAGCAGAGGGATAAAAGCCATATGAGATTTGACTTGTGAAGTATTTGTCACAATTGGTGGAAGGGCCAGCAGTGAGAATCCATGATGAAGGAAAACGTAAGAAACAGATTTCAGAGTAACAGCCGTGTTAGTCTGTATCCGCAAAAAGAAGAACAGGAGTACTTGTGGCACCTTAGAGACTAACAAATTTATTAGAGCATAAGCTTGAAGAAGTGGGCTGTAGTCCACGAAAGCTTATGCTCTAATAAATTTGTAAGAAACAGAGTTCCACGGGAAGGATAGGCTCCTCCCCCTGAATGTACAGTCATGAATAATTCATCATTTTTGGTGAAATGTCTATTGGGCATGTTGATTTTTATTTGTGTCATTGTTATCAGATCAGGTAACTTGAATCAATTTATGAATGTCAATAATGCTATATGTTATGCATGTTATAAAATTATCATCTCAGCCAATGGGGAATTGCAGCCATAAAAACACTAGTGTGCTTAATATTCATTTATAAAACACCATAGTTGTGCTCAGCACTTTATAAACCACATGGGAAGGCAAGGTGCCTGCCACAAGGACATTATAATCTCAGGGCCTGATCCTGCAAGACTTATTTATGCAGGTGGTCCTTACCAAAAAAAAAAAAATAAAAAAAAAATAAAGATTGCAGGATTGAAAGAATCCCTGAGTAGTATAAAGTTGGCATAGTCAGCTCCATGCACCCTCCCTGTCATGGGGGAATGAGACATATCAGGGTGTGTGTAGATGGCAGGAGCGGGGCATCACTGGTGTTTATTAGAGAGGCACTAGGGCTGCTTTAATTTATTCTGGAAGTCAAAGTGGCAGTTGTGAGGATTAGAAGAACACAGAATTGATGCACTTTCCTCTTCTCCTCCCTCCTCTGAAACACCTTAGGATTCAGACTAGTAAATAGAAAATATTACCTGAATAACACTGCCATGTCACCTATTCTTAGTACATGGAATATCCAGGGAATACTGCAAATGCAGTGTTCTGGTAACGTTATCTGTGTAAGGTGATTAGAAAGTTTTGCAAGGTGACAACTATATAAATGAGCTGCAGAAGACGTATAAATGTTCAAAAAACAACAAAAAAAACAATGCATTAGCAAAGAGGATGTTCTTTGAAAAGAAGAAATCCTGCAGGTATAACCCACTGATTCAATTTGGAATCTTTACAATATTGATATTTAAGATATTTTAATTTTATACTCACTACTGATTTTTCAACCAAGCACTGAGACCTTCATAGCACAAATGAGTTCTCCATCTGACTTGTAATAGACATGTTTGTTAAGTCTGTGACACACTCTTTAGGAATTCAAAAGAAAAGGTAATTGGAAACTAAGAATAAGGTCTTAATTACTGGAAATAATCATCTCTCTGAGAATGATGCAACTGCCAACTGCTAGATCAAAGGCATGTTTGAAATGGACAAATGATTGGTGAAACTGATTTATAGTGAGGCTCTCCTGTGAAAAGCGACTGTAAAAATGGCATCCTGGGGCTCCAAACTTTATTCTCTCTCTTCTAGATCAAATGTTCTCAGTAAACACTAATTTCAAAATAGAGGATGTCTCTGTGATGGGTTTCCCCTGGGGTGACACCTGGAACTGGGGTACCCTTGAGCTCTCTGACCTACCACCCTGGGCTCCCTCTCACACTGTGATGCTGTGATAAACTGCAAAGCCCTCCAAGCTTGCACTTCCACCAGCATTCACACAGGTTGGGACACACCCAGATGCAGTTACATGCAGGCTCTCTAATCACCAGCTTCCCCACCTAGGACCCCAGAGCAGTACTGTCCTGACCTGGTTAAATCTGGCCAGTATATGGATTTAATACCCGGTCCATCTCTCCCTCAATGTGAAGAGGACCACACTTGTGGTAACCAAGCTGAGATATTCCCCAAATATCTTATTCAAACACACACTGGTTTGGATTGAAACATAAAATAAGTTTATTAACTACAAAAGATAGATTTTAAGTGATTATAAGTGATAGTAAACAGATCAAAGCAGATTACCTAGTAAACCAACAAAAAAGCAAACCGAGCTTAACATACTAGATGAATTAGCAAATTCTCACTCTGAGTGATAAACAGGCTGGCAGATTCTTAAGGCACAAGCTGCCTTTGCTTTCCAGTTTGGGTTTCCCAGGTTTTCATACACAGGCCAGAAATCCCTTTAGCCTGGAACCATGACTTCCTCCAGTTGAGTCTTTGTTCCTCAGATGTTTACAAGTGTGTTGTTGTAGGGAGAGTTAGGTTCCATCATCATATCATTTCCCCCCTTTATATCTTCTTCCCACTTGCTGGAAACCTCTTTTGGTGTGACCTGGGTCAAACAGTAAGCCATTAACATTGTTTGGCCTTTTTACTGTTGTACCTGAAAGGCTGCTTGTGGGTGTTTTCAACCTCACAACATGTTTCACATACATAGCCAAACTTAATAACATAACATACAATGATAGCACATACAATCCAATGAGATATTAATATCTAGCAGATCAAGATTTTTAGAATGATACCTCAGAAGGCATACTTTGTGCAAAACATATCCTAAATTTATGACAGTGGTGAATAAGGGGGTGCCAGGGTGTCACAGTCTCAATCAAAAGCTAATGTGCATTTTGACACCCCTCCCTTCGGAGGGAAATTTCACGCCATTTTAGGCACGTTGATTTCTGTGTGTCAATGACATCAGATAAGGTGACTTGCTTTGCTCAGGCACACCTAAAGAAGAGACTGATAGGTGTTAGTGAAAAGCAAGAAAGTAACTGGGCAGATATTCAGTGAATCTGTGAATTTACATTGCAGTCCCCTTCCCTTTCTTCTGGCACAAAGGATACAGGTAATATGGCACCCCAGTATGTGGGTCATAGCAGACCTAAATGGTAAGATAGGTTGGGGAAAGGGCTGATGATCTCTGCAAGGTTTGTTGGCCTAAAGAAATAAGACTAAGATGAGACCCAATGAAGGTGGGATAGTTCTTTCCACTGAAGGGCCAAATGCCACAATTATTTAAATACAGATGTAGCACATGTTCATAACCGTTAGTTCATCAGTCTTTATTTTGAGCACAACTATGATGTGGTTGTGGGATCGAAAAAGAGCAAGATCAAATGATGGTGCTACAGTTTGTGTAGCTTAATAATAGGTCATTTCCCCCTCACAGCATTCCCTTATGGTAATCACCAAAATTCATCCTATGTATTCAGACTGTTAGAAATGTATATTTACAGCACTGAGGTACTTTCCATATTCAGAATGGGACATAATTCAAAAACCCTAGCAAAATTAAATGTTCTGCATGATAATGGCTTCTACTGTAGTAGATTGCGGTGAAACCATGAAGGAAACTCTGCAGCACTGTTCCTCATGGAGAATATTTCCAACACTGGACCTAATTCTCCATTGCCCTGCAGTTCGCATAGTCAGGCTAGGTCTACACTGGGGGGGGGGGGTCAATTTAAGATACGCAAATTCAGCTGCGTGAATAGTGTAGCTGAATTCGGCATAGCCGATCCGACTTACCCTGCTGTGAGGACGGCGGCAAATCAACCGCCGCAGCTCCCCCATCGACGGCGCTTACTCCTACCTGGGCTGGTGGCGTACACGCGTCGATTCGGGGATTGATTGTCGCATCCCGATGAGACGCGATAATTCGATCCCCGAGAGATCAATTTCTACCCGCCGATCCAGGAGGGTAATGAAGACAAGCCCTCAGTTACACTTAGGCAAAGTGGGTGCAAAATGCATTCTTATGTGGTAGCACTTTACTCCCATTATAGCCTCTTTTTCCCCAGTTATAAGTTATTAAATCAAGGGACCTGGTAGAGGAGAATCAGGCCCAGTGACTCCTATTGTGAGCTAATAGACAGGCTCTTGTATGAAGAAAAGAATGTGTCACTGGAGACCAATTTAAGGATGTTTAGAGGATTTATTTTCTGTTAGAAAGAAATGGAAGAGAAAGGAGAAAAGGGTAGTTTGGGGAGCTATAATAGCAGGATTGGATCTCAGCATTTACCATTTATGTCTGTGCATGCTATGAGCATTTCAGAGAAGTGTGTTGCTGCTTACTAAACTATCTAGATAAGATAAGGCGTGCACACACTTTTTATAGGGGATTGCTTGTCTGGTGAAGGTTGTGTTTACCCTAGATAGGGGGATGTCTTGGGATGAAATCAAAATGTGTTGTTACTCATATACCAATTGACTCATATGTGTCAATTATTCAATAGACAGTGCTTCTCAGTCTCACACAGCCTTAAATCTGGAGTCCAAGTAATAAAACCTTTAGAGCTGTAAAACTGAAATTCATAGAATGAGTTTAATATTTATTTGTATGATTATAGAATATCAGGCACTGGGAGCTTGCTGATGCAGTGGGTTAATGTATTAGTCTTTCATCCCCTGTGACCTCAGTTTAAATGAGAACTTGGATCACAAGTGAAAATGAGCTTGGTGGTCTCAGGCTAGTTTCACTTTTTATTTTCTTCATGCCATCAACCAATTTGGAAAGACTGGCAGTCTGTGCTCCAGAGAGGCTCAAAACTGGAGAGAAAGGTCACAGGCCAGACTTGAGGTGAATTGCCAGAAGCTCTCTGGAGACACGTGCACAACACCTACTCTTGCTAAATCTCTTCAACACCACTTGGCAATACTAGAGAGGTGTGGAACAACACAAAGGAGAGCAGAATATGGAAAGGCATAGAAATGCAAAAGGCAGTCCAAATGATTATAGAAATAAAAATGCATCATGACACACAGCTCTCAAACCCAGGTCCATAGAGTTTATGAGAGTTCACTCCAACCCTTCACCACAGTCTGTTGACAATGGCCTACCTTGTGAGGTTCTGCCCCTGAGGTCCAGCTGGTAGAGCAGCCGATTGGCCCACTGGCCCTATTTAAGCCTGCAGCAGGAAAAGGAAGCTGTTTAATCAATTGGGCTCCACCCTGCTGTGGACTGTGTTCCTTGTGCTTCCTGCTCTTGCTTCTTGATTTCCTGGCATCTTGACCTGTCTTAACATCTGTCACCTGACTTGGCCTCCAGTTTGTTTCCTGCCTCTTAAACCCTGGTATCCTGACCTGGCCTGACTCTTGTTCCCAACTCATTGTTCTGATTTCCAGTTTGCCTCCTGCCCCTGATCTCCCAGTATTCTGACCCACCTGACTCTTGACAAGGCCCTCACCAAAGGCTCTTAAGCAAAGTAAGCTGTCATGGGATAAGAGAGGAAGTACTCTCCTGGATTAGTAACTGGTCAAAAAATAAGAAACAAAGGATAGGAATAAATGGTCAATTTTCCAAATAGAGAGAGGTAAATAGTGGGGTTTCTCAGGGGCCTGTATTGGGACTGGTACTGTTCAACATATTCATAAATGATCTAGAAAAAGGGGTAAACTGTGAGGTGTCAAAATTTGCAGATGGTACAAAACTACTCAAGATAGTTATGTCCAAAAGAGACTGTGAGGAGTTACAAAGGGATTTCACAAAACTGGTTGACTGGGCAACAAAATGGCAGATGAAATTCAATGTTGATAAATGCAAAATAATTCACATTGGAAAATATCCCAACTATACACATAAGATGATGAGGTCTATATTAGCTGTTACCACTCAAGAAAGAGATCTTGGAGTCATTGTGGATAGTTCTCTGAAAACATCCACTCAATGTGCAGTGGCAGTCAAAAAGGTTAACAGAATGTTGGGAATCATTAGGAAAGGGATAGATCATAACTAAAGAAAAGGAATGACACTGTTAGCATTACTTGGGCTTCTACTACAGTGAACCTGGCCACGACTTTTAGACTGCCCAGTACAAATGCCAAGGAGCTTTGGGAAACAAGTCAGTCCAGGCATGATGGTGGGAATAAGCCAGGGTTCTGAGAGAAGAGAATTTCCCAGTACGCTATTCCTCACTGAAATGCACCCTGAGCCCCATCCAAGGACTTCCCTTTTGCAGGTTCCTATCCAGCTGCACATCTTGGGGACCCCTGACAGATTTCCCTCCAACAGGCCCTCATTGATTTGGGAGCAGCGGAAAAATGTATGGATGCCTATGGTGGTGCTGCAACTCATCCCAGCAGCGCCTCCTGCTGGTCGTCTGGGAATTAGCTCTTTTCCAGCCATCGGGGCGCCCTCTGCAGGCTGGTGTCCCACCTCCGCTTGGCCCCCATGCCCCTCCCAGGACTTGGTGCCCCTTGAAACCCCGGGGTGCTTGCCCTGGCAGTAAACCCTCACTCTTAGGGTCTCCCCTCCCTGGGGAACCCCCACCCCCTATCCCCACCTTGCCTCAGTCGTAGGCTACTGCCAGTCACCAACTAGCCCCCGCTCCCTGGGGGAGACTGCAGTATAAGCCACTCATCACAGGCAAGGGGTTTTTGGACCTGCTGCCTTTCTCTGCAACCCAGTACCTCCAGGGGCCTTGTACAAGGCCCTGCAGCCTGGGGAGTTGCTGGCCCAGAGCTCCCCAGCTCCTCTGGCCTTTCCACAGACCCGCTTCACTCCAGTACCCTTTAGCACTCAGGCAGCTAGGTCCATCTCCCTCCTCAGCTAGAGGGAGACTCTTGCTCCTGGCCCACTGCCCTCTTATAAGGGCCAACTGGGCTCTTATTAAGCCAGCTACAGCTGTGGCTGCTTTTCCAATCAGCACAGCTTTCAGAGCTGCAGCCCTCTCCAGGGCTGCTTTTACCACTGCAGCCCTCCCCAGGGCCTTCCAGGGCCAGGTGATCACCCCGCTACAATGCCACTGCAGCTCAGGACCTATTGATTTCCCCTGCTACACAAGGCCATGTCTGATGTGAGTGAAACTATTGACAGTTCCTTGCTGTCTTCAGGTCCAGTTATGAAGGAGACTGTTCCTCAAGGCCATTATTCAGGGACACAGAGAAATAATACAGTTTGTCATGATCCATTCCCCATGTTTTCCCCACATCCTGTATCTCCTGGCTAATCCTTCATGATCCCCTCATTCACTGGCAAGAAAAGAAGGTCACTTTCCTATCAGAATTCTGCCAATGGCATATCCGGGGAACAAGGAATATTGCACCCAGACCCAAGAAGGCTTAAGTACATGTAGTTGCCTGCATTGAAACACCTATTGAGGGAACTGGGGAACTTCCCCTCCCCCAAGTACTGTGACTTCACTCATATCTTTGAGAAGAAGAATGCAGAAAGCCTCCATGCACATCGGGACTGTGATTTCCCCATAGAACTTCAGCCAGGGGCAAAGATACCATTTGGGAAGATATACACAATGTCAAAGCCTGAACTAACTGTGTTATGAGAATATCTTCAAGAGAACCTGGCCTGGGGGTTAATGTGGAAGTGGATTTCACCAGCCAGTGCCCCAGACCTTTTTGTAAAAAAAAGGACAGCAGCTTCAATCACTGTGTTGATTACAAAAGCAGATAACAATTGGAAGCCATTACCTGCTACCCCTAATCCCTGAATTGATGGACCACGTGGGGGCTTCCCGCATATTCACTTAACTGGACCCTCAGATAGTTTACAATCTCCTCTGTAACTGAGAGGGGGATGAATGGAAGACTGCCTTTTGGACCTACTATGGCCACTTTGAATGTTTAATTATGCCATTCAAACTGACTAATGCCCCGGCAATGGTCCAGCACTTCATTCACAATGTGCTACTAGACCTACTGGACCAGTTCCTTGCAGTATACTTAGATGATATTTTGATCTTTTCAGACTATCTAGACCAACACACCACCCACATCTGGACAGTCTTGGAGAGACTATGACAACACTGTCTGTACACTAATCTTGAGAAGTGCACATTTGATCAGACCTCAATTGACTTTCTGGGTTTCATTCTGTCCCTGGAAGGAATCAAGATGGATCTGCACAAAGAAATCCACTGCACACTATGGCCATGAACAAAGCCAGTTTACACCAGCTCAGGATCCAGCCAATGAAGTCACACCTAAGCTTAGCCAAAATATATTTTTTTCCGTAGCAAAGATAGGTATGCTTTGTGGAAAGGCATTGTAAGGTTTTCAGACACTCTTTTTTGTGTGCAGCAATTAACTTAAATTCAGCTCTGGAAATAGCTGACTTTTTTTGAGAAATGTAAAGGAATTTTAGTCAAGAAATTAGATTGAGTTAATAAGTCTGTTTGAAATGGAAGCCCCAAAAGAAGTAAGTGCAGTGCTTACTTTGTGCCAGGGCTTGCCAGGGCTGAGCCCTGACATCTCCAGGCTTGGCAGTTCATAGCCTCCACACCTTTGAGCTTACCACATCAGTTATGAAAGTTAAAAAAAATTGCTTGAATACCTAATTGTTTGAGAGCTCCAGCTCCTCTTTCATTACGGGGAGGAATACCTCAGTGGTTTAAGCATTGGTCTGCTAAACCCAGGGTTATGAGTTCAATACTTGAGAGGGCCACTTGAGGATCTAGGGCACAATCAGTAATTGGTCCTGCTAGTGAAGGCAGGGGACTGGACTTGATGACCTTTTAGGTCCCTTCCAGTTCTATGAGATAGGTATATCTCCATTATAAATTAAGCACTTAGTCAATATCATTTTCATCACTGGTACTAGTATGTAAAATGACATCAAGAGTCTGCAAATTGTCAGAAAAAATATGCCATTCACTTGATATAGTAAAACAGTCAAGAACCATGGATGGCACCATGCTTTCAATGAAATAGCAACATCAAAAAGAAAAAATAATACCCTCTCCTTCCATCTTCAAGCAGCAAAAAGAACTTGTTTTTTTCCTCTTAGAAAAAAGACTTCTCCATGATCCATTTATTTGTTGTCTCTGGGCCAGGCTATTGAAATTCATTCTTCCTGACAATACAGTTCATCTGCCACGTGGCTCCCCAGTTCCTAAAGTAGAACAGACCAGATCAGGTATAATCCATGAGTGCTCCACAACCTGCATTTACTCCCCATTCACTAGTGTAGTCATTTCAAAGCACTGAGTTGGCCCATGCTATCTCCAGAACCAAACCATTTGTCCCTTTGTGCCTTGTCATGGGACCTTAATTCTACTGTCAGATGACACCCCAGGTAAGAATATTAGGAGCCCTCTTGGCTGAAGATGCCAAGCTATGGAGACCAGGATGTGCTCAATCTTGTCTCATTTGAGAGAATACTGCAACACACATTTCTTCACAAAGGCCTTCAAAGTGAAAGTGAAAGAAGCACCCAACCATGTTCTTTTGGAATATTGTTCCAAAGATAGCAGCCAGTAACTAGATCAAGAGAAGGGTAGACTTTAGAAGTTTTGTTTAGCTCTGCTTTGGCTAGAACTTGCTGTGGTTCTTAATCGTGCAATGCGGTGCTTTAGAAATACTTATAGGCGTAATTATTTAACAATTAGCAGTTTTATATTTCTTGCCCTTTACTTATAAAAGAAAATGTGAAACTCACAGACACAAAATATTACCTAGACTAATAGTTTAATAGGTACCAGATTCAAAGGTACAATAGGACTTTCAGGAGTGGGGAATATACCATTATCACTTTTAGTTTGTGAGCGAAGCTGATTTTCTTCCCACCGCCACATCTTTGTTTTTAAATAAATTTTCTGCTCATGGTGGGGAGGCTGATTAGAATAGCAAAGGAAATATCGTATGTCTTGGGACACAGTTGCCTTTTTAGAGCCCCAGAAGATTCAACAGTTCACATCTTCTCATCGTTGGTGTGGCTTCAGAACAGATGCTTAAAAAATAAATAAATGTCAAGCTTTCAGTTAAAAACATTTGCGTCCAATCGTGTGTCTTTGAAATGTTTAATGATTTTTTTTTTAATTACAAACAATCCTCTTCAGCATTGAATGGCCTTTGAGATATTTCATACTTAACTACCCTTTCTGTCATAGACTTGCTCTTAAGCATTATTTTTTTCTCAGCTGTGCAAATTTTAAACTTTCAGAATGGATAGAATATTCTACATTGCTCTTCAAAGAGCCTTGTGTACGACTGCCAAAAGCCAATTCTAGTTTTAAATTGCTGCCTACGTACAAATGAATTGGTTCACGTATTTCATGAATATATTTTTTTTCCAAGACAAGGCTGCTGAAATAAATGATTATGTTCCTAATTAAATGATAAAATAGCCCCAAAATGTAAGTTAAATTTGAGTTTGGGGGTTGAGGCCACCAAAGCCTATGCCTGTGTTTCTGTGTCTCAGTAAGTATATAGCTTTAGCTCAGGGGTCGGCAACCTCTGGCACACGGCTCGCCAGGGTAAGCACCCTGGCGGGCCGGGCCGGTTTGTTTACCTACCGCATCAGCAGGTTCGGACGATCGCAGCTCCCACTGGCCGCGGTTCGCCGTCCCAGGTCAATGCGGGCGGTGGGAAGCGGCACGGGTGAGGGATGTGCTGGCCGCGGCTTCCCACCGCCCCCATTGGCCTGGGACAGCGAACCGCGGACAGTGGGAGCTGCGATCGTCCAAACCTGACGACACGGCAGGTAAACAAACTGGCCCGACCCAGTAGGGTGCTTACCCTGGCGAGCCATGTGCAAGAGGTTGCTGACCCCTGCTTTAGCTATTTATTATGCAAACACTAAAGGTCACATCTTCAACTGCTGTAAACTGATAGAGCTCCATTGACTTCATTAATAATGCTGCCAGATCAGTCATTGGCAGGGACTGAACTTGGCAACTCTGGATCTAAATATATGCATCTCTGCTACTTGAGTTAAAAGCCTCTGCTGAACTGCTGATAGAAGCATTATTACAAATGTTAACCTGTATGATGTGCTGTGGGCAGGGCCATCCCTAGGAGGGTGCGGGGCCTGGCGCAGAAGTGATGAATCCGTAACTTCCGGGACTGACCTGTCACTTCCAGGACTGAGTGTGCTGGCTAATTGCACTGGCCTTAGGGACCCCCCAAAGCACGGGGCCTGGAGTGGTCGCCCCAATTCACCATACCCAAGCTCTCGATGAGCTTTCCTTGCCAGGGCAGCACATAGAATCATAGAATATTGGGGTTGGAAGGGACCTCAGGAGGTCATCTAGTCCAACCCTCTGCTCAAATCAGGACCAATTCCCAACTAAATCATCCCTGCCAGGGCTTTGTCAAGCCTGACCTTAAAAACCTCTAAATAAGGAGATTCCACCACCTCCCTAGGTAACCCATTCCAATGCTTCACCACCCTCCTAGTGAAAACGTTTTTCCTAATATCCAACCTAAACCTCCCCCACTGCAACTTGAGACCATTACTCCTTGTTCTGTCATCTGGTACCACTGAGAACAGTCTAGATCCATCTTCTTTGGAACCCTTTCGGGTAGTTGAAAGCAGCTATCAATTCCCCCTTCATTCTTCTCTTCTGCAGACTTAACAATCCCAGTTCCCTCAGTCTCTCCCCATAAGTCATGTGCTCCAGACCCCTCATCATTTTTGTTGCCCTCTGCGGGACTCTTTCCAATTTTTCCACATCCTTCTTGTAGCGTGGGGCCCAAAACTGGACACAGTACTCCAGATGAGGCGTCACCAATGTCGAATAGAGGTGAATGATCACATCCCTTGATCTGCTGGCTTATAGAAGCTGAGTGCAGTGCTTTAGAGTGAGGGATAGCTCAGTGGTTTAAGCATAAGCCTACTGAACCAAAAGTTGTGAGTTCAATCCTTAAGGTGGCTGTTTAGGAATCTAGGGCCAAAAAAAAAAAAAAACCCACAAAGCCTGTCAGGGACAGTACTTGGTCCTGCTAGTGAAGGCAGGGCACTGGACTCAATGACCTTCCAAGGTCCCTTCCAGCTCTATGAGATAGGTCTTCTGCTTGTGGCTAGTTACATACATTCATACTTATGAAGACATTAGAAAAAGATATTGAAGCACAATTTTTAATAGTTCATATATCACTGCATCATCCCTTAATTAGACTCAGTACACCAGATGGTTCTATATTTCATAGGGAATATATTGTATTGGTCTTCCCAAACATGTTTCACTCTCATTAATCAAAGTGATGTACTATATTTGGTTTTTAAGCTCTTTTTACATGACTCAACAGATTTGAAATCTGAGTCATATATGGCCCTAGTGTTGAAGCATTATGATTTACTCTGCATGACAATGTCAAGCAGTTTACAGTAAATGACATCTACAGTCACTCTAGCAGTCAGCCAACATTAAGAACATATTTGGGGGCATGTCATAATTTCTCAGCATTTGACATGAAAGCACAAAGTTCTGTTGGATACCACAATCAGATGTTTATTAGTGTCACAACAGTGTATAACAATGTGACTTTGTTTATTCCAGACATGCCTTTGTACTTTACCCGTATTACACAGTGTTCTTGACAATGCTGAACCTAACATTTTGCCTGACTACAGCTGTAAAATGTTTAAATCGCAGGCCTTTGCTGTTGGAAAATGAAAGAAAAGCAATGTGTCTGATGCTGGCCTAATGAAGTACAGGACTTCTTTGGGGAATAAAGATGTGATAATTCCTATAACTAAAAGCATTCCATGTAAATTGTCAGCTATTCACATTAAAGAAATAACTAATGAATAACTGCATGCAAGATTCCATGGAGATTAGCAGTAAAATATTTAATATCAACTGATGTTATCAATCATTTCCCAATGTAATTACCTACATTGTTGAATAGAAAATTACCTTTAAAACCATGTTTCAATTTATTAACTATTAATTATTACAGATAACTTCTAAAATATGGCTGTTAACATATACCATTTTCTAGTTTCACTTTTCACAATTACTATAGAAGAATTACACTCTGTAGATATTTTATTATATTAATTCCTTTTCCACAATACTTCATAAGAAAAGGGAAATATAATTTGAACCAATATCCCTGCAATTAGTTATCTTTGACTCGATCCCATCTTTCTGATTTGTTTTATTTCTTGCCATAATTCTTAATGCCTGTCTCGTCTAGAAGAAATCTAGATATCTCTTAAGCCATTTAAATTATTTAATTTACTTGTGCCCCCTGTGATTGATTCTGTATCCAAACAAACAATTATGTTTCAAAAAATAGACTTGAGAAGGACTCAATATTAATTTTGTGCCTTCCCGGTTGTTCCCAAAGATAGAAGGCTGTAGGTGATGTCTTTGAGGAACAGCTCCTGGAACGGGGTAATGTGAAGGTGAACAACTCTAAAAAAGACTGAGGGATATTGTACCTAAACCTGGTTCATAAGCACCACAGGGTTGAAGATAAAAGCATAGAAGAAGAGCTGCTAAGTAGCTCTTCAGTACTGAAGCCTGAAGGCAAGCTCTGTGGAAGTGCTTCAGTTTGTCCAACACCATGAGTTATAATGAACATTTGGTTAAAAAAGGAAATTGGGTTACTACTATTCAGAAAAATAAAGGTTGCATTGTATCTGTTGGATTTATTCTAGACAAAAGGAACAAATTTCATTCTCTGAGAGAAAATCCACATTTAAGTAGTTAGTATCTAGCCATGGTTAATATGGCATGGCATACAGCACCTGCCATAGACCTGGTGTAGTTATTAATACCAAGAGCCACAACATCTACTGGAGGAGAATCTTATAAAGGTCTTCTCTGATACTAGTGCCATTGAATCTGAGATCTACAATAGATCTTCTTTAGAAGTTACTGGGAATAGTTATCTCATCCATAGATATTATAGCAATGCCAAGTCTACGTGTGATGCCCACCATCCTGGCTAACACTAGGGAGTGAACAAGGGACCTCCAAAGCTGAGACCATATGTCTACCACTTAAGCTAAGGAGTCAGGTCTATAGCTGAGATGTAATGGACTCACATCCTCTGTGGAACAGACACAAAGGGTGACGCATAATACACACTGACCAATGAGTTAAATATACATGTCCACAGATTTCTGTTCTTGACTCCAAAGGTCACCTCCCTGCAAACTAATACAAAGATAAAGATGCCTTTCTACCTCATCAAATCTCTCAAAAGGTAATCACAGATGGACAAACCCATTCAAAGTCTGCCAGTAGTGGAACCAAAGATAAATTATTTTTATGCTAATCATCTTCCTCTGTGGCTGTGAGCACACTCCTAGGTAATCTGAGTTCCAAAATCAGCCAAGGAGTACAAAATGAGCACCAACTGATTGGATTTGAGGGTATGTCTGAACTGCACACTTACGCCCAGATCTCTGGGACCCAGACTTGGGGACTCAGTGTTCCCAAGCCCATGCTCGAGCATCCAAACTGCATAGTAAATCTGGGTTTACAGCTCCTGGACCAGGTCTCACAGCTGTGCTAATGCATCCATTCTGCATCCATCTGTGGGTTAACCTACAACCACACTGCAAAATGACAGGGCATGGGCATGAGTCACAGTGGCATTTGGGCTCTAACCCTCCTGCCAATAGGGTTATAGGAGCTCAGCCCTGAGTGCTTGCTGATCCAAGTCAGACTAATTTCTGTGTGGATGGAAGGCAGGTTTGGGCACAAACCTGAGCCAGAGCCCAGGTTTAGTGTGCTATGTAGACATGCCCTGAGAGTCTAGGCATTGTAGTTAGAAATTTCCCAAATGTAATGGCTTATGCCAAAATATGTGATTTTTTTCATATATTAGAAAAAACTTTTATGCATTTGACACACAAATACAACAAACTCCTTATATGAGGGTAGGGATCTGTGGCTACCAATTGGTATTAAAGGCACTTCTGTCATGCCTGTTATTGAGATCATACAGAATGCAGATGCACAAGTCTGGAACACAAGCAGTAGATTTTAGCTTATCTTTGTGACTCAAAGTAAATAGACCAATTTTGATCTAGCTGCTCTGATTAACCACAAGGAACATCCAGAAGCAACTTCATCACACTTATTACACTACAAGCATATGCGGGGGAGGAGTGTTCTTCCCTGCCCGCCAAGGCATCCTATAGCCATCCCTAAGTCCATCCACAAACAGATATTCAGCTGTTTATCAGATACAAGATATGTCATAGGGTCATGAATTACTTACTGTAGTAAACCCCAGGATTGATGCATAAGAGGGAATCAAGCCCACAGTCACATCTTCAATGGTGCTGAATTACTGGTCCTGTGAAGAAAATGTACAGATGTTCCAGTCATAATGTATACAAATTACAGATTAATCAATTTAAACTTTGTAGGCTGAAAGAAATAGCCTCCAGTCATTATTCCTTAAAGAAAGAAAAAATCCACAGGGCACACTCTCAGTTTACATTGCAGTATTAACAGAAACATTTTAGAAGAATCAGACCTCAAAGTAATAACCACATAAAAAACCACAATATAAACCCACATCACAGAATTATTTTGATTTATGTTAGTAGTGTAGATAGAATTACCTCAGGGAATTTACAGTGCAATTCAAGTGGAAAAAAGATAAGTCTCAAAATTTGGTCTCAGTACAGTTTGCTACAGAGAAGTCTCACTCAAGAGGGTCATAAACTGACTTTAATGGAAGTTAGTAATTTGCCTGCTGCATGTTGAGTCGCCTAATTGTTGTTTATGTTGATGTAATTGCTATGATAAAAGTAGTAAAACGGACTAAACCAGATTTTCAGAGCTGTAGAATGATATCCTCATTAAATTAAGAGATGATCACTAAATTCAATCTGATTGGCTATTAAGACATTTTCTAATGTTAATTCTGCATAATAAAACATGTTTTACTTCATGTAAGAGACAACACAGGCAGAACAATGCCAAGAAATGAATAGAGCTATTTGAAGTCTGATTAACACTGATGTATTTCTTCTTCACTATTTTCTGGTTTCTTTTTTTCATATTGTTGGTCCTTTATAGATCATTCTATAATTGAATAGGTCAGAATAGGAAATCATCTAATGGAACTGGGAGTCAGGACACACTAGTTCTATTTCCAGATCTTCCATTGGCTCACCCCATGACCTAACACAAGTCACTGGATCTCTCTATACTTCCATTTCCACATCTTATCTGTAAAAGAAAGATAAGAGTAAAAAAGGTATGTTCTGAGCATAAAAAATACTTTTCATTTATTTAGCGATTACAATCTGAGGATCTTAACATGCTGTACTAATATTAATTAAGTAAGCCTGACTATACCCCTGTGAGTAAGTAGTAGTATCTCCATGGGGAGGTGGACATACAGAGAAGATAAGACTGCAGTTTTGAAATCTGTGTATGTAAAGGTAGGCACATAAATCCATATATAGGAATCTAAGTATGATTTTGATTTTCAAAATGTACTGAACACCTATCACTCCCATTTTGCACCCAAGTTTGCTATCTACAGCTGCCATTTCATTGAATCTAAGGCACAATGAAGATTGTTGTCAGTTTTGGACATAGTTCTGATGTACTCTCATGTACTGAAGCCGTTGATAGGCTTTCCTTCCTCCTTCAAAGGCACATCTGAAAAAAAGAGAAGACTGTGTGGCAAAAAGAAATAACAAAAACCTTCTAGTGTTGAGAATACTGAGGAAGCACTGATGTACTGAGAGGACTGCTCAACACGAGGCCCCTGCAAGGAAAGGTGGAGATTGAAGACCGGCAGGGATTTCAGCAGGGATGCAATGAGAAGAGGCAGCAAGGTTGGGGCTGATGCTCAAACATCAGGACAGATACTAATGTACCAAGAAAAAAAAATCAGTTCAGATGCTGCAGTAGGTGCTGAGATGGATGGTACAGCAGGCTTTGAAACACTCAGAATCAACTGCCAAAATGCTACAAAAATGCACTGGAACTTTAAAGGTAAAAGCTTCACAATTTAGGCAACTGACTGGACTGATTGCAAGGTAGGCTAAAGGATACACACAAGGATCATGTGGAAGAGCTGGAGAGACACAAGAAAATTGTGAAAGTGAGCTCTTTAACCATCCTTGGCCAAGAAAGAGCTGATAAGAATGTTTGGTGGGCAGTATTTACATCTGACAGTGATGGTATGTGATGGCCAGAAGAGCTTGTTGATTTTTTTTTTTCAGTGAACCATTTAGTCAATGAAAAATGGAGTTCTGCCAACTGAAACTATTCACAAATTCACGTCAAAATTGCTGAATTTCATTGTCATCCATAGTGGCAATTCATAGTCATCCATAATGACAATGATTAGTCATGGGGCCAGGGACAGAAAGTGGGCATGACTTTTAGACAGGTGGTTGGTTAGAACACTCACCGAATATGTGGGAGTCCCAAATTCAAGTCCCAAATTCAATGTCTCCTTCTGAAGCTGTGCTACCCTGTATAAATACTTATACACACAGCTTCAGGAGGAGACATTGAAAGAACCCATTCCAGAATATCTCATAATCCGAGGGCACTCTCCTGCAATTTGGGAGACCCATATTCTTCAAATTCCTTCTCTACTACAGACAGAGGAGGGAACTGAATTTGAGTCTCCAACATCTCACGGAGCTAAAGATGATGAGGGAGGCCCTCCTTCCCTGCCCTCAGTTCTTTTGCAAATCTAGTCTTCCTTTGCTTTTGTCAAAATACACAAAATCAAAATGCAAAATTTTAATTCGGGTTTAAATGAAACATTTCATTTTGACCCAGCTTGAATTTTTATGACTTTTCAGCTTGACAAAAATGTTGAAAAACTTGCTTTTCAGTTTGACCTGAAACCAAACCTTTTTTTATTTTTTTTATTTTTCAGAATTGCCAGAAAACTGTTATTTATCTGGCTCTATTGACCAGTAGAAAGCATGAGTTGGCTCTTCTCAGTGAACACTGGACTTGGGGGTCAAAACTGAGATAGTTCCTCCAGTTTCACACAAAAACCCAAGAGTGAGAATCCTGACAGTTGGTGGCTTCATAAAAAAATACAATAAATATGTTTCAGGCAAAGTTAACTTATCAATATGAAAAACTGATACAAAACAACATAAATGCATAATTACCAAGACCAATACATACTAAACGAAAGCAACTAAAGGCTTTTGTTACTCTGCTATTGACCTGTGACATCCTTTGCCACAGATCCCCCTCCTTGCCATTTACTAATGATTTACATTTACTAATCATTTATATCATATGTTATTTCTGCACTGTGGGAGGAGCTTCCTTGGTCTTGGCTTATGAAAATACGGCCTAGTGTTCACTTCCTTCACTCATGGGGGAAAGGGAATTAACTAATTAGGGGATATCTGTGTAGGCCTGTGTCTGTAATTACGAGTGCAGTATACCCCTTGTTACTGCTGCCAGCAGGATCCTAGATGTTAGGGTCCTCTGGAAAGAAAACTGGATATTATATAAGTCCTTTGTATTAATTAATATAAGAATCACTGCAATGTGTTGCTCTGGGAATTGGTCGTGGTTTTCATGATGAAGGTTTGCTGAATCAGACCAGAATTCAATTCATTTCTATCCTCTGAATCAAATTCTTCCCTCAGTCACATCTGGGCAGCTTCTTTGAAAACAATAGAATTGTAGAAGTATAAATTAAGGGAGGATCTTGCCCTGTGTCTTATTGTGAGCATGGTTTGCAATTCTGTAGCATGTAAGTAAAAGGCATTTTAAACTAAAGTCAAATTGACTCCAAACACAACACCACCTTCAATTTACCCATCAGATAAAATCTTGAAATAACATAAAATGTATTGTTTTTTGTTGCAAATATTTATTATTAATGATTATTATTATTATTTATTAGCAGTTACAGGGTACTCATCACCATGGTATCTAGGCTCACACTTTAAGGGGGAAGCATACAACATTACCCAAACTTAACTAGCAAATTCTTTGTGACATTCCACCCACTCTTCTCCTGAAGCACTGAGCTTGTCAAAGACAGAGGGGGAAAAAAAACAACCAGCCAAAACAGAGCTCTGGGCAATCATGCTTTTAACTCCAATCCAAAAAACATTCTAGAGTCTAAACATCACCAAGACATCCTTCACCTGAGCACCAGAATGACCCACAGCAACTAAATCCAAACAAACAAACAAACAAACAAAAAAGAGAGAAGATAACTGGATTTAAAGGTATTCATCTCTCCTTATATAACTCCCTATGTATATACTTACATTTACGTGGCCCGCAAAGAACAGTAATAGAGAACAAAGAAAAAAACTCCCTATATAAATTAGGTGCTTTCCACACATGTCTGGGAAAATATGTCTTATATAATTTTAATTTCAGAATGTTTGACATCTGATGGTCCATTTTCTTTGGGAAAAAAACAGTTAATTGTTAATATTAGATTCCATAAACAAGTATAACAAAAAAGGGCACTAGAATCAGAATGAAAGAACATGAAAGGCATGATGTTGACAGTATTAATACCAAATCTGATAGAACATAGCAGTTATAGAAACATAAAACATGTTGAAAACATCATAATTATAACTGGTTAGAGACCAAAGAGATATGTGCAATAAAAGCAAACATAAAAGCAATCAGATAAGACACATTAAAAGGGAATTTTGCTGTAAACATGAATGATAGCTACAGGATAATATTTTGCTGACATTATTCAATTAAAATAAAATGATATTTTATGACATTGATTTTTGTTATTTATTTGTTTACTTCACTTGTTTGGGATTAGCTTTCAAGTTTCACATACAAAATTCTAACACCATGTAAAGGGAAATGTTATACCAATGGCTTATACGTGGCACAAAGTCCTGAAAACACTCTGAGGACACTGCTTTCCACTCTGTAGCAGATCAAACTGTGTTGTTCTATAATCATCTTTACAGTAATGATATAGGAATATCTAAATATAAACAAATCCTGTGCAAATACAAGGTAATGCAAACCTATCACACAAATGTGCTTAGTCGGGTTATCCTATTCCCTGGGCGCTGCTGCTCTAGGAACTGATTTTGCAAGCTGCTCCATATTAGTGGACCCTTACACCCAGGCAGATGTACACTGACTTCAAGAGGAAACTACACAGGCCCAGAAGTTCACCCACATAAGCAGCTTGCAGAATATGGACTCTCGTCTCCTCCCTTATGGTAGTACTGAGAGCAGGAACCATACTGTCAATGACAGAGTCTCCTCCTATTTGGGTTGTAGCAACCATCAGAGGAGCAAAATCATCCTGAGATCAAGATGTTAAATACATTTCCATGGAAAATGGGAGGGGTCAGTCCCTGTATGAGACAAGGGCTTCTTTTTCATACTGATCCTGGGGAGCTACAAGGTTGGAGTTATATGCACTACCTCCTAAGCCCTCCAAGCTCTCCCTTGTCAGAAGGGAAGGTGTAAATATAAATTTTGCTTTAATGTTATGTTCCAGAAACCACGATAAAGGGCGAGTTAGGACTTCTGCCATAGATAGAAAGATCGTCTTTAGTTTCATGCCCTTGTAACTTCTGCTTCTGAAATAGTTTCATTAGCTTATATATTTTGCTTGGAATATTTGGAAATTTTCTAAAATATACCAAAGACAGACAATGGCCTAACTTGCTCTATGTGTTACCTTTTTATTCTTATTGTACAAGTGAGAGTTATGATGCTGGATTGCATGAGAACTTGGTATATAAAAATCAGCTCTTGCAGGACCTCTTGGATAGTTGAGTTCAGGATGCACATGTTAGGGCTTGATTTCAGGGCCTTGCTGTAATGGATGCACCTACTCCGAAACATGCAGAGTGGAAGATGATTGATCACTTCAAGATGTCATTGGGCCGAGTGCTTTGACATCTGTTGGAATTAGGAACTTTGCTGTGAATTTTTCTCAGAGCCTATGTGTCTACCTGAGACTCAGCAGCTACTTGAGGTTCTTCCTAGGATCTCAATGTTGGATGTGGAAAGACTTGAACATGAGTTGACACTCTCAGAATTGACTTCTGTCCTAAATGACTTTGCTCCAGGCAAGGCACCTGGTATTGATGGGTTGCCTGTTGTGTTTTATAAGGTCTTTTGGGGCCTAACTTGCTCCAGGATTTTCAGGAGAGCATCAGAGAGAAGATATTGTCATTCAGTTGTCATCGAGCAGTTCTTACCCTGTTGCTTAAGAAGGGGGACCTTGGGGAGGTGAAGAATTGGAGACCTGTTTCCCTGTTTTGCTCCAACTATAAACATTTTTTCAAAGGCCTTGGCAAATAGACTGGAAACTGTGATTGGTTCAGCCACGCATCCTGATCAGACCTACTGCATCCCCAAAAGGTCCATTTTTTATCATTTATTCTAGTGCAGGTTGTGATTTCAGCCTCAAAAATGTTTGATTTGCACATTGGGTTGATTTCTTTTGCTCAAGAGAAGGCTTTTGATCATGTAGATCATGGGCATTTGTTTCACACCCTTTGTGCTTTTGTTTTTGGGTCCAGGTTTGTCTCCTGCATTCAGTTACTCTAACCATATATATCTATATAACCATGTCAATCCAAGGACATTAGAGAGACAAAGTGGATGAGGTAATACCTTAGAAGAATGATAGAATCATAGAAGATTAGAATTAGAAGAGACCTCAGGAGGTCATCTAGTCCAACCCTCTGCTCAAAGCAGGACCAACCCCAACTAAATCATTCCAGCCAGGGCTTTGTCAAGCTGGGCCTTAAAAACCTCTAAAGATGGAGATTCCACCACCTCCATAGGGAACCTATTCCAGTGCTTCACCACCCTCCTAGTGAAATAGTTTTCCTAATATCCAGCCTGGACCTCCCCCACTGCAACTTGAGACAGTTGCTCCTTGTTCTGTCATCTGCCACTGAGAACAGCCTAGCTCCATCCTCTTTGGCATCTCCCTTCAGGTGGTTGAGGCCTGCTATCAAATCCCCCCTCACTCTTCTTTTCAGACTAAATAAGTCAAGTTCCCTCAGTCTCTCTTCATAAGTCATGTGCCCCAACCCCCTAATCATTTTCATTGTCCTCCACTGCACTCTCTCAATTTGTCCACATCCTTTCTGTAGTAGAGGGCACAAAACTGGACACAATACTCCAGATGTGGCTTCACCAGTGCCGAGTAGAGGGGAATAATCAC
Source organism: Malaclemys terrapin pileata (assembly GCF_027887155.1). Lineage (NCBI taxonomy): Eukaryota > Metazoa > Chordata > Testudines > Emydidae > Malaclemys > Malaclemys terrapin. The sequence goes on along the minus strand of NC_071505.1, from coordinate 288,475,843 downwards.
TTCCCTCGATCTGCTGGCAATGCTCCTACTTGTATTGGACCAACTCATGTTGGTGAGAGACACAAGCTTTTGAGCCACACAGAGTTCTTCTTCATGTCAGTGGCTCTGTGTGGCTCCCATTGGCCAGGAACCGTGAACTGTGGCCACTGGGAGCTGTGCGGGACCGTGCCTGTGGATGGTCGATGTCAGCAAAATGTCTCGAGGCCTGCAATCAAATTACGCTGATGGGTTGCATGCTGAAGGTTGCCAATCCCTGCCCTACAACAACACACCTAAAAGTACCAGAAGAAAGACTGGGTTATCACAACATCAGAGTGCAAGAGGGAACCCAGACTGGTGAGTCAGAAGGCTCAGCTGTACCTCAGTTCCAGATGGTACCATGGGGGAGGACCCATGACAGCATCTCCCTCTACTCTTTTTAGAAAAAGTTCAAAACTTTCTTTTGAACATTTTCTAGAATGGTATCATTGGCTGAGGCACAGTATTTTGATTCTGCCAGTTGTGGAAGGCATAGGTGCCAATTTTCTCAGTGCCAGTGGGTGCCCGCGCCCCCCCGGTCCTTTCCCCACCCCTGGGCCCGCTCCAACTCCACCCCATTCCCCCCTCTCGCCTCTCCCCCATTTCAACCCCATCCCCAAAGTCCCCGCCCTAACTCTGCCCCTTCCTGCCCCTATTGGATTCCTTCTCCAAATCCCCGCCCTGGCCCCACCTCCTCCCCCCTCCCTCCCTGCCCCACAAATCAGCTGTGTCGCAGCGCAAGCACTGGGAGGGAAAGGGGAGAAGCAGGACGCGGTGGCACGCTTGCGAAGGAGGCAGAGGTAAGCTGGAGTATGGGGGCGGGGCCACGGGGAACTTCTGGTGGGTGCTGAGCACCACCAATTATTTTGAGCACCCACAGAGTCGGCGCCTATGGAAAGGGATCAAGGTATCATTGATTTTTTGAGCTAGGGGTCACCAAATGAAATTAATAGGCAGCAGATTTAAAACAAACAAAAGGAAGTATTTTTTCACACAATGCACTCTCAAACTGTGGAACTTCTTGCCAGAGGATGTTGTGAAGGCCAAGACTATAACAGGGTTCAAAATAGAATGAGATAAGTTCATTGAGGATTGGTTCATCAATGGCTACTAGCCAGGATGACTAGGGATGGTGTCCCTAGCCTCTGTTTGCCGGAAGCTGGGAATGTGCAACAGGGAATGGATCACTTGATGATTACCTATTCTCTTCATTCCTTATGGGGCACCTGGCATTGGCCACTATTGGAAGACATGATACTGGGCTAGATGGACCTTGTTCTGACCCAGTATGGCCATTCTTATGTTCTTATGAAACTTTCCTGGCTGAGTAACACAAAGATGTATTAGCAGATGGCTTAATATGTCCGAGTATTCTTGAACCATTATGATGCTGAGATATACATGTTTTATTGTGATATCATAGGTAAATTATTTTTTTTTCTTTTTAGGTTACCTACTTTACAGCTGGTATGTGGGCAGCTGACATCAATAACTACACTGGTTGCACTTAAAAATATCTTCCATTTTGGATGATTCTACTAGTTTGAGAGCTAGTCCTCTATATTTAAAATGGAGAATTCTGCTTGAACTGAGAACATCTTTCTAAACAGAAGAATGTTTTTTAAGTGCAACTTCTGCAATTACAAAATATAATTCAACCTCCTCCTCCTCTCTGCACTTAAAAATAGCACATCAAAACATTTAATTTTTAGGTCTAATTTTATGTCTGTGATGCCCAGGGATATTGAGGGAGAGGAAACTGATGATTTTTTAAAACCAAGATAATAGGAAGTATCGTTGTACACCATGCAGAAATATAGATTATATGAGAAATGGTTTGATATGATAAAGAGTACCGAAGCCACAATCAAAGCACCTGAAAGTTATGATAATTGTGAATTTTAAGAGGAACATTTATTGGTGCCTCCAGCTGCAAGGCAAATCCTGAAGGAAATGGAAGACATGGGAACTACTGAAAAACCAGACTCAGTGACAGCATGTGAGCACCTTTCAGAGTAAAAAAGAAACACACATATTGAAAAAATACCTAATTCCACAATTGTATCAGAGCTGCAGGTGCACACTGCATAGAATATCAAATTGCCTGATTTAGAGGGGTGGGACGTCTGTACCCAATATGTTGAGAGTGATGTGACTGAACATATTCTTATAAATGGATGGGGACAAAGACATGGTTTGGGATGGGATGAGATGCTGAGGTGAGGATTTTATCAGACACCAGTTCATTGAATTGTAATGAAGTTTTCTTGTTTTGTATCTGGTGTACTGTACATTGGATAGTGCTTCATGAAGAACATATATGAACAATGGACATAAATGCTTTGGGGTGGGGGTGGGAGTGGGGGGCGGGAAAGGACAAATCTTGGAGAATATTGTGAAAAATTTAAGGAAGATATTGAAAGGTAGCACTGCTGAAATTGAAGCCCACGTCTGTGCTGTGATAATGTACAGTGTATGGGATGTCAGTGGAATATGTAGTACAGGTTATATACTATTAAGAGAAGCCGTCAATACGTAGGAAAGGGGGAGTCAATGGATGCATTTAGAATTACCAATGCCTAATACTAAAGATAAAAGATAGCATCCTTCTGACACTGACCAGAAACCCTAAATAGCATTTTGGGAGGCTTTCGGAGATGAGCCAGTAAAAATGGCAATTTGTTTTCAAAAGCTCTGTTAATCTGATTTGTAGGTGACAGAAGGTTACAATGGATCTAAAGAATAAATGGTATTTTCAGAAATGATGTACTCTTGTAATGTATCCACTTGCCAAATTTGAAAGCTCTAGATAAAGCATGGGACAAACTATAAGGACTGTGATACTGAAAACATCTGAAATTAATACCTACCTAATCTTTGAGGTAAAATTCAGTTTCAGTAAAAAAACTAAAAAAAACCCTGCTTTTGTTTCCATGTTGACATTTTAATTAAATCACTTTTCAGACTAGAACAGTTACTTTAAACATTATTTAATGTCATGCATGTTTGTGATTGGTGAGCCATGGATGCTAACCTGCGGTATGTTTTGTAGCAAAATAAAAATAATAAAAATATTCTTATCACAGTAAGTTGTAGGTTTTGTTCATTGGTATTTTTTCACAACTTTAAAATTCTGATATATTTTTTTCTCATTGGAGGGTCATCTTAGATGTAAGAAAATTTAAGATTCATAAGAAAGAAAGGTGAGGGCTAGAATCTAATGAACTTATAAATTGAAGCCTGGTGATTGTTGTAATGTATAAACTAATGCATGTGAAAAAGGAAGCTTGTGGACATAAGGTCTCTATACTGAAACTCTGTATTTAGCCTACTTACCATTTGGCAAAGTTTTGAAATTATTTTATAAGGAATTTTTTTCACCCTTATAAAGCTCTGCCTACAAGACTCTGTCATAATTAGTGTAACAATAAAAGGAAATCAATTGTTTAGGAATTAGAAATTGTAGCCTGACGCAAAGTTGGGTATATATAATTGTAACTTGAGGATTAACAGGTTTTTGTTTTAAGATCAGGCCCAGTAATTATCATATAATTTGGGAACGCCGATGTGCACAGGTGCAACACTTACACTATAGGAACTCTTTATATATATATATATATATATATATACACACATTTATTAATTTATTAATAATTTAGCAAAGTTACACATACACTTAAACACAACAAAGCAAATAGAGATAATACAGAAAGTACATTTGGACTGCCATACTTACACCCTGAAATGTTAACCATTATTTTTTTTATCACCGTCGTCATCCTCATCTTTTCCGGTGGCCATCATTCTGGCCCCTCCCAAGATTTACATCTCTCCAGCCTATCTGCTGCCCTTAGGATGTTACTTTTATAGTTGGTTACGCTGATGCTGCCATGTCCAATGCATATTTAATAGAGGTCCTTATTGTATTTCCTTCCCTTAAGGGGTCAATTTTTTATAGTTTAATATATGTATGATGTTACCCTAGTAGCATACACTTTAATTTGCTGTCATGGTACCTTTGCGGTCAGACGTTTTGTCCAGAACTTTCTGGATACTAGTGTCAGCTATGTTTTGTGGGTGGCTGATAGTATTTTGGACAAAATTCCCCCTCTGGCATGCCACTTTCAGTTCCCTATAACTTATGAGTTACTTAAGTTTAGCTATGCCAAAGGTTATAGACCTCAAACCTCACACTATCTACTAAAGCCAAATCTTACAGGATAACAGCCTGTAGGTTCTTTACATTACTACTAAATATAATAAAGCAAAATAACAAAGCAATGAATATAATACAGGTAAGCTGGCCCACTGAACTACAGAATACCTGCCAAAAGGGGCAGGATATACATGAATTTACGCGCCCAGCCTACCTCTGTGCCTTTCATGGGATATCTATACTGCAATCAGAAGTGTGACTGCAGTGTTAAGATACATCCAAGATTGGTTGATCTAGTTAGTGAAGTCATAGCAATATGGGTTAGGCATGTGCTGCAGTCACATGAGGTTTGTAGCGTAGACATAGCCTCACTGTATCTCCCAAAGTATATTGTATTATCCTGCTTCATCAGGTGTATTCCAGTTTGAGAACAGTAGGGTTGTGTTAACATGTTTCTAAATTTCTGAAATGATAAACATGTAAATCATCTATTCTACAGAACAATAAAACAACGAAAGAATGGGGAAAAAGTGATTCCCCGAGGGTAAGGAGTCATTAATTCTTTGTCTGTAATTAATCTGCACACAGATTAAGGGTGACCATATTGGGAAAAAAGGTCGAGGATTCTGGCCTTTGTTATATCCATACAACCCTACAGAAGTCAAGACCGGCCAAATGCGACTTCATAGAAAGCCATGTGTTTGAGGTGGCACAAAAATGGTTTGGGTTTCTTTCCAATTGCACAATTAGCTTAGCCTGCCTCCTTCTTTATCCAACAATGCCCTGTCTCTTATTATGTGTTTGCTCAGTGCCTAACACACTGGGCTGCTGAACTTTGTTGGAGTCTCCAGGCACTATGCAAATAATAATTAAATAAGAATAACAGCAGCAGCTTGCTGGGGTTACTCCTTTAGCCTAAATGAGAGAAGCCTGTGCTTCTGTGCTGGAGACACTGGGTTATATCCTCACCAGGGCCGGCTCTAGGCACCAGCGCTCCAAGCATGAGCTTGGGGTGGTACTTTCCAAGGGGTGGCACTCCGGCTCCTTTTTTCTTTTTTTTTTGCTTGGGGTGCAAAAAGCCGGGATCCGGCCCTGAGTGGAGGTGAGCTGCGGCGGTGGGGGGTGCAGGGAGGGCCGCAGGAAGTAACCCTGGTGGGGGGGCAGAGGAAATGCCCCCCACCGCCGCAGCTCACCTCCACTCTGACTGCTCCCCTGAGTGCACCACCACCGATTCGCTTCTCCCCCCTCCCTCCCAGGCTAGTCTGGGAGGAAGGGGTAGGAAGGGAAATGCGGCGTACCTGGGGGAGGAGGTGGGGCCGGGGATTTGGGGAAGGGGTTGGAATGGGGCGTGGAAGAGGCGGAGCTGGGGTGGGGCCGGGGGGTGCAGGAGATTTTTTTTGCTTGGGGCGGCAAAAAACTTGGAGCCGGCCCTGATCCTCACTGATTATTTGTTTAGGGGATTGCTATATGGTGGTGGCCAAACCATTAAGGCCTTTAATGGTCAGAAACAGCACCTTGAATTCCAACCAGGAACTAAAAGGCAATATGGTTCTTTTTTGTGAGCACACTCTTAGTAGGTGGCTCCACTTATTGATCAATAGACCAGGAAGAGACCTCCTGGAGCATTGCTATTGCAAGGAACCTTGGTCCTGCTAGTGAAGGCAGGGGGCTGGACTCGATGACCTTTCAGGGTCCCTTCCAGTTCTATGAGATAGGTATATCTCCATATATATAACCATGTCATATAATTCCATTCATAAATTTCTCAAGCTCTATCTTAAAACTAGATAGGTTGTTTTCCCCAACTGATCCTAAATCAGCCACAGAACTCGGAACCCATTTCAGTTTCCAGATTGTCTCAACCAGTAGCCCCATACAGACTTCAATTTCGTTATGTATTCTTGAAGTGACAAAAGCATGGGTTACTGTATCAGGTGCTGCATCTGAAAAATTGGTTACAAGTGAAGATAGAAAAATATACTCTTGTACCCAGACACTACCTGACCTTGGATTTATCAGTCTTGGGTCCAGCCATACCCTCAAACTACTAACCTGTGTTTATCAGTGATGGCCTCACATATGTATCTGAATAAGCCTCAGACAACTGGCTTTCATTTAGATTCTGATCACCAGTCTATGGGAAGACCTAATCAGCAGCAGTACTATTTAAGCATAGTTCTGGCTAACAATATTTCAAATGTAGATGGCCAAAAATGCTACATTCTAAAACAGAAGTCGCAGCAGATGCTACAGATAAGAACTTTCTCCAGGCACCTTAATCATTCTGTTAAAGCTTGTTTTGTGAAATCTCGAATAAAGCTACATAAATAAACTTCCACATCAATAACTTATTCAACCACATGGAATTTTACTTCCCACATGATTGAAGATGTTATTGATTAGATAGTAGCAGTTACGCAACTCTTTCATCAATCTTGATATCAATACAGAATCTTTCCTCCCCCACCCACATTTCTTCCACTCTCCTCTTTCTCTATTGTTATTCTTCTCTCCCTTCTCCATTTCCCCAACACAATTTCTTTTCCCTGTCCTTGATCCTCTCTGATCAACCTTCATTAACAAATCCACCAGCAGGTGCTTTGCATCTCATTCTGTCAGGGCTAAGCTCTGTCTTCCCCCATGTGGCTTGCAACACAGAGATACCAAGCACCATGCATCAGAGCTTCCCTTAGCCAGGCAATCCATTCAGGGATACCTCTCTACAGTGTAGCCTCAAACCATGTGTTCTATTAGTCAAAATGAGTTTCCCAGATGTGTTTTTGTTGGTAACAGAGAAGTAATGGAAGAAATCATTCAAAAGAAGATTTCCTAACAGCAAAACTTATTAGCTTGTGGAATCACTTCCCTAGGGAAGTGCTGGGAGCTCCATCACTTGAGTCATTTAAACTAGACTGGACAACACACTCTAGAATGTGCTGTAGGGAAAAAATCTTGCACTAGCAGGGAACTGGGACAGGCAGCCTAGTTGGGTCTTCCTCTTCTCTAATTTATATCATTCTTTGAAACTGTGGCACTTGAAGCCATGGCACTGATTGACATAAAACCAAATGGAAGAGTGGCCGAATGAGTTGGAAAGAGGGAATGAGAGATGCTTGGTGTTCACAGAGGACTTGTAGAAAAGAGACAACAAAGCTGAGATTACAGTAGAAATACAGACGGCAGGGCTAAAATCTTATTTTTTCAGATAAAAGCTCTCTATGGACTTCTCTTTGAGTTTGCTTGTGAATAAGCTTTATATTGTAAATATCATTGTGTTTGAGGAGCTCAGTGTCCTAAGATACTTTAAATATCAAGACTCGTGACAAATAGTATTAGTTTGGACTAAGCTGTTGCTCTTTCACTATTAATTGGGAGAGTTGCAATATTTAAACAAATAAGAAAGAAACTAGCGCCAGGCCTCAGGAGTGAAAAGGTGACAAATGGAAATATGCAAATGAGTTTTCTCAAGAGTGAGAAATGTGAAAGCCTGTAAGTTTTTATGAGACTTTGGAAGATTCAATGTTAAAATCATGATATATTTAATGCAAGCTTTTAGCACACAGGAAGCGTTTTTACAATATTTTAATTTAGAATTGTCATCTTTTAGCATTACAAATGCATTTCCTTTCAGCTGTCTCTCTATATAACCTGTCCCCATTCTAACACTTTAAAACAGGAATCTGGTTTGGACAGTACAATTATTTTCCTCCTATGATATTTTCAGAGTTTATGAATGTTTTAGTAAAGGCTACTTGTTTTAAGTCAGGCAAAGGTGAGAGAAGGCGTAAAGTATTTGACATTGAACAGAAGCAGGAAAGTTTACTTGACCCAGTGGTTAAACAGAATGATTTTTTATAAACCTAGGTATGTGCATCTCACATTCCAAAAGCTGCTCTTCCAGGAAGAAGTAGAATCTGCTGTTTTTTAGCAGCAGCAGTTATATGAATGGGGGACAGGGATCAGCATTCACATCACACTCCCTGTCAGTACCCGCCCTGGGCCAGAGAAGCTAATGATTCAACTTGTGGACTAAATTTGGTGATGAATCCTGGTCATGTGACTCCCAAGGCATGTTGCGCATACGCTAAGAAGAAGTAGTTGTATGAATACATATCACTGTAAGCACATTAGTCATTTTCAATTTTACAACTTGTTGTTGAATGGATGGCCAGTTGCACTTCCTAGTTGCACTTCCCAGTTGCTTTAGAATGGCAGACAATGTGTTTTCATTACTGTTGTCCCATAGCGTTGATAATGAGTTGGACCATACTTCAATTACATCTTAGATTCTATAAGAGGACCACAGGTAAGGGGTACTAATAGGATGCTCTTTACTGACACATCCCCCAGTCTCTCCAGCCATGCCTTCACTCGCACCTTTGAATGCACTGTACCTTCTCTCTGGTTGAAGTGTCTTGCACCACTGCAACTATCAAGCCAGGCAGACTTCCATCAGTGGATACCTGATCCCCAAGTCTAAATCATTATTTCTGAAGGCTACGAGAATTAGGAGAGACATACTGAAATTAGAGATGGGCCTAATCCTAAACCCTGAATTGAAATGTCCACCCAACCACACTGAAACAAAAGTTTCAGACCTTTACAATTGAATTTAGGGCTAGAATGTCACAGCCTTACTCTCCTGTGCAGGGGAGAAATGTCTGTAACTGTGGGCATAAGGAGAAGAGATCAGGTTATTTGTCTGAAGGGCTGGATTTAGGGGCAGTTGACTTGGACTGCCTGGGGTGCAGGGCTTGGGGGGCACTGGACTTGGGGTGCTGTTTTTGTTGTTAGTGACAAAAGGGAAAATAGAATATGTGAAGTAAAATGTTTCAGGTATTCTGTATGTGGATTCATTTTTCACTAACCTAGACTAGAATGTTTTGGACCTTTATAGAATTTCATGGAACCTTCCAGATTTTCGGAGAACTATATTTTCCTCGAACCTCCCAGAATGTTGTAAGCCAGACCCTGGTGGGTATATAAGGAGGGGGGCATTACCAGTCAGTCAGTCATGAACTGAAGTGAAGTGAGAGCCCAGCTGTGATATTGTGAACCTTATTTTATTGTGTAATTGTGAAAGTGTACTTGTGTTTTAAGACATGAAGAGTGTAAGTGACTAATAAAGGATATATTTAATTAGATGCCAGAGATATCTAACGAATATCTATCTATGCAACAATATAAAAGAAATATTGTTACTTCTTTTGCCATGCTTAACATGTACTGTTTGATGACTTTCTAAGACTGCGGAACATAGACTTTTGCTCTCTCTAATAATATCTCTTCTCCCCCATAGAAAATAAAAGATGCCCACAAAGAAGCCTTCAGAAGCTCAGTATAGGAAGTGAAAAGCCCAAATGCAATCTAGTTTGCAACTAGGGGCAAATGTGAATGGAAAATATCTGGAACAGAACAACATAAACCAGGCTTTAGGCAGTAGCGATTGTCCTAGTGCAGGAGAAATTGAGGAATGAAGCGTAAATGATGGAAGTCCAATTACCAAGGAATTAGCAGATTTACCTGAAGATAAGGAATGGAAATGTGAGGAAAGTGATGGAGAATCATCCAGTTTTCCTAGGAACATAAAGAAGACTGATGATAAAGAAGAATGTGGCTTACATGACAAGAAGAGTAATGACAAAGAAAAATCTGGTTTACACAAAAAGGAGAGAAATGATAAAGAAGAATCAGCCTCGCATGATGACAGAAACAGCTGTGAGAAAAATTGCACACCACAAATCAGTACATCTGATACTGTTTTATGTCCAGTGATTCTAAAGTCTTCTGATATTGATCATACAATATTGAATGGGCCGGCAAATGAGCATTCCAGTAAATCATAGACTCATAGAATATTAGGGTTGGAAGAGACCTCACGAGGTAATCTAGTCCAATCCCCTGCTCAAAGCAGGACCAACACCAACTAAATCATCCCAGCCAGGGCTTTGTCAAGCTTAAAAGCCTCTAAGGATGGGGATTCCACCACCTCCCTAGGAAACCCATTCCAGTGCTTCACCACCCTCCTAGTGAAATAGTGTTTCCTAATATTCAACCTAGACCTCCCCCACTGCAACTTGAGACCATTGCTTCTTGTTCTTTCATCTGCCACCACAGAGAACAGCCTGGCTCCATCCTTTTTGGAATCCCCCTTCAGGTAGTTGAAAGCTGCTATCAAATCCCCCCTCGTTCTTCTCTTCTGCAGACTAAATAACCAGTTTCCTCAGCCTCTCCTCGTAAGTCATGTGCCCCTGCCCCCTAATCATTTTCATTGCCCTCTGTTGGACTCTCTCCAATTTGTCCACAAATGAGCAGAAGCGACACTTCTCAAAGTCGTGCCGCAAAAGAGTGCTCAAGAATGGTGAGAAACTGAATCGATGTTGGCTAGTTTACTCGAAATCAACTGACAAAGTGTTCTGTTTTTGTTGCAATATATTTTACAAGAATGTCAAATTGTTTCTTGTGCTTTCCAGGTACAATTACTGGCATAACTTAGCTGATTCTCTGAAGCAACATGAAAAGTCACCCAGTCATTTTATGGCCTACTCCAAATGGATGGAGGTCGATTCCAGACTCAAGCTGAGTAAATGTATAGACGCAGAAAACCAGCGTATTATTATTATTGTAGAAAATCAGCATTGGAGGAACATGCTCAAGCATCTGATCTCAATTATCCTCTTCCTTGAAAACAATAATTTCCGTGGCTCGTCGGATAAGTTATTCACTGACCATAATGGTAATTTCCTTGGTTTGGTAGAGCTCCCTGGGAAATATGATGTCATGTGTGACCACCTATGTCAAGTAGTTCATAAAGAAGCTATGGACTATTACTGCAGTAAAACAATTCAAATTGATTGACCTTATGGCAAGGAAGGTGCTTGATAACATATTGATGGAGCTTGGCAGAGTGAAATACTAAGCCATAGTAATGGACAACACTCCTGACATTAGTCACAGTGAAAAGATGTCATTTACAGTAAGATTTGTTCACAATAAGGACGGCTGTATCCAAGTAAAGGAACACTTTGCCTGTTTCCTGTCTGTGGATGTCTCTATTGGAAAAGGCCTAACAGAACTGTTTATGGATGTTTTGAATTAGAATAAAATAAAGCTTCAGCCAAGGCTATGACAGTGACGTGAACACGAAGGGAAGAAACAGTGGCATCCAGACAAGAATCCTGGAGCTGAATCCAAGAGCTTTCTTCATGCCTTATGACTGCCATTCCCTCAGCCTGGCAGTGTCAGATGCAGCGTCATCTTCTTTAGATTCAGTATCTCCCTTTGGAGTACTGCAAAGGATATACATCCTGTTTTCAGCATCAACTATCAGGTGGAAGATCCTCACAGACAATGTTACAAATCTGACTGTGAAGCTGCTAAGTGACACTTGCTGGGAGAGCCACATTGATAGAGTAAGGCCAGTGAGGTACCAAGTGGGTGACGTTTATGATGCCTTGATGGAACTGGTGCAGTCGAGTAAAGCTGAGGCAAGAATCTGACACGAGGTGCAAAGCCAGATCACTGACTTCAAATGCAAGAAAAGTGACCTTTTGAACTAAAGGACTAGGGTTAACATTCTAAAGAGTTCACCTACTGTAACACTATTTAATACTGGTCCACCCAATGTTGGTGCACAGTTAAATTTATTAATGTTAATATGTTTCAGTTATTCTTAAAATGAAAATGTTTCTATAGGCTTAGAGGAGCCAGATTTTATCATTTGCTTACATATGGCATGAATAAATACAGATTTACAGACCCTAGCAGGCAAATTTATCTTATCTTATATGACAGGGATAAATCATGCATGCAAACTATGCATCAAAGTCATGAAATGGAGTAGAGATGCAATAAAAATAAGATATTCAAAAGTTTAACAAAAGCTGAAGACGCTCCTTGCCTAGGGCACCATTTGGTCAAGGACTCACCCTGCATATCTTCCATTCTCTTCTGCAAACAAGTGAGCAAGTCAGAGACATGCTGGAAGTGCTAGAAGTTGTGGCCAGGGTAACTAGCTATGTGCAGAACAGTAGTAAATTGTTCTGTGAAAAGACACAGTAACTGAATCCTCTTCCAGAACAAGGAAGTGAGGGACTAGGATTATGAATGTCTGGTCTCTAATATGCTCCTGGGTTGGAATAGCTATGAGGCAATAGCTTAAGAAAGCTGTACTATTTACAGATCTAGGCCTGCTCACTTCAACTAAGAAGAGAAACTGATAAGCACAGGCCACAAGAGAGTACATGGAGAAACTAATGGGGGGGGGGGAAGGAGAAACATGAACAGGAGTGAAGTCAACGGTTGAAAATGAGGGAACCAGAAGGAGACACTGAGGAGAGAACCCCAGTGTAAAGGACCAGGCCATAGGCAGTCTGGCCTAGGTGTCACTGCTGGGCTGCTGTCCACAGATGAAGGATGGCCAGTAATCAGTAAATAATCAGCAAGCAGGATTCAGAGTAGTCACTAGAGTCAGGAGCGATACGCCGGGGGTCAAAACAGTCCAGGATCAGAAACAAGAAATAATACCAAGCTGGAAGCAGGAGGCAAGAATCAGTCTGGAGTTGGAGACCAGAGATAGTTACCAAGCTGGAATCAGGAGACAAGTGTCAGGGTCAGAATCCATCTGGGGTTGGAGACATAAGAATATAAGAATGGCCCCTACTGGGTCAGACTAATGGTGCATATAGCCCAGTATCCTTCTTACAACAATGGCCAGTGCCAGGAGTTTGCAGATGGAATGAAAAGAACAGGCAATCATTGAGCGATGCATCCCCCGTCATTCACTCCCAGCTTCTGGCAGTCAGAGGCTAGGGACACCCGGACTATGGGGTTGCATTCCTGGCCATCTGTGCTAATAGCCATTGATGGAACCATCCTCCATGAAATAATATAAGTATTTTTAGGACCCTGTTATAGTTTTGACCTTCACAACATTCCTTAGCAAATATTTCCACATAGCGTATTGTGTGAAGAAGTACTTCCTTTTGTTTCTTTTAAACCTGCTGCATATTAATGTCAGTGGGTGCCCCCTGGTTCTTTCATTATGAGAAGGAGTAAATAACACTTCCTTATTTTCTTTCTCCACGCCAGTCATGATTGTATAGACCTCTATCATACCCCCACTTAGTTGTCACTTTCTTAGCTGAACAGCCCGAGTCTTTTCAATCTCTCCTCATACAGAAGTTGTTCCATACCCTTAATCATTTTTGTTGCCCTTTGTATGTGTTCCAATTCCAGTATGTCTTGTTGAGATGTGATGAACAGAAGTGCTATGATGAATTTGGTGGATCCACTTGGTCGCTGTTGGATTTGGAAAGATTGCTGGCAAGGCCAGGTGAAAGCAAGGATGAAACCTGTAATTTGCATTTAAAAAACTGTCCTGTGGAGGCATGGTTAGCATTGTTGTATGAGAATTTGGCATAAGGTAGGAGGGAGAACCATTTACCTTGGTGGTAGTTGACAAAGCAGTTTTGGTATTGCTCTAGCACTTGCTTCACCCATTTTGTCTGCTCATCTGTCTGGGGGTGGTATGTGGAGGAGGTTAAAATGTGAACCTCCAGTATCTGGAGCATTTCTCACCAAAAGTGTGAAATAAACGTTGGCTTCAGTCCTACATGATACAGACCAGAAGCCCATGAAGGTGGATAACATGTATGACCAGGAGTTGAGCCATTGTTTAGTCACAAGGAATGAAGTGCACCATTTTGGTCAGTTGGTCTACAATGGTCAAGACCGCTGTGTGGCTGTCAGAGTTTGGGAAATCCAGTATGAAATCCAAGGTGATTGAGGCCCAGAGTCTAAGTCAGTTCTCAAGGGGTACTAGAGCGCTGAGGGGCTTAGCGTGCACATAGGTCACAAGATTTTATGTAATCCTGGAGTTTGGCTCATAGATGGGGTCAGCAGAAGAAATGGAAACCATGTAGAAAGTCTTAAGGTGGTGAAAATGGCCTGCCAACGGAGTGTCATGTCATGGGGTGCATGGGGTTGTCGGGGGGGTAGTACCTCTGATGGGGGAGCAGTCGTACTCCTAGGAGTACTTCATCCACTTTGGTCCCACTTGACACCCAGCTCTCACCTGTGCTCCAAGTAGCTGTCAGCATGCGACAGCGGCCACACCCTGGAGACCGTCTCGACTGGCAGGCTAAACCAGGTGAGGGTAGCCAATGAGTATGAGACTCTCAGTGAGTTAGGGCCTGTCTACCCATTGCATGCGAAGGCTGGATCCGGCTGACTGAGGCAACCTGGTTCAACCTGGTTCAATGGTCAGGAAGGTGGTGACAGCAAGCGTTGTGGAACGCTTAAGAGCACGACAAGACACGTAAGCGTCCTGGTCATCCACTGCGCCATGCCCTATCTTCAGCCGTCTCGACTTCTGTCCTGCCACTGGATACAGATAGGAACTGGGAAGAGAGAGTGAGGCTGAAGTCGCGCAACTCTCCCTCACTTTAATCCAATTCACGCGCAAGTCTTGACATCATATCATATCATATTACATCATATCAAGTCCTGTGGCGATGGGCGAGCAACAAAGCAGCAGGTGTGGATACAGTGGGAGCTGTAGCCGCGGACCTGCACATAGGCGGCTCAGGCATAATGGTCGTTCCTCACTGACCGAAGCAGCAGTGGAACTCGGCATCTTCTTGAGTGACTGAGCAGTCCTATTCAGGATTGCACTGCTCACCTCCGTAGAATGAGGAGGGGGCCAGAAAAGGTGCCCTAAACATTGCCTGCTTCACCTTACCCTGACCAGGACACCGCGGCTGGCGGGGATCCCACAAAAGTGGTTGAACAAAAACAAAAACAAAAAACTTAGAGTGACACCGATCACTATTGGCACATGGAATGTGCGCACGTTACTGGACAACATCACGGCAGACAGACCGGAGAGAAGAACAGCACTTGTCGCTAGAGAGCTCGCACGCTACAACATTGACATTGCAGCCCTTAGCGAAACTCGCCTTGCTAATGAAGGACAGCTGTCCGAACAGCTATCCGAGTCAGGCGGTTGCATATACATTCTTCTGGATTGGCCGCAGCAGTGATGAGCGTCGCGAATCTGGAGTTGGCTTCGCCATCAAGAATCATCTTGTTTGGAAACTTGCCAGTTCCCCCAAGGGTATGAATGACCGGCTCATGACAATGCAGCTTCTGCTTCAAAAAGGAAAACAAGCTACTTTGATCAGCGCATATGCTCCTACAACGACCAACCCAGAGGATGTGAAGGATAAATTCTACGAAGAACTAGATACTCTGCTATCGTCAGTGCACCGCACAGATAAGCTGATTCTGCTTGGCGATTTTAACGCAAGAATCGGATGCGATGCCGCAGCCTGGGAAGGAGTCGTTGGGAAAAATGGAGTGGGAAAGTGTAACAGCAATGGCCTGTTACTGCTGAAAACTTGTGCAGCACATGACCTTCAGATCAGCAATACGGTCTTCCGCCTTCCTACCTGTAACAGGACTTCGTGGATGCATCCCCGTTCAAAGCACTGCCATTTGATCGATTATGTCATCATCAGGAGAAGGGACAGACAAAATGTCAGGGTTACAAAAGCTATGTGTGGCACTGACTGTTGGATGGATCATAGGCTCATAGTATCCAAAATGAAGCTCCGTATCATGCCGAAGAGACGGCCACAAGGCTGTAAGGCTCTCAAAAGGATCAATGTGTCGAAGCTGAAGAACAGCTGCATCACTGAAAATCTAGCGGAAGACCTAGAGAATGAGCTTGCTGATCTTCATATTGAAGATGACGCTGAGAAAGACTGGGAGCGATTCCGCAACACTGTCCATACAGCTGCATCGAAGGTATTGGGGCCCTCCACATGCAGGCGGCAAGACTGGTTTGACGAAAATGATGCAGAAATGCAGGCCTTACTTGCTGAGAAGCACCGCCTGCATCGTGCATATCAAAACGATCCATCCTCAGCGGCAAAGAAGACCGCCTTTATCAACGCTCGCAGAACAAGTACAGAACCGATTGTGCAAAATGCAGGACTTCTGGCTGAGCGCCAAAGCAGATGAAATACAGGCATATGTGGACAGGAACGACTATAAGCAGTTTTATGAAGTCCTCAACACACTCTATGGTCCACACTCTTCTGGGTGCTTTCCCCTCCTGAACTCTGATGGTACTGTGCTTCTTACAGAGAAGGCGCAGATTCTCCAGAGATGGGCTGAACACTTTGAAGCAATTCTCAATTGCCCCTCAGTCATCAATGATGAGGCCATTGACAAGATGCCCCAGGTTGCAGTCAATGACTCCATGGATGCTTCACCAGAAGAGGACGAAGTGAAGAAAGCTATCAATCAGCTTTCAAGTGGCAAAGCCCCAGGGTCAGATGCCATACCAGCAGAGGTGTACAAAGTTGGTGGACCCGTGCTGCTACGGAAACTCACTGAGCTGTTTCAGTCCTTCTGGAAGCAGGGAACCATTCCACAAGAATTTAGAGACGCGTCCATCTTGCACCTCTATAAGAGGAAGGGCAATCGCCAGGTATGCGACAATCACCATGGAATCTCACTGCTTTCTACAGTGGGGAAAGTTCTTGCACAGGTTCTGTTGAACCGATTGATCACTCACCTGGAGAAGGGCTTACTGCCAGAATCACAGTGTGGCTTCTGCAAGGGACGTGGGACTATTGACATGATCTCCGCTGTGCGTCAGCTACAGGAGAAATGTCAAGAGCAGAACTCTACACAATTTTTGTGGACCTCACGAAAGCATTTGATTCTGTCAGTCGCAAGGGCCCGTGGAGGATCATGTCGAAATTTGGCTGTCCAGATAGATTTATACGAATGGTACGTCAATTTCATCATGGTATGATGGCTCGTGTCCTGGATGATGGTGAAACATCTGAGGCCTTCCCAGTCACCAACGGCATCAAGCAAGGGTGCGTTTTAGCACCCACTTTATTCACCATGATATTCTTTGCCACTCTGACTGATGCCTTTCAACACTGCACTGAAGGAGTAGGCCTGAAGTATAGAACTGATGGGAAACTATTCAATCTGAGGCGACTGCGTGCCATCACCAAGGTGAAGGAAACTGTACTTGGAGACTTTCTCTTTGCCAATGATTGTGCTCTGAATGCTAGTACAGAGCCAGAAATGCAAGCCAGTATGGACAAGTTTTCAACTGCATGCAACAACTTCGGTCTCACCATTAACATCAAGAAGACTGAGGTCATGCACCAGCCAGCTCCCCACGTTCCGTACTCAGAACCGTCCATCACTGTAAATGGACAGAGACTTCAGACAGTGGACCATTTCACGTACCTGGGCAGTACCCTTTCCCGAGCAGTGTCAATCGATGATGAAGTAAACTGCAGAATTGCTAAAGCCACCTCTGCATTTGGCCGATTGTGCTCCAACATTTGGGAACGTCGAGGGATCAGCCTACCAATGAAGCTGAAGGTCTACCGAGCAGTGGTGCTTCCAACTCTGCTGTATGCCTGCGAGACGTGGACTGTCTATCGGAGTCATGCACGAAGGCTCAATCACTTCCACATTTCCTGTCTGCGAAAGCTTCTAAAAATCAGATGGCAGGACAAAGTGCCCGATACTGATGTCCTTACTAGAGCCAGTCTGCCGTCAGTTCACACATTGCTGATGAGAGCCCAGACCAGGTGGGCCGGACATGTCGTGAGAATGTCAGATGAACGCATTCCTAAACAGCTCTTCTATGGAGAACTCACTCAGGGAAAGCGCTCCCATGGAGGACAAAAGAAGCGGTTCAAGGACACGCTGAAGACCTCTTTGAAGTTCTTCGAGATCAACACTGCCACATGGGAAACCTTCGCACTGAACCGTTCAGCATGGCATAGCCTCATTAACACAGGCAGTAATACCTCCGAGGCAAGGTGTATTGCTGAGGCTGAAAAAAGCGTGAGCTGCGCAAGTCCAGAGCTGCTCGTACATCATCGACAGTGACATTACATGTCTGCCCGACGTGTGACAGGACATTCCATGCCCGAATCGGACTGATCAGTCATCTTTGGACTCACAGAGCCTGGTCATCGAAAAAATGAGTTGTTGAGGTCTTCATCGATAACAATGGACGAACATCATCATGTCAGAGATGAAGCACTTCTAGCCAGAGGGGCACCTCTGTAGAACTTATGTGTGCCCATCGAGGTATGTGATCCCATCTTGTGTGGAGCATTGCATTGCATTTTGTTCTAGCTCTCATTTGCTCAGGGATCACCATGTGAAGCATATCAGTTTAGCTCAGTCAGGTCTTGGTATATTCTGGCACTAAGGAAGTTGTGAGGTTTTAGGAGAGGGTGATTCTTGGTTAGAGTTCTTGCACGCTTGATAGTATTTTCCCTTTTGAGATAAGACTGGCCCACCAGGGTTCCTTGCCTTCCTGACCCCACGTATGGTGATCAGTTTAGACCCTGAGCATGTGAGCAAGAATAAGCCAGTCAAGCACCTTAAAGCTATGTATCCTTATTTTTTCTGACTTGGACACGTTTCTGCAGCCAAAGTCTGTCCTCATTTACACTGGTAAAATCCCATGTTTCAGATGAGGGCTGCTTTAGCTCAGCAAGGACTTTAACTTCAGCAGTATTGCACTGTCATACTTAAGAACAGATTTGGACCTATTACTTTTAGGGTACATCTACGCCGCACACTTGTTTGGGCGGTGTATAGTGTACATACTCACATAGCCCCCCTAACACAGCTATAAATAGCAGTGTAGACCATGAAGCATGGCTTAGGTGAGTAAAGACATGCCTAAAGAGTCTGAGTATATACACAAGTACGTGCCCTACATAGCTCCATACTTGTCCATGCCATGCCTCTCCTCTGCTATGTTTAGCAGCATCGTGTCCTGCTGATGGATCTTTTTCCTGCAGCAGGAAAAGACTCTAGAAGTAGGAAAGTTTCTGTTGGGGAGAGGCAGCAGAGAAAGACTCTGCCAGCTCCCACTGCTGGACCTTTTCCCCACTGCAGGGAAAGGCTCCAGAACAGGGAAAGGCTCTGGCAGTGGGGAAAGGCTCCGGCAGCTCCCTGTTGCTGGATCCCTTCCCTGCAGCAGGGAAAGATTCCAGAAATGGGAAGCTGTCAAAATTCCTCTGAGTGTTTCAAAGTCAGCTTTTCTGAAATCAAACATTTTATGCTTATTTCTCTGGTACAAAACCTCAGCAGTATTTCAAACCTAATGATTTTTTATTCACTGGATACTGCATGCTCCTTATCATCAACCTTATTTATTATACTTATCTCAAATCATTGGACTAGATATAGAATTGCTTCTAACTATGCAGGCTGTTTAGCAAACTTTGTGTTTAAAAAAAAAGCAATTCTACACTCCTTCTAGAAGAACCTCTTTCCCTTTTTTTTGCATAGTTGTTATCAAAATCAATATCAGTGTAATTAAAATCCCCATGATAAAGATTCAAGCCAGGTTCTTACAGGCCTGTCTTATCTTGAAGAATATTGGCTTATCTGCTATTTCTAACTACCCAAGAGATCTGTTGCTACATCAGTGAATTACCTGGCTACTTTTATTATCCACATTTCTATCTAAACTCACTCCAATGGCAGCCAAAGTATTTATGCCATTTATCCTAGCAGAATACATTTCATTCCTCAACAATACTGCTGAACACTCCCGATTCCCCCCCCCCTATGTTTCCTGGCTACCTCTTCCTTGAATCCTGACATTTTAAATCCCAGTCACTATATTGGTTTGTTCAAGTGTGGCATTCTAATCATAGCATATCATATGTATAAGCAAAGAGCAACATTAACAAAACAAATGTTTGCAGTGAGAGGGATTGGGAAAGACATAGTGCCCGATTGTGCAACCTTCACATTGGTTAATGAGTAAATGCTGAATAATGTGAGTAATGGTTGTGGATTAAGGCCCTACAAGAACTACTAATAAATATGTATAGCTTTTATAAGTGATGACCAAATGTCTGTTTGGAAGACATAACAGGTTGCAAATATATGAACGCTTTTTACATTAGAAGACAGAGGAATTATTAAGGGTTCACTCCTGTCAACACTTATGCTCATTCTTAGCTTTTAGCATGGAAGGAGGCTTATTGATTTTAATATTGCCCCCATTCTCCGCTATGTGACAGACTCCCCAGCCAGATTACAACTCCCATCATGCACAATGGTGCCTGTCCACTTGAGCCACGTTGGTGTATCATGGGAGTCCTGTGACCACAAATGCATCATGGGAGATGTAGTCCTGTCAGGAAGCTTGGCATACAACTCCTATGAGTCACTGTGGTGGCTCAGTCAAAAGCAGAGATTAACTGTGGAACTGAAACAGAACATTTTATGATTTTCTAAGTTGAAATTCAAAAATTTCAGCAAAATTGACATTTGCCTTTGAGAAATACCCACTCTGAACAGGTGTAAATGACTAGGAAAAAATTATATGTAATTATTAGGTGGAAAATTGCACTTAGGCTAATCAACTACATTTTTTATGACATCATCAATCCCCAGGAATGTAGTGCAGCTTAGTAATATTCATGAATGCTGACCCTGAAAAAATTATCACTCTTCTGTTCGTACAGAATTTTCTAAGGAATTCATATCTACAAAATACACAATAAAGTCTTCTATTACTTCTATTTCTCTTCTATTAGCTCCAAGTTAATAGATGAGCGTATGATGACATGATCAATGATAAAAGGATGCAAGCAAACATTGTGATTAATGGTCAAGCTCTAGAGGTGGTAAAGTAATTTTCTTATCTGGGATCATACATATCCAACCAAGGAGGCTACTCTGAAGAAATCAGAACAAGATTAGGGATGGCACACTTAGCCATGGCCTCCCTTATAAAACTGTGGAAAAAACATGGTATCTTGAAATGTATAAAAGATCAACTGGTAAAAAGCTAATTTTTTTTCCACCATGACTCACGAATACAAATTCTAGACAACTAATGCAGCTGACAAAAGAAAATTGAAGCCTTTAAATGTGGTGCTGGCAAAGACTCTTGCATATATCCTAGACAGAAAAGGGGACAAACACTTATGTTAGAAATATTATTGGAGAGAAGCAGACTGTACTCTTGGACTGTCTAGGAAGGAGTACGGCAGAAAGGGATCTAGGGGTTATAGTGGACCACAAGCTAAATATGAGTCAACAGTGTGATGCTGTTGCAAAAAAAGCAAACATGATTCTGGGATGCATTAACAGGTGTGTTGTGAGCAAGACACGAGAAGTCCTTCTTCCGCTCTACTCTGCTCTGGTTAGGCCTCAGCTGGAGTATTGTGTCCAGTTCTGGGCGCCGCATTTTAAAAAAGATGTGGAGAAATTGGAAAGGGTCCAAAGAAGAGCAACAAGAATGATTAAAGGTCTTGAGAACATGACCTATGAAGGAAGGCTGAAAGAACTGGGTTTGTTTAGTTTGGAAAAGAGAAGACTGAGAGGGGACATGATAGCAGTTTTCAGGTATCTAATAGGGTGTCATAAGGAGGAGGGAGAGAACTTGTTCACCTTAGCCTCTAAGGATAGAACCAGAAACAATGGGTTTAAACTGCAGCAAGGGAGGTCTAGGTTGGACATTAGGAAAAAGTTCCTAACTGTCAGGGTGGTTAAACACTGGAACAAATTGCCTAGGGAGGTTGTGGAATCTCCGTCTCTGGAGATATTTAAGAGTAGGTTAGATAAATGTCTATCAGGGATGGTCTAGACAGTATTTGGTCCTGCCATGCGGGCAGGGGACTGGACTCGATGACCTCTCGAGGTCCCTTCCAGTCCTATAATCTATGAATCTATGAATCTATGAAATCAACAGGCATAAACATATGTACTTTGGTCACATCAGGCATAGAGCTGGAAATAACTTTGAGAGAGATATCATGCAAAGAATAGTGATGGGTCATTGTTGTAGGAGACTACCAGCAAAGAGATAGATGGTGTATGGCAGATTTTTGGGAGGCTAGCTGCTGAGTGTGTGAAATTAGTGAGGGATCGAAATGGTTTCCAAAAATTCTGCTATAATGTCACCAGTGTTCAGTCATGAATAATTGGACTTTACTTAAGTACTTAGCTTCCAAGACAGTAGAGCTAGTCATTAATTTTTCAACTAAATTTTTGTCAGATTCATCAAAGCTGAGACTTTTTATGGAAATGTATTAGTTTTGAATAATCTTTAGTCAGGAAAAATTTCCCAGGTCCAAGATAGAATTTCTGGTCAAAACCAAGGGACAGAGAGAGACAGAAAGCACCACTGAAGGAGAGTCAATAACCTGATGGTTAGGGCACTCACATGATATGTGGGAAACAGGTCCAAGCCCTTACTCCAAATGATTCAGAGTAGAGAGCTGAATGTAGGTCTCCCACATCCCAGGTGAGTGTCCTAACCAGAAGGCTATTGGCTATTTTAGGGTATGTGGCACCCTGTTTTTGAAAAATCTCATTTTTATGCTGATAAGGAACAAATCCAAATGCCAACATTTCACATTTTTTTTTCAAAAGGGAATTCTTGTTTTCTGGCCAGCCTCCTTAAGAGACATGTAGGATGCAAAACTTATTGAACAGTTAATTAATCCATTAATGTATTTCTTTCTCTCCTTTTTCACTTCTCCTTATGGTTACTAGTCTTTATGCCATTCTGTTTTCCCAATGCTGTGCTTCTAATACACTCATCTTACTGCTTACACATATGATCATTACTTCTGTCGCTTCTTCTAAGTCTAAAAACAGTCATGCATGTCTTCCGTGGATGTCTCATATTTATCTGTCATTCTGAAAGAAGTTGTTATCCTCCTTAATCTGATCCCTTAGTACTACAGCCAACCAGCACTTACAGCAAGCATTCCTCTCCATTCTGAGCCTCAAAAAGGATTAATCATATCTTGAATACTTATCCTTACCTCTGATAAAGGATGGGGGAAAAGTCTGTTTGTGGTCAGCGCTCCTAAGATTGGCAACTCTGCTATCAGATTCTTTTCTTGCTCCTTCTGTTAACTGAAGGTCTGGTGCAAACTATCCTAGCTACACAAGTAATCAACCCCTTATGAATCATTGCAGAGGAGAAGTATGATTCTGTGGCCAGGACACTTGAATAGACCTCAGGAGACTTGGGTTTAATTTTTGACTTTGTCATACACTTTGTCTGACCATGAGCAAGTTACTAAATCTCCTTGTACCTCAGTTCCATATCCGTAAAACTGGGCAGGGGTGCACAAATCCTTTCCTTCTCCCACCTTTTGTCTGTTTTGTGTATATAAGCCATGTCTACGTATCTATACCAGCTTGCCACCCGGTAACATCCTGCAAGCACATTGCTACAGCTCGGGAACTTGCTGTGTAGACAAGCCCTGTTCAGGGAACTCTTCGTATGTAAAGCCTCTAGCAGAATGGTGCCCTGATTTCAGATTGGGCCTCAACACGAATAATACATATTAGAAATAATTATCTGCTTCCTTCTCAACCAGATTAACAAAATTGTTCTCATCTACACAACTTTTCCCAAACACCTCCTGGTTAGGTGAGTAATCAATGGGTATTTTTTTCTTATATTTTGACACCCCAGCATTATGTGAAGACACATGTTCCAAGCAACAATTCTTACCCTTTTCCAACTAACCTTTTAAATAAAATATTGCAATAGTCCAGTATTTTGAGGCTGAAAGTGCAGTTTTCTTAAAGGTCAGTTCAGTCCTGGATATGTTTTCACTTTAGACAATACATTATGAACTGTGGAATTTAGTAGCAATTTTCAGCACCAGTAACAATGGGAAGTAAATTTCAGTCATTCACAGTAAGATGGCAATGTGGTGACATTTGAAGCCTGACTATGGGCTCTTACAGTCATTGCAAGAGACTGCTTGCTGAGTGGAGAGCACCTCTTTCTAGTTAAGTGGGTGAATTTTAGATACAGGTGAAAAATAAGATCAGAACACTTTACAAAATGATTGCAAGTCATCAGCTATGTGGCAATTTCCCCACCATCACCCTCCTCTCATAGCAAGTCAGAATTGAAATATATCAAATTAATAAACCCCTAAGAAACCAATAATCTCACATTTTCTGTACAAGTGTATGTGACAGATGTTTTTATCTTTTAGTTCCAGTGAGCCACAATCATTATATTTTATTTTCCAGATGTATGTCCTTGCTCTCTTAAAACTACAGTAGTTGCACTACACAGTAAAGCAATAAATTTATAAAACATTCTTTTGAAGTGGCTGCTTGTGTCATAATTCCACTTTCATATCTTTAGTTGTTCTAAAATATATTGAACTGTCAGTGTGGGGGTCAGGAGATTAGAACACTTTGTAGTTCCTCTGCCAATGTCTTTGTTTAACTTGGAAAATAAGCTACAGCACCCAGGGAGTGATGAAATCAAGGATATGTAGAGTCACAAAGGCATAAAAATGTTAAACACCGTATATTGCAGACACTTCTTAAGAAAGAAAAGTGATATGTCTGCATGTGTTTACTCCAGGTACCCACCAGTGAACCATCTTTATTAAAACTTATAAAGAATACAAAACAACACTCAAAGGCTTTGCAATAAAAACGAGTTGTTCTCTGAGCTACTGTCTTCTAGAATCATCTGGCTTTTGTCCTTGAAATGATATGCACTTTGTCTGACCCTGGCTTACTGTCAGTTAGTTTAAACTTCATTTAACGTTTTATTTTTTACCTGAATGGAAAACAGCAAATCTCTTGGGATTTTCCAGCTTCTCTGAGCACTAGGTACACCATCCTCATTTTGAAGGCAAATTATTTTTGTAATTTCACAGAAAACAAAGCAATTGCAACACGCAAAAATATATATTTTTTAAATTCCTACCTAACAAACAATAGAATGAAACTCTGCAGGACAACCTTTACTAATTACTTTGGGGTTCTATGCAAATGGATCTTTAAGTCAAGCTTTAGAGCACAGTGTCAATATGAAAACTCCTTATGCCAAGAAGAGTTGTGGATAATGAAATATTGAGAGGTCCCAGCACTGACTGAGGATGGAGGTGATGTGGTATATTTTTTGTGCATGTGGGAGAACAGGCATCAGCCCTCTACTTGTGCTGATGAGTGCTGGGGTTTTGACAGATCCTAATGATTGGTGTTACAAGCATCAAGAAGAAAGGGAAACTGGCAACATTCTTGCTTGTGCACAAGTGTCCTAAATTGCCAACTAGACACAATCAACTCCGGTTTGAATAAGGACTGGGAATGGCTGAGCCATTACAAACATTGAATCTATCTCCCCTTGTAAGTATTCTCACACTTCTTAACTGTCTGTACTGGGCTAGCTTGATTATCACTTCAAAAGTTTTTTTTCTCTTAATTAATTGGCCTCTCAGAGTTGGTAAGACAACTCCCACCTGTTTATGCTCTCTGTATGTGTGTATATATATCTCCTCAATATATGTTCCATTCTATATGCATCCGAAGAAGTGGGCTGTAGTCCACGAAAGCTTATGCTCTAATAAATTTGTTAGTCTCTAAGGTGCCACAAGTACTCCTGTTCTTCTTTTTGCGGATACAGACTAACACGGCTGCTACTCTGAAACCTGACATTGGATTGGGTTAACCAATAGGCTAGTGGGTAGATATATTTCTTGTCACATTCTATGGTGCAATTTAGGCTAGAAAGGGGTTGTGTCACTGCCTGGTCTGTAACCCTAAGTGTCTAAAAAAGGTCTGCTGCTGTGGTTCTCTTGTCTGGACAATACCACTCAGCATACAAGTATGCACTGAGTGCCTATGGGTTAACCAGCTCTGACTCAGCAATTCTGATTCCAGCAGCCTGCTTGTTACCCTCCAGCCGCAATCTGGTTAGGCCTGGCAAGATGACCCCAGCACCTCCTAGTCCTGCATTGTCCCAAAAGCTGTCCTCTTAAATGTCCAACACTCTCCTGGACCATTCAGAGAGATATTAAAGTTTGTTTGTTCCTTTCAGGATACAATGCCCAACAGCTTGGCACTTTAAATGGAGTTTTCACCCACTTTAAATCAAACACAGCACTGTTTATATTACATGTAAAACAAGTTTATTAACAAAATGAGATTAGATTTTAAGTGAGTTCAAGTACAAAGGATAGAGTTAGAAATGATTACAAGCAAATAAAAATGAAAAACGCTTTCTAGTGTCTAAGACTTAACAAAACAAGCTATATAGCCTTTTTTCAAGGAATTTCCTTACCAGTCTACTATCCAGCAAGATGGCTGACCATGTTTCTGGTCAGGATCTCCCACAATGTCCAAAATATTTGGTTCCTTTGTCTTCTTAGATGAAAGATCACTTGGGGTTCTTTGCCCTTCTCTTTATAATCCAGGGAATCTTAGATTGATTCTTTGAATGATTACCCCTCCCCACAAAACTAAGTTTGTTCAAGCTGTGAGGAAGGCAACGTGGAGTCTGATGATAGAGGAAATTCCATGCTGGTTTCTTCCCCCACTGTTGTTTGCTAAAATGCAAATTGATCTGTTTCCTGCAATCTCCTCCTACTGCTGTCTTGATGGTCCTGTTTATTTTCTATGTAATTAGTATTTGCATTCCCTCTTGATGTAGCTTGAAGATTTCCTTCCAGGTGACATTCCTTTGTCTAGGATCTTTAGCCCTGCCCAGCAGACACCCTTTGATAACATAATTTCCAATATGTTTGTAATTTTGAGTTTGTCCTCTGTACATACACCACACAATAATATTACCGATCAGTATGTTATTAGCTTTCTATTGACAACTTCCTTGACACCTTTTAGATACAAGTTGTTACATTAGTCACTTGGGGTTCACAGAACTGGTCAGGCCAGAAACTTACTTCCAGATACCAATAAGCCCCTTGCCCTCTTGCATTGAGATGCTTTTAGGGTTTCACTTTCAATCTGGAGTTTTAATAACTACACACATTTCTAATTTAGTACAAATGTCAATTAGATAAAGAATAGGTGAAAAAAAAGCAACGGTGGACTCCTAAACCTCTCCAATCCCCTGTGACAGGATCCCCTGGGTGCAGCCTGGGACCATGGGACCTCTGTGCCCCCTGAACTCTCTCCAGCCTGGGCTGTCTCTCACAATCCCTTGCTAGTGACCATCAGCAAACCCCTCCAGGCACTGTTATCAATCAGCACAACCGCATGTGGAGACCCCACACCCAGCTAGATTACATAAATGCTCCCAGAGCCATTGATGAATCACACAGAGAAAGGCACCAGAGCCAAATCCCCCCAGCTCCCAACACTGTACCTCAGGAATATACCGACTTGCACTGCTCAAGATGGGCAGTGCAGATTTATTAATTGGTTCACCACTTCATCAATAGAAAGTGGATATACACCAGCCTTTGCAAAACCTGAGCAGATTTGCCTCACACTTCATACAAACTCACTGGTAAAGATAAACAGGAAAACAAATTTATTGACTATAAAAGGTAGATTTTAAGTGATAGGCAAAAACTCAGAGGTAGTTACCAAAAGAAATAAAATATAAGCATGCAGTCTAAACTCTCAACTCTATTAGACTGGGCAACATCTAGATTAAGCAGTTCTTCTCACCCCACTGGATACTGCAGTCCTTAATATACAGGTTTGTTCCTTAAACCTGGGCCAATCTCCTCTGTTGGAGTCTTCAGTTGTCTTTTCAGTGTCTTTGTTGTTTGCAGCATAGGTTGGGGCAGGAGAAAGGCCCAGTATGTCTGTTTTCTACCCTCAGTCCATGTGCTGAGTCCAGGCATGTCTGGGGGCATTGCTGAGTCTCCAGGCAAGGTTGAGCAACTCCCCTGGTGTGGCCTCATGCAGGTGAGTCATTGAATTGTAGCTCCCTTGCTGGACAATGGTTGTTGATGGGTTGTTTGAAACCCTGCATGGGTGTTGGTTACTTTCCTTGCTGTTGCCTCTGGGAAGCTAATATCTGGCTGATACCCCAACTTACAGCATGTTTTAGTGACAACCATACAACACAATTCTCACAACTTCATATGCATTAATGATATACAAATATGGATAGAGAAATGACTTTCAGCAGATCATAACCTTTCCCCTGATAGCTTACAAGACATGCTTTACAGGTAAGATCATAATTATATAAAAATGAGGAATATGGGGGTTACAGGACACTCCCCCACGGTACAGAATGTTATATTCCCCATTCACCATTACTAGGGACACTACCACTATCCTTCCTTTCATCCAAACTTGCAAACAGAGTGTCTTCGTTGACTCCTCATTCTCATCCCCACACACATGGGCTGTACTGCTGTGCTTCTTTCACAACATCTCTAAAATATTTCTCTTCTTCTCTGTCCTGATAGCTGAACCATTCATCTGTGCCCTGGTTATTTCCCATATTGATTATTGCAACTACCCTTTTCCAGCCTACCCAAAATACAGCCTCTAAAATAACCTTCTTCGTCCATGATCCAGCCATGTAACCGCCACTTCGATCCCTGCACTGTCCTATCCCACAGCTTTTCACATTGCATCAGGTTTGAATGTCTTGTCTTTGCCTTCAAAGCTCTTCCCAACTCCATCCTGGCCTACATCTCTGCCATCAGCTTTTACTGAGTTCACCCAAACTGCCTTTACTGCCTCTCTTCTGTCGACACCACCATCAACTCCCTGCTCAGATCTGGCATTTCCCAGTCTTGCCCAAATGCCTTTTTCATGCAAGCCACCATCCTTCCCTCTTTTAATTTATCTGTAAGAGTCCCTTCTTCCAGGTGGAACAGAAATTATTATCTGTATTACAGTAGTGTTTGGAGGCTCCAATTAAGGTCACCCCTCTGTGCTAGGTACTATATAGACACATAGTAGGAGACAATCTCTGCCCTGAAAAGTTTATAATCTAAGTAGACAATAGGTGGGAAGGGAAACAGAAGCACAGAGGTGGAGTGACTTGCCCCAGCTCACACACAGGCCACGGATAGAACTGGGAATATAACACATTTCTCCTGCATTTCAGTACAGTGCCCTATCCATGGACTACATTGCCTTTCCAAGAAATGAGCTAATAAAAACAATATTTCTTAAGCCTCCAGTTCTTCCTTCTCTGCAACTCTCAGCATGTTCTTATCTTCCCTGGGTGTATTGTCTTTAGATTGTAATTTCTTTGGAGCAAATTCTTTATAGTGTATATCTTGTAGATTGCTGTGCAACTTGGTTTTCAACAAATAATACATAATAATGACCAACTAGGAGGGAATATAAGATATAGATTGATTCTTGTATGCAAGTAGGATCAAGGAGACTGTTCCAGGAATGAATAAGGAAGCATTGTGAAAAAAAGGCATGGTGTTGTAAGTAGGGGATTGAGCCCAAGATTCAGTAAGGTATGTGGAGAGGGTGAAATGTTACAAACAAGGAGATGAGGGTATAATAGGCAATAAATGAAATGTTGGCATAAGCAGCAGATACTTGAGATTTTTTAATTGGGAGACTGTATACACTAGTGGACTGAGCACTGTCCAGAGACTCAGACAACCTAGGTTTTAATCCCTCCTTTGCTACTGGCCCTCTGTGTGAACTTTGGCAAGTCACTTCACCTACCTATACTTCAGTTTCCCTATCATTAGCCCCTAAAATGGGGCTAATGATACTGACTTGCATATAGAGCTAATGATAAAAAGCTAGATATTAGGTTTGTTAATGATACTGATTGACTGATACTCTGACAGCTTTCATAAGTTGATGCACAAACAGACCAGACCAGCTCCAACATACAAACTAATAGCTCTGTCAATTTGGAATGCCTTCTAATAGGCAGGCAGGGAAATAATGATGAATTGCCCATGGAAATTACCAAATACCTTTAAGATTTCTCTATAAATGAAGGCAAAAGAATGAAGGTCATTCCTGCATTCCTGGTCCACCTCAGAGTGCTACTGAAGTCAAGGAGAGCTTGATTTCACAAGATGTATCTGGCTCAGCTCCCTCTAGTATCATGCCAGTGGATAAAGCTATGGGGGAAGCAGGAAGCTGAATCAGACAAACGTTACTCTTTTTTGACAGTTTTGTGAAAGATTGGAAAAGATTACTTCTTTTTAGTGAAAGTTTCCAACACAAACCAAAAACACCATTGTTGATATGATAACAAAACTTCTTTCCATTCATCAGCCTTGAAACATGTCACAAGGAAGTGGGGAGCTGGAGGTTAAAGGGTAAACTGGATTTTATGCAGCATGTTTACATGGGCTGCATTGTGATCAATTTCAGGGACACAATCAGGCATCTGAGATTGAGGATTCAATAAATACATAAAAACAAATTGCAGTTAAGTGCTATTATTGGCACGTTTGGCCTAGTCGTCCAATTTCACTGCCTTTGTTTCAGACTTTCAAGGAAACTAATCAAGCATTTATTTGAAGAGAACTTGCTATTCTTTTTGGAAGAAGAACCACATCTGGAAGATGGGAATGGGAGTTTGTGAAACTGATTCAATCACCCTAAAACAATGGAGTTTAAAAGCCAAGGAATAAAGAATGAGAGAGAAACAATATAAGTAAAGAAGTTCACTCTGTCCCCATGTTGTTGCCTGCTAACAACCACCTCCTACACCCATCCTTATCCCTCAAATTGAAAATAAACAGCATATTGGCAAGGCAGGGCAGACGGTATTGCAGCCAGGTCAGCACAAGTAGAAGTTTTGCTGGATTTTATATGCAGAGAGAGAAAACCAAGCTGTGTTTTCCTTTTCAATCCCAGTGAGGAAATGTCCTATAAACTACTAATGATGGATGCATCTTTTATCAAACACATATAGCAAATGCAGGGTCTAGGTCTTTCACATTTAAGTGGCATTTTCAAGTGCATAACGAATAATTAAAGCTGGCCATTGGGACATTCTCCTTTTTGTTGTGATTCACTAAGGGCTGGGGCTTCAGTGACTGTCTTCTAAAGCTCTACAATATTTTTCTATGACTATAAAGGACTTTTCTATTCTGAGGATTTTAAGTCTGCGGTAGGACTTTTTTTGTTATTGTTGCTATTGTTCACAGCTCAAGGAGAAGGTTATTTGTTTTACTAAGATAAGGTTTCTAAAACATCCTGCTTCTTAAAAAAATACTACAAAAACAGATGATGTTTTCTCCCTTTTTCTAGTTATCTATTTTCTTTAAGGAAACTGAAATGTCATCTTGCCTCCTAGATAAATTAACTTTTTTGTTTAAAATGGAGGCAAAAATAAAGAACAACCTTTGAGATATAAATAAAGGTCAACTGAGGAGGTCTAGCGTGGAGCATTGCTGAACACAAAGTTATTTAGCTGGACTTCTTAAAAGAAGTTGGATATTTTGCTTCCATTTACTTCTGATACTGAGGCACCTGGGACTTTCAATGGGGACAGAATTCCCCCCCTCCACCCCCTCCCCCAATCTCTACAGCTTTATAAGCCCATTGATTTCAGTGACAATTCACATGGGCAGAGAGGATTGCTCACATACATGGACTTGTAGGATCAAAGCCTTATAGGTCTGGTTTAAGCTTAACTCCTTCCTGGGGTTTTTCCTTATTCTTAACACAGATCATAGAACTTTATTCACATTGAGCAGTACCTTACTCCATGAATAGTCCCATTTCAATAGGGCATAGTAGCATGAGTTATGCAATCAGCCCTATAAATAAGAACAAAACAACAAAACTCAGCCTAAGTTTTTGTCCTCAACGTAGTCATTCACAGGGTTTTCCCTGCAGGAACCTCTTTCTTCCCACCCCTATTTTGGTCTGTCTTTGAGAGACTTTGGAATCCTTTTATATTGCTGGTTTGCACCTGAGCTGAGATAATGGCTAAGCAGAAGTAGTTGCCCATCTCTACACAGGGTTCAATTATCTGGCATTACCATGAGCAAGAAAAAGAGGCCTGTGGCTATCACAGTTTAGGGCAACTGCACCTGTACTGATCCAGCAATGGCATGCAGGCTAGGCTTCAGGTCCCCTGACCGTCACCTCTCTTGAGTGGAGACACATGTCCCCTCCCTCCTGACTGGAGTATTTTCAGGCCGCACAGTCCCCTGACTATACTGTGATATCTCAGCAAGAGATGGCCTAAGCACACCATCTTACTTTCCCTTTAGAGTCTAATAGAGTAATTGCCCACAGTTTTAAGGTACCACATTCTTCCTATGCAAGACTATTTTATTCTTAGTTAAAAACACTACAGAGAAAACATATTAAAAACAATCTGACAGCAACACGCCTACAAAACCTCACCCTGGGATTTTCCCTGTTGTTTAAAGTTCATCACAGCTTCAGCTCAGAACAAGCACACAGTCTTATGGGCCTCAGTAAGCCAAGTCCTTCCAATTCTTCCCTAAGACTTGAGCCATCTGTGGACCAGAGGATCTGTGTCTTTGCTGGGTCAGGAAGAAGGTTCTGAGCTTTTATAAAGGCAGAATATTTATCCAATAATCCTTTCTTTGGATAAACATCCTGCACTGTTGGAGACTGAGAGATATTGACAAATATAACTCATCAGTTGTGAGTCTCAGATTACATGGCGGTGCCACTTTTATATGTGAAAAATGGTGTGGCTTTATTCTCTTATCTTGATTTCAAGAACAGATCATTCTGTTTATTTGAAGGGAATAGAGAGGTATTGGACCTAATTCTCTACTCTATTTATCCCCATTTTACTCCTGTGTATACATACTGAAATCAATGGAGTTCCATTGGAGTAAATCTGGGGTAACAGAGCAGAGAATCAGGCCCATTGTTTCCCCCATAATCCATGAGCTGAAGACCTGGCATTGTGTAAGTAAAGGGAGATGTGCAGGGTAAACTCTCCCATACTTACAAGCCTTATTTACACTAGGATATCCTAAGTAGGATTTAACCCAATTTTGTGAAATAATGCTCAGTAGGACGTATATTTCAAGGTATTTAGGTGCCTAAAGCTGCAGATAGGTGCATAGTGGAATTCACAAAAGTGCCTACACACCTAACTACTACTGATTTCAAGAGAAGATAAGAATCTAGGTGCATATGAATATCCCACTAGATGCCTAACTGCTACTTTTAAACTTTTAAAATTTGTCCAATTGTGCTTTATTATGGTCTATACTTGCAGTAAAACCATCTTCAGCAGGGTTCAGGTGCATCCACTGCTGACAACCATTTTCAGCAATGGGTAAATTTCCTAGACAAAGCTATAGAACTGACCTACTTAATATTCTTGGTTGTTCAGACAAAGGTATGATCCATCTTTTCTCACTTCTTCTCTTTCAGAAACAGAAAGATATCAACAGACTCACCAAAGGTCAGAGGTCAAACTCAGGCCCAGGTCAAAAGTAAAGAGAAAGACCTTCATCTTCTTTCTTCTAAGTCCTCAGACGTCTAAGTCCTATGTCCATCTCCTTTGAAGACTTTCTCTCTTACTGAAATTTCTAGTAAGACTTTTCTTTTCTTTGCGACATTATTAGTTATGTTAATTTCCTGGTTTTGAAAATTCTTATTCACTATCCTGTCTACCCATATCTATTCTCCAGGTTCAGGATAATTTTATTTTCAGCATAATTTGTTGGTCTCAATATTCACATGGACTCAGTGGTATTTTCTGGTATTGTATCTAATATCTTTATATACTCCATGTGCACTTATTTGGTACAAGGTAGCTACTTTACACATGCTCTGTATTATTATTCCTGGTTGGAAATATAAAAGAAATGTGACATCTATCTCTATCTTGGTGGGTCCTGCGCTTATTGGTGGATTTTCTTGCCTCAGAGTTTCACCATGTGGGTTGGGGAACAGCCCAGAGACCTTCCACTCTGGGAGAACCCACAATCCAGGTCAATTGGGAGGTTTGGGGGGAACCCGGGCCCGCCCTCTACTCCGGGTTCCAGCCCAGGGCCCTGTGGATTGCAGCTGTCTATAGTGCCTCCTGTAACAGCTGCATGACAGCTACAACTCCCTGGGCTACTTCCCCATGGCCTCCTCCAAACACCTTCCTTATTCTCACCACAGGACCTTCCTCCTGGTGTCTGATAACGCTTGTGCTCCTCAGTCCTCCAGCAGCACACCCTCTCACTCTCAGCTCCTTGCGCCTCTTGCTCCCAGCTCCTCACACTCCCTCCACAACTTGAAGTGAGCTCCTTTTTAAAACCCAGGTGCCCTGATTAGCCTGCCTTAATTGGTTCTAGAAGCTTCTTCTTAATTGGCTCCAGGTGTCCTAATTAGCCTGCCTGTCTTAACTGGTTCTAGCAGGTTCCTGATTACTCCAGTGCAGCCCCTGCTCTGGTCACTCAGGGAACAGAAAACTACTCATCCAGTGACCAGTATATTTGCCCTCTACCAGACTCCTGTACCCCACTGGTCTGGGTCTGTCACAGAAAGTGATCTCCCAGATATCACATCCCCGCGCTGCTTTCCTAAGCCCCCATTGGCCTAGAGCGTGAACCGCAGTCAGTAGGAGCCACAATCGGCAAAACCTGTGGACTTGGCAGGTAAACAAACCGGCCCGGCCCGCCAGGGTAAGCACCTGACTTACCCTGGCGGGCTGTGTGCCAAAGGTTGCCGATCCCTGGTGTAAAGGGAGAAGAGAAGGGGACTGTCAACTTCTCTGGGGGCAGTCTTTCTAGAGGTTCCAACCTTCTCCTAACTGGTCTCCCTCTATTAATCTCTAATTAGCCAAGTCCATCAACTTGACCTAAAATGAGTCAATTAGCCCTTAAACTCCAGGGCTTGCAGTCTTCCTTTGTCTCCCTACCACTTTCTAGTGCATGTCTACACTAGAGAGCTTCCAGTGGCAATGCTGTACAGATGCAGCTGTACCACTGTAAGGTCTCCTGTGTAGCCTCTCTATGCCAACGGGAGAGAGCTCTCCCATTGACATAATTAAACCACCCGCAATGAGCAGTGGTAACTATGTAAGCGGGAGAGTGTCTCCCGCCAACATAGCGCTGTCCATACCAACGCTTCTGCTGGTGTAACTTATGTCACTCGGGAGTGTGTTTTTCACACTCCTGAGTGACATAAGTTATACCCACAAAAGTGCTAGTGTAGACATAGCCTTAGAGACAGCCTTGCATGGAGCTGTTGCCCCTCTGCTATCCCTGACCTTTCTGCCTCCTCTTCTCTCTGTGTTTTTCTGCCTTTATAGCTCAGCTTATTTTCCTTATTGGTCCCAGCTGTGGGTGCATGCCTCCATGATTGGCCCCGGTGCTGGATGTGTTCAGCCTGCTAGCCTATAAGTAGGGAAGACTGTCTTCTCCCGTCTGCCTATGCTCAATATCGGGGGGTGTAAACCCCATTACAGAGACCTATGATAGAACCCTGGGGAACCGCCACAGAAAGTCGGAGAGGAGATGAGGATTTTCCAAAGGACATGCTGAAGGAACAAATAGAGAGTTAGGAGGCAAACCAGGATAGGACAGAGTCACAGCAGACAAGAGAAGGCAAGATTGAAAGACTAGGAGCAAAGTCAACAGTGTCAAAGGCAGCTGACAACATGAAGATGGAGCTCTGGTTCTTAGTGTTGGTTAGGAGAAGTCATTAGAGACCAGTTAAATAAATATACAGAGATAGTTATCTACTAATAACTTTTTACTAGAAAGTAGTTTTCTTAATGTTGCAATCATCTCTAGAATGAATACCAATACCACTGTTAGTGACCACTTCAAGGATACATTTATGGATCATTCATTGCATCCTGTGGTAGTAATGAGTTTCTATTAGCATTTCAGAATTACTAGCTTGATAAGAGGTTTCAACATCCATTACAGCACTCCTTTTTCATTTATTGTCCCCTGGACTCAGTTGATCGCTGTGTTTTTTCTGGTCCTTCTCATTTGAAAAGTGGCAGAACCTTTCAGTATACTGGATGGGTCCTCCTCGGGGATCTACCATGTTCATAGGGACCAAAAAATCATTACAGCACTCCTGTCATCAGAGTTTATATTTCATAATAAAGTTCTCTTCTGTTGATAGCAGGAGTCTCCTGTTGCAAGATGGAGAAGTCCTATTATGTCTCAATACTGTATCTGGTCTTGGATCCACTTTTTGCATGACTATTGTTTTTTATTTCTTGCTACTGACAATTATATCTTATTTGAACCATATCACCTTGCTGGAGATGTCGAAGTGTATTTGTATATGCAGATTATAGTGTAGACCAGGAATCGGCAACCACTGGCACGCAGCTCGCTAGGGTAAGCACCCTGGCGGGCCGGGCCGGTTTGTTTACCTGCCGCATCCGCAGGTTCAGCCGATCGCAGCTCCCACTGGCCATGGTTCACTGATCCAGGCCAATGGGGGCCGAGGGACGTGGCAGGTAAACAAACTGGCCCGGTCCGCCAGGGTGCTTATCCTGGCAAGCCGTGTGCCAGAGGTTGCCGACCCCCGGTGTAGACTGTAGGATAACTTTTGTTTGGCCTTCTTGCAAATGACATTTGTAAATGGTACTTAGTTATCAACATTTTAAGGCCAATTTGTATTAAGATATTTGTTAATTTCATTCTAGTCCTATAGGTGACTTGCATTTCTCAAAGAAGTTGCTATTGATTATAGTTGCAATATATTTAGTTAGGACAGAAAAAATCTAGATTATGGTCTTCACCTGTTACCATCCTTTTTATTAACCATGTTTTCATAAAACAAACTCTATTTAGTCCATTAATCTGTGGATCTCTTGGACTTCGGATTGTGTGTTCAAATCCATATTGTTTAGGAAACCTTGCAGATCCAGTACCATTGAAATAAAGTCCATTGTCATTCACAATTTACTGTGGAATCTCCTGTCAGCTAGGACTGCACTTACTCCTTTTGATAACATGACAGTTTATCATGGTTCCATAGTTCTCTCCAAGGACACCACTTTCAGATAATTAGAGCAATAATCCATGATAACTGCTTAGTCTTTCTTTTGTAACATAAATACATCTAGGCCCATTTTTTTCCATGGAGACCCTGGAGATTCCAGTAGTCATAATCTCTTTTGGGTTTAAATTTCTTTAGTGCAGAGCTATTACATTTAGCAGCCATGTCCTCAATATCTTTGTGAATGTTAGGCCAATATATGACTCGTATCGCATATCACTTGCATTGTTCTGTTCCTAAGCAACCTTTGTGTATTCATGTAAGGATAGACTTTCACACATAGACAGGCATTACAATTCCTGTACCTTTCATTAGAATTCCATCAATCACTGGCAGTTCTGCTTTTTTAAAGATACACACTCTAGATGAATATAACAGTTTTTCCATCTGTATAGGACAGATCTCATCTCTTTTGTAGCCTGACTTTCATTTATACCAATTTGACACTGGTGTAACTCTGACTTTAGTGGAGTTATTACTGATTTAAATCATTATGAGAGAGATCAAAATCAGTTCCTTAGTTGATTAGGCATCTCCTCCTTATGCAACTCAAGAAATAGCACAATTGTGTAATCTAATTCACATTTGAAAACATTTCTAAATCACAGACAAAGTGTGTCAGAAGTGGATTTTGGTGCCGCACTCAAAGGGGACTTGATACCTCCTCTGTTTTACACTTATTTTAGGTCTCCATTGATTGTAACAGAGTTACTTTTGATTTACACCAGCGTAAGTGAGAAGAAAAAGAAGCCAAATGTGTTCTTTAATACTAAGTGATTATCTGGTACATATACAATCTCCAGATCATTATTGTGCAGTCTTAACAACATTCTTGGTATGTAAGAAGATACATCCTCCAGGCTGTTTGTTGAAATAGCAATAAGAGGTTTGTGGTCCATTTCTTCAATGATGTGCAGACCATAAATGTAGTTATGGAAAACCTTGCATCCATAAACAATTCCAAATGCCTCTTTTTCTATGAGTGTATATTTTCATTCCACTGGCTTCTTTGCCCAGGATGCATGTGAAATGGTTCTCCAATCTTTTCCCTGCAACTACAATAATTCCAAAGGTATCCTGGTGTGTATTTGTTGAGATTCTCATAGGTAACCTAACATCAAACATTGAATACTAGATGCCGCAGTAAGCATTTCTTTAAGGTTTAAAACACTCTCATGCAATTCTGCCCACTGCCATGTTCCCAATTTATATAACATGTTTTGTATGTCTTTTTACTTCCCAAAGAGACTATTGATCAATTTACCCAAGTCATTTACCATTTCTTAAATATGGGGCACTCCCCTTTTGGCCAGAAGGGCTGAGCTTGCTTTACACAGATACAATTTTCAGGAGTTTTTTAAGATATCAGTGTGACTCCCTGGTGTAGGTTCATAGATTCTAAGGCCCAAAGGAACCACAGTGATCATCTAATCTGACCTCCTGTATAACACAGACCATAGAATTTCCCCAAAATAATTCTGTTTCAACAAGACTGTATCTTTTAGAAAAAAAACATAACAGTCTCTGCTCTGAAATAAGTTCTTTTCTGGAGCAGCTCTTACTCTGTAATAATATTGATTTCAGTGGGAGTTGTGAGTGCTCAGCTTATTCTCTTTAGAAGGCTAAACAGAGAGGTAGATGACTAATTTCAGGCACTGAAGTTTAAATTTGGGGACAGAATTTTCTGACTGTCTGCCTCCCTGTATAAGAGTATACTGTGTCCCTCTCCATGATACCTGAGCCCATCCCATAAGGTTGCTGTCTATACAAAACAATTTATCTCTTTGTAGGTACTGGACTCTGTGTGTATGCATGTGCAGTGTTAATAGGAGAGGACTAGGTCAAAAGAGTGGGATTTGCAGTTAGTGCTGAAGTTCCTGTGTTTGTGGTCACCCTAATCTCTTCCAGGAATCAGAAGTGAGTTCTAGATTTGTAAAAAGAAGAACAGGAGTACTTGTGGCACCTTAGAGACTAACAAATTTATTAGAGCATTAAAAAAGCGTCATCAAAAAGAACTTGCGCCAGTTTTGTATTAAAAGGCCTATAGAAGTCTCTTAGAATTGCCTTTGTCGTTGGTAACATGGGTCCCAGATTTCGGTCTTCAGGACATCTAGTGTTTGATGCGGGACTCTTTGTAATTATTCCAGGAGAGAGAAATAGAACATAAGCAGGAGAACAATGAGCAAACAGAAAAAAAAAAACCATAATAGATTTGTGACTCTTTTCAACCTCCACACCTGAGGAATCACTTAAAACTGCTTTACCAGTGCTTAAAGTGTAAAACTTCAGCCAAAACAGCAAGTTATGTATAAATCCTGTATGACTTCACCCTTCCTGTGGGCTTCCCATCCCTGGCTGATTTGTACATAAATGGGCAGTCTATAGTTTTGGGGAACACCTGGCTTCATTTAATTGGAGACAGGTAGATAGCTGTTTTCCCTCCTGTCTGGGAGAAAACCTGTTTCTCTCTGTGTTTGGTCACAGATATTCAAGTATAATATCATGAAGTATCCATATTTCTTCATATAGTGTTAATATCTACATTTCACAATGATATTACTCACCAGGGTGTCTAGCTTTCAGAAAAGACCTTACTTGATACACTTCTATAATATAATAATATTGTATATAATCATAAGTAAATGATTCAATTACTTATCATTTGAGGTTCCCAGACC
Source organism: Malaclemys terrapin pileata (assembly GCF_027887155.1). Taxonomy (NCBI): domain Eukaryota; kingdom Metazoa; phylum Chordata; order Testudines; family Emydidae; genus Malaclemys; species Malaclemys terrapin. The sequence continues at coordinate 288,436,249 of NC_071505.1, read as the reverse complement.
CCGTCAAGGGGCTATCTACCACACTTGCTAAGTTGATGGCTTTGATTACATTTTGTGTAAATTTGCCTTTATTGTCTCTGCCTGGTGACAAATGGGTCACACAAACAAATACACATACCTTTGTCTAGGGCAGACTGGGTTATGCACTGCTTGCCAAACACATTTTAGGAACATAATTCCAGCACATATCCATAACTCTTTGTATACACCCCATACACATCATGCAAGAATGTTAATGATCAGTGAGTTATTAGTTTTCCAGTGATACTTCACGTGACACTTTTTAGATACAGATTCTGACATAGGTGAATTAGGGTACACTGAACTACCAGAGGATGTTGTGAAGATCAAAAGTATAACTGGGTTCAAAAAAGAATTATATATGTTCATGGAGCATAGGTTCATCAATGGTGATTAGCCAAGATGGTCAGGGCCACAATCCCATGTTCTGAGTGTCCCTAGAAGCTTGGACCCAACAACCCAGGATGGACCACTCGATAAATTGCCCTGTTCTGTCTATTCCCTCTGATGCATCTGGCACCGGCCATGGTTGGAAGACAAGATACTGGGCTAGATGGACCATTGGTCTGATCCAATATGGCTGTTCTTAGGTTCTTATGAACTGGGCAGGCCAGTAGAAACTCACTACCTGATACCAGTGATGCTCCCTCCCATCCCTCTGGCATTGGGATGCTCTTAGACTCACAGTGACTGCAGATTAATTGTGGAAAGACTGAAACAATGTGGGAGTTGGGAGAGGGAAGTTTCATGCCCATCTCTTCATGAGGGCAGCTGCACCCAGATTATTAAGTAAGTCTACAGCCTCGCCAGGACTCCCTACTGCTTCTGTATATCTGAATAACCACAGGCACCAAAAACATCCTTTCTACCTCTGTCTGGAAAGATGCCTTTGAAGACTGCCTCTCCATCATCACATTCAGACTCAACCAGGGTAATGCACTCCTTCTGGACCTCTGGATTTGATTATTATAATTCTCCAGGCCTAGGTCTCAAAGCTACAATTTGCTCATTACATAGTTGCCCGGCTACTCAGCAACTACAGGCTGCCAGGAGCAATCTCATTCTCAGCAAAGGTCTTTACAAATCTAGGTTTCAGAGTAACAGCCGTGTTAGTCTGTATCCGCAAAAAGAAGAACAGGAGTACTTGTGGCACCTTAGAGACTAACAAATTTATTAGAGCATTAAAAAAGCGTCATCAAAAAGAACTTGCGCCAGTTTTGTATTAAAAGGCCTATAGAAGTCTCTTAGAATTGCCTTTGTCGTTGGTAACATGGGTCCCAGATTTCGGTCTTCAGGACGTCTAGTGTTTGATGCGGGACTCTTTGTAATTAGAGCTTCTTGTTTCTCACTTATAGGCCCTAAATCCAGAAACTGGAACACCATATGCATGGTGTATTTAACATTGGATGCATGATCCTCTAAGCGGAGAACTAGTATCTGACCCTTGTCGAAAACAGTCAGCCAGTCCATGCATATGGTGTTCCAGTTTCTGGATTTAGGGCCTATAAGTGAGAAACAAGAAGCTCTAATTACAAAGAGTCATATGCTAAATTTAACCAAAAAACAGTTAGAAGAGCTATGCAAACAATATGGCCTGTTTGGCTGGGGAAATGAGATAAGAACTAGACCAGGGGTCGGCAACGTTTGGCACGCGGCTTGCCAGGGTAAGCACCCTGGCAGACCGGGCCAGTTTATTTACCTGCTGACGTGGCAGGTTCGGCCGATCCCGCGGTTCGCAGTCCCGGGCCAATGGGAGCGGCGGGAAGCCGTGGCCAGCACATCCCTCACCCGTGCCGCTTCCCGCCGCCCCCATTGGTCTGGGATGGCGAACCGCGGCCAGTGGGGGCTGCGATCGGCCGAACCTGTCGTGTCAGCAGGTAAATAAACTGGCCCGGCCCGCTAGGGTGCTTACCCTGGTGAGCCGCGTGCCAAACGTTGCTGACCCCTGAACTAGACCAACAACATGGAGAACTGCTGGGTCTACAGAAATTGTGAGAGGGTGCAGGTGCTGGAGCATCAAGAGGAGCTGGACCTTCCATCTCAGCGCAGAAACAAGATTGGATGCAGTTGGAAAGGGAAAACTGCAGTTAGAAGCCCTTTGATTCAAGCAGGAGCTAGAAGAAAGAGAGAAGCAATATGAACATGAGCTCAAAATCTGGGAACTAAGGAAGGAAAACCCTCAATAACAGATATCCTTCCCCAAAATTCAGACAGTACCAAGGAATACTTTACAACTTTTGAAAAGATATGTGAGTTACAAAAAATTCTAGAAGATAGGCAAGTCCCCATTTTGTTTTAAAAGTTATCAGATCAAGCTTTAAATGTGTTTAATGCAATGGAGACTGAACAGGCTTTGAAATATGCTAGTTTTAAAAGGCTGTATTGCAAAGGTTTCAAATTATTCCTGAAGTGTATGGAGTGAAATTTAGAGGTCTCACAATGAATGACAAGATGAGTCATAGAGAAAACGTGTATCATTTCTGTGATTTGTAGAGAAAATGGGCCCATGGGGAAGGGGGCAGAGAATTATAACTGGTTGTTTGATCTTTTTGCACAGGAACAATTCTTCACTGTATGTTCTGAAAAGATCACACAAGCATTCTGGGATAAATCCTGGATTCTGTACAAAAACTGCAGATCTAGCTGATGGATACATGAAAACTAAAGCATCCAGTGACCACAAGACACAGAGGGAGCGGTAGAAGCCTGATGTAAAAGGGGGACCCCATTTAACCCTTTGGAAGAAGGAGTGTAATTGAGAGCCTAGGAAGTTACCTCCCTAGAATCAATCCCATCCTAGAAATCACACTCACAGACCCCTTATACAAGAGAATGATCCAAGAAGGTGCTACCAGGGTAACTCCACTGACCATATGGGGAACAATTGCTCTAAACTGATAGAATCTAAGACCACACCCCATCTAACACAGGTTAATGCAGTTGCCATTAGCACAGCATCACCTCCAGGGCTCCTGACTAAATTTGTGAAGTCTGACTGAAAGGAGGTGGACATTTAATTTATTAAAGTTGCCAAGATAAATGACAAAGAATGCATAGGATGGCGGGACACTGATGCCCAGATTTCTCTAGTCAGGGAAAACATGTTCAGAGAGAATAATACTATCTGGCCAGAAGATAGAATGTTTGGCATTAGGAAGATATAAAATTCCTGTGCCTTTGGCTAAAGTGCATTTGGAATGAGAAGGCTTAGACAGTACCTTAAAAGCTAGGGTGTTAGATTGTATTCTAGTGGAAATGTTGGTTGGAAACAACATCTTAACCATGACCATGGCTGTTAATGTTGTAACCTGTAGTAAAAAATGGAATATTGTTCTGTAATCCCAGGAAGGAATGTTGGGGACACAGGAACTATTATTGGGGGAGAGGAAGACACTTGCAGCTCTGGTTCAACAGAAGAAAGCAGTGCGCTTTCAGGCGTGGGTAGAGATGATTCAAACTCCTGTGTAGCGGGAGAAAGTAGCATGCTTTCGGAGCTTTGGGAGTGGGGGAGGAGTTAACTCCTGTTACTGAAGAAGCTGTGTCAGCTGCCAGTGTTTTGCAGATGAACAAGGGGAAGATCCCATTCTAGAGTGCATAAAGGGACATGTCCTAGAGGCGACCCTGGTGAGGAGAAATGGGTAAAGATCTTTGGAAGAGCAAGGAAGGTTGTACAGGGAAGAACACATGGGAAAGGATAAAAGCCCTGGGGAACCTTACAAGCAACTAGTTTTGCATACCCAGCACTGTAAGAAGTTAATGTTGCTAGCCAAGGACTTTTCCTTTTGTTGGTTAGGAGAAGTCCTTGGCTAGCAACATTAACTTCTTACAGTGCTGGGTATGCAAAACTAGTTGCTTGTAAGGTTCCCCAGGGCTTTTATCCTTTCCCATGTGTTCTTCCCTGTACAACCTTCCTTGCTCTTCCAAAGATCTTTACCCATTTCTCCTCACCAGGGTCGCCTCTAGGACATGTCCCTTTATGCACTCTAGAATGGGATCTTCCCCTTGTTCATCTGCAAAACACTGGCAGCTGACACAGCTTTAAGTAGTTGAAGGCTGCTATCAAATCGTCGCTCTTCTCTTTTGCGGACTAAATAAGCCCTGTTCCCTGAGCCTCTCCTCGTAAGTCATGTGCTCCAGCCCCCTAATCATTTTCATTTCCCTCCGCTGCTCTCTCTCCAATATGTCCACATCCTTTCTGTAGTGGGGCGGGGGGCCACACTGGACGCAATACTACAGATGTGGTCTCACCAGTGCTGAATAGAGGGGAATAATCACTTCCCTCGATCTGCTGGCAATGCTCCTACTAATGCAGCCCAATATGCCATTAGCCTTCTTGGCAACGAGGGCACACTGTTGACTCATATCCAGCTTCTCATCCACTGTAATCCCCAGGTACTTTTCTGCAGAACTGCCGCTTAGCCAGTCGGTCCCCAGCCTGTAGCAGTTCATTAGATTCTTCCATCCTAAGTGCAAGAGTCTGCACTTATCCTTGTTCAACCTCATCAGGTTTCTTTCGGCCCAATCCATGGGCACCTGACCTTCTCCCTGGAAGGAAAATGAGAGGACCCCTAGATCTTATCAGGGACTCCTGGGAAAGGGATACTGAGGAGGGGGAAACCAGTAACTGAATACATACAGGGGTTCAGGGAGGAATTAAAAGACATGATGGATGTGATTCAAACCAACCTCAGGGACAGCCAATCCAAGCAAAAGGCACTGTATGATAAACATGTAGTAAATGCTCTCTTGAAATAGGGGACTTGGTATTAGTGCTAAGCCCCATGAAAAAATACAAAATGCAAAAAACTTGACTTTTGAAATATGAAAAATGAAATATGCAGTGAGTTAACCCCAGTTGAAGAGGCAGAAATATTATCTATGCTACAAACACACAAACAAGTATTTTCAGCAGGTCAGGGAGGACTCACATGATGATCCATATGAGCATCACTGAGGATTCACAGCCGGGCCTACTGCAAAATGCAAGGGTAAATTTGCACAGAAATACAGAACACGCTGGACATGGGAATTATTAAAGCATCTGACAGGTTTGAGGCGTTACCTCTGCTCTTGGTCCCCAAGGAAGACACCACTGTAAGATTGTATGTTGATTATAGAAAACTCAATGCTGTCAAAGTGCCAGATGCTCCCTATGCCCAGAATTGATGATATGCCTAATGTTTTGGGCAAAGTAGATATCTTGGCATATTTGACCTTGTGGAAAGTTATTGGTGAATATGTACAGCCTTTAGATTCAGATGAACAGAAAAAAATCTGCTTTGATAACTGATATAGGACTGTATGAATTCATAATATTACCATTTGTGTTAATTAATGCAGGAGCCACTTTTCAGAGGCTGGTCAACTGAGTGTTAAACAGATTACAAGAATTTGCAAAAGCATATGTTAATAATATTGCTATTTATAGCATCTCTTGGGTACACCCCATGAAACACTGTGGTATTGTACTGTCAAAACTCAAAGACACAGGTCTGACTGTTAATGTTTCTAAGTGTAAAATTGGAGCAGCCAGAGTTCCTTATTTGGGCCATTGGGTAGGTAGTGGTCAGATCTCTCCTAAGCCCCAGACCAAAAAGCAGATCCAGTCTTTCATAGGGCTGGTTAATTATTTGTGTGTGGCTTCAGTGGCAATGTATCTGCAATCACAGATCTGTGAAAAAAGAAAAAGGCAAACAAAGTTGTATAGTCAAAACCTAGCACGAGTGTTTTCATGAGGTAAACACAATCTTATATGAAAAGTCTGTTCTGGCCAGCCCAGTTTTTTGATATAAGGTTTAAACTTTGTACTGATTCATCAAACATTGTGCTAGAAGCAGTACTGATACAAGCAGGAGAAGCAATAAGAAGTATCCCATTGCTTTCTTAAGCAAAAGATACAGACACCCACTGAACAGAATGACTGTCATAGAGACAGAGTGTTATGCTATAGTGTGGGTAGTCAAACAACGGAGTCCCTATCTCTTTAACAAGAAATTCAGGGTCCTGACTGATCACTCTCCATTTGGCTGGATAACATTAAGGATTCTAATTCCAAACTACTATGATGGGGTATGACATGGGTGGCCAACCTGTAGCTCTGGAGCCACATGCGGCTCTTCAGCAATTAATATGCGACTCCTTGTATAGTCATCGATTCCGGGGCTGGAGCTACAGGCACCAACTTTCCAATGTGCCGGAGGGTGCTCACTGCTCAACCCCTGGCTCTGCCACAGGCCCTGCCCCGACTCCACCCCTTCCTGACCCCTTCCTTGAGCCTGCCATGCCCTTGCTCCTCCCCCTCCTCCCCAGAGTCTCCTGCACGCTAGGAAACAGCTGATTGGGAGGTGCAGGGAGGGAGGAGGAGGTGCTGATCAGTGAGGCTGCCAGTGGGTGGGAGGCGTTGGGACCAGGGAGTGAGGGGAGCTAGTGGGGGGCTGCTGATGTATTACTGTGGCTCTTTGGCAACGTACATTGGTAAATTCTGACTCCTTCTCAGGCTCAGGTTGGCCACCTGTGGAGTATGACGTTCCAAGAGTATGACATGGAGATGGTAGATATAAAGAGGAAAGAAAATGTGGTGGCTTGTGCCCTGTCCAGAAAGGAGAGCTCTGATCTGCTGCTTCCAGTGGCAAACCCTCCAACAGCTATGTAAGGTGGGAGGTGTGACCCTAACAACATCCCAATGCCACAGGGCAAGAAGATCACAGGTATCTGGTAGTGAGTTTTAGCTGGCTGACCATGTCAATGTACCCCAATTCAGAAATGTCATAATCTGTATCAAATAGGTGTTGTGTGAGGTGTCATAGGAAAACCAGTAACACAAAGATCATTAATATTCTTGTGTTTTGTATGTATGGAAAATACCCAAAGGAATGTACAAATGTGAAGAAAATATGGAATTAAAATGTGATTGAACCACACAAGTGGGTAAACAGTTTTTTCCCCCAAACAAGGAAAAGACCAATGTTTCCATGTGTAATCACAGACAATTGGCAATCAGAGTCAAGTGGCCATTCATTGGCTTATTGGAGGCTGCATTGTAGAAAGCACCAGCAGGGAAGAAAGCAGAATGGAACCTTCTCCATCAGACTCCATGGTACCTGTCCCCACAGCAGTGGCACTGAAGTTTAAGAAGAAAACATTTCAAAAGTTCACTGGACTATAAAAGAGAGGAGCAAGTTATCTTTCAAAGGGACGGAGGACTTTGGACAACTGAGAGATCCTAACAAAAGGGGTGTTCGGTCATCTTGCTTGAAGGAAGTGTGGTAAGAATTTTACTTTGAACTAAGACTGTACTTTTTTTAATTCTTAGCCACTAGCAAGCATTTTTCACTTGTATTTGCTTGTAACCAGTTCTGATTTTATCCCTTGTGCTTATACCCAGAGCAATGCTTGAATTGAAGTGATTGTTAACTTGTTTCAATGTCACCCCCGGTGGTTTGATATAGATATTGAACAACACTTTCATTTTATTGCATGTATCACTAGCAAACATTCCATTTCCTTACATCAAAGTCAGTTCTTTGGGGCAGGGACTTGTATTGTCTCTATGTTTGTACAACACCTAGCACATTGGTGCCCTGACCTTAATGGGCTCTAGGTGCCACCACAATATAAATGTAAAATAATTATAATAAAAGACATTCTGCTACCAAAATTTCTGTTGGCTTTGTGGTCTATTTGTATTTATATTGTGAAGATATTAATATTCTTCCCCATTTTATAATCCTCAGTAATGGAGGCTAATTCCCAGGCAGTGCAGCAAAAGATGCTTTCTTTTACACCTCTACCTCAATATAACGCTGTCCTCGGGAGCCAAAAACTCTTACCGCATTATAGGTGAAACAGCATTATATCAAACTTGCTTTGATCTGCTGGAGCACGCAGCCCCGCCCCCCCAGAGCGCTGCTTTACCGTGTTATATCCAAATCCACGTTATATCGGGGTAGAGGTGTATTTGATTTTTTGTTCATTTTTCAGAAAACACTCAAAACAGACACGAGGGGATAAACTTTTAAATGACTTTGTTTTGACAATGAGCTTTAAGCTTCAGACATAAAGTAGTTCCAGATGTTTGATTTTCACACATGCTAATGTGCAGAGGCACAATTTTGAAGAAGAGACATTTTCTTATAATGCAAGTGGACACCTGAGTTTCTCTCTCTTCAAAATATCTCAGTTTCAACCCATCTTTCTCCCCTCTTCACCACTAGGCTCTGTTGTTCAGTTACTCCGTTTATACCCTGGCCATCCTGCTTCTTCCACACCAGCACAAAGAACAGCAGCTCAGAAATCTCCAGAGCAGAAAAGCTGCCAGAGGAACTAAGCACAGATCTTGGAGACTGGTTTACCCCAGGAGCCCGTATGTCACATAAGACTTGCAGCAGGTTAGCTGAGATGCACCTTAGTGGGAGGAAAAGAGCTACTTTGGGAACACTCAGGAGGGTCAAATCCCTTTCGGTTCTCACCAGCTGTTTTAGTAAGCTCTCAGAAACACTGATGGGATTGTTTTAAGTTTAATGCACGTTTGCCCAAAGCATTGGATGGGCACTTTAAATATGAAAATGAATAATCAAATCACAAATGATTTAAAGGCAAAAATGATACCAAAAGGAGTTACCACCTTGCCTGATTTTGAGCAGGGCCTAATCTCATCTATGTTTAGAAATGCATGTGCATTTGGGTGCACTAATACCTATGCATGCAGGGGAAGTCATCTAAAACCTCCAGATGCAGATGATAGAATTAAGACACACAAAGCCCACGCTTCACAATGAGTTTTTGAGCATGATGATTCTATCAACTACACATGCAGGCTGGTTTTGTACTTAAGGTACTGGACTGGGACTATAGATATATGAGTTCAACACCTTTGTTTTCCATAGATTTGCTCTGTGTCTTGAGCAAGTCATTTAATGCCTCTGGGCCTTGGTTCAAAATGGGAAAAATAATACTTTCTTCTTCTGTCTTGACTATTTGAATGGTAGGTTCTTTGTGGAAGGGACTTATATAGTGTTTAGCATACTGGAAGCCCTGATATTGGTTGATGGCTATAAGTGCTACCATAACAGGTGTTAGTACACAAAAATTGTATACATGGGGTGAGTAACCACACAGTTGCTTAGGAAAGATAGTTGTATGAAAGATAGGAAGTGTGGCAAGAGGCCACCTTGGCTTAATCAGGAGATATTCAGTGGTCGGAAACTCAGTAAAGAGTCCTACAAAAGTGGAAACAAGGTCAAATTATGGAGGACAAATACATAAAAAAACCAACAACACAAGCAGGTAGGGACAAACTTAGAAAGGCCAAGGCACAAAGTGAGATTAAACTAGCTAGGGACATAAAGGGTAAAAAAAATAAAAAAAAATAAAAATTCTGCAAATACTTTAGAAGGAAGAGGAAGACCCAGGTCAAGGTAGGCCCATTACTTAATGTGCGGGGGGGGGGGAGGGGGTGAGAGGAGAAAGACAATAACAGAAAATGTGGAAATGGCCAAAGTGCAAAATGGTCTTTTTGTTTCAGTTTGCGCCAGAAAGTTTAGTAGTAATTGGACGTCTAACATGCTGAATGCTATTGAAAATACAGGTAGGATCTGAGGTTAAAATAGAGAAAGAACAAGTCAAAATTACTGAGGCTGGGTCTACACTACCCACCTGAATCGGCAGGTAGAAATCGACCTCTCGGGGATCGATTTATCACGTCCCATCGGGACGTGACAATCGATCCCCAAATCGACGCTCTTACTCCACCAGTGGATGACAATCGATCCCCAAATCGACGGGAAGCCGCAGAGGTTGATTTTGCCACCGTCCCTACAGCGGGGTAAGTCGGCTGCGATACGTCGAATTCAGCTACGCTATTCGCGTAGCTGAATTTGCGTATCTTAAATAGACCCCCCCTGTAGTGTAGATGTAGCCTTAGACAAGTTAGATGTCTTCAAGTTGGCAGGGTCTGATGAAATACACCCTAGAATACTCAAGGAGCTGACTGAGGAGTTATCTGACCCATTAGCAATTATCTTCGAAAACTCATGGAAGATGGGAGAGATTCCACAGGACTGAAAGAGGGCAAATATAGTGCCAATCTATAAAAAGGGGAATAAGGACAAACTGAGGAATTACAAACTAGTCTGTTTAACTTCAGTACCCAGAAAAGATAATAGAGCAAATAATCAAGCAATCAATTTGCAAACATCTAAAAGATAATAAGGTGATAAATAACAGTCAACATGGATTTGTCAAGAACAAATCATGTCAAACCAACCCAGTAACTTTCTTTGACAGAGTAATAAGCCTTGAGGATGGTGGTGGGGAATGGTAGATGTGCTATATTTTTACTTTAGAAAGGCTTTTGATAATGTCTCGCATGACCTTCTCATAAGCTAGAGATATACAACCTAGATGGAGCTACTGTAAGGTGGGTGCATAACTGGTTGGAAAACGATTCTCAGCAAGTAGTTATCAGTGGTTCACAGTCAATCTGGAAGGACATATCAAGTAGGGTCCAATAGGGATCAGCCCTGGGACCGGTTCTGTTCAATGTCTTCATAAATGAATTAGGTAATGGCATAGAAAGTACACTTATAAAGTTTGTAGATGATATCAAGCTGGGAGGGGTTGCAAGTGCCTTGGGGGTTGGATTAAAATTCAAAACGATCTGGACAAACTGGAGAAATGCTCTGAAATAAATAGGATGAAATTCAATAAGGACAAGTGCATAGTACTCCACTTATGAAGGAACAATCAGTTGCACAATACAAAATGGGAAATGACTGCCTAGAAAGGAGTACTGCAAAAAGGCATATAGTGGATCACAAGGTAAATATGAGTCAATAGTGTACCTCTGTTGCAAAAAAAAAAAAAAAAAGCAAACATCATTCTGGGATGTATCAGCAGGAATGTTGTAAACAAGACACGAGAAGTAATTCTTCCTCTCTACTTTGCATTGATAAGGCCTCAACTGAAGTATTGTGTCCAGTTCTGGGCATACATTTCAGGAATGATGTAGACAAATTGGAGAAGGTCCAGGGAGAGCAACCAAAATGATTGAAGATCTAGAAAACATGACCTATGAGGAAAGATTGAAATAATTTGGTTTGTTTAGTCTGGAGAAGAGAAGACTGAGGAGGGAAATGATTACAGGTTTCAGTTACATCAAAGGTTATTACAAGCAGGAGGGTGAAAAATTGTTCTCCTTAACCTCTGAGGATAGGACAAGAAGTAATGGGCTTAAATTGCAGCAAGGGCGTTTTAGGTTGGACATTAGGAAAATCTTCCTAACTGTCCAGGTAGTTAAGCACTGGAACAAATTGCCTGGGACATTGTGGAATCTCTGTCATTGGAGGATTTTAACAATAGGTTAGACAAACATCTGTCAGGAATGGTCTAGTAAGTTATTACTTAGTCTTGCCTTTAGTGTAGGGGACTCCATTAGATGACATATGGAGGTCCCTTCCACTCCTACACTTCTATGAGTCTAGGCACAAAAGGATGCCAGAGCCTGAAAATCAGGCCCAAAATGTGATTTAGAACATTCCACTGAAATATTTGATTCTGTTTTAGGATTGTGCATGCAAATAATCCTTAAAATCTCTTCAAAGAGAGAATCAGGAAACTCCTCTGATATCCATTTCCCCCTCATTTTCTAAGAAGGGTTGTTAAGTAATAATAGAGTCCGATTTTATTTGACAAATGCTGTCAACTGAGGCTATAGGGTTTTTGGGTTTTTTTGGGCAGGGGGGAGGTGGAGAGGAGAGTTTTTCTGTAATATATATATATATAGCAAACTTTTCTTACGAAGACTTATTTGAAAAATCTCATTGGCTTCTTCAGTGTTGTCTCAGAGGTCAAATCACTTAAATGTAAACCATTTATTTTATTAACTACTGCTATCAGACACAGCATGCCATTTGGGGGAATATCTCTCTTTACTTCTATAGTTGTCTGTTGGGGTATATCAGTGAATTGAATCTAAAAAACAATAGGTATGAAAACCAGCACACAGCTAGATCAGTTGGATTTTTTTTTTTTCTGTGTGTTTCGGTAGTACTTGTAAGGAGCTCTGTGGGATCAAGCTCTCCTCAGTCACTCTTTGCATCTATGTTTCAGTTTTGAAAATGGGGTGTTAGGGAGGGAAAATAAAAAAAAGGACCCTGCAGCGTTGGGAACTCTGGTTCCCAGACTCCAGTTAGCCTGCCACTTTGATAAAACGGGTCATCACTGGCATCTCAACTAAAAGCTGTTGCTATGTTTAGTGCATACAAGCCTTTCTCCAGAGACAACACAAGCTGTTAGTTTTGCTGCCGCATGCCTGCTGTGTAAATGGAGCTATGTAACTGCTATGACATTGTTTACTCTGCATTGCACCTTTAAGTTTATAAGGAGTCTGCAGGTTTGTAGTATTCAGTGAAAGGCAGAGCTGAGGCCACATAGTACAGAGTAGACACTCACTGTGCTCTCTCATGAAGATTTTTCTGACTTTGTCTTGCTTTGTTTTGGCCAGGACCAGCTCTAACTTTTTTGCCGCACCAAGCAGCAAAAAAAAGCGCCGCCCCGCCGTAATACCCCCCCCACCGAGTGCTGCGCCGCCGAAACCCCCCCCGCCGAGCGCCGCGCTGCCGAACAACCGCCGCCCCCTGCCGTGCTGCCAAACACTCCCCGCCCCCTGCCGTGCTGCTGAACCCCCCCACGCGGAGCGCCTCCGAACATCCCCCACTGAGTGGAGCGCCGCTGAACACCCTCTGCCGAGCGCCACGCTGCTGAACAGCCCCCGCCCCCTGCCACGCTGCTGAACACCCCTCGCCCCCCACCGAGCGCCGCACAGGCCAGAACATCCCCACTCCCCGCGGAGCGCTGAGCCGCGGAAACCCCTGCTGAGCGCCGCACCACCGAACACCTCTGTGCTGCACTGCTGAAGCCCCCCGTGCGAGCACCGCCAACCACTCCCTGCTGAGCACCACGCCGCTGAACAGCCCCCCCCCCTCCCCCGCGGAGCACCGCGCCGCCAAACACCCCCCGCAGAGCGCCGCGCTGCCGAACCCCTCCCCGTGGAGCGCCACGCCGCCGACCACCCTCCACCGAGCGCTGCCCCACGCCACCCCAAGATTGGCCGCCCCTTACCAGGTGCCGCCCCAAGCACACGCGTGGTTGCCTGGTGCCTGGAGCTGGCCCTGGTTATGTCCCATAAGCTAAAGTAAAACAAATGAAACAGCATTTTGGCTGTTCTTGTATTTAGCAAAAACAGCACGTCCAGAACTTTTAAAGAGATAGGAATACTTCTGTAGCAAAACAGGGGCCTGTGAGGAGTTCTCTCCCCCATACCCTCCAGGAGGCATTGGTGCCCTAATACCACCCTTCTTAAAGTAAACTCACTCAGGCTGGGCTAACAAAAAGATTTAATCCTCCAGATGCCTAGAAACGACACTGACCAATTGGAAGCTAGCAGGCCAGTTAAGAAGGCTTGCCTGCTTCCTCTCAGGGAGTGTGGGGTGAGGCTGGGACAGGAGAGGAGCTGGACTCCTCCTTAGTACTAGCCCAGAACCCAGGGCCAGGTCAGGGCCTCGGCTAAAAGCACTGTGGCAAAACAGTTACCTTTGATGTTTGTTTAAAGGTGCAGGCAGCCAAATTTTGCATTTGTTATTATTTACTTATTGAAGACTGACACCGAGCTTCCAGCATAGGCTGCCTGCTCCAACCAGACTTCCACACTTTGTAAACTGAGGTAGGAAATACCTTCAGCGTCACATTCAACCAGAAGGAGACATGACAGTGCAGCTACACCTGTGATAGGGCTCAATTCACTTGTCTAGTGGAAATATTTTGTGCCACTCCTGTGATGCAAAACAGACATACACTCAGCTAAGCCACTTAAAATAGTTTTATGGGTGCTTTGCATCACTACAGCAGCCCAAAACATCCCAGAAGAATCTGGTCCAAGATCTTCTTCCAAATCTAGTGGTTTCGCTTCCAGTCCAAATGTGCAGCTATGCTACAGCAAAGCATAAAATCCAGATGCATATTCAGTGAAGAAAAAAAATCCTGCACTTCATCTTTGCACTTTGATCTTTAAATTAACCAATCATTTAACACTTGAAGAAAGGTGTTGTCATGGTAACAGGGCTAACTGCATTTCTGTCCCTTTTCTGGTTTCTCTGAATGTACCCCCTTAGGTTTTAGGCCTTATGCCTGTACTTCCCTTGGAGTGGTGTTCTGCACTTCTTCCACTCTAAAACTGGGCTCTGGGTTACAGTAGTCTGCATATTAACCATTCTTCCCCTGTAGGTCCTACTGAGTTCTGGCACCAGTAGTTCTTCCTTTCACGAGTCTGTAACCAATGGTACAGTGTACAGTGGTGTACAGTGATCAGTGTACAGTGTACAGACAACCAAAGTGTTGTGCATTTAACGGTAGAACAAAGCATTAGAGAAAAATGATTTTAAAACAATCTACATGCTTATTCGTCTTACTTAAAGGCTTACCATCCCCTGATGGCAACCCAGGCAGGCCTAACTCTATTAGACACCCTCAGTGGGTGCCTGTGTCTCAGTCTGAGACGCCTGAACAGCTCCTCCCCACTTTAAATCCCACTAGAGTTCTTTTGATCTCTTGTATTTCTCAGCTTTTCCTGTCCTGGCTTTGTCTTTTAAAAATGCTCAAGTGTTTACTGAGGGATGGATTATGTTCAGCCATTCTTTCTCCTTCCCACTTGTTTTCTCAACAACCCTCTCTTAAACTTAAACCAATATATTCAGATAAAAAGAAGCCCAATAACCAGGTTAACACATAGTACTCAAATTATTACAGAGAAATTCCACATCCACCACTGTTACAGAGTCAATTAAGGAGGGCTTCATATAAGGGAAACACATACTAAAAGAAAAATCCAGGTGGTCTGGTGCATGGAGCACAAAGCATGTAAGGCAAAGTGTGATAGAAAGATATGGTAGGTGTGTGGGAGAAGAAAGGAAAGATGAGGGGTTGCAGGCTGAGATTTTCAAAGCCAACCAGGAGTGCCCACTGGACAGCCAAATTCCTTGGTTAGCTTTAGAAATCTCAGCCATAATGTATTGTTAAATGCGATGGTGAATTATTTAGATTTTATTTCTAGAGCCCCCATCATTAAAGGCACTTAGTATAAACACCTTACATACAGGCCAGACATTCCCTTTAGCACAAAAAGGTATGGAAAAGAGAAATGCCCCCAAAATATTTTTAACTGAAGTAGGAAAGAGGGCCTATTATGCAGCTGCTACACATGACCCCCCTCTTCTCCCTCCATTTCAGTGGAAGCAACTGTTATGCAGGACCAGATGCTCAATAAAAAAACTGCAAGTAAAATGGAAATATTCCCTTAAAGCATACAGGGACTTGAGTCCAGAATCAGAACTGAATTTTGTTGCCTGAAGAAATCCATGCCCCAACAAGGTAGAAAGGTGATAATTGAAAAGCTGTGGAAACATTTTGTCTCATAGGAATGACGTCACCAAGGAACTAATGTAAGCTAGGGAACTTTCCAGTGGCTGAAAGAAAAGATGCCAGCAGATACACATCAGTGAATCTGCTCTGTTGACCTGTTTGTGGTTAACATCACACTATACTGAATATCACTGTGACAGCAGCCTGCAGTATATGATAGCAAGTCATACCTCATAGGACCCTTGTTGCCAGTAGCATATGAAGGGACCATAACAGCCTAACAGCCATGTGAAACACAGAATTACTATGTAACTAAAAGAGATGTTGGAATAACTGGATTTGCAGTGTTTGAATTAACATCCCAGGTGCATGGGCATAGCAGTGTTTATTGCACACTATGTAATTCAGAGGAACAGAAATAAAAGAGGTTACTTTGAGGAAAACATCACTTGCACAGTGTGTACTGAGAAATTATAACAGGGACATAACAGCAAGCAGTACATAGGAGTAAAAATCACCACCTCATCCAGACAAGTATCTAAGCAGTCAAAGACGACAGGCTGAAACTGTCTCATAGTAGACATAATAACACATAGAGAGACAAGGTGGAAGAGGTAGTATCTTTTATTGGGCCAATTTCTGTTGGTGAGAGAGACACACTTTCGAACTTACACAGGGCTCTTCTTCAAATCTGGGAAACAAACTTAAAGTTTCACGGCTAAATACAAAATTTGAACAAATTGTCATATAATTAATGCAAGGGACCATTCAAGATGAAGGGGCCTGTTAACATCTCTCCAGTCTTAGGGAGAAAAGGAAGCAGGGGTGGGTGGGAGAAGCAGCTGGGGATGATTGTTAGTGGGTTAGAGATTGTTATAATAAGCCAGTGTCTTTATTCAGTTCATGATTACAGACCATACATACCAACCCAAAGCGGCACCATACCCTGCCAGAACAACAGAAGCAAAACCTGCAAACATATGTGCACTGCTACAATGATCAGCACCCCCCACAGCATACCTTTCAAGATCCATAGGTCCTAAACATGCCTATCACAATATGTGGTATAGCGCATACAGTGCACTAAATTCCTCAACAACAACTTAGTGGGTAAAACCAGAGAATCACCACACTCTCAAATGAACTCACACAGGAAAATGATAAAAGACAAAAAAACACTCCATAACCGGTGGGTGAACACTTTTCACAAAGCCATCACTCTGTATCTGACCTCGGGATGCTGGAACAGGGGAGGCCAGGGGGTCATGGCCCCATCACTTTTTAGTGGCTGTAAGGGCAAGTGAGGGGGGCAGAGGGGGTGGAGAAGAGCAAATGGGGTATTGGGGGGCACAGGCGGTGCGAGGGTGGGGACTCGGGTGAAGGGGCGGGGGTGGGCATGGGGCTTTAGGGGGAAGGGTGGCACAGGGACATGGCCGGGGGGGGGTGCGAGGACAGAGGCTCTGGGGAAGAAGTAGTGTGAGGGCGGTGTCTTGGGGGAAGGGGCAGTGCAGAGGCGGAGTTTTGGGGGGAAGAAGTGCCACAGGTGGGCAGGACCGTGGTTCAGGCTCCAGTGGCCCCTCCACTTCTGGAAGCTTCCACCTCCTCGTCTGTCCTCCCAATCCTCATCCTCAAAGGAAACCTGCACAACACTTTCAAAAGGTGAGCCTGAGAGGTTAAATTCTTAACTTCGCTAGACACTAAAAATCATGGACTAAATAGAGACACTGGATTTATGACTTATTACGACAATCTGTGACCCACTAACTGGGATGACCATATGTCCCATTTTGTCCAGGACAGTCCCCTTTTTCAGCTCTGTTCTGGCCATCCCTACCTTTTCACTAAAACTGGGCATTTGTCTCTGATTTGTGCAGGCTTCAGAGATGTTCCCCTGGGCACCAGCCATCCCCTCTCTTGGTCTGCAAGGCAGAATGGAGAGCAGAGGCTGCTGCCAGGGGTCAGCTCTGAAGGCAGGCACAGCATCAGAGAAGCATTGCCTTCAAATCTGTCCCCCGGGCAACAGCCCCTGCTCTCCAGTTGCCAGGCAGAGCAGAGAGCAGCAGCTGCTGTGGGGGGTCAGTTCTGAAGGCAGTGCTGCCCATCAGCAGCATGATCAGAGAAATTTGCTGCTCTCAAGCCTCTCCCCCCGTGCAGCAGCCTCTGCTCTCCGGCTGGACACTACAGGTAGTTCTTATGTCTGGCTCAACCTGGGACAGCTATTCACTGCTTGCATCACAGGATAGTGAGGAGTTTACTTAAAGGATTGTGCCTCATAGATATATAATCCCTTCCCAAGCAGCCTGATGTTCTGGTAAAATGAGTGTGCTGCACACATTAGAATGGTGCACTCCTCCCTGAGTTCAGTCACTGCAGTCACTGGTCTTTAAGCAGGATGCACAAAGAGTAGGGTGACAGGGTGGAGAGCAGAGAGTTATGCTGTTGCCAGGGCATCAGCTCTGAAGGCAGCGATGCCCACCAGCAGCAGCAGAGAAATTTGCTACTGGCAGGAAGTGCTGCTTTCAGAACTGACCCCCTGGGCAGCAGCCCCACTTGCCAGCTACAAGGTAGAGCAGAGAAGTAAGGGTGACATGGAATTGGCACTTTTACTTTTGCACTGCCTCAGAGTCTGAGCCTTCCTTACTGTGAGGCTCAATATAGAACGCTTTGAGCAACTTGACCAGGAGGCTGTATAGAAGCACTAAATTAATTTTCCTATCCGCTCAGTACAAGGTCAGTAACGAGAAGGTAGGAACCCCATTTATTGATGGGCACAAAGCCTGGCTAAATGGATTGTCAGCATCAGCAGGGTCGAAGGATGCTGCACGCTGGCCAACCAATGGGGGTTAGTGGCAGTGCTCTAATTTGTAAACACTGATTTTTGTTGGTTAGCTGACTTGCAGCTGCAGGCTGAAAGCAGCGTGATGGCCTCGTCACAGCTCCAATGTTTGCCTAGCTTGGGAGCCTGAATGATGAGGCAGTTTGAAATAGGAAGGGTTTTTAATTGCATATTTTGTGGTAGCTAAGAGTCCCCCTGAGCCAAAAAACAGGCTGCCTGCAGTAGAGGCAGGGAGCTGTGTTCAGATGCTAGTCGGAGCCAGTGTTCAGAGACTGCCTTGTGAAGGAACACTTGCAAATAAATTCTACCCTAGTGTTTAAGTAGCAGATTTACCAGGCCACAGAGATCTCTGGTATAAACCATTTGACTTGGAGACAGGGGTGAAAGTAACTTAAATGATTTACTAATATGTAGAGCGGCCGGGGTCCTGGGCAAGGTCGGGGGGAGGGGCAGCTCTGGACCCCAGAAGGGGCAGGGCCTCGGACCAAAATCCCCCAGCCAGCCCTTCAACACTGCCCAGCTCAGGCCCTTTAAATTGCTGCCGGAGCCCCGGGGCAGCTGCCCCTTTTGCCCTCTCCCCCCATCAGCAGCCCAGCCGGTACAGTCAGGATTTTCTTACTGGTACGCTGTACCGGACCATACTGGCTTATTTTCATCTCTGCTTGGAGATTAACTTGGCCCATAGCAAGGAATTGGTTCAGCAAAACAGGGGCTGTCAGGAGCAGGGTCCCAGCTAGAGGCAGACTGACATCATTTATCAAAAAAATCCCCACAAGGAGCATAGATAGTTCATTCACACATGTTCTCCTTTGTCGAGGGCTGATTGTGTTAGAAGTAAGGATAGCAATACCACCATGAAGTATTTCTTCACACAAGGCACAGTCAACCTGTGGAACTCTTTGCCAGAGGATGTTATAAAGGCCAAGACTATAACAGAGTTCAAAAAAGAACTAGATAAATTCATGGAGGATAGGTTCATCAATGGCTATTAGCCAGGATGGGTGGGGATGATGTCCCTAGCCTCTGTTTGCCAGAAGCTGGGAATGAGCAACAGGGAATGGATCACTTGATGATTATCTCTTCTGTTCATTCCCTCTTGGGCACCTGGCATTGACCACTGTCGGAAGACATGATACTGGGCTAGATGGACCTTTGGTCTGACCCAGTATGACCATTCTTATGTTCATGCTACCTTTACTTCTGTGCTGCTGATGGTGGGGGCGCTGTTTTCAGAGCTAGGCACCCCAGCAAGCAGCTGATGCTCTCCATTTCCCAGTTGTGAAGGCTGTACTGCCACCAATCACATGATGTTGCCAGGTGATGCTTTTATTACTTTTGTGGGGGGTGAGGGCTTGTGTGACCTGTGTACTTAGAACATAAGAACATAAGAACGTCCGTACCGGGTCAGACCAAAGGTCCATCCAGCCCAGTATCCTGTCTACCCACAGTGGCCAATGCCAGGTGCCCCAGAGGGAGTGAACCTAACAGGCAATGATCAAGTGATCTCTCTCCTGCCATCCAGCTCCACCCTCTGACAAACAGAGGCTAGGGACACCATTCCTTACCCATCCTGGCTAATAGCCATGGACTTAACCACCATGAATTTACCCAGTTCTCTTTTAAACACTGTTATAGTCCTAGCCTTCGCAACCTCCTCAGGTAAGGAGTTCCACAAGTTGATTGTGCTCTACGTGAAGAAGAACTTCCTTGTATTTGTTTTAAACCTGCTGCCTATTAATTTCATTTGGTGACCCCTAGTTCTTGTATTATGGGAATAAGTAAATAACTTTTCCTTATCCACTTTCTCCACATCATTCATGATTTTATATACCTCTATCATATCCCCCCTTAGTCTCCTCTTTTCCAAGCTGAAGAGTCCTAGCCTCTTTAATCTCTCCTCATATGGGACCCGTTCAAAACCCCTAATCATTTTAGTTGCCCTTTTCTGAACCTTTTCTAGTGCCAGTATATCTTTTTTGAGATGAGCAGACCACATCTGTACACAGTATTCGAGATGTGGGCATACCATTGATTTATATAAGGGCAATAATATATTCTGTCTTATTCTCTATCCCTTTTTTAATGATTCCTAACATCCTGTTTGCTTTTTTGACCACCTCTGCACACTGCGTGGACATCTTCAGAGAACTATCCACGATGACTCCAAGATCTTTTTCCTGACTCGTTGTAGCTAAATTAGCCCCCATCATATTGTAGAAGAATCAATAGTTTGTGTGTGGTCATTTTTTGCTATAAAAATGTCTAGGAAACATCTTTGTAATTTTAATGAAGACCTCCAAAAATAGTTCAAGTTTAAAAAAAAAAGACATTTCAACATTGGACAACAGCAAAGTTGTATGCGAGATATGTGGAGCACATTTCTCCATTGCCCATGGCAGTCGAAATGACATTACCCAGCACCTTCAAAGCAAGAAACACAGAGATGCTGATAAAAGTAAGTGTTTAACACCAAGAGTTTCAGGATTTTTTTCTGAGGCAAGACACAGAAGCTGAAAATGTTTTTGCCAGTGAGAGAGTGTTTGTTTACCACTCAGTGAGGCATGGACACAGTTTCCAGTCTAGTGACTGTACATCACAATTCATTAGGAAACTGTACCAATTTAAGTTTTCATCCGCTTGCACAAAATCTGAGGCAATTGTTTGCAACGTCTTAGCCCCTTTATCTATTTAAGAAGTGCAGCTTGAGTTGGACAAGTGTTTCTTTATTACGCTTAGGCCTGGTCCACACTATGACTTTAATTCGGATTTAGCAGCGTTAAATCGAATTAACCCTGCACCCGTCCACACAACGAAGCCATTTATTTCGAAATAAAGGGCTCTTAAAATCGATTTCTGGACTCCATCCTGACGATCGGAGTAGCGCCAAAATCGATATTGTCATTTCGAATTAGGGCCGCAATTTGATGGTATTGGCCTCCGGGAGCTATCCCACAGTGCACCATTGTGACTGCTCTGGACAGCAATCTGAACTCGAATGCACTGGCCAGGTAGACAGGAAAAGCCCTGTGAACATTTGAATTTTATTTCCTGTTTGCCCAGCGTGGAGAGCACAGGTGACCACAGATAGCTCATCAGCACAGGTAACCATGCAGGCCGATAATCGAAAAAGAGCACCAGCATGGACAGTATGGGAGGTACTGGCTCTGATCGCTATATGGGGAGAGGATTCAGTGCTAGCAGAACTTCATTCGAAAAGATGAAATGCTAAAACTTTTGAAAAAATCTCCAAGGGCATGATGGAGAGAGGCCACAATAGGGACTCAGATCAGTGCCGCATGAAAGTCAAGGAGCTCAGACAAGCCAATCAAAAAACAAAGGAGGCAAACAGTTGCTCCGGGTCAGAGCTGCGTACATGCTGCTTCTACGCTGAGCTGCATGCAGTTCTAGGGGGGGCCGCCACCACTACCCCACCTCTGACCGTGGATTCTGAGGCGGGGATAATCTCATCAGCTACACCTGAGGATTCTGCGGACGGGAAAGAGGAGGAGGAGAAGGAGGAGGAGGAGGAGGAGGAGGAGGCCAAGCTTGCAGAGAGCACCGAGCACTCCGTTCTCCCCAACAGCCTTTTTCTCAGCCTGACTGAAGTAACCTCCCAACCCTCCCAAGCCAGTATCCAAGACCACGACCCTACGGAAGGGACCTCAGGTGAGTTTACCTTTTAAAATATAAAACTTATTTTAAAAGCAAGCGTTTTTTAATGATTACTTTGCCCTGAGGACTTGGGATGCATTCGTGGCCAGTACAGCTACTGGAAAAGTCTGTTAACGTGTCTGGGGATGGAGCGGAAATCCTCCAGGGACATCTCCATGAAGCTCTCCTGGAGGTATTCCAAAGCCTTGCCACAAGGTTTCTGGGCAGTGTAGCCTTATTCCGTCCTCCATGGTAGGACACTTGACCGTGCCATGCTTGCAGCAAGTAATCTGGTATCATTGCCTGACAAAGCCTGGCAGCGTATGGTCCTGGTGTTTGCTGGCATTCAAGCAACATCCGTTCTTTATCTCGCTGTGTAATCCTCAGGAGAGTGATATCGCTCATGGTTGAAATGCGGGAATTTAATTAAGGGGACAGAGGTGGCCGTTCCTACTGGACTGTTTGCCTGTGGCTGAAAAAAAATCCTTCCCTGCAGTTAGCCAAGCACAGGGGGCAGGGGAATTGGCCCAGAGCTTTTCGCGTTTGGCTAGCAGGGATCTTCCCTAATATCAGCCACGTGGTGGGGGGAGAGGTAAAGCGATCATCCCAGAGAATTCATGGTGGGGTGGGGGGTGTTAGTTTGGTTCCTGCAGGGATCTTCCCTGATACCAGCCACGCAGTGGGGGGAGGGATAAAGCGATCATCCAAAGAATTGGATGGGGGGGAGTAGTTTGTTTTCTGCTGCTGAAGGTTAACAGGAAAACCGCAGCACTCAACAGGCTTTGCTTGGTATGTGGGAAAGGAGGGTGCAGAAGCTGAAAGACAATGGCTTACCATGGCCGCATGCAAGCCGAATTCTGTTGCTCGGACCTGCATCTGTGATCTCTAGCAGCAAAGCCACAGGCACTCAATATTAAGAGGCAAAATGCGACCTTGCACAGAAATCACATGTGCTATGTAATGTGAATAGTGTTGGTCACTGTGAAAGAGTATAAGCATTGTTCTGCAAAATGTATCTTTTTAAAAAATTCTCTCTTTTTTTCCCTCCCTCCAGCAGCTGCAAATTCTTCAAGCCTCCCTCCTCCGTCCCGAAGGCTATCTCAGATAAGGTGTCGGAAAAAGAAGACGCGAGACAAGATGTTCGCAGAAATCATGGAATCCACCCGCAGTGAAAGAGCTCATCTGAATGAGTGGAAGGACACGGTTTCAAAGTATAGGAAAGAAGCCAGTGAACGTGAGGACAGGAGGGACCAATGTGAGGACAGGAGAGACGCTCGAGATGAGAGGTGGCAGCAGGAAGATCAGAGGAGGCAGGATGCAATGCTGAGGCTGCTGCGTGAGCAAACAGACATGCTCCGGCGTCTGGTGGAGCTTCAGGAACAGCAGCAGGATAACAGAGTGCCGCTACAGCCCCTGTATAACCTCCCTCCCCCATCACCATATTCCATAGCCTCCTCACCCAGACGTGTAAGAACGCGGGGGGGGGGGAGGCTCCGTACACCCTCCCATTCCACCCCAGTGGACAGCCCAAGCAAAAGGCTGTCATTTTTTAACCTTTTTTAGTGGCCTTTTGCTTCCCGCCGATCCTCCTCCCAAACCCCACCCGGGTTCTCTCCCTCTTTTTATAATCAATTAATAAAGAATAAATGATTTTTAAACAATAGTGACTTTATTTCCTTTTAAAGCGAGCTGGGGGAAGGGGGAGGGTGGGTTCCTTACAAAGAATGAGTCAATAAAGGGGGCGGATTTTCATGAAGGAGAAACAAACAGAAATTTCACACTGTAGCCTGGCCAGTCATGAAACTGGTTTTCAAAGCTTCTCTGATGCACAGCACTTCCTGGTGTGCTCTTCTAATCGCCCTGGTGTCTGGCTGTGCATAATCAGCAGCCAGGCGATTTGCCTCAGCCTCCCACCCGGCCATAAAGGTCTCCCCCTTACTTTCACAGAGATTGTGGAGCACACAGCAAGTAGAAATAACAATGGGGATATTGGTTTGGCTGAGGTCTGAGTGAGTCAGTAACAATCGCCAGCGACCTTTTAAATGGCCAAATGCACATTCTACCACCATTCTGCACTTGCTCAGCCTGTAGCAGAACAGCTCCTGACTCCTCTCCAGGCTGCCTGTGTATGGCTTCATGAGCCATGGCATTAAGGGGTAGGCTGAGTCCCCAAGAATAACTATTGGCATTTCAACATCCCCAACGGTTATTTTCTGGTCCGGGAAGTAAGTCCCTTGCTGCAGCCATTTAAACAGAGTAGTGTTCCTGAAGATGCGAGCATCATGAACCCTTCCTGGCCAGCCCATGTTGATGTTGGTGAAACATCCCTTGTGATCCACAAGTGCTTGCAGCACCATTGAAAAGTACCCCTTGCAGTTTATGTACTGGATACCCTGGTGCTCCGGTGCCAAGATAGGGATATGGGTTCCATCTATCGCCCCACCACAGTTAGGGAATCCCATTGCAGCAAAGCCATCCACTATGACCTGCACATTTCCCAGAGTCACTACCTTTCGTAGCAGCACCTCAGTGATTGCTTTGGCTACTTGCATCACAGCAGTCCCCACAGTAGATTTGCCCACTCCAAATTGATTCCCAACTGACTGGTAGCTGTCTGGCGTTGCAAGCTTCCACAGGGCTATCGCCACTCGCTTCTCAACTGTGAGGGCTGCCCTCATCTTGGTATTCTGGCGTTTCAGGGCAATGGACAGCAAGTCACAAAGTTCCATGAAAGTGCCCTTATGCATGCGAAAGTTTCGCAGCCACTGGGAATTGTCCCACACCTGCAACACTATTCGGTCCCACCAGTCTGTGCTTGTTTCCCGGGCCCACAATCGGCATTCCACAGATAGAACCTGCCCCATTAAGAACATGATCTCCAAAGCACCGGGGCCCGCGGTTTGAGAGAATTCTGTGTCCATGTCCGTGTCCATGTCCTCATCACACTTGTCACTGCGCTGCCGTCGCCGCCGCCTCCTCGCCTCGTTTTTCTGGTCCTGGCTCAGCATAAACTGCACGACAACCCGTGAGGTGTTTACAATGTTCATGACTGCTGTCTTGAGCTGAGCGGGCTCCATGCTTGCCGTGGTATGGAGTCTGCAGTGTTCACCCAGGAAAAAAGGCGCGAAATGGTTGTCTGCCATTGCTTTCATGGAAGGAGGGGTGAGACTCTACCCAGAACCACCTGCGACAATGTTTTTTGCCCCATCAGGCACTGGGATCTCAACCCAGAATTCCAATGGGCGGGGGAGACTGCGGGAACTGTGGGATAGCTATGGGATATCTACCCACAATGCAACACTCCGGAAATCGACGCTAGCCCAGGTACATGGACATACACTGCTGAATTAATGTGCTTAGTGTGGCTGCATACATTCAACTTTATACAATCTGTTTCCAAAATTCGAATTATATAAATTGGGGATTAATCCCATAGTGTAAACATACCCTTAGTGTGGATGCATCAAACAAAAAGGAGCAAAAACTATTTCCTGTTCCTATATGATATTTTCTCCCACTGACTGGCATTTGCATACAAATTATTCACTTTTTGTCTCTACCCCAGAGAAACATCAGATTTGCAGTGTGCATTCATCCAGCAAGTGATTGAGAAGTAATCTCTTAGCGATAAGATTGTTGGAATTTGTGCAGACAATACCAATTCTAACTTTGGGGATGCCAGATGTTATGGGAAAAACAATTTATGGCAAAAGCTCCAGGTCAATTTAGGAAAAGAGATCTTTGGTATTGGGTGTGATGCATATATTGTGCATGACTGCCTCCAAACTGCAGTCGACTGTCTTCCTTTAGATGTGGAGAGCTTTGCTGTAAAGATTTACAAATACTTTCATATCTACACGGTGTGCGTTGAAGAGCATGGCAGCATGCAATTCCTCTCACTGGGACCAGCAATACACAGGATTTTGTTGATTTTTGATGGGCTTAAAGCATATTTTCTTTCTTAAGATAAATGCCCGACACTGCTAAAGAAGCTCTTTGATGATCCTGCCACTCAACTGTGGCTTCTATTTGCCAACAAACAAACTGCCATGTACCAAAACATAACAGAGATGATAGAGAAAAACGATTTGTTAGTGACAGAAGTTGCATTGCAAATATGTTATCGGAGAGGCTTGGAGAAAGATCTGTCACAACAGAAGTGAAGAACTTACTGCATGCTCTTGTAGAATGTGGGCAAATAAAAGAAAGGGAGTTTTACGATGTAGTTGACAATTTTTACATAACATGATTGTCCTACTTAGAGCACTGGAGACCTGCCTTTGAGTGCACCAAAAAGTTTTAGTGAGGTTTGCTGAGGAATATGCCGCAGTGGGAGCAAATGCAAGACAGTCTCACTGCATGCCACACCAGAATTCCCACCTTAAATATGTTGGATGAGAATCGTCTCTTTGACAAGTGGTCTAGTGCAAAATCAATTGTCTCCAGTTGTCTTTCAGACTGGAATCATCAGAGAATGCCCATCACCGAAAGGTGGCAGAAGATTTTTCGAGAGATGGACTGTAATGCAGTACAATACTCATATCTACCCAAGGCTGTGGAATTTGTGCTGTGTCCGCCTGGTACTACAGCAGCCGGTGGACATATCTTTTCAATTAAGAATGATGTGTAGTCTCCTGAAAAATCACATCTGAATGTCTTCACCAGGAAGGCTGTCTTGTGTGTGCAAGTTAACTTTTCTCTAGACTTTACTGCATTCTACGACAAGTTGTTGAAAGACAAGCAAACCCTCAGAAAAATAGCAGCTTCCAAGAAATACAACTGATATCAAGCAGCTTCACACCCTAAAGAATGGCAAGATGAAGAATAATCCCAGTAACCACTGAGTTTTAAGTAAAATATATGAAACCATGAAATATATGAACATATATATAAAATATATGAAACTGACTTATCTTTTTTGCATACTGTAAGTAAATTTCCCTGAGCACTGATCATCTCTTACCTGGTGTCCCATTTTCAGTTTAGGGAAATATGGTCACCCTATCACAACCAACCTCAGTCAGTTGTTTCTCCCCCTTCCTTTCCTCCCTATTATTTGAGGGGCCACTTCACCTTGAATGGTCCCTTTGAAAGAGTCAAGGCTGAGGCCCTCAGGCAGGGGCTGAGCAGCAGTTTATATAGTCAACAGGCCCAGGCCCTGGGTCAGGGCGGGGCTGCAAAGAGTCCAAGGCTCAGGCCCTCAGGCAGGTGCTGAGCAACCACAGGTAAATAGCACACCCAGGCTTCAGGCTCTAAGCAGCCTGTGAGAGGGGGAGTCTGCCACCCACGTGTTGGGTGACATGGGGGATGCAGGCCCTCCCACTCCACTGCATCCAAGCCTGGGGCCCTAGCAGCGGCCAAAGGCCCACTGCTGTGTCAGTGGGGATCCTGGCCGCAACACACTGACATGGGTTCCAGCTGTGTTGCAGCCAGACTCGGGTTGGCTGCCCCCCGGCTACTTCCCAACTTTTCTTCTGGAGGTACCTGAGTCAAGGTGGTGTCCTCAGGGGGGGCCACCCACCATTGTATCCTCAGGGTAGCTGGCGAGGGGTAGGCTCAGCACCTCTTCTGGGTAGCTGGCGAGGGGTAGGCTCGGCAACTCTCCCAAACGCTGGTCTGTGTCAAGTGTCGGCCTGTCAGGCCAGTCTCCAGGTCCGCTGCTGGTTGCTGGAGTCTCTCCAGTGGCTGCCTCCTGAGTGAGCTCTGGGGTTGAGCTCTTATACTTCCTGTCCGGCCTCTGACCCTCTGAGGGGCGGGCGTGGAGTGCTCTGCTCACTCTGGTGTCTGGTGGAGCTCGTCCCTCTCTGGGGCACTGGGGAACCACACCACCTCCCTACAATCCCACTGAACTAAAGATAAATAAATATGTCACCATGCAGCATGTGTCAAATACAGATAAATGGATCTACGTAACATACACTTATTTGGCACATTTGATATTAAGCAGTTAGTAACAAAAGCCAATATTTTAATAGTTAGAGGTGATGGGACAGTATTTTCACCTCTTAAGAAAAAAATGGTCTCTTTCTTCATTGTTACTTACCATGAAAATGATCCTTTATATCAGGCTCAGGACATATAGAGGGATTTTCAAATAAGCCAAAGTGCCTTAGGCACCCAACCTCTATTGAATTTAAATGGAATTTGGGCCTCTAACTCTTTAAAGTTCCTTTGAAAATCCCAGGCTTAAACTATACATAATTTTTTTACTAACCCCTCCCTCACACCAAGTAATTATTTTTCTTCCCACCTCTTCCCAGTATTTTGAGCTAAAATAAGTGGGGGTACCACCTACTGTGAATATGTGTGACTTTCTCTCTCACAGCTTACTGAAATAAATAGGGTATTTTTTTTTTTAATGTATGTCCTCTTAGTATGCTTTACAATTGTGTAGTATAAACTACCCAAGTCAGAAGAATGGTGGTTATAATGTGTCAGAGGGCTTCCCCTTCACCCTCTCCCCTGGTTCTTGTCACGCAGACAGAGAGCAGAAGACCAGAAGTCCGAAGTGCAAACAATGCAAAGTTTATTGGGGTTAGTTTCCAGCAAACATGTGTCCCATAACTCTGACACCTCAGAGCCTTGTTTCCCAGTGCCTCTCCCTCCTCCCCGCAGGAGGTATAATTATACCTGATATGCATACCCACAGTCCCAGCCCTTACAATTTAGAGTCATGTTCCATTTTGGGTCTGGGGTCTTCATCACACCTCTTTTGTACTCATGGGAGGGGTATGGAGTGAAGTTGTGCTCCTGTCAGGGATAGGCATTTCTTTGGTTTTTTACTGTTTTATACCTCCCCGCCCCCAAACTCCTTTGCCCCTCCCAATTGATTGCTTGACTTTGCCATGAGATGGGGTTGAGGCGATCTTAAAGTGTGCTCTGAGTAACACTTTAAGGGCTCTTATCTGGTCCCATTGTACTAACAAATCCATCTGACTAGGCAGAAGCAACAACACAGTGTCTTTGTCCTTTGTTTACACCTATTAGTATAAGAGTATCAAAAAGTCAAACCCAAAATTCTATCCCAGGCTAACAAACAGATCTATATAGTAACATAACAGTTACAGAATTATCACACAAAAAAGGGCACTAGTTAGTTGAGTTGTCACAGTGCAGAATTTCTATTTACTCATAATTGTTTGAGTACTTTAGAGTTTGCTTAATTGTTGGTCCATTCTCTGCCACCTAGTGAATAGATTCAGTTCAGGGTTTCACTGTTAAAGCCAATTATCAAATTCAGCTTGTGGTATCAGAATAGCAGTTGCAACAAAAGAGGTAGTGTCTGTTCTACCTCCATGGCACACTTGGGCATGGTTATGCAAAATGAAGATGTGGTCAGGGTATGCTGCATTCTCCCTTGCCAGTTACACATAGAAAAGGTCATATACAACACACAATGCATATTTGTGTCCACCTCCTTTAAGTGTACCATTTGAAATGTCCACAGGTGTACATTGAGCAAAACCTAATATTACTCCAAGGTAGAATTCATGTATGTTACAATTCCAAGTCTCTGCTGAGTTGATTCATAATTGTATCTAAGGCAGTGACTAATGGATGACATGGATCACTTATGTATTGAAGTGTGGTTTTGTTGGGCATATTCTATTGAGCATAACATGGGTTATTATATGCAGTATTGTTGTAGCCAAATTTTTGTGTGTTTTATATGCAGTATTGTTGTGTTGGTCCAAGGATTTTAGAGACACAAGGGTGGATGATTCAGTCAGGGTGGATGATTCAGTCAGGGTGGATGTAGTCCACTCCCAATAATTGATGAGGAGGATCCAGGAGAGACAACGTTGTTTTTGTAGTGGCTGATGTGGTTGGGTCCTCTGATGGTGTCACTAGAGTAGATATGGGGACAAAGTAGACAATGAGGTTTGTTACAGGGATTGGTTCCTGGGACCCAACCACATCAGCCACACCATCAAGGACGTGCCAGCAATGCCCCTCTGCCATGTACATTGGCCAAACTGGACAGTCTCTATGTAAAAGAATAAATGGACACAAATCGGACATCAGGAATGGTAACATACAAAAGTCAGTTGGAGAACACTTCAGTCTCCCTGGACATTCTATAACAGATTTAAAAGTAGCCATACTTGAACAAAAAAAGTCAGAAACAGACTTCAAAGAGAAACTGCAGAACTAAAATTAATTTGCAAATTTAACACCATTAATTTGGGCTTGAATAGGGACTGGGAGTGGCTGGCTCACTACAAAAGCAACTTTGCCTCTCCTGGAATTGACATCTCCTCATCAAGTATTGGGAGTGGACTACATCCACCCTGATTGAATTGGCCCTGCCAACACTGGTTCTCCACTTGTGAGGTAACTCCCTTCTCTTCTTGTGTCAGTATAATAATGCCTGCATCTGTAATTTTCACTCCATGCATCTGAATAAGTCGTTTTTTTACCCACGAAAGCTTATGCCCAAATAAATCTGTTAGTCTTTAAGGTGCCACCGGACTCCTATATGTATGTTGCATTTTTTTATAATCTTCAGCGAGCACATATTTATCCATATATGGGTGAATTTAGATGTGTGATTGACAGTCCTGCAAACCAAAATCCCTTCTCTGACAAACAAAAAGAACAAAAAACAAAACAAAACCCTTCAAAACACAACAATCACCCAGTTCAGCAACAAGCAGCGGCCCCTGCCAATGTGCCTCAGTTCTGATTGAGAGGGATCATCTCTAAGGTGAGAGGTTATTTCAATTTCCGTGACTCATTCAGCCCTTGGCCTGTCAGTGACAGAGCCAACAAGTGTGCCAATTAGTCTGATATATTTGTATTAAAGTCAGCATGAGTGGCAAAAATGAACAAGTTTGGACCTTCTGTAATTTGACATTAGTATGTAATAAAATTGAGCATTGATTTTAATGATATGTATGAAAATGTGTGTACTTACTACAGAAATATTTTGCTGATGACCAGTAACGGAATGGCCGCTGTGCATGTGCACCACTGCTCACTACTAGATGGAGTCAGAACAGCTCATTTCATCCTAAACCTAAAATGTTAACAGCTAACAGAGATTCTTCTTTGCTCTGGTTATAGGAGCGTGCACTTTTGGAGTGGGTCTGAATTCCAGATCCTATGTCACATTGAAGTTCCTAGTGAGCACAGTGCACGGCACAGCGAGATCAATGAATGTTTAGGGCATGGATTTGTGCCTGTTTGTCACCTTTTTGAGGGCACCTTAAATAAAGTTACACTTCACCTGTTCCCATTTTCCTAATTGCATTTTAAATAATAAAGAGTTTTTGCCAGGAGAAGATTTCCATAATTTTAGCCAGAAGCGAAACTGTGCATGGAGCGAGGAAAGGAATTAGTCCTGCAAAATACTTTTCTTTCAATCTTACCATGACATTTTAAATCAGCATGTTTGCTCACATCTGGTGTTTTTCCTGGTCTCATTTAATCAGTCCAGTTTCATGTTGCCTGTAGTTCTTTTCATTCGGCTGTTTTTCATGGGCCAAATCCTGCTTCCACTGGCAATTATGATCCCACTTATTGTATTGGAACTAGGATTTTACTGATTGAATATAGAAGGTTTTAAACTGTCCATTTTTAAACTCCTTATTCAGGGCTGTGAACCCCTGAGGTACTTCAAGGTTAGGGAAGCTGTCCATAGTTATTTTTGTGCTTTATAAAATGTCTAACATTTTTGGTGCATAAATCATTTTTAGCTTTACCTAATTTCAGAGCATAAAGGGCATGTCAAACTTTACTAAACCGAAGCCCCAGGAAGCAGTCGATAACCATGATGGATTTTTATAATGATATAACCCTTAATGAATTATTGTAGTACTTTAACAAGGTTTTAATAAGAAATTTCTTTTGCCAGCATGGTTATTAGTTCTCTCATATGAATAGCCCTGGGCCTGTCTTCCATAGAATAGTACAACATAATATTTCTTTCTGTGTCAATCATACAGTACTGCAAAACTCCAAGCCATGAATAAAATACACTTACTTTTCTTTGTTTTTTTTTTATTTTATTTTAAAGGTCAGGTTTTTAGAATATGTAAGCTGAAAATAAAGATGTGCTGATTGCAAGACCACTGTTACTCATGTATAATGGAAGAATGCCCACCACAGAATTCTGATCACAAGTCAAATATTTCCTATACACTAAAGTGCCTTTTAAAAAAATGAGAACAATATACATATTTTGCTCTAATTGGTATGTGTGTATAATGTACATTATAGTATACTATATTGATTTTCTTCAGGTTCATTAAGGAAGCATCTGAATAGTGATCTGAATACTGCAGTGGGTCTTCTTCCATTATATATATATGAATCAGGAATGGCAACCGTCTGTCTCAAAAAGTTGATGGTAGACACACCAAAGCAGTTCAGTTACTATGTGATGCTGCAGCAACACAAGTGGATAAAAAGTCCAATTCTCAAGCGACAGTCCTTGCCACAAATAATGCAGCTGCAAGGCACAGTGCCAGAAGATAAAGTTGGAGAACTACTAGCACTTGAGGCCTGCTGAGCTTTCCAATTCACTCTCTTCATTTTCCTCTCTCTCAACCATCACTCTTTAGCTTCTTTGACTCCCTAGGCACAGCACAGACTTCCAGTGTGGCCTATTGCTAGCTTCATCTTCACAGCTTGTGGTATCAATGTTTAAAGTTTTCAAGTCCCTCCTAGAGCCTAAGCCTAGGTCAGCTAAGTGGCCTCGCAACATTCATGAGTGCTCCATACAGGAGAGCCTTTGGAATGCATCCATCTGGTGCAGATGACCAAACCAATGGAGATGTCTGGGTTTGAAAATAGTAATTTGACTTTGAAATTTTGCTTTCTCAAATACTTTGGTATCAGGAACTTATTTTCCAATGTGATATTTAGAATATGATGAAGACAGAGGTATGGAAGGGGTTTAACCTCTCATGTCTGCTGTAGGTAGTCCAGACTTCACAATCATACAGCAGCATGCTCAAACCACACATCTAGTAGAACCTATCTTGGTGTTCAATGTCAGTTTCCCGTTATTCCACATGCACTTGAAAAGTTATCCTAATGTGGTGGCTTCTTTCCAATGTGAGAACTAAGCATGTCATCCAGAGACAAGTTATTTGATACAGTTGATACTAGATAACAGAACTCGTTCACATCTTCTGGTGCAGCAACACACCTTGTGCTATAATCATTGTCTTCTTTTGAAGCATGGTTAGTCCAAATTCGCCACAAGCTAGCAAAGCTATTGCAAAGTTTCTGGAGCTCCTCTTCACTATGTGCAATGAGCACTGAATCATTGGTGAAAAAAGGTTATTTTAGCAGGTATTTGACTGAGCTTTTTGCTCTTAGATGTGCAATGTTGAAGAATTTTCCATCTGATCTCATATGGAGATTTACACTGTTGGTGCTAAGTGAGAAAGTATGATGAAGCAGCAGAGAGAAGAATATACCAGAAAGTGTTGGTGCCAAAACACATCCCTGGTTGACACAACTGCAGATTTCAAAGCTGAAAGACTGATCACCATCATACTGGATTGTAGCCTTCATGCCATCATGGAAGGATCAAATCAGATGGATGAGGACTCAAGGGGCAACCAACTCTCTCAAGCGATTAGAAAAGATCCTTTATGCTGACCAGATCAGAAGTCTCTGTAAGACTGATGAAGACCATGTAGAGAGATTTTCCTTGTTCTCAACACTTTTCTTGAAGTTGCTTTAGTGCAAAGATTATGTAGATAGTTGATGTACTAGCACAGAAGCCAAACTGGCTCTCTGGATAAACACATCAGCAAGAACTTGCAGTCTATTGAGAAAGGCCTGTGCAAATGCCTTGCCAGCAACACTAAGGAGAGAGATTCCTCTATAGTTGTTGCCATCATTCTGATCTCCTTTGTTTTTATACAATGTGATGATTCTGACATCCTTCATGTCTTGTGATAACCCTCCTTCCCTCCAATAGGTAAGCAAGACATTGTGCAGTTGTTTAAGCACAACTTGGCCTCCTTGCTTCAGTATTTCAGCTGGAATTCCTTCTTTTCCTGTAGCATTTTCTGGTGCTAGGGAGGTGATTATTTATAGATGGTTCTATATTAAGATTTTCAATAGTCTGAAGTATGTGATTTCATTTAGCATTGCTTCAGAAACAGTGGTTTCACATGAATTGTTGGTGACAATGTTGCATTGGTTTGCTTCTGTCAATGATGATGTCTCCATTAAGAGATTTGAGTGGGCCAGTCATCTTGTGTTAAGGACCTATTGCAGGGGTCGGCAACCTCTGGCACGCGGCTAGCCAGGGTATGCACCCTGGCAGGCCGGGCCAGTTTGTTTACCTGCCACGTCTGCAGGTTCCGCCCATTGCGGCTTCCACAGGCTGCGGTTCACCGCTCTAGGCCAATGGGGGCGGCGGGAAGCCACAGTCAGCACATCCCTCGGCCCACGCCACTTCCTGCAGCTCCCATTGGCCTGGAGCGGCAAACCTAGGCCAGTGGGAGCCGTGATCAGCCGAGCCTGCGGACACTGCAGGTAAAAAAATTGGCCCGGCCTGCCAGGGTGCTTACCCTGGCGAGCTGTGTGCAGATGTTGCCGACCCATGACCTACTGCTTTCTTCATTTCATCAAATATATCTCTTAGATGTCCATTCTTAAAGTGCGTTTATATCTCCTCACATAGATAGAGCCAGTATGCTTGAGCACATTGCCTACCTGTTGGTTACAATGTACTCTTGGTCAATATGAGGTTAGCACCCGTCTCAAGAGAGGGGTACATGTTATGACAGAGTTATGCTGTGAATTTTGCTTCAATACATAGAAGAATTTCTGCAAATCAGTCTTTACCTTGTATAGTCTTTTTTTTAACCAAAAGTTAAGGTTACAGCTACATGGAATTTTTTTCATGCAACATAATCATTCAGGAGAGTTGCCATCGATAACATAGCTTCCCTGAGATTTGCAGTGAATTGGTCTTTTGTTGAAGACATCTTCCTTGGTCTTTTGTGTTGTTGATGTTAATGCATGGGCAATCGCTTTGTTTGGTACAATAGAATTTCTGCATTGAAAGCCGTATTTTGCATCATACAAGCGCATACTCTGTGCCACAGTCTGCACTGTGAAAAATGTGAATATGCAGAACATCCTATAGGTGCTTTCTATGGGTTACAATTAAATCCAGTTGGTGCAAGCTTCCAGATCTTTGCTATCCTGACGAGATCTTCTGGCACTGATTACATTGGAAGTAGAATCATAGAATATCAGGGTTGGAAGGGACCTCAGGAGGAGGTTGGAAGGGACCTCAAAGCAGGACCAATTCCCAACTAAATCATCCCAGCCAGGGCTTTGTCAAGACTGACCTTAAAAACCTCTAAGGAAGGAGATTCCACCACCTCCCTAGGTAATCCATTCCAGTGCTTCACCACCCTCCTAGTGAAAAAGATTTTCCTAATATTCAACTAAACCTCCCTAACTGCAACTTGAGACAATTATTCCTTGTTCTGTCATCTGGTACCACTGAGAACAGTCTAGATCCATCCTCTTTGGAACCCCCTTTCAGGTAGTTGAAAGCAGCTATCAAATCCCCCCTCATTCTTCTCTTCTGCAGACTAAACAATCCCAGTTCCCTCAGCCTCTCCTCATAAGTCATGTGTTCCAGCCCCCTAATCATTTTTGTTGCCCTCCGCTGGACTCTTTCCAATTTTTCCACATCCTTCTTGTAGTGTGGGGCCCAAAACTGGACACATTACTTCAGATGAGGCCTCACCAGTGTCGAATAGAGGGGAATGATGACATCCCTCGATCTGTTGGCAATGGCCCTACTTATACAGCCCAAAATGCCATTAGCCTTCTTGGCAACAAGGGCTAACTGTTGACTCATATCCAGCTTCTCGTCCACTGTAATCCCTAGATCCTTTTCGGCAGAACTGCTTCCTAGCCATTCGGTCCCTAGTCTGTAAAAGTGAATGGGATTCTTCCGTCCTAAGTGCAGGACTCTGCACTTGTCCTTGTTGAACCTCATCAGGTTTCTTTTGGCCCAATCCTCTAATTTGTCTAGGTCCCTCTGTATTCTATCCCTACCCTCCAGCATATCTACCACTCCTCCCAGGTTAGTGTCATCTGCAAACTTGTTGAGAGTGCAGTCCACGCCATCCTCCAGATCATTAATGAAGATATTGAACAAAACCGGCCCCAGTACCGACCCCTGGGGCACTTCACTTGAAACCGGCTGTCAACTAGACATGGAGCCGTTGATCACTACCCGTTGAGCCCGACCATCTAGCCAGCTTTCTATCCACCTTATAGGTTTTGGTAATTCACTGGTGCACAGCTCCAGTAGTCTTTGCCCTATGTTGATCATTTTTCCCACTCTATGGTAGCCCGTGGATAGTGGCTACATCTTGTGATCTGACTGTAGCGTTGAAGTCTCCCAGTAGAGAGTCACTTGCCCAGTGGTAGCTTACTGATGACACTGTAGAGCCACTGAAAGAACAAGTCCCTCCCTTCAGAGATGGAGGAAAGTGTTGGGACACATGTACTGATACATTTGATAAAGTCACCTGTGGTAGATACTCTTAGCAATATGATACATTTGGATGTTGCAGTGCGACATTCCACCATGGGTGCTCATGTATTTTTGACTGCAAAACCCACCCCGTGTATGGTGTCGTCTTGTTTGCTATTTCCTTGCCAGAAGAAGGTGTAATGCATATTACATAGAGAGCCTGGGTCAGCTAGTCTGTTTTTAAAGAGAGCAGCTACGTCAAAGTCAAGCTTCTCAAATTCTCTACCAGTAATGATGGATTTTCTAAGGTAATTGATCGCCACTACATCAGTGAATGGTGGGGTTCCTGGTTTGGTTGCCAAGTACTTGAATCATGGCAGATTGTACTGGGTTATGTGGTACAAGTAGCAGGCTTTACATGCCTGATCTCTTCCTCTATACATGATTAACAGTATATATGTAACCCCCTTTGTAGTTTGTCAGCTCCTGGAATGCAGGACTGAGCCTCTACGAGTCCTACCCTATCAACTACAACAGCGGTTTTCAACCTGTAGTCCATGGACCCCTGGGGGTCTGCAGACTATGTTTAAGATTTCCAAAGGGATCCGCACCTGCATTTGAAATTTTGTAGGCAGCCACAAATTTGTGTTACCATACTTCTCAGTTTTTCCTGATATGACCTCTTTTTTGGTCCTCCAATCTTGGTCCAGGTAGATTTTTAAAATATGAACAAATGTCCCATGACTTTTCCTTGCTCATCCTTTTCCCAACATTGATTCTGGTAGAACTGCAATTCCTGGCATGCCCTAATAGTGGTGTGAGTGTTTATTGGTTTGCCACCCTTACTTCTGTGCTGCTGCTCCTGGTAGCACTGCCTTCAGAGCTGGGTGGCCAGTGAACAGCAGCTGCTGTCCGAGCGCCCAGCTCTGAAGGTAGTGCCACCACCAGCAGCAGCATAGAAGTAAGGATGGCATGGTATTGACTGTCTCACTAAAAGGGATCCTGCTTGTACAATACAACATCAGGCACACAACTTGCAATGACTTTTATGGCTACTTGATGACCAATCAACCACTGCTGAGAAAGGTATGCTCTACAGAGAAATATGCATGGGCACAACAGGAAGAAGCGGACTAGGAAAGGACTAACTGCATGTAAAAAGGTAAATTTAAATGTGATTTACATTTATTTTTGAGGCCATTACACTTGTTATTTTTAAAGGTTGGATATTCAAAGTAGAAAGAAACTGTACAGTAGAAACTGTACTTCTCTTCACCCCAATTCTCCCTCTCCCTAGCAGTGTTCTCTATTTGAAAACTTAAAATATGGTAACTCTACCGCAAATGAAAAAAGGTCGAAAACCACTGAACTACAACAACAATGGTTCCAGAACCTCTGAACACCATTTCCCAGCCAGCTTAGAGTCATTGATGGAGACAGAAAACACAGAAACTCCTGCTAGGACCAATAGGGATGGAGTAATATATACAGGCAGTTTACTGGGCCAAATTATGAGCCAGGACTGCGCAGCTTCCTCAGTGGGGGGGGGGACAGCCTGGCTCAGAGACAAAGGGACTAGTTTTGGTTTCAGTTTTGGCTGTTTCAGTTTGAAGTTGAGAGAGCAACAGAACAGCTTAGGGAATTTTTGATTAACAAAGGGAGATGTTGAATTTCTATGGGATCCAGTGTGCAACAGTTCCAGCCCTGCAGATTCCTGCATTCATGGAGGCAGAAAACCAATCTGGTGTTGCTACCTAGACCTAGCTGAGACCTACACAGGACTCTGGACCAGGGAGCCAAGAGAGAACCCTTTCCCATTCAGGGATGAAATATGGTAAGAGAACCATTTTCAATCTCTTTAAGCCAGTCAAGTTAGCACTGCTACACTCATCTCTGGACTCATCCTCCACATTCCATCTGTCTGGAAGGTGCCAGGGAGAAAGTTGGGGCTAAGGTACAGTTGTGAATGGTGGGAGGTGGAGAATTTGTTGTATTATTAGCATTCTTATCCTTTTTCTTCCATAAAGACTTTTTTCCCTGCTCCCAATAAAGTCCCTTTTGTTATATTGTCATTTATGAGTGTGGCATTTCATTTGTCGGAGTTTGTATTAATGCATTTTGTTGTCCATGTACGCGATTATATTCCTTGTTAAGAGTGATGGCATTAGTCATTTTCCCAAGTGACAGCACTCCTACTGTCCCAGGCACAGTGAGGTGAGGGTTACCTTGCACAGAGGAGTCACAACAAAGAACCCAGGACCTAACTGTGAGGTGACTGAAGAGAGAAGTAACAGACATGAGGGAAGAGCCATACATCAGGGGAGGAGCTACATAAAAAAAACCCCTTAGCCTTGCAAAGTCAACACTCAAAATTAGGTTTCAGAGTAGCAGCCGTGTAAGTCTGTATCCGCAAAAAGAACAGGAGTACTTGTGGCACCTTAGAGACTAAGGTGCATCCGAAGAAGTGGGCTGTAGTCCATGAAAGCTTATGCTCTAATAAATTTGTTAGTCTCTAAGGTGCCACAAGTACTCAAAATTAGAAATGTCTGTGAAACCTTGTCACACTTTCAGGGCAGTGGCACCTGTATTCCCTGTCTGTGATCCACCAAGGGCACCCATTTAAAGGTTTCCAGCTCCCAGTCATCAGCTCTCCTGGGTGAACACATGCATCTCATGCCCTTCTGATCAGGGTCTTTAAGACTGTATTGCTCCTTGATTTACACTGTGATATCTCCATAATGCCAGAATGTCTAACCAGACCAACATCAGTGCTTTTTTTTTTTTTTTGGAAGATTATGATCAGTGTATTCTCTCAGTTATAATTTATGACAGAGCTCCTTTTGAGCAAGAACATTTATTCTGAAGGTAAAAGCATTACAAAGAAAATGTATTGAAACAATGAAAGAATCAACACACATGCTAAAAAGCATGTGAGGTGTCACCCCCAACTCCAGCCTAGGGCTCTGGTAGGTTTCTGTCCTTCAATACCCACAACTGAGTTTTCTGTGGTTACAAGTTCATCCATTTTACAGCTAGAACCAGACCTAGGCTGGGGAGTTCAGCCATGTCTTTATACATTTCAGGCCTTTGACTTTCACCTTCTGTAACAGTAATCACCAGACAAAGACCCTCTCCTCATGGTGTAACTTCAAAGGCTGGGTTTTTGCATAACCAGAGTTGGGTAATTTGCATAAATCTTTCCCTAGGGATTCCCCAGGCAATCCACTTAACACTTATTGTCCCCAAAAGC
The DNA here is from genome assembly GCF_027887155.1 of Malaclemys terrapin pileata. Classification (NCBI taxonomy): domain Eukaryota; kingdom Metazoa; phylum Chordata; order Testudines; family Emydidae; genus Malaclemys; species Malaclemys terrapin. Next base: position 288,396,607 of record NC_071505.1, on the reverse strand, counting down.
CATACTTATATGGCACATTTTCAATATAGTTTTTGAACTCACAGGTCTTTCATCTGTCACATCTGCCCCCCCCCCCCCCTCCCAAGAGGTTACATACAACCCTGGCCTCAATAATACACAAACATAATGCAATAAGATCTTTCAAGTATATTGCAGGAAATTGCTCTGTCACAAACCTTCACTCAGCCCCCTTGTGTGTATGCATTGTGCCGCAGTCTTTAATTTCATGTGCATATACTATAGGGCCTAGGAGCCCTGGTCATGGACCAGAACCCCATTGTTCTAGGTTAACCTCTTTGGGATTTACAGAACATGGCCCCTTTAAGTCTTTGTCATGAGGGGAGGAAGTGCTGATTGTTCCAGGACCAGGTAGTGTTGTTGGTTGTTGTTTTTTGGAGGGGGGGGCGGTGGAGGGGTCATGGAGAGAGGGAGAGTAACAGGATGTGTGTTTGGAGCTCCAGACAGGACTGCAGCAAGCATAGTGATGCAGCCGAGAACCTGCCCAAAGCCTGGTAGAGACAAAGTGGCTGACCAGGGACCAGGACAGGAGCCAGGAGAAGCACTGTGCCAGGGAGGAATCACCTGAGAAGGACAAACCAGAGCTGGACCCAGAATCACTGTTGCCCAGACCTATGCAGTCGTGAGTACTGGGGTTTACTGGAATAAAGAGGGAGGTTGTAGCTAGTTAAGTGGGGAGGTTGTCGCTCTGTGTGGCTTTGCAGAGAATGGCAGAAGAGGGCACTGGAGAGGTTTGATGGGGAAATTTTACTGGTGCCAAAGACAACCAGGAGCACCCAAAACTCACTGCCAGACTGGAACTTTGCTCAGGACTCCTGAACTCTGTGTGCAGACACATTGCTCAGTGTCTGCCCCTTTCAGACTGATACCACTGGACCTCTGGGGCCTTGTGTTGGATGTAACCCTGTTTTACTGCTCCCCCTATTTTTCCTCCTGTCATTTTTCTCCATACATCTCTCCGTGAATAAATATTTCCCTTTCCTATATTCACTGCACTATTCCGGTGTGTGTATGTTCACCTGGGGCCGTTGGAACAGATGCCCCTGAGGTGGAAGGGACTTTCCCTGTGGCATTACTGCACTCACTTTTTCTTGGCCAGAGCTGCCTGCAGAGCAGACTCCATCTTGACCACAGGGGCACTAAAATTACATAGCTGCTGTCCAAACACAAAACAAAAATACCATCCCTGTCCCAAAAGCTGACAACCCTAAGAAGTCTCTACTGAGCATGTGCAAACTGAGATTTTTTTAGAGGCTTATAATTTGGCCAAATTAGAGCAAATTTTTACTTTGATGGCAAAGGCATATTCCTGGCACCAATGTGACCTCCCTGCCAAAATTCAAGTCCCTGCTTCAAGAACAGAGGTGCTAAAGCTTCTTAAAAATGAGAAGATTTGTATATATTTATCTATATATATACACACACACACAGGACTTGTATGTGTCACCTACCTGAAATTTTATATTATCAAAAAGTTGAGGCCTTCTTTGGTCTGATTTAGATAAAAATATTAAGAAAGTGTGCCTAAATCACAGAGAAACATATTATATGGTTAATTGTGTCTCATTAAAGGCCTAAAAACGAATATAGCATGAATTCTATACATGTAACACATGAACAATTACATTTGATTATGCTGAAGTCATTTTAGTTGCAAACAAGGAAGGATAGGGAATACTCAAATCTGCATGTCAACAGATTTAAAGGAGACTAATTCCGATTAAAACTAGCCATTTTTGTTGGTCAGTACCTTTTAATAGCATGCAAGGAAAGAAGGCAAAAAGACAAGTTTAAAAGGCATAATATTGATCTCACCTGCAGCTGTGTGTTTCAGCACATCATTTATTTCCAGCTGTTTGTTTTGTCTGCTGTTCTTGGTCTGTGGCTGTAGTATTGATTCTTGAACTGTTTTTCTCCTTCACTGTGTCTTCTTTTCTCTTTTCACTTGGCAGAAGTTGCAAGAGATGACAGTGTAGAGACCCAGACAGATGATGAGCTAAGAAGGACAGAGTTCTATGACCCAGAGCAAGAGAATAGCCACAGTCTCCCATCACAGCACATACACATACAGTCTCAGCTATGTAGCCAGCCATGGCTTTGTATATAACCCTATATAAATAATGAGAGTCATATTTCTTCTGACATGGATTTTTCATGACTGTTTTTTGTTGTTGTTGTTGTTGAAATGTTATGTGCAAATATAAAAAGAATGTGAACACTGTGGACTGTAAATAAACAAATCTGAGTGAGGGAGAATGGGGAGGAGGGACTTCATCTTTCATATTCTTAACTGGTACTTTAAAAACAATTAGATATGGTCATGTTGAGATATGCCAAGGTAGGTTAACTAACCAGAGGAAGCCTGGAGCTTGTGACCTGATTTGGTGCAAACAAGCTACAAAACAATGCATCTCAGCCCTGACCTAGACCTCTTGTTTTTGCAGGCACCATATCCAAGGTGAGCTAAAGGGATACCTCCTTCTGGCTCGGTCAGTAGGAGCTGTCATAAACATTTCTCAGTCAGCAGGAGTCATTTCTGAGTCAGTAGGAGCTGTCACAAGGCATTCTTACATACTGTGTATCATACTAGATGTGAGAGTGACCTATCTAAACATTACCAAAATACTTGTGGATAATCAGATCACTCCATCCATCCATCTGATACCTAAAGCTCAGCTTTCTCATTCAGTACTGGCCTGATTATGCAATACCTTTCTGCAATACCAGTTTAATATTGGTGTAACGCCACTGAAATAAATGGAGTTCACTGGTGTAAAACGGATCTAATGGAGTACAGAATCAGGCCCTTTACTTTATGCATAATTCTAGTGCCACAACTCTCAAAGAAGGCAACTTTGCTAAATTTTGAAAATATTGAGTCACCTTACCTCTTTATACTGAAATTCATATGTTTAAAAAATATTCACGTTTTATGATTCTTTAATATGCCCCCTTTTAGCTTCATCTTAATTTATGTTTATTATGTATGGTCTTTCTAGGTATTGGTGCAAAGAAGAATGGGGTAGATATACAGAATTATGGATACAGATTTGACTACTGATCATGATACGATTCCCAGGTCAAGATTAAGACCAAAGAAAAGCTTGGAAATGTGGCCCAAGTGTAACCAGTGCAGAGAAGTCTGAATTGGTCTGCAGACAGCCTAAAACAAATAGATCTGAGAGTATGAACTGCTCCAAGCATCTCAAGGGGGTGTTAACTCCAAAATCCATTGCTATAAAGGGTCCTGTCAACACCACTTCACCAAAGGATTTTGTATGTGATCAAAGAAGAAGAGGGCAGTGGGCCTGGCCCACCCTCAAGCAGGTACAACCTGGCTGCTGAGGTAGATATTTGGGGTTGAGCAGGGGGTGCTGCTGTCACTTCTGCCTCTGTAGGGAAGAGGACCACTGCTGATTTCAAGGGGACGGAGATCCTTCTGTCACTCATGGGGTTTCCTCCTCTTGTCACTGCCACTCCAGCTGGGGCACAGCAACAGCCTGGGGGCAAGGTAAGAAGGGTGGACCTCTGGGAGGTCCAATGTTAGGGTGTATCTAAGCCCTGGAGTTAATTAATCCAACACTAAAGTTTCTACCTGTGAATATAACCCTCCTATTTGTGGCATTTTGGCAATGCAGTTGGTTCTAGTTTACTGATGGTTGCACACTTCATTGCTTCTGTAGATCAACCTCATTGCACACAGCAGGGGCTCCTCATTGGCTGATGGGCTGGAAGCAAATTGCCAGCCTGCCTGGTTTCCAATGCCAGGTTCAGCATTTCCCCAGATGTTTTCTACTGGAAATTTTCCAACCAGCTTTTCCCATACCCAAACCCTGTGTCCCACCCTCCCGTCCCTTAACCCTAAACTTATGTATTCTCCCATTTGCTCCTTCCCCCATGATAGAGTCTCTGTGCACCTCCCAAATCCCCCTCTCTCCATACCAAGGTCCTCCATTCTCCCTCTCCATGCTAAGGCCTCTCTGTGTCCCCCATTTCCCTCTTCCTGATACCAAGGTCGCCTATTCTCTCCTCCATTTCAGGGGCTCTGTGTCTCCCATTTCCCTTATGTCAAAAAAAACCCATTCTCCTTGTGTCCCCAAGCTGGGGGACCTGTGTTCCCCATTTATTTTATAAATTCCAGAAGCCCCCCAGTGGGATTGTGATATTAGCTAATTACCTGATTTTAGTTGAAATCAGGTTTTTCTGGGGTTCAAATTGTCATCAAAATCAATGGGATTTTGACACCCATTGACACTTTGAATATTCCCTGCAATTTTGGGTTTGATTGGATGGGACCTTCAGAAGTCATTGTGCTACAGACAGAGCTACTGTCTATTTCAGTGTTAGGTCTCACTTCTCTCAGCCAACATTGCAGCTGTAGTTAGCCCCTTCTAACAAACTCAGAAACAAATCTAAAGAAGCACAGACAATGTAAGAAAAAGAAATGTTCAAGAAGATCTTCTGGAACTGGCCAAGATTTCTTCCATTTCTTAATATTAATTGCCCACCACACACAATACCAGGGCCATATAGGCAGGATGTGGGCATTCATGAACCTCTGAACACTATAAATTTTCTCAGTGTATCATAATTACAGAAACATCTGTGCTGAATAATAACCTTGTGCTGAATCACCGTGGAAATTTGCAGGTTGAATAGCCCTGAGAAGTTTTCATTTCTTGTCTGTAGTAAAGTGGTCTAGAGGAAGAATATTAAGCTGCAGTTTAAAGCACATGGAGAGTCCTGGTACAGACCCTTACAAAGAATGCTTGATATATTTTCTGCAAGGAATATCTATATTTATTTCTTTGGCTCTGATTTTATCTTTTTCTTGTAAAAAAGGGTGCTATGGATTGGAAACTATAACTAATGCTGTTCAGAGACCTAAGTTTAATTCTTTATTCCATTTTACTCCCTCACTTTGTGGAGCTGGGAATGCTGTACAGACCACTTGTTCAGACACTTTGGAGGGAATGCCTCTTGTCACCTAAGAGCATTTCATTTGCACAAATTCACTAGGTCACAGCTGGATCATGCATCAGATAAGTAATGAAGAAAAAGTAACATGCAATGATCCACTGTAAAGCCAAATGTTAAGTATCACTGGTAAAACAACCATTGCATGGGGGTTGTATCAGTAGTGGCCATTAGTGAATGGGTTAATGACCAGCTTTGATGGGCTCAGCGAGGAGTTTTGTCCTTTGACTTCCTTTAACTGCAAGTGACATGGAGCTTTGAAGGGCATCAGGTTAGAGAGGGAACAATATGGAGAAATACCACTAGTTCAGATACTCAATATAATGCTGAGGTCAGAAGAGAGAGGGGACCAAAACATTTCATGCAGAAGAATGGAAATAATAAGAATTCTTCTAGATTGCAGCCAAGCTACAATGTGACTGTAGCAGTATAACTTATCAGTGAGTGCCTTTTGTAGGTTCCCTGCTTTGCTCAATCCAGACGAAGTATGATTCCATTACAGTTCTACCTAGGGTAGGTAGGCTCTTTAGCTAATGTTGTGGCAGCTCATTCCTCTAATTTTGGTGATCTCCAGTCCAGTCTCCAGTGTGTCAATCAAAAGGGTGCCCATCTCAGAGAATCTGATAATTGTTGCGGGGGGAGGGGGGAGGGGGTGCGGGGGTTTGTCCATAATATATATACCCTGAAAACATACTTGAGTATTTACTATACACAGATAGTTTAAGCATATAAACATTTGAACCAAAAAGCCATGAGGCAAAAAGCTGATAGAGGACTGTGAGTTGATAAAAGGTGAAAAAGGAAAATGGAAAGATAAATGGAAAGATAATGAAGCAAATAATCAAAAAATCCATTTTAAGCACCTAGAGGGTAATAAGGTGATAAGTAACAATTAATATGGATTTGTCAAGAACAAATCATGTCAAATCAACCTAATATGCTTTTTGACAGGGTAAGAAGCCTTGTGGATAGAGGGGAAGCAGTAGATATGATATACCTAGACTTTAATATGGCTTACTGTTTCACATAACCTTCTCATAAGTAAATTAGGGAAATATAGCCTAGATGAACCTACTATAAACTGGGTGCACAACTGGTTGGAAAAGCATAGTCAGAGAGTAGTTATCAATTATTCACATTCAAGATGGAAGGGCATATTGAGTGGGGATTCACAGGAATATCTGCTGGGGCAGGTTCTATTTAGTATCTTCATAAATGATTTTGATAATGGCATAGAGAGTACCCTTATAAAGTTTGTGAATGATACCAAGCAGGGATGGGTTGCAAGTGCTATGGATTAGAGTTCAAAATGATCTTGAAAACTGGAGAAATGGTCTGAAATAAATAGGATGAACTTCAATAAGTACTAATGCAGTGTACTCCACTTAGGAAGGAACAATCAGTTGCACAAATTAAAAAAATGGGAAATGATTGCCTAGGCAGGAGTACTGCAGAAAATGGGTGTTTTAATGGATCATAAATGAAATATGAGTCAAAAATGTAATACTGTTTCAAAAAAGCAAACACCATTCTGGAATGTATTAGCAGGAATGTTGTAAGCAAGACATAAAAAGTAATTCTTCCACTCCACTCAGCACTGATGGGGCCTCAACTGAAATACTGTATCCAGTTCTGGGCACCACACTTCAGGAAAGTTGTGGACAGATAAGAGAATGTCCAGAGGAGAGCAACAAAGATGATTAAAGGTCTAGAAAACCTGACCTTCAAGAAAGATTGAGAAAGAATAGGTCTGTTTAGTTTGGAGAAGAGAAGACTGAGGTAGGACATGATTACAGTATTCTAGATAATAAAAGGTTGTTGTAAAGATGAGGGTGATAAGTTGTTGTCTTTATTTACTGAAGACAGGGCTTGAATTGCAACAAAAGAAATTTAGGTTAGCCATTAGGAAAACCTTCCTAACTGTCAGGGTAGTTAAGCACTGGAACAAATTACCTAGGGAGGCTGTGGAATCTCCGTTATTGGAGATTTTAAAGGACAGGTTAGTCAAGCAGCTGTCAGGGATGGGTCTAGATAATACTTAGTCTTGCCTCTTGTAGGTGACTGGACTAGATGACCTATTGAGGTCTCTTACAGTCAACATTTCTGTGATTCTGTGACTAGTGAAGAAAATGAGGGAAATCATGAATATTGTTGGAGATAAACAAATGGATTCAGAGCACTGTAGTGATAAGTAGGGATTTTGCTGCTGATTCATCTCCAAATATACCCCTGAGTAGAGTTTTATCCCAATAATTTTGGAGTGTGCATATCAGAGCAGTTATTCATGTTTATATAACACTGTAGCTCAAAGCTAAATTTTCAGAAAAAATGTGCACACAGTTACCACTATACAAAGTACAATCACACTATTACACATACAAATTGCCAATTGTTGATATAACTGGTTGTTCCCATACAGAATTAACTTGCAGCATGCAGACATATTTTCCTGGAAACATAAATCTAAATCTGATTAGGATTTAGTTACCAGGGTGCTGACGTTGTAACAGGGGCCCCTCCAAAGAAACTAAACATAGACCTGTACATCACATCCCTCAAAATTGCTACACGATTTGCAAGATAACTTTAATTACAAATAAAAGGAATATAATATATGCCTGCGTATAAGTTTAGAAAATGAGGCTTATCATACCTGTTTCCTCTAAAACTATTGCTTCACTCATGATATTTTGAATTAGTGTATTGCTATTTATGTATTCACTGTGTTTTCTTTATTTAGGCCCCAATCCTATGCAAGGATCTGCTAACATGAAGCCCTGTACCATCAGTAATTCTAGTCAAGATACACTCATAGATCCATGAACATGTGTAATTCTATTGAAGTCAGTGAGATGTAAGGGTCCCTGCTAGTGGATTATGAGGAAGATTGAAGCCTTTCTCTTAGAATTCTAATAACAAAAATTTTTGGGAACCAAATTTAATTAGCAATGATTCGATATTCAGGGATAGATTCTGTTACCCTTTCTACACTAGGTAGCAACACATGGGGGCTATTAATGGAGGAAGGTACTCTCAATGTGAGCGAGGATTGCAGAATAATCCCTTATTTTTCTAATTTTTATTAACAGTATTTTGTGGATTGCTTCCTAATCTTTCATATACAATGATGCAATTGATAGTAGACTAGCTAGTAGCTTGTAGGAGTCATGGATAATGTTGTAGGAGTAGGGGTGGTGTCACAAGGATGTGTTAATAACAGTTATGAGGTGTATATAAGAAATGACAGTGTATGATCATTGAAGCCTTGATGAAGGGAGATGTTGAAATGTCAGCTATAAGTTAGTTTGCAGCCAAATAAAAATTGCTTGAAAATAAACTGACATATGAGAAGTTTTGCTGAGGTGTATGATGTGATGTTTATGCTTGTTTACAGATTTCCACCCAGCCATAAAGACTACATGAAGCCTAGGGCTGAGATGTGTTATGGACCTCAAAACCTAACCACTTCCCTGGTTTTAAAAACAACTTGCACCACAAGGTCTAATGAGACCTCTTCTTCTGCTTTCCTATGCACTCCACAGATCTGCTGTTGCCGGGCAAGAAAGATTTTTTTAAAAATAATACACCAGAGTCTTCATATCCTAAATATAAATCAACAGTGTAACAATGTTGCAAAAACATCATTCTGAGATGTATTAGCAGGAGTGTTGTAAGCAAGAGACAAGAAGTAATTCTTCCACTTTACTCCATGTCGATTAGGCCTCAAATGGGAGCCACATTTCAGGAAAGATGTGGACAAACAAGAAACTCCAGAGAAGAGCAATAAAAATAATTAAATGCCTAGAAAACATGACCTGTGAGGGAAGACTGAAAATATTGAGTTTGTTTTAGTCTGGAGAAGAGAAGACTGAGAGGGAACATGATAGCAGTTTTCAAGTATATAAAAGGTTGTTATAAGTAGGAAGGAGAAAAATTGTTCTTCTTAATCCCTGAGAATAGGACAGGAAGCAATGGATTTAAATTGCATCAAGGGCGGCTTAGGTTGGACATTAGGAAAAACTTCCTAAGTGTCAGGGTGGTTAAGCACTGGTATAAATTGCCTCGGGAGATTGTGGAATCTCCATCATTGGTGATTCTTAAGAGCAGGTTAGACAAACAAAAGTCAGGGATGGTCTAGATAATAATTAGTCCTGCCATGAGTGCAGGAGACTAGACTAGATGACCTCTCGAGGTCCCTTCCAGTTCTACGATTCTATGATTCTATGATCAGAGCTGTCAGAAGGCACAAATAGTGAAGACATGGAAGAAACTGTTATCCAGATTACAAGTGAGAATCCATTCTCTGCTGCACTTGGGCACTGCATGATATCTAACAAATTCAGAAAAGCAGGATTGTCTTGCTGAAACTAGGACATGTGGGAAGTACAGCAACCCCATAAAGACATCTCATCACTGACATAAAACTGCCAGTGAAATAAAAAAAAACCAGGCTTAGCACTGCTGGTAGGTCTCAAAAGCAAAGAAATAGATGACAATTAATGCATATGATGTGGGAAAGTTGGGAAGAGAAGTTCAGGGTAGGAGATAAAAGGAACAAAGATATTTCAAACAATATAAAAGGAATACAGATTTTTCAAACAACTTAAAATGTCTACTTTAATGGTATTAACTGCGTTCTGCCTTTTTTTTTTGAGTTACAAGGGTTTAACACTAATGTATTTTTCTCCTATCATGATGTTCTGAGTTATATATAAAAAATCTTTCTAAGCATCATCATATATTCACAATATAATGGTCCTAGGCTAATTATCAGAATCATGAACCATACAAGAATCTCTTTCATGGTGCTTGGTACGTGGAAGCTTAGTACAACTACTATTTGCTGTGTGCCCCTGAATCCAAGTTCTGTTGACGTTGAGGCATTTGGACTTTATAGACAAATGGAGTGTAATAATTGGTGTTTCAGGAGACTGTCATTTTGAATGCACTAGAGTACCTCAGCACTTTCTTCAGCTAGCAGACTCATGTCAATCATCCACATCAGGGTTTTCATTAGCTCTATAACTGCCTGACCTTGTGCCAGACTTGAGCAGACGGGTAGTTCATAACCCTTTACTGTCAGAATTAGCATTCATGATACTACTTAAAACTGTGGAGCAAATTTAGAGTTCATTATTAAATGAGGCATATGTTACTACACTTATAACTGATTCAGTCTAGTTATTTTTAGTTTGACCTTTTCTGTATTCATCAAATCAGCTTTGAAATAGACATTGAGGTACCCTTTACTGTTAGTTATAAAAATTCTTACATCTTATGTTTTTTATATAGTTTTCTGGCAAATTCTTATTAGGCCTTAGTCGCTGCATGCTATATGGAGTGTTTTGCTGTTAGCTTACTTAAGTACAAACCAGGTAAGCTGGAATCATTAGGATGTAAATGATCATATTCTTCAGCTATATCATCCCTCTTTCTCTTTGCCAGTGTATCCAGATTTGAAAGGATAGAGCTACAATTTCAGGATATAAAAATGGCTACTAAACATGGCAAAAACTGAGTTAAGAGGATGAGCACAGCAATTATTGGGGCAGATTTGTTCCTGGTGCAGCTCCTAGGGTGAACTTTGCCCAGTATTATTGGTTTTTTTCGGTAGTTCATCTTTCCCCTCCTGAGCTAAGGCACTGAGAATAGATCAATCTAAAATTCAAACACACCAACACATGAAAAGTTTAAGTACTGTATCTTCGCACTTTCCTTTCACTGTACTAAGTCTCTAAATTTTAACATGGACAAGACAACCAACTAAAATTATGCTGACATTCCTTAAACTTATTAGGGCATCAAAGAGCCTCTGTTACCATACAATTATCTTGTCTAATAAACAAACAAATAAATAAATAAATAAACTCTCAGTCTTATAGCATTCCAAGACTCTCATTGATCAACATCCACCAAAACATGAGAATATATTTGTTCTGATGTTTTATGAGAATAGCTAATGATGACAATATTATTCTATTAATAATGCAGCATAGCGTCTGCAACTGTATTTCAAAGTGACCTATTTACTTTCATAGAAATAGAGAAAAAGGCCCTGATTCAGCAAGGTACTTAAGCACATATGTCTCTTTAAGCATGTCATTAGTCCCAGAAGCTAGTATGACTAGTCATGTATTTAAATTATGCACATGCTTAAGTACTTGCTCAGAACCTCCCTGAATGAATTCCTGTTTGAAGTCGAGCATAGCTTCTTAGAAAGAAACATCTAATCTTGATTTAAAAATTATCAGTGATGGAGAATCCACTGCAACCATTGGTAAGTTGCTCCAATAGTTAACTACCGTCAGTGTTAAAACATTATGCCTTATATCTCGTCTGCATTTGTCTTTACCCCATGGTCCATGAAAGTGATGGATATATTTGCAGTTCCAATAATAGAGGAAGCTGAGGACCTGATCCCCCATATCAATTTTTGGGATGCACAGGCGTGAGGCATCGTCATACCATTCTGTGCTTTAAAAGCACAATTGAGCCCATGTACATTGAATACAAATTGCTTTTTTGAATTAAACCAACAAAAGCAAGGACATTTAGAATGCTGTCTGACATGGCTCTGAAGTACCCCACTGTGAACCTCTATTGGCAGGGTCAGATTCACAGATTAGTACACAATGTTAGACATCATATTGAATTGGGACATGCCATGGTCTCTTTCCTGACTGAAAGCAGAGACTTCCTGTGCATGAAGTATAAGTTGATGGCTGTACTTGAGGAAATGATTTGAGATCTTGAAGGGCAGCTATTGACCCTATGTAGCATCAGAGAGTCAGAAGAGTTCTTGGACTGCCAGCTTCAGGTAGCAGCAGCACAGACCCAAATGGCAAATTCATTGGTTTCAAGGGAACACAGGACAGTAGAAAAGAGAGGATTGGCAGTTTAGTAAGAAACATTCTTCACAACCAGAAGCAGAGAAGTATGACAGTCTGTGACCACAAGCAGAATGAGGACTCTACGGACATGGTGGGATATCCATCACATAAAGTCTTTAAATCAAGACTGGATATATTTTAAAAAGACATACTATAGCATAAACAGAAGTTATGGGCTTGAGCAGAAATTACTGGGCAAGGTTCTTTGCTCTATGTCATGGGTCAGCAACGAGTGACTCACCAGAGGTTGCTGACCCCTGGTCTATGTTATGCAAGAGGTCAGACTAGATGATTATAATGGTCCCATCTGATCTTAAAATTATGAATTTCTTAACAACAACAGTGTAAACTGTAAGGATGGGGTGATTTAACTCTGTCATTGTTTCAGTCATGTAAAATATAAACTTCCACAAGGCTCCTACTTTGACCACAGTCAGGTCCCTCACTGCTTCTGCCATGCTGCTCAGGGAGAAGAAAGCTGACTTCCAGAGGAACTGCCTATTATTGTCCCCTTCTCTCTAATCTCTGATTTACTTGTCTGTCTACATGGAGAAAAACACAGTTCTCACTCTCTTTTTGGGTGCAGCAAAGTCAGACTGTTTGCATTTGAAATCCCCTTCAAATCCCTGTCAGGCCTTGCTCTGCTTCCACACTTAGATTGTGGCCTCTTAAGAACAAACATCTTTCCCCTTTTATAATGTTTGGAAAGTGCCTAGCATAGCCTGAGCATAGACTATAACAATAAGTAGTATACAACAATCAACATAAAATACGTAAGAAAGATCTGTTTGAAGTTCAGCTTTTGGAAAATATGCCCCCGCCCTCCACCCTCACCTCCATCAACATTTCTGATTTTTTTTCAACTAACTCTATAGTTGGTTGAAAAATGGGAAGGCATTTTTGCTGGAAAAAAAATTACAAAATATTTTGTCTTAATCAAATTCTCATAGATTCATAGAATTTAAGGCGAGAAGAGACAATTAGATCATATAATCCGACTTCTGTATATCACAAGACTTTACATTTTACCCAGTAACTCATGTATTTAGCCAATAACTTGTGTTTGGCTAAATCATAAAGTCCAGAAAGACATCTAGTATTGACTTGAAGAGATCAAGATATGGAAGTTTTCCAAACTTACTGTTAACATGATGCCTTATTTCCAATTTAAATGTGTCTGGCTTCTGCTTCTAGTCACTGGTTCTTGTTATGCCTTCTCTGCTAGGGTCATAAATATAAAGGGAAGGACAACCACCTTTCTATATATAGTACTATAAAATCCCTCTTGGCCAGAGACAAAAAATCCTCTTACCTGTAAAGGGTTAAGAAGCTCAAGTAACCTGGCTGGCACCTGACCAAAAGGACCAATAAGGGGACAAGATACTTTCAAATCTTGGGGGGAGGGGGGAAGGCTTTGTTCTGTCTGTTCTGTGTGGCTTTTGCCGGAGACAGATCAAAGAAAGAAACAATCCAACTCCTCTAGCGTTATTAAGTACTTAGCAAGGAAATGCGTTAGATTATCTTTTGTTTTGGCTTGTGAATTTCTCTGTGCTGGGGGGAATGTGTATCCCTGTTTTTTTTCTTTTTGTAACTTTAAGGTTTTGCCTAGAGGGAAACCCTCTGTGTTTTGAATCTGATTGCCTGTGAGATTATCTTCCATTCTAGTCTTACAGAGGTACTCCTTTCACATTTTTTCTAATAAATTTCTGTTTTTTAAGAATCTGTTTGGTTTTCTTAGTATCCTAAAAACCCAAGGTTGGTCTGTGCTCATCTTATTTATTCTCAAGCCTCCCCAGGAAACGGGGTGTAGGACTTGGGGGGATATTTTGGGGAAATAGGACTCCAAGTGGTCCTTTCCCTGATTCTTTGTTTAAATCACTTGGTGGTGGCAGGGTTTACCTAATCCAAGGTACAGCGGAGAATTTGTGCCATGGGGAAGTTTTAACCTAAGCTGGTAGAAATAAGCTTAGGGGGTCTTTCATGCGGGTCCCCACATCTGTACCCTAAAGTTCAGAGTGGGGAGGGAATCCTAACAGCTAGATTAAGCAGCCCTTTATTATCCAGTATTTTCTACCTGTGATGGTACTTAGAGAATAATCAAGTCACCTCTCAATCTTCTTTTTGATCAGCTAAACAGATTTAGCTCTTTAAATTTCTCATTGTAAGGCATTTTCTTCAGCCCTTGAATCATTTCAGCTCAGGACACTACTGGTCATTACTAATTGGAAATTTTCTGTCAAAATATTTTAATGGAAGATGGAGTTTCTGTAAAATCAAAGTTTTCAAGAAATGTTGATTTTACTGAAATTTTTCTATTTTCTTTTGGGACAACCAAAACAAAAGATTTTGTTTTGGGTCAGCTTAATCCTAATCAAAACACTTTGGTTTGTGAAGCTGAATCAAAATGTTTTGTTTCAGATTGGTTTGGCATTCATCTGTGTCTCCTTGAGTTGCCATGGTGCATAATGGGAGTTGTAGTTCAGTTGCCTCAAGTGCCCATTCTTCTCTGTGGGCTGGTCTCTCTGGCTAGACTACAGCTCTCTGTGACCCTAAGAGCTCCTCAATTGCAAGGCGCAAAGGGTTCACTATTCTCTAACAGTAACTCCTGGCAGACTCACTATACTCATTACATGGCATTCATGGTATTTATCCAAATAAGGTCAAGTGAGGTATCTAATAGAACTTATGTCATACTGATCCTCATAGATATATGTCTGGATGATATTTATGGAATTGTTTATTATTGGAAAACATACCTTAAAGTCTGAATCAAAGCAGGATTGAAAAGCAGGTTTTGATGAGACAAAGGATGTATATTCACCTATCTGCCTTGATTGACATGTAAAATAAGCATGGTAAGTCAACACAATGGAAACCATTTGTCAACATGAGGAGGTAAAGGCAACATGGAGCCAGCACACCAGGGAATAAACAATGGGGTCATTCTGACTCTTGAGACAAAACAATTACTTATAAGAAATATGAGGGGAAGGCAAAAAGACCCCCATTCATCCTTCACCGAGGAAACAAAAAGAAAAGTGTTTTTTTGCATTTATGAAAGGGGGACTCCAGCCATATTGCTTGGAGATGCTGGGAAATTGCTTTAAGTCAGATAAACTAATTTAGAAAAGGGTTTTATGCTGTTAAATTTGTTGCCTGATCTATTCACTGTGTATTAATTATATTGGTTACTTAAGAATCCCCAATTAGCTCTCTGTGATTTGGCAGAGTCTAGTCTGAGATCAGTTCCAGAGTAATTAGAATTAGTATTATTTTGAGAACCCCATTGTGCAGGAAGGAGACAATTATATTTAGGAAAGGTGTTCTTCCCTATAATATTTGTATTTAGCACAATTAGAAAAGTCAGAAACACTGCAAACCAGCATGGAAAGTCGAGATAATATAAAATGGGCATCTGAGCATCCATATACACACACCATCCCTTGCTGAAAAAGTTGAAGTGTTAGTTATCATACTTGTCATCATCCTCATAATCATTATCATCACCAGTGAGCATTATCCTGGCACTCCTCAGTCATGAAGGCTAAAATACAATTTTTATAATGTGTTATGATGGCGCCTACTATGTCTAATGTATATTCAGTAGAGGTTTCCTGATCTATATTTCCTCACTCTAATAATGTTGGGGTGTCTTCCCATAGATTACTAGGCCTTTTACCTCAAGTTCATTATCATATATGTCCATTAATTATCATAGCATTACTGTGGTTGGACATCTGCTGATATTCCTAATTTAAAATATATGAAGCTGGTATAAACTGGCATTTTGTGCTTACCTGTCAGCAATTTAGTTATAATTGTTTATTAGAGCACTATATCTTGTGATATCTTATGCTCTAGGGTTATTCCTGGTTAGTTGTTTATGCTAAGGCTTTTGGGGCCTTTCACCTCGATTAGTTTAGCTAAACACTCCCATTATGAACCATGGTCTCCCTTCTGGTTGAACCACTGTGGTGCATTATGGGAGTCACAAAATCACCACATATCATGGGACATTAATTCTGGTCAGAGTCTGGCCCATTGAGGGGAATGGAGGCATGAGGCACTTGAACTGCAGCTGTTATGAGGCACTGCAGCAGCTCAGGAGGACATGGATTAATGTTGAGCTATGGTACAGAAATTTTGATTATTGAGTAGCTCTCCTACTCCTGCACATACCGAGAAGGTTTCTGTGAACTGTTTAATATTGTAAGTCTCTCTGTGATATTTCCTAGCAGCACGGGTTTCTATACTATCACTCCTTTGAAGTATGTATGTGAGATTCCAGGAAGAAATGAGGAAGTGTTTTGGGCTGTAATACCATCAGTATGCTGAAGTTGTTATCATCCGTGTAAGATTATCTTTGCATTCCTAGGGCCTGATGCTAGGCCCCACTACAGTCAATGGAAAGCTTAGCAGAGGAGCAGACCCTTACCTAAACCCTGACCGAGAAAGAGCTTTGGGCATCTTAAGCCTGCTGAAACTCAGCCCAAAGTGGAAGTGAAGCTGGTGGATCCGAGAAACTACCTAGAGGAAATGGCAAAGGTAATACCTGCTGCCTCTATTGAGGGGATGCATTAAATTATTATCCAAGAGTCCACAGAATCAAACTAAAAAGCTGCACCATTTCTCTTCCTACTTAGCTTTACAGGAGGAGCAGTGTCACGGGGCACCTCTTTCGTTACCCAGTGTACTCAACTGCCTGGCCAGTTCGTGTGACCCCAGGATCACAAACACACACCAGGCTGTTATCTTTTATCAAGGTGTGTATTTTCTTTTCATACAAAGTAACAGTGTATTGCAGGCTTACAGCAAGGGGAGACTTCCCCGCAGCCTTCACCCCTCAGCCAAGGCCCACCCTCACCTTCCCTTCTGAGCAGCCCCTTCCTTCCTGTTCGTCCCACTTATATACTCCCAATTACCTCATTAGCCCACTGATTACCACCCAGGTTATCATAATCCCCCTGCCCAACAGAAAGTGTATAATTGCCCCCAGCTGGGCCTGAAACCTTCTTCAGGCTGCAGCAATGTCAGTGATTAGGGTGCTGCTGATTGTGCCCTGTCACAAGCAAGAACAAAGACCACACTATCTGTCATAGAGTTGTGATTGTGGCCACACCAAAGTTTGGCCAAAGCCTTTGAAAACCTGGATATTTTGTTTATCTGGACTTTCCTGGGAAGGCGGTGAGTAAATGAAAGCTAACCCTTAAGCCAGCATCACTGTTACAAAGCATGTAGGCAGCAGATTTAGTTATGTTATTTCCCTTTTCTCTCCACCATCATTGAATGGCTTCAGTGAGTTTATTCCTGAGGAGGATGAGGACAAACAGCAGCAATCGCTTATTAGGTGGCCATGCACACAGCCCCAGAATATGGGACATTCTAGTACTTCCGGGAGTGACCTGGGCCCACCCCCACAGGTGTGACCTCACATGCATGGTACATGCATGGTCATGCTGCACAGGGGATGCCATTTTGAAGAGTGTGCTGCCCTGCCCCAGCTGGTGTGACATCACATACACCAGGGATCAGCAACCTTTGGCACAGGGTCCTTCAGGGATATCCGCTGGCAGGCTGGGATGGCTTGTTTACCTGCAGCGTCTGCAGGTTCAGTTGATCGCAGCTCACCACTGGCTGCGATTCGCTGTTCCAGGGCCCACACCACTTACCGCAGTCCCCATTGGCCTGGAATGGCGAACCATGGCCAGTGGGAGCTGCGATCCGCCGAACGTGCAGACGCTGCAGGTAAACAAACCATCCCGGCCCGCCAATGGATTTCCCTGATGGGCCGCGTGCCAAAGGTTGCCAATCCCTGACATACACTATGTGTGCAACATCATAGCAGCGGGGATGGGACAGCACATTCTTCAAAGTGGCATCCCCTATCCAATACCAGACAAAATAACATCTGGTTTTGTCTCAGTTGTGGACAGGAGACAAACCTTAGAACAGCAGGGCTGTCTGACTGAAAACCAGACAAATGGCCTATCTATCACATATGTGTTTGGGAGCTATGCACAAGTAAATCTCCATGTGGTGAACTGAGGACAGAAGAGCCTGCAGAAATCAAGACTTCAACTCAAGCCATACTGACTCTGCTGACAGACTCTTTAAAATTGGATTGAAGCCAGACTTCAAAGAGGAAATCGAGTTCAAAAATAAAACATTCTTTTTTAATTCAGAGCTGAGTTTAAAAGTTTACCTGATCTGAAGGTGTGTTGGGCTTTTTTTTTTTTAATGACACCAGTTTCTCTTTGAAGTCCAGCATCCAGACAAGACACATCAATTTTAAAGAGTCTCTGAGCACAGTCATAGCAGCTCAAATTGAAAATACTAGAATGAAGGTGGATGGGACTGTGTCAGAGTGCGAGAGGCATTCCTTTTTTTTTTTTTTTTTTTTTTTTTTTGAAATAGTGATCACAAAAAAAGTAAATTTCATGTACCCTCATTAAAAAAGTAGCATAGAAAAAATGGTTGGAAAGTTCAGAACAGATCCCTAAAGAAAATATTCTTACCTGGATTATCAAAATCTTTACAACCAATTGGCAAGCTTCTAGGTTATTAAGAAGGGAAGTAACCTTACTGAAGTCAGTGGAGTTATAAAAGTGTAAAACACCAGTGAAGTGAGTTTTGAGTCTGGCCCCAACTGTATTATATGCATTAAACCCAGCTATCCCTCAAAGGTAAATGTTTCAGCATTAAAGACCCAATCATGCTCTAACTGAGAACAATCGGAATTTTGCCATTATCTTCAATGGTAACAAAAGTGGGCTCTAAGAAACCATCAGCTCTCTGTAGTAAAGGAAAATGAAACCATGAATTAACTATCAAATGTATCTGATATAAGCCTGACTTTAGTTTACTTTTCCATTATTTTCTCACTATATATTTTGGATAGCTGCATGAGGTACATTGATATAATGGTGCCTGCTCAGCACTGGGTTGTTGGTCAGAAATTATAGAGCTGTATGAAAGAAATGGTAGAGAAGACTCTGTTGGACAGAAAATTAGAGCTAGGTCCTCCTCAATGTATAACGTGCTGTATCCAGTAATTGTTGCTTTCTGATTAAAAATATTTTCAATTACATATTCCATCAGAATGAGATGTTGAAAGAGAGATATTCCATTCTTGCGTGCAGTGTTGTTGTAGCCCTGTTGGTCCCAGGATATTAGAGTGACCTGAATAAGAGCTCTGTATAGCTCGAAAGCTTATCTCTTTTGCTAACAGAATAAATATAATTGGTCCAATCAAATATATTACCTGACCCACCTTGTCTAACTTTGAAAGAGAGGCTTTTAAAATTTATTTAGGTGTATTTGTGTAAGTCTCTCATTCATTTATTGAACTGATTAAAATGTGGGCAACATTTTTTTTTTTAATCTGAGTTATCCAAGTGATGTCTGACCTAGAAGTGAGTCTAAAAATGTAGCTAATGGGTCTATGGTTTGTTTTAAAGACAATAGCAAATCTCTCATTGACTTCAGAAAGGCCAGGATTTCACCCACTGGGTATGCTTCTCCTCTCACTTATGTCATTTATGTCAATACATCTGTATAAAGTGACTACAAAGTAGGTGTCCGACATAGTGAGTCTGATCTGCTAACATTTTACACCATCTTTGCACAGATATAAATATCGCCACCAGGAAAAAGGCAGTGGAGAAACAGGCCTAGAATGTACAGTTGCATGGGCTTAGGTTGTACAGGAGTCAGACATACCCATCCATTTTTGTGTCCCTCCTGGTAACTGGGTTGAACATGCTTTGGATTATTGGGAAGATCAGAGATCTGCATTTGATGGATAGTAAATACCCACCCCTGATGGGCTATCAAATGCTGTCTGGAATAAGTATTTATTATTAAAATTGAGATTGTAAGCTGCTCTAAGGACATAAAGTATAATTAAGAGTGTGAAATAGTTAATATTTATTACTTATTTGGATACTGCTGCTGTTCACACCAAAGGGAGAGGGGGTGTCAAAGGCCATATCAATCCTGCTCCTCTAGAGCTTTCCTGAACTGATGAGGACTACACCATTCAGAAGTGGAGGACTGGAACCCCTTCCCAACACAAATTTATTAAGAGAAAGATGTCTTCTTCCTCACACAAGGAAACAGCACTATCTGTTACAAGAACTGTGTTCTGCAAGTATCAGAGGGGTAGCCGTGTTAGTCTGAATCTGTAAAAAGCAACAGAGGGTCCTCTGCCACAGGACCCTCTGTTGTGTTCTGCAAGGGATTGGAGGGACAAGTGGGACCCTTTTCTTCTAAATGATGTACCCCTGCCCACACACACACACATTCTTCCACTTCTAAATGGTGTCTCGTTCCCCCGCAGGCTGCTCAAACCAGCCCTGCTGACTAGCCCAATAAAGAGCTACCCTCCCTACCATTTTCATTGGGACCTGGGGGTCCCTATTTTTAACTTCTCCCCACTTCCTTCATCCCAGTGCTCTTCACAGGTCTTTATGAGGCCCAATGCAAATTCAAGAAAAAATGATATTATCATTATAATTATTATTTACAAAACCAAAACAAGAAGCAATTTGAATTTAGATGAAGTTGAACCCACAAGGTTCAGTGTGGGAAGATAGAAGAGGAGATACTTGGTTTCATTGTGTCTCATTTCTAGCTACAGAACATTCAATACAATACTGGTCCTTCAGGTAGTATCCAATTAATTGGCCAGGTTCTCCTCTCCATTGCATTGAATACTATATTGAAGTCACTGAAGTTATTCCAGATTTACAGCAGTGTAAAGGAGACCAGAATGGTTGCATTATCCAGGCCAAGTTGAATACTTTTCATCTTGAATTAACTTTTCCAAGAAGATTTTGAGAGGCACTGTCGAATACTTTAATAAAGCCTAGATATATTACATTTACTGACTTCCCTGCATTCACTAGGTTTGTAATTTCACTCACAAGCATGATCGAGTTTATCTGTCATGATTCACTTTTTGTTTCATTATCCTCATTTCTTTTACGAAAGTCTCTTTTCTTTTTTTTAAATTTTGTGACCTCAATTCCTGTGTTGCTGATTTTAAAGAAGGGCAAGTCACCCTTAGGGTAAGTCCAGGAACTTTAGTTCTTTCTATCTTAGATATTTATAAGGCATTTA
Organism: Malaclemys terrapin pileata; assembly: GCF_027887155.1. Classification (NCBI taxonomy): domain Eukaryota; kingdom Metazoa; phylum Chordata; order Testudines; family Emydidae; genus Malaclemys; species Malaclemys terrapin. Next base: position 288,375,602 of record NC_071505.1, on the reverse strand, counting down.
AAGCCTTAATATATAAGCATCAAGGAGTTTTGGGTGAAGGACAACAGGTATTTAATTGTGCTCCAGCCCCCTCATCATTTTTGTTGCCCTCCGCTGGACTCTTTCCACTTTTTCCAGATCCTTCTTGTAGTGTGGGGCCCAAAACTGGACACAGTACTCCAGGTGAGGCCTCAGCAATATCGAATAGAGGGGAACAATCACGTCCCTCGATCTGCTGGCAATGTCCCTACTTATACAGCGCAAAATGCCGTTAGCCTTCCTGACAACAAGGGCACACAGTTGACTCATCTCCAGCTTCTCATTCACTGTAACCCCTAGGTCCTTTTCTGCAGAACTGCTGCCTAGCCATTCGGTCCCTAGTCTGTAACAGTGCATGGGATTCTTCCGTCCTAAGTGCAGGACTCTGCACTTGTCCTTGTTGAACCTCATCAGGTTTCTTTTGGCCCAATCCTCTAATTTGTCTAGGTCCCTCTGTATCGTATCCCTACCCTCCAGCATATCTACCACTCCTCCCAGTTTAGTGTCATCTGCAACTTGCTGAGAGTGCAGTCCACGCCATCCTCCAGATCATTAATGAAGATATTGAACAAAATCGGCCCCAAGACCGACCCTTGGGGCACTCCGCTTGAAACCGGCTGCCAACTAGACATGGAGCCATTGATCACTACCCGTTGAGCCCGACAATCTAGCCAGATTTCTATCCACCTTATAGTCCATTCATCCAGCCCATACTTCTTTAACTTGCTGGCAAGAATACTGTGGGAGACTGTATCAAAAGCTTTGCTAAAGTCAAGGAATAACACATCCACTGCTTTCCCCTCATCCACAGACCCAGTTATCTCCTCATAGAAGGCAATTATGTTAGTCAGGCATGACTTGCCCTTGGTGAATCCATGCTGACTGTTCCTGATCACTTTTCTCTCCTCTAAGTGCTTCAGAATTGATTCCTTGAGGACCTGCTCCTTGATTTTTTCAGGGACTGAGGTGAGGCTGACTGGCCTGTAGTTCCCCGGATCCTCGTTCTTCCCTTTTTTAAAGATGGGCACTACATTAGCCTTTTTCCAGTCATCCGGGACCTCCCCCGATCGCCATGAGTTTTCAAAGATAATGGCCAATGGCTCTGCAACCACAACGGCCAACTCCTTTAGCACCCTCGGATGCAGCATATCCGGCCCCATGGTGTTGTGCTCGTCCAGTTTTTCTAAATAGTCCCAAACCACTTCTTTCTCCACAGAGGGCTGGTCACCTTCTCCCCATGCTGTGCTGCCCAGTGCAGCGGTCTGGGAGCTGACCTTGTTCGTGAAGACAGAGGCAAAAACATTATTGAGTACATTAGCTTTTTCCACATCCTCTGTCACTAGGTTGCCTTCCTCATTCAGTAAGGGGACCACACTTTCCTTGACTTTCTTCTTGTTGCTAACATACCTGAAGAAACCCTTCTTGTTACTCTTAACATCTTTTGCTAGTTGCAACTCCAAGTGTGATTTGGCCTTCCTGATTTCACTCCTGAATGCCTGAGCAATCTTTTTATACTCCTCCCTGGTCATTTGTCTAATCTTCCACTTCTTGTAAGCTTTTTTGCTTTAACATCAGCAAAGATTTCACTGTTTAGCCAAGCTGGTCGCCTGCCATATTTACTATTCTTTCTACACATCGGGATGTTTTTTTTCCTGCAACCTCAATAAGGATTCTTTAAAATACAGCCAGCTCTCCTGGACTCCTTTCCCCCTCATGTTATTCTCCCAGGGGATCCTGCCCATCAGTTCCCTGAGGGAGTCAAAGTCTGCTTTTCTGAAGTCCAGGGTCCATAATCTGCTGCTCTCCTTTCTTCTTTGTGTCAGGATCCTGAACTCAACCATCTCATGGTCACTGCCTCCCAGGTTCCCATTCACTTTTGCTTCCCCTACTAATTCTTCCCGGTTTGTGAGCAGTAGGTCTAGAAGAGCTCTGTTCCTAGTTGGTTCCTCCAGCACTTGCACCAGGAAATTGTCCGCTACACTTTTCAAAAACTTCCTGGATTGTCTGTGCAGCGCTGTATTGCTCTCCCATCAGATATCAGATAAAGTCTCCCATGAGAACCAGGGCCTGTGATCTAGTAACTTCTGCTAGTTGCCAGAAGAAAGCCTCATCCACTTCATCCCCCTGATCTGGTGGTTTATAGCATACTCCCACCACGACATCACCCATGAGGAAAAGGCATGAACAGTGATATAGTGGAATTTACAGACAAGACAAAATTATTTGTTAGTCAAGTTGGGTAAGGCTGGAGGCTGCTATCCCGCTTCAGTATGCAGCATCTCACCTCCTTGTACCTTAGTTTCACCTTCTATAAAATGGGAATAATGAAACTTACCCATCTTAGTACAGCACTTTTCAAAACTTTGAATGGAAAGCTCTATTTATATTGTAAGTGTTATAGCTATATTATCTATCTTCTTAAGAATAGCTGGATAGACAATTTTCCCTTTACATCCATATCCATCTTTATGTTCCACTCATCATCATCTGGGAAATTAGTGATCAGTTAATTCCCTTGATCTGTTAAATAGAAACCCACCTATCTTACTTTCAGATTTTAGTAGCCTATTGGAGTTTATGTTTCAAGATGCATTGCTATAATGAAAGGGGAAAAAAAAACCCACGAGAGATGTCCCTCTATTTCCACAAGACAAAATATGTTTTCATTAATGTGGTTGAGGCTATTTGCCAAGAGCTTCAAAACTATGAATGTTTGAGAAAAATCCTAAGATATAAAGAGCTATAGATGCCTGAGTTCTTAAGTTATCCAGCAGCAAAAAGAGTATCTGAACTTGCTCCCGGCAAATTCAGTAGGCATAGGTCTGTCACACCTCCCATGTAACCACCTCTCTTCTCTTTACCAGAAATGACAAACAACAGAGAAAACAGAATGCATAATGAGGCTATGATATTCACAGATCAAGCCATCTTGTGAGATTTCAAGCTCTTTGAGGATTTGGCTGTATAATAGCACAAGAGCAGTATTTTTGTGGTAGTTCTGCTTCTGACTGATACCAGGAAGCATACAGTTATTATGCAGGCACAAGCGCACACATACAGAACAAAAGTCCCATTCCTGCACCATATGATTACATTAATATAATCAATCCTACTAAAAAAAATTTGCACAAGTTCCTTTTGAGAGATGGAAGATGTTTCAGATTGGATCTCCTTTTAAAGAAACATATTAAAGATATCAGAGGGGTAGCCGTGTTAGTCTGGATCTGTAAAAAGCAACAAAGAGTCCTGTGGCACCTAGACTAATAAACGTATTGGAGCATAAGCATCTGATGAAGTGGGTATTCACCCACGACAGCTTTTGCTCCAATATGTCTGTTAGTCTATAAGATGCCACAGGACTCTTTGTTGCATATTAAAAATAATTTATTTCCACATTTTATTAACATGCTAAAGTGTATATGGGTGTATAAACATTGCAGACAGATCCATTTGTCAGGTTTTGAATATGAATACAAATACTTGTCATTCACCATTTATATCAACAGAAAAGTTGTTCTGAGTTGTTGCAAGTGGGGGAAATCTATATATTTTTGAAGAAATTAGAGAATCTGACCCTTGCTCATTTCAAGGTTATGGGGTCAGGATGTTTAAGACAGAGGGTCCTAAAGAGAACTCCAGGGACAGCCTCCCTCTTCTTAAGGCAAGGGTCATGGTCAGGTGCCACCCCTCTTCTTTCATTTTGTCTCCTGCTTGCCAATCCAGGTGCTGGAATGGAGACACAGGTTGGTGACAGGTTTCAGAGTAGCAGCCGTGTTAGTCTGTATCCGCAAAAAGAACAGGAGTACTTGTGGCACCTTAGAGACTAACAAATTTATTAGAGCATAAGCTTTCGTGGACTACAGCCCACTTATTCGGATGCATACAGAGTGGAATAAATATTGAGGAGATATATATACACACATACAGAGAGCATAAACAGGTGGGAGTTGTCTTACCAATTCTGAGAGACCAATTAAGTAAGAGAAAAAAAACTTTTGAAGTGATAATCAAGCTAGCCCAGTACAGACAGTTTGATAAGAAGTGTGAGAATACTTACAAGGGGAGATAGATTCAATGTTTGTAATGGCTCAGCCATTCCCAGTCCTTATTCAGGACAGGTTGGTGACTGTCAAGTGGGACCCTCCTGAGGTTGGTTCAGTGGTTCCTACTTCACAGTTTCATGTACCCCTAACTCAGCATCAACCTCTCTCTTTGAGAGGCAGGGGTTAACTCGTAGGAATGGACACTGCAGAGATATGTTTGTAGAAGGTTATAATTTAGAGAATCTCCCTCATAATGGACAGTATTATGAACATAGGAATTTGGAGATATACCCTGGAGGTGGGGGTTGGAAAAACAGCATGGCTGTGTGCAGCAGTTCACTAAAGATGCTCTCCAATTTGTTTTATTTTAAAGTTTTATTCCTTTCTCATTCACTGGTTTGTTACTTAATGAACCCCAAGATCATTACATAGTGTCAGAAGTGCTGAATGAGATGGAAACTGCAGTCATTTTGAAGTTAACCCCTGTATTTGCAACTGAAAGCAGAGACAAAGGGAGGCACCAGAGAAGCAGGTGGAGCATTAGACCCAGAGGCTTTTGCATGTACTTGGTGAGCACAATAGTAGCTTGACTAGCTTAAGAAGGGGGATGAGGGGAACCAAAAATGGATGTGTTGCAACCTCCATCCTGTCTGCAATTGCCAGGCAATGTTGCAGAGAACTGGAAAAAAATCAGACAGAGATTTGAATTATATTTAGCAGCCATAGGGGCAGAGGAGAAAAATGATGAAGTGAAATTAGCTATCTTTGTGGATGTTTTTGGGGAGGAAGTATTGGATATTTATAACAACTGTAACTTTGAAGAAGGTGAAAGCATGAAGTTAAGTAAAATACTGACTAAATTTGAGGAACACTGAATGCCAAAAAGGAATAAAACCTTTGAGAGAGACAATTTTTTTTACATGCATGCAAACTGATGACACCATAGAGCAGGGATCAGCAACCTTTGGCATGCGGCCCATCAGGGAAATCCGTTGGCGGGTCGGGACAGTTTGTTTACCTGCAGCGTCCGCAGGTTCAGCCAATCGCAGGTCCCACTGGCCACAGTTCGCTATTCCAGGCCAATGGGGGCTGTGGGAAGTGGTGGCCAGCACATCACTTGTCCCATGCCACTTCCCGCAGCCCCCATTGGCCTGGAATGGTGAACCGTGGTCAGTGGGAGCTGCGTTCAGCCGAACCTGTGGATGCTGCAGGTAAACAAACCGGCCCAGCCCGCCAGCGGATTTCCTTTAAGGGCCACATGCCAAAGGTTGCCAATCCCTGCCATAGAGCAATATGTCATAGAATTAAGGAAACAGTAAAACCTGTGATTTTGGTGAGCTAACAGAGTCTCTGGTCAGAGATAGAACCAGTTTTTTTGGAATTAAAGACAATGTGTTAAGAGAGAGATTGCTCTGTGAAAGAGACTTAACTTTAGAAAAAGCTCTCCAAATATTCAGGGCATCAGAAACTATGAAAGCACACGTCAAAGAGCTTAATCCATCAGAAAGTGTTGTCCATGTTCTAAGTACAAAAGAATCTGATATCAGGAATCATAACATTCAAAAACCAGTAGGAGAACATTTCAATCTCTCTGGTCACTCAATAACAGACCTCAAAGTGGCAATTCTTCAACAACAAAAATTCAAAAACAGACTCCAACATGAAGCTGCAGAACTGGAATTAATTTGCAAACTAGATACCATCAGAGTAGGCCTGAATAAAGACTGGGAGTGGTTGGGTCATTACAAAACCTAAACTTAATTTTCCCAATACTAATTTCTTCCTACTGTTACTCACACCTTCTTGTTAACTGTATGTAATGGGCCACTCTCTTACCACTTCAAAAGTTATTTTTTCCTTCCTTGGTATCCTGTTGTTAGTTGATTTATCTTGTTAGACTGACCTAACACTTGGTAAAGCAACCCCATTCTTTCATGTATTTATACCTGCTCCTGTATTTTTTATTTCATACATCTGATGAAGTGGGTTATAGCCCATGAAAGCTTATGCCCAAATACATTTTTTAGTCTCTAAGGTGCCACAAGGACTCTTCGGTTTTTTTGCAGAATAGAAGAGTGGACCATTGACTATGAAAACCATTGCTAGGGGGAAGTCTGGGTACAGACAATCATGTGGAAAGTATAGATCACAGCATGGCCCCAAACAGTGTGTTCACTTTGGGAAAATAAAACAAAATGCTGCAGATCCCAAATACAGAAAAGTCAAGGGTATCCTGTTAAAGACAATCTGCTTGATGAGCTTTTCATAAATGTACTTTGATTTAGAAGCCTGATGAGAGGAACTGGATACTGCGTATGACAGTGAATGGAACAATTATTCAACAGAAACTGGGCGCATGAGATCAGGTTAATATTTTGTCTGAACAAGGTTATGAGAGACTGAAAATAAGACCAAAACTGGGATCAATAAAATAAAAGTAACTGATTATCCTGGAATAAATAAATATATCAGTAAAGGGGAGATGCATTGTTAGCATCAACCATAAAAACACCATGTACAGGCTCCCTTTCATTCTAGTGCCAAAGAAAGTGACACCAACTTTAGGCCTGGCTGCATGTGAGAAACTCAGTCTGGTAAAATGGGTGCTCTCACTACAAGATCATACTGAACCTGGCCATGAGGCACTCTTTTGCGACTATCATGACCTGTTTCAAGGGTTGGGTTGTTTGCAGGGTAAACATACAATCTGGATAAACAAGCAGGTCCCTCCATTTATCCATTCATGTAGACAGTGCCATTTGCACTCTGTGATTAACTTAAGGCTGAGCTTGCAAACACGGAAGTAATGCAAGTAATACGAAAAATTGAGGTGCTGATCTCTCTCATCATTGTGGAGAATGGCTTTTCTCCAGCTCAGCTGTTACTGGGAAGAAGGATCAAATCTAATTTACCAATTACTGATAACCTGCTGAAATCTCATGACAATGAAGCCATATGGAAGAATGAAAGAAAATCAGAAGTGGAAGCATAAATATTATTTTGAAAAAAGGGCCAATGATTTCCCATCTCTTAACCCAGGTAATAGAGTGTGCCTGAGGAATCAAACCTCTAATACTTGAGGCCAAATGGATCCCATTAAAGAATAGTTGCATCCAAGTTGTTATGTAGTCCAGACAGACCAGAGGGACACATTTCAATGCAATTGAAGGAATCTATGAGTAATCCCAGAAAGTTCCAACACATTGATGGTAGATGTGGACTCTGGCATGTCCCATTTGACTGATCCTTTATCAACACACAAAGAAGAAACTGTCAAGGAACAAGAGAACAACTCAGACTCTAATGAAAGGTGGATACTGAGAAGATCAGAGGAGGAGATTAAACATCCTGAAAGACTCATCGAGACTCGCTAAACTGCCTGGAGAAGGGATATTTAAGGAAAGTGAGTGGTAAAGACTCACTTGACAGTGATGTAGTGGTAACCTCTCCTCTCTAAATAGTTAACACATTGCGTTTACGGAAATGTACTACCTGGGCTGAAAATTTAATGCAAGTGTTATTAGATAGTTGTCAGCTATATGTATATATATATATAAAAAGAGTTAATTTGTTTTTCTTTAAGAGGGAAGATGTAGAGATATGTTTGTAGACGTTTATAATTTAGAGATGCTGCCTCATAAAGGAGAGTATTATGAACGTAGGAATTCGGAGATGTGCCCTGGAGGAGGGGGTTGGGAACACAGCATGGCTGTGTGCAGTAGTTCATCAGAGATGCTCTGCAGTATGTTTTATTAAAGTTTTATTCATTTCTCATTAACCAGCTTGTCATTTAATGAATCCCAAGATCATTACAGGCACTACACTTAACAATTGAGGAATACCTGTATCTGAGCAGTGGCAACCTCTCTGTCAATATCAGGGGTGATCCCAGGAACAGATTCCTTAAGGGAATTACATATACACCTTCCCCAGCAATAGGGCAATATGCCTGGTCCCAAGTGCCTAAATGTACAGATTAATATTCTCTGACCTCTCTCTCAGAGGGTATGTGTACACTGCATTTTGAAGGGAGCCTCCCAGCTGGGTCAACAGACTTGAGCTAGGGAGGCTCATACACCTCTACCCCGATATAATGTGACCCGATATAACATGAATTCGGATATAACACGGTAAAGCAGAACTCCGGGGGGAGGGGGCTGCGCACTCCAGTGGATCAAAGCAAGTTGAATACAATGCGGTTTCACCTATAACGCAGTAAGATTTTTTGGCTCCTGAGGACAGCGTTATATTGGGTTAGAGGTGTACTAGCACTCTAAAAATAGCTGTATTGACAGCACTTTGAAGTTGTGGCTTAGGCTGGAGCTCAGGCTCGGAAGCCCACTCCCCTCTTCAGATTCCAGTGCCCGAACTCTAGCCCAAGTCACCATTTCAAAGCTCTGTCTACACAGCTATTTTTAGAGTGCTAATGAGAGTCCTGCAGAACTCAGTTGACCCAGATGGGAGGCTCTCTCCAAAATACAGTATACACATACCCTAAGTGGCTAAACCCTACATGGCCAGCAACTCACCGCCAGCCTTGGATATATCACCATGCTCATCTTTCACTGACCAGCAGGCTCTTCCCAAGCACTGCTTTCAATAACAACTCTCTCTCTCTCCCTCTCTCTCTGTCTCCCACACACAGTAGCCCTGGACCAGAAGTGTGAGAACTCCATTGCTCCTCTCCATATATGCAAACCTCTCTACGCCACCTCAAGTCTCCTTCCACTAACCATTCTTTCCTTCCCTGTTCACTGTCCTCCAGAGCATCCTTCTACTCAGTGCCTCCCAGCAGTCCCATTACACTTTTCCTAAAGGATAGCGCACCCAATTTGCATCCTAGGAAGCACAAAAGCTCATGGAGCGCCTACTCAGTACCATCACTGTACTCATGACTATGATTTAAAAGTCCATTCTAATCCAAATCTTTCATTTATTGATCACTAGCAATTTGCCTGATCTCCATGTCTGTGCATGAAACAGCAGGATGACAGGCCCTGCAAGTAGCGCTGCTCAAAATTTTTCTATTTACATTATTTTTCAACAGAAAATTGGGTATTCAAGTGAAATGAATTTTTTCAAAAAGTGTCTGATTTCTATGGATTTTTTTTTATTTTCCATCCAAACATAAAATGTTTGTTCTCCAAATTCCAAATATTTTGTTCAAAAACCAAAAATATTGTACCTGAGAATACATCATTGGAAACCACAAAATTTGATTTGGATATGCTGCTACCTTATGGGAGTTGCAATTTCATTGTCTTACATCCCCATTTATCTCTATGGGCTGGGCTTCTGGCTGGACTACATCTGTCATAACTATAAAGGGAAGGGTAACAGCTGTCCTGTGTACAGTACTATAAAATCCCTCCTGGCCAGAGACTCCAAAATCCTTTTCCCTGTAAAGGGTTAAGAAGCTCAGGTAACCTGGCTGGCATCTGACCCAAAGGACCAATAAGGGGACAAGATACTTTCAAATCTTGGGGGGGGGGAAGGCTTTTGTTTGTGCTCTTTGTTTAGGAGTTCGTTCACTCTTGGGACTGAGAGGGACCAGACATCAATCCAGGTTCTCCCCATCTTTCTAAACAAGTCTCTCATATTTCAAACTTGTAAGTAAAAAGCCAGGCAAGGCGTCTTAGTTTTACTTTGTTTTCTCAACTTGTAAATGTATCTTTTACTAGAGTGTTTATCTTTGTTTGCTGTACTTTGAACCTAAGACTAGAGGGGAGTCCTCTGAGCTCTTTAAGTTTGATTACCCTGTAAAGTTATTTTCCATACTGATTTTACAGAGATGATTTTTACCTTTTTCTTTAATTAAAAGCCTTCTTTTTAAGAACCTAATTGATTTTTCCTTGTTTTTAGATCCAAGGGGGTTAGATCTGTATTCACCAGGAGTTGGTGAAAGGAAGGAGGGGGAATGGTTAATTTCTCCTTGTTTTAAGATCCATGGGGTTTGGATCTTGATTCACCAGGAGTTGGTGAAAGGAAGGAGGGGGAATGGTTAATTTCTCCTTGTTTTAGATCCAAGGGGGTTGGATCTGTATTCACCAGGAGTTGGTGGGAGAAAGAAGGGGGGATGTTTAATTTCTCCTTGTTTTAAGATCCAAGGGGTTTGGATCTGTATTCACCAGGGAATTGGTGAAGGTCTCTCAAGACTTCCCAGGGAAGGGAATCCATTGGGATGGTGGCAGCGGACCAGACCTAAGCTGGTAGTTAAGCTTAAAAGTCTTCATGCAGGCCCCCACATTTTGTACCCTAAAGTTCAAAGTGGGGATACAGCCTTGACAACATCTTATGGTGCACCAGGAATTCCCATGACGCAGAGCCTCCCTTTTCCAAGAAGGGAGACCATCATGCATGATTGGCGATGTAATCCAGCCAGGAAACCCAATCCCTGGAGGAAAACATGAACACGAGGAACCTGATCTACAGCTCCCATGAGATACCATTTCTGAATCAACTATTCTAGGGTTTCATCCAAACGTATTTAGTATTCAAATATGCATTAAAATTGATATTTTCCATGGAAAAAATATTTCCCAACCAACTCTACCTGCAACGCTTGATTTTTTTGAATAAAAAGGCCTCTTTATTTATTGGCCATTCCTTTTTGATGTGTAAAGGCCAGTTATTAAAAAAAAATGTTTATTTCACTAGTGTCATGTGTCCAAAATACACATGTTCATAAGGTAGTACAAGTTACTCATTTCTAAGTGGGTGTATGTAGTTGTAACTATAAACAGCTGAAAAATGGAACAGCAGGTTGAGATTGTAGCAAGGAAAAAAAACTAATAGGAGAATGTAGAGAAGTCTACAGTGACTATTGCCTAACTTCCCTATTTTACCTTACACCATCTCCCATCTTCAGGTTGCTTTTCCTGCTACACCCCCATCCTTCTATGCCCTAGTTACATAAGATGTTCATACTTAACAAGAAGTAATGTACATAAGCCTTTATATCACCTATGAATTTGGCCCTTAGTTAATATAATATAATATAATATAATATAATATAATATAATATAATATAATATAATATAATATAATACATGGAGATATACCTATCTCATAAAACTGGAGTTGGATTAGATGTCCTAATTTCCCCCACCCACCTATATTAAAGATGATTCTATGATTTTCTGGCTATTTTGGATTTTCACGTCAACGTTGATGCTGTATTCTCTGCACCTAGATAGGTGACTCATAAATGTACATGCACTAATAATAATAGTAACTGAAGTCAATGTATACATAGAAGGCCCTTGTGGTTAATCTAGTGCTCCCTTACAGGAGTGCACAAGGTCCAAGTCCTAGTATTGTTGTGGTTCTAGTACATGAGGGCAGACCCCTAGTAAGGGATGGGCTTGGAGCAGATTAGAAAAAGGGCAGATTGTGTGGTCAGTGGTTTATAAATATATAGTGGCAATGCTATGCTAAAACAATAGAGAAAAATATCAGATACTTAGTGGTGTCCTGGCAAAAACACAGTAAGAGAGTTAGAGCAGCTGGAGTATGAAAGTACAGGAGTTAAGATAATGAAGTCTTCATTGTTGTGCTTTCATTGGCACCGAACCATACAGTGATAAATGGAATTGACCTGTTTGATGGAAATCATAAACCTTCATATTTATTAAACAATTATTAACATTTCTATAACATTGCCATTGTACGTTCATTACACGCTCATTGCATTACAGCAACTTGATTTCCTTGTTTCGTTGTTCTGGTGTCATTGTGCACTGAGAACATGTGTAAGACAGGTCTATTTTTTATGTTATACAGTACAGTATGTGAGGAAGGTTCAGTTCTTAATGGAAGTGTCACATCATTTCCAGATCAAATTATCTAGTTTTAACAGCTAAAGAGAATCAAATTAAGCAAACAAACAAACAGAATACAAAACAATACAAATGGTTTGGTTCCCAAGGTGTTGATTGAAATGTGTGAAGGTCATGTCTACCAGTTATCACATCAAGTGTAAATCATAAGTTTAAGAGTATCCTCCATTAGTTATCATTATAGTGTTTATAGGAGGAGTATATACAAGGATTTCAACAGCAAAGAAAGTGTTGTAGTATTTTGCTATAGTATTTACCCTGTAGGATTTTGCTGATAAGCAGACCTGTGTCAAAATAAACTCTCAATTATGAACAGGAATTATGTACGGCAATAAGGTAAAAAAAACTTTCTACTAGTCTGTGGCTGCAGCCTATGACAGCCCTGTCCTGAACTTCCCTGTTTCTGCCCCAACAGGAAGCATAACCCAGCAAACAAAGGACTGCATTGGGAATGTACAGAAAGTGTGGCATTTCTGCACTGCCTGGCGGACTTACTCTATAGCAAGTTGTCCCTTTTTTAGATCTCTTTTAGAATTTAAACCTGTTAAATCAAACTAGCAAACTATTACAAATACAATAACTCCTTAAATCTTTAGGTTTCCTAATCAAAACCCTAATACGCCTTTATTAGTCTCTACAACAATTCTTATCTGTAACAGGCTGTTCACTCTCAGAGTCAATAACAGGACCAGTTTGTGAATTGGTTTCACCATGTATTTCTGCTTTCACTTGACTTGTCTTGGCCAAGTTGTCAGGGATTTTGAGCAGGTGCGTATGATTCTGTCATAAGGTTTTTTCTTCATCTGTGATCATTGAGTAGGAGTGAGGTGACTCTTCTTTGATCACTGTAGCTTTGACTGGCCAGTGCCTATCCTGCCAAATTCTCACGAGTCTTTGTATTGTTTTGTTTTTATCTGTGGAAGAGGTCTGGGTCCTTTATTGTAATAATCTGTCTAACTGTATTTTCCCAGTCTTTTCCTCACTATCACATACTCCGTAGTTATCCTTCTTTTTTCTCATAGCTGGTGATCAAGTATTTATATGTCTGTGGTAGAAGTTCAGCAGGTGACTTTCCATAATGCAGCAGAGTAGCTCTGTAGTTGAGTTGTGCTAAATATGACTCTTCTCTTACATCCAATGTTTTTTGAGCAAGTTCTTCACTATATGTACTCCACATTCAGTTAATATATTGATTTGAGGATATCTGGGTCTTAGATGTCTCTTGATGAAGGTCATACATTTTAGCAAAGTCAAAGAATTGCCTCTTTTTGAACTGTGGTGCATTGTCAGTCATTATTGTTCCTGGAATTCCATGATGAGCAATACAGTAGTGCTTCTCAAAATCTCTTTTGGTGTATTGCAGTCAATGGTTTGTGATCAGTTTCTGCTTTGAAGCTATTACCATAGAGAATGTGTTTATTTTGTTCAATTTGTGCATACATCTTCTCTGTGACTGTCACAGACCTAAATACAACCAATCAGTTCCATGACACTATAGTAGTACTGCTCCCAGGTCTCCTTTTGAGGCATCTGTGGAGAGTATAATGTCTTTCAGTGGGTCAAAAAACTGCAGCACTGGAGCTGATGTAAGAATGTGCTTTAAATCATTTTGCGATTTTTTTTTTTAATGCTCTGGCATCCATGCCTATTCACTAACCCTGTGGAAGAGATGGCTTAGGTGAGCTCTGCAAGTTTTATAGTTAGGTATGTATTTGCTGATATAATTCAACATGCCTTTGAATTTTTTTTTTATCTTCAGGTCTCAGCATGCTCAGCAGTGATTGAATCTCTCATTCATCAGGCAAGATTCCCTTGGAGGTCTTTCTCTCTCCCAGATATGTTATTTCTGTTGTCTGAAATTGACATTTGGCCTTATTCAGTTTAAAGTTATTAGCTCTTGCAATTTCCAGTAGTTTCCTCTGTCATTCCTGATGTTCAATGACAGTGCTGCCCCAAATTAGTATGTCATCAATGTACTCTTTCATGCCTGCAAAACCTTCTTGAATCTGGCTCATTGTACAGTGACATGCTTCTGGAGCCAAACATATTCTGAAAGGGAGTCTTAGGACTCCCTTTGCCAAATGGTTGTTGAAAGTGCAGATCTTGGAGCTTTCAGTATCCAAGTGGATCTGCCAAAATCCAGGCAACGCATCTAATTTGCTGACAAATTTGGCTCCCGCTATCTCAGAGAACATTTCACTTCCTATGGGCATTTGGAAGTGTTCTCTTTTAATGTTTTTGTTCAGTTCCTCAGGTCCCCATGCAATCTACCTCCTTTTTATCCTCTTCAATTACTAAAGAGTGAACCCAATCTGCTGGTTCTTCTGTTCTTCAATTTATACCATTTGCTTTCATGCTTTGCAACTCCTCTTCTAATCTGTTTCTTAAAGCTTGTGGAATTTTTCAAGTAGTATGTAATTACAGGTTCTGCATCCTGTTTTAACCATATCTTGTATGCTACTGAAAGTCACCCATCTCCTAGGAATACATCTTCATATTATGCTATTCATATTTTTATATCTTGTTCTTTGTTGTCTTTCTCTCTGTGCTCCTAACAAAACCAAGCACCTCACATGTGTGGGCCCCAGACTGGTTGCTTACCTGGGTGTACCACCAAAAACTCTTGTTTTATCGTTTTCCATTTGTATTCAAGTGTTGATGTGTACTCTCCCAACACTGGAATGTTCCTTCCTTGTAGTCTTTCACGGACACTTTGGTTCTTCCATTTCTATGTTGTCCTTACTTTGTCAGATTGACAATTTCCTGAAATATCCTTAATGAATGTTATTAAGTTAAACCATGCTGAATTAGGTTTAATACCTCTGGGGTCCATTGCATTAAAAATGCAAGTATGTGTTAGTGTGGAATTGTACAGAACTTCTTTAGAAGACTGAGTAATGCAGTCTCTGGAAGGTATTAGGAACTTAAATGAGCTTTTTTGAATGATTCATGTGAAGTGGATTTCCTAGTAAGTAACTGGGGATAAGGGGAATGCAAATGACCCACCTAGAATCCTCCCTTTTGAAGCTAAGCCCTAGGAAGAAAAATCCACTGTCTACTAATTTCCTTCTCCTGGAACCTTCAGATCAAAGACCCCTGAACTGTATAAAGGGTAGACTAACTGTGTTATGAGTATGCTTGTTCTGAGTTGAACCTGTGATGAACTTGAAACCACAAGGAAACCCCTTAGATGGAGTATTGAAGGAGGCTCCTGGCAGAGCTCATGTTAGGGTTGGAGTGACCTTTGGTGATCATATTAGCATGTGTGAAGGATCTTTTATTGTTTTTAAAATGTTTTCACTTTAGTGCATTTGCCTTAGGAATAAAATAGGCTTGAGTTCAAATTGCTGCGTGGTATTTATAACTGTGGGCAGTCACACTGTTCACCATCTCTGAAGAGAAAGCAAGCAGACCTGCTTGGGCAGCCTGTCTTGGCTGGGAATTACACAATGAAGGCAGGGAACTGCTCAGCTTGGAGATATCCTGGTAGGAAGAGAGAGAGCGAGAGAAAGATGTCTGCACCCAGGAGAGATAATGGTCATGAAGCTGGAAGCCTGAGATTGGATATCCTTGATGGGTCACTGAGGGGAAACAAGTGTGGTTGTCCTGAAATGTGACACTTACATCTATTTCAATTTCCGTTATTACATTTATTTGTTCTCCAGTCTACATTGTATGGCACATAAGTGCCATTTGTGCATATTTTAATTAGGCAGTCTTTATTTTTTAGCCTCCTCCATTACTGTACTTGCTTTTTCTCTTCATTTGAGAAATCCCTTTCTGCACTTAATACCTGCACTTTCCTGCTTTATCTGCATATTTTAGCATAATGGTTCCTTTTTTTAAAACAGTTTTTGCAGATTTGCCTGAAGCCTGGACATTACCTCTACTTGTGCTGATTGACACATCGCTAGCATTGTCTCCTGCTTTCCATGTTTCTGAAATTGGCCAATGTAATTTCCTTGAACTTTTCCTTTACTGATTTAGGTTTAGTACACACAGTCATCAGTTCTGTGCTTTTCTGTAAGCTTTTTATTTGAGTTTCTGTTTGTTCTGCTGCTTGCCCTTTCTAGTGTCAGATCCATCTCCTGTAATAGCCATTCACAATTTTTTAATTGTTACACTTCCAGACAATGCGGTCTGTAATAAGAGTTGTAATAGTGCACATCCAAAGGATTGACATTTTAGTTTTACATCTGTGACAAACTTCTCTATTGTTTCCCCTTGATCATGTATTCTCATCTTAAATGTGTATCTTTCAAAAGTAACATTTCTAGGGACAAAATGGTCATTAAATATGTTCATTATTTCTGCAAAGCTTTTTTCTCTCTCTCTCTCTCTCTCACACATACACACACACACACACACACAACACAAACTATATGGAATATACTGTGTACATCAAAGACTTCTGTGCCTTCCCCTGTTAAGAGCAAAGTGATCTTTTGTTCATCCTCAAATTTATTTGCCCCTTGGCTTTTATATAAAGTTCAGATTGCCATTTTAACTTTTCCCAGGCATATGTAACATTTCCTCTGATTCTCAGGGCTGGTGGGGGTGTTTCATACTGTTGAATGGACTGTGGAATAGCTATATCAATGATACATCTTCCACCAGGTCTTCCAGCTCTGGTAGTACCATGTTTTATCTTGCTGATTAGCAGACCGGTGTCAAAATAAAATGACCAGGGAGCTTTTGCGAACAGGGGCTGCTAACAGGGAGTTTTGCAAAGGAGTTTGGAAGGGGAGTGGGAAGGGGGCGAGGGTCCCTTGCCGGTTCTATCTGTTTTCCCTTTATTCCCCTTAAAACCTATAAACCAACTACATTCAAATCTTGCTCAAACAACCCTTTCAGCGGACAGGGGGCTGCAGACAGAAGTTTGACAGAGGGAGGTTTACAATGGTTAGGAAGACCCACAACACCTGTGCCAGCACTGCTTCTGTCTCCTCCACCTGCGCCTGTAGCCAGACAGAGCACCTGAGCATGGATGCTTCTACCCAGATCCTGGTGTGGTTTTGCAGAGACTATAACTTGCAATTTCTACTTACTGATATCCTGGCTGGGGGGACCATCCAATGTGAAAGGTGCCTGCTGGTGGAATCTCTCAGGCAGCAGGTGGGAGAGCTATAGGAGGAGGTGGCTAGGTTGAGGAGCATCCGAATCCACGAGCAGTTCCTGGACAGTGTCCATGTAGAGACAGCTGAGGAGCTGTCCCAGTACACAGGACTGCTGATACACCACTGGTGGAGGAGGAGATTGCTCAGGGTGGACACTGGCAGCTGGTTACTTCTGGCAGCAGGCAGTGCTCCACCCCTGCTCCGATCCCTCCCGCCGTGGTAATAGGTAACCATTATGCTCTTCTTGATACAGGAAAGAAGGAATTACCCCCTACAGTAAAGGAGGAAAAGCCTCGTACCCCTAAGGCTGGGAGGTCTGCTGCCACCACTGCGAATAGGAAACGTAGGGTAGTGGTGGTCGGAGACTCTCTGCTGAGGGGGACGGAGGCGCCCATCTGTCACCCTGACATTTCATCTCGGGAGGTATGCTGCCTGCCAGGAGCCCGTATCCGAGACGTTACGGAGGCATTGTCGAGGATTATCCAGCCCTCTGACTACTACCCCATGCTACTCATCCATGTGGGCACAAATGATACTGCACGGTGTGACACTGAGCGGATCAAGAGTGACTACAGGGCTCTGGGAGTACGGGTGAAGGAGTTTGGAGCACAGGTGGTATTCTTTTCGATTCTTCCTGTCAAAGGTAGGGGCCCGGGCAGAAACAGATGCATCATGGAGGTGAATGCCTGGCTGCGAAGATGGTGTCGCCAGGAGGGCTTTGGCTTCCTAGACCACGGGATGCTATTCGAGGAAGGACTGCTAGGCAGAGATGGCGTTCACCTTTCGAGGAGGGGAAAGACCCTATTTGAACACAGACTGGCTAACCTAGTGAGGAGGGCTTTAAACTAGGTTCGACGGGGACAGATGAGCAAAGCCCACAGGTAAGTGGGGAACATGGAGACCTGGGAGATGGGTTGGAAATGAGAGGGAGTGTGGGCTATATTGGCAGAGAGAAAGGAGGGTCAGGAGAAAACTGGGAGGAAAGATCAAACCAGTATCTTAGATGCCTATATACAAATGCGAGAGGTATGGGTAATAAGCAGGAAGAACTGGAAGTGCTAATAAATAAATACAACTATGACATTGTTGGCATCATTGAAACTTGGTGGGATAATACACATGATTGGAATGTTGGTGTGAATGGGTACAGCTTGCTCAGGAAGGATAGACAGGGGAAAAAGGGAGGAGGTGTTGCCTTATATATTAAAAATGTACACACTTGGACTGAGGTAGAGATGGACATAGGAGATGGAAGTGTTGAGAGTCTCTGGGTTAGGCTAAAAGGGGTAAAAATCAAGGGTGATGTCATGCTAGGAGTCTACTACAGGCCACCAAACCAGGTGAAAGAGGTGGATGAGGCTTTTTTTAAACAACTAACAAAATCATCCAAAGCCCAAGATTTGGTGGTGATGGGGGACTTCAACTATCTGGATATATGATGGGAAAATAACACAACGGGGCACTGACTGTCCAACAAATTCTTGGACTGCATTGCAGACAACTTTTTATTTCAGAAGATTGAAAAAGCTACTAGGGGGGAAGCTGTTCTAGACTTCATTTTAACAAATAGGGAGGAACTCGTTGAGAATTTGAAAGTAGAAGGCAGCTTGGGTGAAAGTGATCATGAAATCATAGAGTTTGCAATTCTAAGGAAGGGTAGAAGGGAGAACAGCAAAATAGAGACAATGGATTTCAGGAAGGCAGATTTTGGTAAGCTCAGAGAGCTGATAGGTAAGGTCCGATGGGAATCAAGACTGAGGGGAAAAACAACTGAGGAGATTTGGCAGTTTTTCAAAGGGACACTATTAAGGGCCCAAAAGCAAGCTATTCCGCTGGTTAGGAAAGATAGAAAATGTGGCAAAAGACCACCTTGGCTTAACCACGAGATCTTGCATGATCTAAAAAATAAAAAGGACTCATATAAAAAATGGAAACTAGGACAGATTACAAAGGATGAATATAGGCAAACAACACAGGAATGCAGGGGCAAGATTAGAAAGGCAAAGGCACAAAATGAGCTCAAACTAGCTACAGGAATAAAGGGAAACAAGAAGACTTTTTATCAATGCATTAGAAGCAAGAGGAAGACCAAAGACAGGGTATGCCCACTGCTTAGTGAAGAGGGAGAAACAGTAAGATGAAACTTGGAAATGGCAGAGATGCTTAATGACTTCTTTGTTTCGGTCTTCACCGAGAAGTCTGAAGGAATGCCTAACATAGTGAATGCTAATGGGAAGGGGGTAGGTTTAGCAGATAAAATAAAAAAGAACAAGTTAAAAATCACTTAGAAAAGTTAGATGCCTGCAAGTCACCAGGGCCTGATGAAATGCATCCTAGAATACTCAAGGAGCTAATAGAGGAGGTATCTGAGCCTCTAGCTATTATCTTTGGAAAATCATGGGAGACGGGAGAGATTGCAGAAGACTGGAAAAGGGCAAATATAGTGTCCATCTATAAAAAGGGAAATAAAAACAACCCAGGAAACTACAGACCAGTTAGTTTAACTTCTGTGCCAGGGAAGAAAATGGAGCAAGTAATTAAGGAAATCATCTGCAAACACTTGGAAGGTGGTAAGGTGATAGGGAACAGCCAGCATGGATTTGTAAAGAACAAATCATGTCAAACCAATCTGATAGCTTTCTTTGATAGGATAACGAGTCTTGTGGATAAGGGAGAAGCTGTGGATGTGGTATACCTAGACTTTAGTGAGGCATTTGATATGGTCTCGCATGATATTCTTATAGATAAGCTAGGTAAATACAATTTAGATGGGGCTACTATAAGGTGGGTGCATAACTGGCTGGATAATCGTACTCAGAGAGTTGTTATTAATGGTTCCCAATCCTGCTGGAAAGGCATAACGAGTGGGGTTCCACAGGGGTCTGTTTTGGGCTCTGTTCAATATCTTCATTAACAACTTAGATATTTGCACAGAAAGTACGCTTATTAAGTTTGTGGATGATACCAAACAGGGAGGGATTGCAACTGCTTTGGAGGATAGAGTCATAATTCAAAGTGATCTGGACAAATTGGAGAAATGGTCTGAGTTAAACAGGATGAAGTTTAACAAAGACAAATGCAAAGTGCTCCACTTAGGAAGAAAAAAATCAGTTTCACACATACAGAATGGGAAGAGACTGTCTAGGAAGGAGTACGGCAGAAAGCGATCTAGGGGTTGTAGTGGACCACAAGCTAAATATGAGTCAACAGTGTGATGCTGTTGCAAAAAAAGCAAACATGATTCTGGGATGTATTAACAGGTGTGTTGTGAGCAAGACACGAGAAGTCATTCTTCCGCTCTACTCTGCTCTGGTTAGGTCTCAGCTGGAGTATTGTGTCCAGTTCTGGGCACCGCATTTCAAGAAAGATGTGGAGAAATTGGAAAGGGTCCAGAGAAGAGCAACAAGAATGATTAAAGGTCTTGAGAACATGATCTATGAAGGAAGGCTGAAAGAATTGGGTTTGTTTAGTTTGGAAAAGAGAAGACTGAGAGGGGACATGATAGCAGTTTTCAGGTATTTAAAAGGGTGTCATAAGGAGGAGGGAGAAAACTTGTTCACCTTAGCCTCTAAGGATAGAATAAGAAGCAATGTGTTTAAACTGCAGTAAGAGAGGTCTAGGTTGGACATTAGGAAAAAGTTCCTAACTGTCAGGGTGGTTAAACACTGGAATAAATTGCCTAGGGAGGTTGTGGAATCTCCATCCCTGGAGATATTTAAGAATAGGTTAGATAAATGTCTATCAGGGATGGTCTAGACAGTATTTGGTCCTGCCATGCGGGCAGGGGACTGAACTCGATGACCTCTCGAGGTCCCTTCCAGTCCTAGAATCTATGAATCTTTTATTATGAACATAACTATGTATAGAAAAGCGGTAACACAATTTCTACTATTCTATGCTGCTACAGCCTGTGACTTTCCTGTCCTGGGCTTCTCTGTTTCCTCCTCAGCAGGAAGTATATCACAGCAAACCAAAGACTGCATCTACAGTGTTCAGGAGGTGTGGCATCTCGACACTTCCTGGGGGACTTACTCTAGAGCACAGACCCATGGAGACATAAAACATTTAATATTATTTAGAGCTGATTCCAATACATCAAAATCCAGAATGAAATCAAACACAACTGATTTGGAGCAGGTAGGCAAAGAAGCCCCAAAACATAGCTGAAACAGTAAGAGGGGAATTATTATAAGCACAGAAGGTGTGATAGTGACTTCATTCTAGTGAACAACCTCGACCTATCTGCATACATACATGTGCTAAATACATGTTCTTGGACTTCTGTTCATGAAAGATTACATTGTTAAGGACTATGGATCTCTGTATTCAGGTTTCCATGAAGGATCCTCCCACTCAAATAAAAAAAGATTGAAAATGAGACAAGGGCAGAAGCTCTGACATCTTTCAAGCTTCTTGCTTTTATAAGAGGAAACTGTCATAGTTTTGAACTGCAACATGTCCTATTTGCATAATTTATTGATCCCAGAACACACACATCCACTGTTTTCTTTTATTTGATTTGCTATTAGCCTTAGACTTTTATAAATGCATGCAGCTGAAGAAGATTTTATGTTATTTTGATTGAACAATGCTGTTGCTCTCTGTAAACATTTGACTGAGAGCAGTGTTGAAGCTCTGAAGTGTATTTAATTGGGATGTAGTAGAATTACAAAGATCAAGGCTTCTCTTAATGTAAAATAACAAAGAAATGTCTATCGTAATTCATGTCACTAGAAAAAAAAAAAACCTGTTGGCCCTATCCAAGTTAATCTAAAGTCAGAAAAGTCATATTTCCTGCCTCTGATGACAATAGTTATTCATATATAATTAAAATGACAACATAACATGTTTCTTCACTGTTTACGCATAATGGAATTGACATGAACAATTTGGAATATTAACATTCAAATGTCTATGTCAGAATGCTCAGTGACCAACTTGAGGTTAATTTTCATAATTAAAATTAATTTAAATGATACTTTAAATGCTATAGAAATGTTGAACAGCACATGGTCTGAACATTATTTCTGATGCTAGATTTCTCCATGAATATAAAGCATCTCTTTTTCAAAGCAGTTAAAGCAATTAATTGTCGTTAAGTATTAATAAACTGATGACCTTCTGGTTTTAAAATGAGGAAGCTTTTTTGTTATCTGAGTACCCCCAAACCATCTTAAACTGAAATATCTCTCTCTTTAATGTATCCTGGTACTCTAAAAAAAAAAAAAAAAAGAGACTGTTTTGTCAAACTAGAGAAATGGGCTGGGGGAGTGGAAGGGGAATTTCTCAAGCCTTAAAAGTTTCAACCAGAAATGGTTATTTGTGTCCATTTCTCAACCTTTCCCAGAGGACTGAGCTAGCACACCACTGTACTAACTAAACTGTTTTCAGTGGATAACAAAAACAAATATTTAAAGTTATATACAACAGTGGAAGGCTTTTTTAATTGCTAACTGATAAGTTTATCAACTATAGTAGACTAAAATTCATCTTCATGTGACTAGGCAGGTGTTGAGATTAGACTATTATCTCATATGCAAAATGCTCCTTTTACTATCTTATTTGTCTTGGTCCTTCCCCATCCCCATCAGGTACACATGCTTGTGCATCCTGTTGTTTCTAGATTCAGAAATCTAGATTGTGATCTCTCTGAGACAGGGATTGACTTCTTATTACTTGTCTGTGCAGTGCGTAGCACAATGGGGCCTCAGTCTCCATAGAGTTTAAGACCAGAAAAAAACATTAGATCATCAGTCTGACCTGTACATCACAGGCAATTAAATGTTACCCGGTTACCCTTGTATTGAGCCCAATCACTTGTGTTTAATTAAAGCTTAATTTCAGTTTGGCTAAAGCATATATCCCAGAAAGGCATCTGGTGTTTATATGAAAATGTTTTATCTTAGGTGTAGAACTTTACATTTGCCTGTACTAAAAGGCATTTTGTTTGAATAGATACATCTTACCAAGATTCAGATCACACTGTATGACTGACCTGTCCTCATCATTGTTTACCATTCCATCAATCTCTGTGTCATCAGCAAATTTGATCAACAGTAATTTTATATTTACTTCCAAATCACTGATTAAGGGCTGAGTACCAATCCTTGCAGCGCTTTAGTAGAAACGTCTCGCCATTCAATGTTTCCTCACTGATCATTACTGCTTGAGATCCATCAGTTAGCCTGTACTTGATCAATTTAATGTGCACGTTTTTGATATTGTTTAGTGGTGTTGTTTTAATCGGAATGTTATGCTGTACTAAGTCAAATGTTTATAAAAGTCTAAGTGTATTACAGCTACACAGTTACTATTATCAGTCAAACTTGTTATCTCTTCAAACAAAGAAATCAGGATTGTATGATAAGACCTGTTTTCCATAAAAGTGTGTTTGCTGGCATTAATTATATTCCAATAATTTAAATCTTATTAACTGAATTTCATGCAGTTTTTTTCTTATTTTCTCCTGGACTCATGTCAGGCTAATCAGCCCATGCTCATCTCACTTGCCCCTTTTGCCACAACATGTACTCTTCCAGTCTTCTTGAATTTCCCCGGTATTCCAAGATTTATTAAAAATATAACATCTGCTGGAGAAAAATCTCTGAGCCACCTCTTTTAGGATTCTTGTCTAAGTTATCTGTGGCTACTGATTTTAAAATGTTTGCTCTTAGAAGATGTTTAAGCATTCTCCATGCTTACTAATTAATTGGAAAGTAATTCAACCTCCTCCAGTGATACAAGTATATCACCCTGCTTCTTTCCAAATACCAAACTAAAATATTTATTGAGCACTTCCGGCTTTTGTGAGTCATTATTAACAATTTACCATTTCCATCTAGCAATGGATGTATACGGTTGCTAGGATTTCTTAACTGGGAACACAGTGCTACTGCAATACAATATAATAACAATTAACAATATTGTATCATTCTTATTCAAAACCCTGAGATTTTTCATAAAGGATTTTAGTTGAATATTCCCAAACATACCAATATTGTTCAAACTGAAACAATAGCACTGAGCTTTCAAGCTTCTCTTTAAGTAGTACATCTATTATTATACTAATGATTGCAAACCATATGGTGTAACCACTAGGGCTGTCATTAAATATACTAATTATATCAAGAGCCAACAATAAAGCAAGTTCTAAAACAGTGTTCTCATACATTGATGCTCATTTACAGCTTCATAGAAGACCTATAGTATACAGTGTAAAACTTCTATTCAGTTACACAGGCTTCCAGCTGATACCTAAAGACCTCATGCAAGGCCTAGTTCAACCAGCAGCTGGCAATATATTGTTTTCCTATGAAAAGTTTAAAATAAAAAAATGAAACAGAAGAACTGAAAGTAGAGAATAGTGGGCTAAACAAACAAAAGCAAAACAAAACAAAAAACCAAAAAAGACACCCACTTTAGATTACAAAGCTTTTTGCAGTCAAGTAGGCGAAGTAGTGTAATAGTCTGACAGCTCTATACTACTTTATTCACTGAACCGTTACACCAACAACATTTTGTTCTGACTGGATTAGTTGTGTTGTCTTATATGTATCATTCTATTTTTGTATTAAAACTGTACCTAACTACAATAGCTATCAGTGTTGCCTTTTATAAGGAGAAGAAAAAAAGAGATATTTTCTTTCTAACAAACAGCAAACCCAATAATTCTCAGAGGTTAAATTAAAGATTGCTAAATTATTTGGAAATGCTTAGAAAAATTGCTTATAAATATTAAATCTCATTAATAGTTTCAAAACAAATTATCAAAAGCAACCTCACCACTCCTGACATATAGATACATGTCTATACATCGGGGTGAAAGTAACTTAAAGGACTTACCGGTATGCCGGAGTCCTGAGTGGGGGCGTGGCCTCAACCAGAAGAGGTGTGGCCTCAACTGGAAGAGGCTGGGCCTTTCAAGATTGAAAGGCCCTGGGGCTCCAGGCCTTTAAATCACCCCAGAGCTACCAGCTGTAGAGGCGGCTGGGAGCCCCAGGGTTCAGGGGTGAATTAAAGAGCCCGGGGCTCCGGCCCTTTAAAACACCGCGGGAGCCCTGCCGCCACTACCTCGCGGTGATTTAAAGGGCCTGGGGCTCCCTGCTGTGACAGAAGCACCGGGCCCTTTAAATCCCTGCCCGAGCCCGGCTGCCGGAGCCCCAGGTGAGGATTTAAAGGGCCCAGTGCTCCTGCCACTGTGGGGAGCCCCGGGCCCTTTAAATTGCCTCCAGAGCCCTGTCACAGCTGGGGTAGCGGCAGCAGGGTTCTGGCAGTGATTTAAAGGGCCCGGAGCTCCGGCCTCTGCGGGGAGCCCTGAGCCCTTTAAATCACTGCTAGAGAAGCCAGTCCAATCTGGCATGGCGCACCAGCTCTTGCCGGTATGCTGTACCGTACCGTACTGGCTTACTTTCCCCTCTGCTATACATGCATGATATTTTGCTGACATCAGCAATTCATCCACAAACCTTAGCACCTATTGGCACTTTAAGCTTTGTATAGTCCAGCATTACACGTATGGGCTTTAAGGAGTCTGCAGTCTATGGCTATGCATCTTTTCAGTTATATCCACTGTAATCTATGTGGCAAGGTGAACATGGCTGAAGGAAGGTACATAGGGATAAACTATTCAGGATAGGGTCTTCGTCTAACTAAGGGTGTGTACACAACACCTGGCATAAAGGGTGTTGATATTTATTGAGGTATTACTGCAATACAAAAATACATGGTAGTACTAATAATAATCCGTCCACAGCCACAAGCAACTGAATCATTGAGGAGGCCAATGAAGGAAATGCACTGAACTTTGAAATTATTTTCATTAACTCAAAGCAAAGCAGTTAAGTAGTAACCAGAGCTTTCAAGTGTCATGCATCTCACCTGAGGTTAGGTCTAGAAGTACTACAGCGGTGCAGCTGCACTGATGTGGCTGCACCACTGTAGTGTGTCTAGTGAAGACGCTCTATGCCGACAAGAGGAAGCTCTCCCATTGGTATAATAAATCCAAATCCACAAGAGGTGGTAGCTATGGAAGTTCTCCTGCTGACATAGTGCTGTCTACACTGGTGCTTAGATTGGTGTAAATTACACCGCAGCATCTTCCTGAACACTCTTTTTTAAAAATTTTAACAAGACTTAACATTCTTTTTTTGCAGTATTTGCTGGACATTAATAAGGAATTGCAGACTGAACAATGAATGCCTTGTGTTTGTAGGCTTTTAATCCAAAAATAAAGTAGAAAAAAATGGTAAAGACAATAGTTAAATATCTGATTAAATTCCTGACAATTAATATAAAACCTTTTTAAAAGGAATACATTGTAAGGATTTCTTGAAAATGACACTGATGTAAATCCTTTAGATCCATTAAATTGTATGTAGAAGGAGATAAGTTGCAGATCATCTAAGACTCCAACAATATTATGATCACACTTTTTTGTGCACAAAGTGTGTTTATTTGCACACTTAATTTGTGCATACAACACTTTGTATATATGCATCAGGTATTTGTGCAAATAGCTTGTTAGCTGAATAGTTTGCACCTTTCATATACAACTACACAATCTATATATGCATAATTCCTCATTTATATCAATTGTAATCACAAATTAGGTATAAAAACAAATACTTATGCACAAAAACCTGCACCCCCACTCTTTTGAAATTTGAAAGATTTGGCTCTTAAAATCTACAAAATATGCACAATAATCTGAACAGAGTTTCCAAGGAGATATAAAATTAATATAATAAGGGTTGAGGATAGCAGTCTAAAAACTGTTTGAAGTGCAGGAAAAAGGAGGTATTCTAATATACATGGGATAACACTGCACAAAGAGTATGAAATATACAAAAGGAGATATTCATGTATGTCAGACTTATTAAACTGAGTAAACAGAATAATACAAAATTTGTGAACGGCCATTAGCATGAAATATGGACTACAGAAACTTTAGACCATCTCTGATCTGAGGATCACAACCACCTAGGTTTCAGAAGACTGAAAAAGAGGATACACTGACATACAGAGTGATATTCATGATGCAGCAGCTTGCTTAGGAGCCACTCCATAATGTTAACCAGATTTCATGAGTTTTACAGACAAATCCCCAAATTCATCACAATTTCCCACTCCCCCAATTGCACCACCACCCTTTTTATTCACTAGCTGCAGGGATGGTTGGGGGAAAAAAACCTGATTTTTGGCCAAAAATACATTTTTGGGGGGTATTTTTTTTTAAAAGGTCACCTCTTTGGAGCAGCTGTACTCAGCAACTTTGAATGAGAAGCTCATGGTTTCTCAAACTGAGCACCAAAAATGGTTACATTCAACATCAGTGGGGCAGACTTTGTGCAGTTGGAAAGAAATAGCATCAAATATTAATGACATATCAAACTCTGTAGTTTCTCACTCCCTTTCCCAACAAAGTAAAAAATATCAATACATCAATATCAAGATCAGTAAATTCCTGTGATTTAACAAAGATTTTCCCTTGCAAAATACTGTATGTAATCATTCAAAAGATTTGTTTAAACCAAGATTGAGTTGAGGGTGACCTCTTCTTCTTCTGCTTATATTATTGTGCTTTCATTCTGGGAATAGGTGGCTATTGGTTTATCATTAATTGATCATCTTTCCCCCCCCCCACTTTTGCATCTTGGCTCCCTTTTGAGAGATTGTTCTGTCAACTCTTTAATCTCAGTAAGCTACCCTCTATGATCTTTCATAAAAAAAAATCAGGAACCATCCAATTCTAAGTGCTACATCTTTGCTTTCATTTGATAAGTTAAAAAAAAAAATATTTACCTCATGCTAGAATCTGTCTGAAATCCCAATTGAAGAAGAATTTATATATAAAAATATAGCTGTGTGAATGTGACAACATACTTTAGGCGAGATCACTGAACACAATATACTAGCCAGTTTGAGGGGCCAACTCATAGTTTCCTTTACAGAGAACTTTCCACTCGCACTGAGTCAGCTTCTGGCTGGTAGAGCATAGCCAAGGAAGAGATATCTGGAGAGAGTTGTCCAGGAGCTGTAACTGGACTTTCCTTGTACCCTGCTGATCTTTAGCTGCCACAACATCCCCTTACAGTGAGTGCAAATTTAAGCAACACTGGATCAGGGGAGCCACAAAGGTGCTTTACAGCAATCTTTGCCCTTCCCCTCTCCGTCCACCTATGAACTGTGCTGGGCACAAATGGCTGGTACCAAGGATCTGATCCCCTGGGTCATATTCTCCTCTGATAAGAAATTTAGATCAGTTCTAACACCAGTGGAGACAGTGTCATGAAAACCACTATGAAAGGGCAATCAATCACAGTGTTGCCTGTTTTACATATCTAGCAAATACATTTGTTTTCTTCTCTTCACACTATCACATGTATGCAAATTGTATGAATAACATTATTTACCAACCTCCAATTAACTATTTCCCAAATTTCTCTAAGGCATTTATTTTCCTGATAACGGACTATGTTGCCTTTCCAGTCAATGTCACTGTAAAACTTGGCTTCTGCCCCATTTTTTTTCTGCTAAATCTGTGTAAGAATCAGCCTCAGCAACTAAATTACATCTGATACAATGGTTTAAAACATGGTTGTCTGCAATCACCGGACTTCAGACTGCTGCAGTGCTTCAAACCATCTTCCATTATGCATTGTCCTTTTTAGGTGCTTGTGAAATTAATGTAGAGCAGGATCATTTTATACCATAGGCACTGACTTTTGGTTTTGCCGGTGGGTGCTTTTGAAGGTGTGTGTGTGGGGAGGGAGGGAGCTCTGCCAGTTTTTTGGGGGGAGGCTATTTTCAGCATATTTATACACTTTTTTTTCACATTCTAGTTATTGAATCTGTGTCTATCATTGGAATCTACTATTTTAATAATGATTACATTGTTATGAACTACATAATTACATTATCAGGAATTATAGTATATTAAAATCATTGCAATCATCTACAAGCTGTCTTCACTAACATCCCAGTTTAAAGACATTACATCTCACCGGAGTTTTCTGGATAATCGTCAACAATCTTATTTACATCTATTTCCCTGGTATGGTCTTAATGCATGTTAAGGACAGTTACATTGTTCAGTTGAGTCTGTCACATTGATGACGGGAGATAATTTTTAAGTCTTCTGAAGCTGAAGAATGAGTGTTCCACAGTTCAGGATGATACAGGCACAGTGAGAAGGATTCTTATAAATCTGTGGTGACTCTGGAAGCATTGTGCTTCTAGAATTCTGCAAATGACTCCAAGATCTCTTTCTTAACTCATAACAGCTAATTTAGACCCCATCATTGTGTATTGTGATACAGGAGGGCCAAGGAGCAGTGGGAAGTGGTAGAAGGGAAGTATATAAACCCTAGGTTAATTAAGGTGTGGTTCTCTGTAGACTAGGGAGGGTTGCTGCAAGTTAATTGGAGCACCTGTAATCACTTAAGGCTCTGTTAGAAACCTAATAAACCCCCCTGCTTCAGGCATCCAGGGAGAAGGAGGAAGGAGAGAGGACTGGAGCTTGGAGGTGTGCTGTTAGCTGTGGAGGAACAGAAAACTGGAGTAAGGGAGACCCTGCCCCAGCAAGGGAGGGACATTCCCTCTCCCAGTGTTTAAGGACTGAAGGTACCCCACCCAAGGGAGAAGAGGGTAAGCACCTGCAGGGGTTGAGAGGGGCTGGGACTCAGAGTGAGGAGCAAACCCAGACCCCTCCCCTGCTTCCCTCCTTTACCACCTTCCTGGGCCACTAGTGGGGCCCTTGGTGCCCCAAGCGCAGGGGTAAGGGGTGGTATTTTAGCCCCCCCCCCAAGAAAAGTACAGGAGCCACCATACTATATTGACCTTTTTTTGCCACAGTATGTATAGTAGGGATTATATTTTGCCATGTGCATTACTTTGCATTTAACATTGAATTTTGTCTGCCATTTGTTGCCAAGTCACCCTGTTTTGTGCGATCCCTTTGTAACATTTTGCAGTCAGCTTTGGACTTAACTAGTTTGAGTAATTTTGTACCATCTGTAAATTTTGCCACCTCATAGTTTTACCCCCTTTTCCAGATCATTTGTGAATATGTTGAACAGCACTTGTCCTGATACAGGCCCCTAGGGGACACCACTATTTACTTTTCTTCATTCTGAAAATGGACCATTTATTCCTACCCTTTGTTTTCTATCTTTTACATGGAGTGCCTGGAAATGCTTTCAGGATCATCTAACTGATCCTTAATTTAATTTAATGGCAAGCCTTTTGTTATCTTAATCACCCTGCCTCTGTTTATAAACAAACTCGCTGCCCCAAGGACAAAAGCTGTTAGCAGCACAGAAGTTATCACATT
This sequence comes from Malaclemys terrapin pileata, assembly GCF_027887155.1. Taxonomy (NCBI): domain Eukaryota; kingdom Metazoa; phylum Chordata; order Testudines; family Emydidae; genus Malaclemys; species Malaclemys terrapin. The sequence goes on along the minus strand of NC_071505.1, from coordinate 288,345,256 downwards.
CCACACTCAAGCTCCCTCTGGGTCTAGGGCACACCCTGTGAGCAGGCCTCAGGTACAAAACTCAGTGGGGGCAGGAATCACTATCGCTGGTGGGTGCTGAGCACCCCCTATTTATTTCCGTGGGTGCTTGACCCCTGGAGCACACATGGAGTTGGTGCATATCTTTTATACTGATCTTTGTTAATCTTGACATAATCAAACAGGCACATATGCTTTATATAGTGTTTAAATGTCAGACATTAAAACCTGTCTGGTTTGTTTTTTCATACAATATAGTGAGGTGGAACTTTAGTTTGCTCTTATACTTTAAAAAGTGGTTTTACAAACACCTGGGATCAGATTTGCCGTTAGAAAGATAAACATACTACTGGAAATAATACTTCCAAGCAGTAATACTCTAATGGAAGTCAACCAACTCAGCTGACTTTGATTTTTGGTTTAATCAAATTTGTTTAGTGTGTGAATTTGAAATATTTAGAACAGAGGAAAGGGGTACACTACATTAAGGTTATGAAACTTTATTTCCCCTATCTGAACAACGTGAGCTAAACCACCATGCACAAAAGAATGTTTATTCTGAACCAGTGAAGTTCATCCCCATCCTTCACAGAGAACCCGAGTTAATGGCCTTTGAATGCAAAACTTTGTATCAGATACAGGGATAAGACCAACTCATATCCCATCAAGAATGCTTGTAAAGGGACATACCCTTGCTCTGGTGGAGGTGAGACTAATGAGCTTTTCTGTGTCTGTTCATCTTTAATGAGGTGCACCTGCAAGACTTGTTCTGCCTGGAGCTATGGGAGCTTAAAAAGGGAAAACCTGATACAGGAAGGGGTGAATGAATAGAAGGGCTGTTCCACCTCAGACTGATGACAACAGAGACTGGTCAGCCAAAAGGGAGACAGTCAGATGCCTTACTGGTCCCAAAGCTGCATGGGCCAGCTGCAAAGTAGTATGCCCCAAGAGGAGGGGCTGGAAGTAGACCCCAATAAAAGACAATAGATCCTCTGATAGACCAAGCACAAAGAGCTGAATCCAGAACAACTGCCTGAGAGACAGATCACCTTTGTCTTTCTTAGTTTTCACTATGGTTCTCCTCTTTCATAAGAGAAGGAGAGGGGAGAGGACTTTTCTTTTGTCTGGAGGGTACTCGAGGGAGGTCCCCCCCACAAGTGGTGGAGAATGCGGGCATTGCCAGACTTAATACAAGAGATTTTTTTAAAAAGCATTAGAGGGGATACAGCTCAGCTGCTCCATGACAGATGAACCAGAGCAGCAGCAGCAAGCTGCTCAGCAACAGCAGTTCCAACAGCAATTGCTGCAACAGAGAACCACTCAGCAGCAAATCCAGACCACACAGCAATAACAGCTGCTGAGGGAACTGATGGCCCAGCAGCAGGAGTTTCGAAAGGAAATGATACACCAGATAGTGCTGTCCCTACACCTCCAAGGAGTCACTTTTTGCCCCCAGCAGTACCAGTGAAGCTAACCAAGATGGGGCTAGACAATTATCTTGAAGCCTTCCAAGTTACATTTGAGAGGGTGGCACTAGCAGCCCAGTGACCCCCAGAGCAATAGGTTTTGATTCTGGCCCCATAATGGAGTCTAGCATAGGTGGCCTATCATAATCTGGACTTGAAGTGGGCAAAAGACTAAAAACAAGTACAGTCTGACATTTTGGACTATTTGGGTATCTCTGAAGAGACCTACCACCCATGATTTTGATGTGAGAGCTAGCCTAGGGAGTGAGACCCTGTATAGTAGCATAACGATTGAGAGAATACTGTTGGAACTGGCTCCACCTGGAGGTATGATAAGGGGATCAAGTAGCCAAGGCCATTATGACAGAACAATATGTCAGAAAGTGGGTACTCTGGCACTGTCTGGGGATGTTATCAGAAGTGGCAAGGCTAATGGAGGATTTTGTAGAAGTCAAAAGATCACTAGAGGCACAATCACCCAAGACATAGCCAGGGTGGGTAACAGACTGGCAAGATACCCAGGAGTGTGAAACAGGATCAGTAATTATCCCTCTGAAGGGCCTGGTACCAAATGGTCAGATCACTTCTTAGTCCAGGGGTAGTCCAAGGGGGGAGGGTCAGGAGGCTGGATGAAAATACAGCACTGCCAGTGTGACCACCAGGCACCTCAAAGAACTGGAGCAGGACTCACAGACCAGGGTCCAGCCACCAGCCCATGACCAGGCTCACCCTCATCTAGGAAAGGTGCCAGTGGTGCCAGCCCATTAAAATGCTATTCCTGTGGGCAGACGGGACCTTTTTCTGGCATGTCTTTAATGCATAAACCCGGGTAGTGAGTGAGAACCCGGGCCAATCATTACAGCCAGAGCCTTGGGGAAGCAGATGACCCTGAGGAAGGAACATCCTGAGCAACACAGCGGCCAACCTCCCGCTTCCCCCCAAGTGAAAGAAGAGGTAAGCAGTTAGGACTTGGAAGCCCTAACTTTCACACAAGAACAGAGGGACAACCTTATGCTGAGCTGTGCATATGAACAATTGGCCTCTGTAAATAATTAAGTAACAGACTCTCAGTGGGGTGAGCAGTATTTACATTAAATAAAGTCTGCTTGTATCATGTGGAAAAGTATCGAAAAGCAGAGGTGGCAAGGGTCCAACCACTGGTGTCATGCAGGTACCACCTGAGTTGCAGCTTGTGCAAAATATCCCATGTGCTGAACACCTGGGAAGAGAAAACACTTTGTCTCTTGTATTAGCCCAATTCTACTGGCCAGGTGTACATAATGAGATGAGAGAATACTGTTCCTCCTGTCTAGAGTGGCAGCTAGCCAGTGGCAAAGGGATCCCTAAGGCGTCCTTGGACCCTCTGCCCTTGATTGAGACACTCTTCAAGAGAATTGGAATGGACATGGTTGGGGCCCTAGAAAAAAACTGCATCGGGGCATCAGTACACACTACAGAACATCAACTGCACAGCCAAGTCCCTGGTGACTGTTCCTCTTCACTCTGTGAAAGCAATGGTGATACTGCCATAGCTTTTGAATCTCTTCTCATGCATGGGATTTCCCCATAAAATATTTACAGATTAAAGGACTAACTTCATCTCCCAGTTGATGAGTGAATTATGCTCCTTTCTGAAGATCAAGTCCCTGAAGACCTCGGTGTACCTCTCACAGACCAATGGTTTAGTAGAATGGTTTAATAAGATGTGAAAGGGAATGTTGAGGTGCTTTGCCAGAGACAACCCCAAACAGTATAATTGTCTGTTACCATCATTCCTGTGTGCCATAAAGGATGTCCGTCAAGGATCTACAGGGTTCTGATCACTGAAGAGCTTCAGGCCAAGCAATCATTCTTTTGCTTTTCCTGCTTTGCTGCCTAGATGTCTCCTGCTCAATTAATAAACTATGTTATTTTGTCTCACTGCTCTCCTTTTGTGTACTATCCACCTCATGTATTTGCTTTTCCCATTTGTGTGTTGGCACTAATATTGAATACTGATGTGTTTCTATGTAGGTGTGAGGCAATTTGTGGTGCAATGACAGGAGGGTGGGCGCGCGTGTGTTTGGTTTTGTTTTACTTTGTTTACATATAAAGAACTAAGGATTGACAGAAAAGGATATGGATGATATTTCAACTTAGGGTTCATAATGTTTTGATGAAGGATGAACCCAACCTATTCAAATCTTATATTATTTACACAGACAAGATGGGTGAGGCAAAATCTTTTATTGGACCAACATCTGTTGGTGAAATAACAAGCTTTTGAGCTTACACAGAAACTCAAAAGCTTGTCTCTTTCACCATTTAAGCTTGAAGCTTGTCTTTTTAATCAACAGAAGTTGGTTCAATAAACCAGATTACCTCACCCACCCTGTCTCTCTAATATCCTGGGACCAATATGGCTAAAACAACACTGCATAAATTATTTACACTGACAGGAATTCCTCCCTCACAGGTCCCCTACCTGGAGACACAGCCACCTCCTCCAAACCATTCCCTCACTCTCTTTGATATGTTTTGAGAATTGCCTATTAACCTGAAATCATAGGGAGTCAGGGCTGGAAGTGACATCAAGAAGCCACCTAGTCCAGCATGCCTGCACTGAAGCAGGATGAAGTATACCTAGAATCCGCATCACATTTCAATATCATTTTGGAATTCCTCACTGTCCTGGATCTTCAGTGAATGCCAGATTTAAAATATAAATAACAGAGATGTTTTTATGTATTTGATATATTGCTGACTCCAGGCTTTACTTCTGCTCTGCATGGAAAGGGGGTACAAAATTACAGATAAACAAGAAAAAGGAAGTCAGCAAGGAGGGCATGAAGACAGGGGACCAGAGGAATATGGCCTGAAGAGGCATATCATCTGGGCGGAGTCTGGAGAGAGGGCCTGGAGCCATTGTTCCTGTTCTGGGAATGAGGTCCAAATAATGAGATTTTTTTTTAAATAATAATTAATGTTTGGTATAATATAACAGCTGAGGCTTTAAGATAAACAAAAAACACACAGTAAAAATATCACACAATAAAACTGCCAGTGTTGGCAGATCTGAAACGGGTTTTTATCTGTTTAGTTAAAAACTAAAAACTCAACATTTTCCATATGGTTAAAAGCCCCTTTTCTCCTTATTCATTACTCTCCATATCTCACCCAAGTGTAATTCCTCTCTCTTTCACAAACACGCACATACACATACACACAAAACTGGAGAAATGGTCTGAAGTAAATAGGATGAAATTCAATAAGGACAAATGCAAAGTACTCCACTTAGGAAGGAACAATCAATTGCACACATACAAAATGGAAATGATTGCCTATATAGGAGTACTGCGGAAAGGGATCTGGGGGTCTTGGAGGATCACAAGCTAAATATGAGTCAACAATGTAACACTATTGCAAAAAAACCAAACATCATTCTGGGATGTATTAGAAGGAGTATTATAAGCAAGACACGAGAAGTAATTCTTCCACTCTACTCCGCGCTGATTAGGTCTCAACTGGAGTATTGTCTCCACTTCTGGGTGCCACATTTCAGGAAAGATGTGGACAAATTCAAGTAAGTCCAAAGAAGAGCAACAAAAATGATTAAAGGACTAGAAAACATGACCTATGAGGGAAGATTGAAAAAATTGGGTTTTTTAGTCTGGAGAACAGAAGACTGAGGTGAGACATGATAACAGTTTTCAAGTACATAAAAGGTTGTTACAAGAAGGAAGGAGAAAAATTGTTCTTCTTAACCTCTCAGGACAAGAAGCAATGGGCTTAAATTGCAGCGAGGGTAGTTTAGGTTGGACATTAGGAAAAATTTCCTAACTGTCAGAGTGATTAAGAACTGGAATGAATTGCCTAGGGAGGTTGTAGAATCTCCATCATTGGGGATTTTTAAGAGCAGGTGTGATGATGCGGTTCTGGCAGGACCCAACTGAGAGTGCCAATTCAGGACACATAGCTAAAACAGGGTAGTTACAGCCCAAGGCTGGGGTTTCTCCACCTCTAAGGCAAACCAAACCAGCCAGCCAAAGAGGACTTTGGTTTCACCACCACTGGATAACACCAAGTCACACAAACAATTCCCTTAGACACTCCAGTTTCCCAGTGTCACCACCAGTGCCACTCGTTATGAGGACAAATGGTTATGAAAATCAATATCCCAATATACACAAAAAAGGTTCTCTCGATCCCAAAGGACCAAGCCCCAGACCCAGGTCAATATACAAATCAGAATCTTTCCCACAAATCATGCTGTTGCCAATCCTTTAGAATCTAAAATCTAAAGGTTTATTCATAAAAGAAAAAAAATAGAGATGAGAGTTAGAATTGGTTAAATGGAATCAGTTACATCCAGCAATGGCAAAGTTCTTGGTTCAGGCTTGCAGCAGCGATAGAATGAACTGCAGGTTCAAATTAAGTCTCTGGAATACATCCCCCGCTGGGATGGGTCCTCAGTCCTTTGTTCAAAACTTCAGCTTGTAGCAAAGTCCTTCCAGAGGTATGAAGCAGGATTGAAGACAAAATGGAGATGAGGCATCAGCCTTATATAGTCTTTTCCAGGTGTAAAAACACCTCTTTGTTCTTACTGTGGAAAATTACAGCAAAATGGAGTCTGGAGTCACATGGGCCAGTTCCTGCATACTTTGCTGAGTCTGAAGGCATATTTGCCTTCTCTCAATGGGTCCATTGTATTAATGGGCCATTAAGCAGGCTAGGCAGAGCTAATCCCAGCTTGTCTGGGATGTCACCCAGAAGCGTAGCATAAGTTTGCCAGACAGACAGTATAGAGCCAATATTCATAACTTCAACTACAAAACTGATACACACATATAGACAGCATAATCATAACCAGTAAACCATAACCTTGTCTTAGACACCCCATTTGACCCCCTTTATACAAGATTTGGGTGCCACTACAGGACCTTGGTTGCAACAATGATCTATATGGTCCCAGTTTATGTCAATAACGTCACAGCAGGTTGGACAAACACCTGTAGGGATGGTCTAGATAATACTTAATCTTGCCTTGAATGCAGGGGACTGGACTAGATGACCTCTCGAATTCCCTTCCAGTTCCATGTTTCTATGAAAATGCATCTCCTATGCACTTACTAAATTTTGCATGGGGGACCCCTGCTTTGGTGGGCATCATAAGATCTACTGGAGCAGGACACATCCCTGCAGTCTTTATACCAGCCTGATTTAAATTTTGGTATTCATTAACAAACAAACACCCCCCCATCAAATCAGGGATGTTCACAAACAACCAAACAAAGCCGTTAAAAACTGTTGCATTTGAAAGTGATTTCCTTTGATTTCATTGGAGTCCATCTAGCACCCCACCAAAAACAAGTTTGATGTTCTTTACAAAAAATTACACTTTCAAGAATCACACCCCAACTTTGTAAACTGTTAAATCTGGGAATGAATAATTATGAAAATCAGCTAGTTCTCCCTTGTCATATAATCCTTTTTATAATCATTGCTCATGTCAGATAAATCCTATTTCTAGTCATCAAAACATTCTTTCACCCCACCAACACATCACGTAATAACACAAAGAATAGAACTTTGACATAACTTAGCTTTACCCTTGACTATATTCCTTTCTCTATAACTCGTTTAATAAACAATACACAACACCACTATATACATCCAACAGCAATTTACCATTGCAGAATAAAACAAGTGATCAAAGATAAAATAGGGTAGGCGGTGTAAGGCAGGTGAGGAGAGTGAGTGATGAAGGATTATGTGGCATTGAAGAATTGGTGGTCTGGGTGTGTGTTTTGTTTGTGTATATTTACCAGAGTGCCTATTTCTCTTATGCACCTGCTGCAAATGAATTCAGTTATTGTACTAAATGTTCTGATCTTAGCTGGGTGTTCGGGTGGCACTTGTTTAATAATTTGTTGGGTCTGAACATTCAATCCCAGATAGTTCATTTTGGCATGTAGTTGTTTTGATTCCTGATTGTTTCTAACTGACAACAAAAAAAGTGGTATTTATTCATCTGTTACAGTTAGAATTTTACAATTAACGCATAACAAACAGGGGTCTGTAAAACTTGGTCTTACAATATGATACTTTGCCTCTTTCAGCTCTGCATTGCTTAAGCAGTGTTGTTATTATTGACAAATATAGCCCGTTATTACCATGCACCCATTTAGTTGCAGATGTGTTGACCTTTGGATGAAAGTGCTATTTGGTGGTGATTCGTAAACAGTACATAGCACAAGTATTGAAAGGAAAAACATTTTGGGGAAATGGCTTAGAAGCTATAACCATCCTGGAGCAACTGGAAACTTTCAGACTTAAAGCAATAAAAATTTATTTTCACAAACAACATAGATATAGATTTTTTTGCTCTCTCTATATATATCTATATCACCTCAAATATCCCGATCTCATTTTATTGTTTTACTTTGGACTAATTAAACACCATCAGAATTATATAAAGCAACCATTATGAAGTGCTCTTTTAATCATTCTCTTGGCACAGTTAGTCACATCTTATGTGAATGTCAACCCATCATTAGGGATTGGAAAAAAAGTAATTTCCCTAATAGAGAAATTAACTAAAATGCCACTGAAAGTTGTTGTGTTGTTTTTTTCAAACTGATCATCCTGAAGTCACAAACTTTACAAAAACAACCTCAGTGGCATATGGAAAGGTTGGTAGATACACCACTGACAATGCCTCAAAAGCTTTTGGAAATAACTTTTAATTAATAGTGACAGGTAGAGAGTCAAACCACTGAATATATATATATATATATAGAGAGAGAGAGAGAGAGAGACACCTATCTTATAGAACTGGAAGTGATGCTGAAAGGTCAGTGAGTCCAACACCCTGCCTTCACTAAGCAGGTCCAAGTACTGATTTTTGCCCTAGATGCCCTACATCCCTAAGTGGCTCCCTCAAGGGCTGAACTCATAACCACTGGTTTAGCAAGCCAATGCTCAAACCACTGAGCTATCCCTCTCCCCACTTCCTAATGTGCCATTTCTGTCATTTTGTTAAAAAAGATTGGAATAGCCATGCGACTTATGGGATGCTCAGATACTAGGGGACAGATTCACCAGCTGTGACTGTTTTGTTCTGTCTAGTGACACAAAGCATCCTGTGAAGGCATAACCCAGGTTTATGGTCAGTATGCATCATTAGAGTGTTGCAAAGCAGCCAGAGCATACTGGTAAGTATGACTCATAGTATCTCAAGAACACACCACTTCTGTTGAGGAACAATTAAATTAATAAATTAATGGAGATATCCCATCTCCTAGAACTGGAAGGGACCTTGAAAGGTCATCAAGTCCAGCCCCCTGCCTTCACTAGCAGGACTAAGTACTGATTTTGCCCCAGATCCCTAAGTGGCCCCCTCAAGGATTGAACTCATAACCCTGGGTTTAGCAGACCAATGCTCAAACCACTGAGCTATCCCTCCCCCCGAAAGTCTATCCCAAAGCCTCAGTCTATGTTTTCTGCCAGTAGTACCAAAGAAATGAACTAATTATGGTATATCATAAATTAATGTAGTCTACTTTCTCCCTCAATTATCCATCATTGCAAGGTGCTTTGATAGAGCAAATATCTTCATATCTTTCAGAAAAGCCTTTTACATTCAGATTTGTTGCTAAAAACATTGTAACAAAGCAAGTTTTTTTAAAAGGTTCAAAGTAAAGGAAATTACAGATTAAACGAACCAGTTTCTGATCAAGTATTAATATAGCCTCAATCTGTTCAATGTTGCCCTGATGAAAGTGATGACCAGCTTGTCAAGACAACCAGGATCAAATTTGTCTCTTATATGACTGTGTAGATATCAGTTCCATCGGTGGAAGAGTTCAATATGTCCCCTAGATCCTGTGAGTGATTATTTTGAAGGCTCATACTAGTATACTGGCAACCTAAGCAGCTGACCTGTCATAGGTGCCTATCTCCAGGAGAGGGTTCACAGTTCAGGATCCTGAGTGGAGGGAGGCAGTCAACCAGATGCACGCGGCACCTAAGTTCCTCTTCTGTCCCTGGCATTTCACTCCTGGTTAGCTTAGGCAGTTCCCTGCTCAACTTTCTCATTTCTGGGGACCCATTTCTTAGGCATTTAACTCTCCCAATGCATTGTATGGGGAGCCTGGGCACCAAACCTGGGGCTGAAAATTCCATTGGGTGGCAGGGCACCTGAGGTGTTAGGCATTGCAATCCTTATCTTTAAGGATCTGGGTCTTAGGCACTTTTGAATATTTTACCCTTAGTCTCTCTGTGCCTCAGTTCCCCATCTGTAAAACAAGGATAACTATACTTCCCCCTACCTCACCGTGGTGTTGTGGAGATAAATATGTTCAAGTTAATGAAGTGCTCACATACCATGGTAATGGGGGGCTGTGTAAGTAATAGTTTCTAAAACAACTATCTGCCTTTCTAGAGACGGATTCTCATATGTTGTTGCTTTGGCAAAGCTGTTTGTACTATTTTCCCCATACACCATTTCCCACCACCCAGCCTCACATTTAAAAAAAAATAGTTTTATTCACTCTCATTTTCAAGACAGAGTAGGGAATTTTTCTGAAGTGAGTTTACTCTGAGCGAAGAGGATGGCATAGACTTCCTTAATTGGTTTAATGGACCTCTCTCTAAGCAATAACATTCTGAATATTGGCTTTAGCTTGCCCTTTAAAATTCGAGCAGGAGGAGTTGCCAACACATATGGTATCCTGTCAAGCATTTCACTTATTATGGTGTGTGTAGAAAGCCTCAGTCTATGTTTTCTGCCAGTAGTACCAAAGAAATGTCCTCTGTGTTTATAAAAAGCTTTAAATTTCTCCCCCCCCCCCAAAAAAAAAAGATGTGTAGAAAACTAATTTGTGACAATGTATGCTTTAAAGATGAATCTTCAATAACTCTCCAGATTAATACCTTGGATAACTTAACAAAGGCAATCAAACCTGTAATCACATTCTAATGAGTGAAGGATAGTGCAATATCAGCCTTACCTATGCTTACTCATAATGTGTGTTTGCTGGAATCTCTCAAGTATGTATTAACTACAATTCTAATGAAATAAAACTGCCCCCTTATCCATTGTTTTTATACATATTGGACCTGCGAACTATAAATGTTATGTGCCACCTCTACCATAGAAAATATCATTGAGTGTCTCTGTTGGATACATTTATGCGACACTTAATATATAAGGGCCCAGGTTTTCAGTTGAGGTAAATTGATGTAGCTCCATTTATTTCAGTGGATCTATCCCCCAATTTACACCAATTGAGAATCTGGATCCCTATGTGTGCATGAAGAAGCAATATGTTTGTATGGCACTCAACATAGCGGGACCCTGATCCAATTGGGGCCGTTGAATGCTACTGTAAAACAAATAATAATGGTTTCCATTTCAGTATTGACAATTATAAATCTGTATAAGAGTTCAAACAAACGATATTATTACTGAGTCTATGATATTTGGTATATCTCATGTGAACTATTTTGATCCATTTAAAGGGAATTGATTAGTAAGGAACATCGAGTCAAAGATACAGCCATTTAAAACTTTACTAGGTCTGAAATTCTGTGACAGTTAAGAACTGGCACATCAAAGGAGTCTCTGACAGCCATTATGGCGATGGCAAAGAGTGAATGAGATGAGAGGCAGTAGTGAAAATGAGGGGAAATTAAAGTCATTGATGGAGATCTCAGTAGGTGTGTATTCAAGGCGGTAGAATAGATAGTCAATATTGTGGCGATGGTGAAAGACATACCTGCAGATAGAAGATCAAGGGTAATTCCAGGGCTAAAGAGAATAGAAACAATGGAAGGTCATAATCAAGAAGAGAAATAGAGTTGATGGAACTGTGTTGTAGGCAGGGCCGGCTCTAGGTTTTTTGCTGCCCCAGGAAAAAAAAAATTTGGCTGCCCCTCTCCCCCCCACACTTTTTTTTTTGGCTTTTACACATGTTTGCACTTTGCAGTTTTGTTTTGACTGTTTAAAATAAAAAAAAAATGAAAACAGAGAATTTGTAGTTAGTGAAATAAAACAATTTCCTACTAGTGTAATTTTAACACTTAATTTTAACAAAAACACAATTACAAACAATTTGAGTTCAACTATACACTGTAATGAAAAATTTTAGTGTCTTCCAGTTTCTCATAACTTAAAAGAATTTATATGAACTGAATTTTTCTGGTTTTTATACTTGCGTAGTCTTTTAATAAGTCAGTGAAATCTAAATTTTTTGCAATAGTACTTTCAATTGAAATTAATACCAGTCCTGACATACGATTTTGAGACATGGTGGACCTCAAATAATTTTTTAGTAATTTCAGTTTTGAGAAACTGCGCTCACCAGAAGCCACTGATAATGGTAATGTTAAAAGAATGCGTAATGCTATAGCAGTGTTTGGAGTGAAAAAAATCATTTCTTGCTATAAATTCTAATACTTTTAGAGGAGAAGTTTTAGGACTTATTAGCTCAGATAAAGCTATTAATTCATCATTCAATTCTACTGCATCAATGTCAGCAGCATTATCAGTACTGAGCGCTAAATGTAGGTCTTGGCACTGCTTCATGAGGTCTTCTTTGGAAAACTGATTTTTAATATTTCCAATATCGTATAAAAATTTGAAAGTTTCACAATGACCATGCAACTGACAAAATCTTTCTTCAATGGAAGTTATAGCTACATCCGAAATACAATAGAAACATTCAACTTTAAACCTTTCGTTTGGCTCGAGAATAGGATCATCATGAGCCTCATAACAAAACTGTCTTGTTTTTTTCCGAGGACGAATGAATTTTTGAGGTGCAAACATTGGTTCAAAATCAAGATCCTCTGCTATTGTTGTTGCTTCTTTGACAGTTTCTTCAAATCCTTCATCTGAAAGGTACTTTTTTTAAATATTCCAGCGTTTTATTCAAAATCATCTTTGCCTCGGATATGTCTATGGTTATGTTCTGCATACCTTTGCTGGTCAAATTAATTTGATTTAGAATATTGTGCCAAATAACCGGGCAACATGAAAATTGAAACTGCATCATTTTCTGAGCCAATGTTTCAGCTTCATGTCGAAATGAAGGATCATACGACAAGTCCTGGCTTATTTAGAATAATGCATCGTAAATCTCTCCTGATGAATATCGGAATGGTCTAATAGCTTCTATCCTGCTTTTCCATCTAGTTTGACTCAGAGGTTTAAATTTGAGTTTTTGTTCAAGATGCTTCTTCAAGACTGCCCAATGGTGTGTGGCAGCACTAAAAAAGTTGTAAATTACTTGCACTGTGGTAAAATATGAAACGGCATCTTTAGATGATTTGGCGGCATCACTGACAACCAGATTGAGCGAATGCGCATGGCAAGGAATGAAAAAAGCTTCATTGTTTAAATTCAGTATTCTTTGCTGTAAACCTGCATGTCATCCTCGTATGTTTGAGCCATTATCGTACCCTTGGCCGCGCATATTTTCGTAAGGTATTCCATAGTGTTCCAATCTCTGTAAAATTACATCTGTGAGGGCTTTCCCAGTAGTTTCATTCACTGGTATAAATTCTAGAAAGTGTTCACAAACTTTCACTTCTGCATTTTCATCAGTTTTCAGAAATCATAAAACTATTGACATTTGCTTGGTTTTGCTCAGATCTTGAGTACAATCAACTATAATTGAGTAATATTTGGCATGTTTCAAATTCGATAAAATTTCATTACGCACTCCATTAGAAATTAATTCTATCATCTCATTTTGTGTATTTTTACCCAAATAATGGGTGTGAATCTCTCCATCGTTCACTCTTCATACATGCTCAGCCATAACATTATCAAATTTTGCCAATAACTCAACCAATTTTAAGAAATGTCCATTGTTATTCTCATATAAAATATCCGAGGATCCACGGAATGCGAGGCACTGTTCGTCTAGGAAATTAATGATTGCCGGTAAATGTTCCAACACTGCTTGCCAACGTAGAATTTCTGAATTTAGTTGACGTTGCTGTACCGCATCAATTGTTGTACCGGTACGTAATCTGTTTGACAGTTCAATCCAATTTGTCAATGAGCGTTAATGATTTTTTGATGTTTCATGTTCTTTCAAATGCTGATGCAAATTTCGTCAGTCATTAAAACCTGCAGTTGCCAGAAAAATGTCCGAGTTACAGAACAGTTTGCAGCAAAACCAAAAAACTACATCTTTGGTCTGTGAATACACTAACCACGATCTATTAATTTGTTCCCCATTTTTCATTTTTTTCTTCATACTGAATGGCATAAATCGACAATTTGACTCATTAAATGGATATTCAAATGTAGGATCTAGTTTTGAAGGACTTTTTTTCACAATAATAATTCGCGTTGTATCAGTAATTATTGTCGGCCATGTACTTGGATCCGATCCTATGTCAGTCTCTTCACTTTCCAATCATTGTTCTTCAGTTTTAGATTTGCATAACAGTTCTTCATTTCTGGACTCTTCAGCTGAAGTAGTAAATCTTTGGATGGATTGTGATTGTTCGTCTTTATCAATTAGTGAGGCTAATCTTTGGTCAGATTGTTGTTCATCTTTATCAGTTGATAAAGGTAATCTTTGGTTTGATCGGTCTTCATCAGTTGATGAATAATCACCTTCAATGCATTGCTTAGAGCTTTCTCCTTGATTTTCGACTTTTTTAAAATACTTTTTTGAAGTACGAGAGTTTTTCTAATTCTTTTTGCTGTTTCTCTCTTTGTTGCCGGTAAGCAGCACCAGAAAGTCGTTTTCGTTTTTGTCCCGGCATTTTAGCCCCATAACCACTGGCACCGACGCGAAACGGAAATTAGCGCGAATGGCGCCAATGGGGCATCACAGTACACACACGTAATTGTGATTTGAGTGACCGTGTCACAACATTACATGATTTTTTCACGTCACACTCCTATTGCACTACTGTAGTTGCTGTAGGTAAGGCACTAGTCATTGGGGCGAGAGAGCTCCCCACGAGCTCGGATACACACTGGACCCAGCCCTGGTGGCGTTTTCCCAGTGCTGAGGCCGCCCAGCTGGGAGCCCAAGGGGCATGCAATGGAGAGAGCTCTAGGGCTGGAGGAACCAAGGAAGAGGTGCTGGACTTGCTGGGCAGATGCTGCCCCTCTCTGCCAGGTCGCTCGCCCCCTGCAGGAGAGGAGGCAGAAGGAGACTCCAGGCACTGGAGTGCTGTGAGGGGCTGGGGAGGGAGGCAGCAGCCTCTGGGGCTCCAGCAGGCAGAAGCTCCCCAGGGGTCCTGGGAACCCTCCCGCCTGGCCCGACTCTTACCTTGCTGCAGAACTGGCCTGAGGTGGAATAATCTCCAGTCACCGCCGCTCCCAGGGCCAGCGGGTTGGGGCTGCTGCTGGATCCCAGCCCTGCTCATCCTTGGGCTTTGCCTTGGTCCTGGCACGAGCTGGGCTCAGCCCGGGCTGCCATTCTGCTCCCCTCCCCCCGCCCCTGGCAGGAGGCGGCGCAGAGAGGAGGAGGAGGAGGCAGAGGCGGGGACAAGCCGAGGAGGAGTGGACTACCCGGGTGCCATGTTCCCCCCGTCCTCTGCAGCCAGAGCAGGGCTGTGCTACTGGCTCCCGCCTGAGGGGAGGGGGGAGCTGCCAGTGGGAGAGCGGCCCATCCTCTGAAGCCGGGGCAGGGCCGCACTACTGGCTCCCGCCGCTTTCCCGCTGTCAGCGCCCACCCCCCAGGCGGAGCCGGTAGCGCAGCCCTGCCCCAGCTGCAGAGGACGGGACGCTCCTCGGCTTGTTCACGATGCTCTTCCGCAGGCAGCGGGCAGTGGCCATGCCCCCACCCCCCCAGGCAGGCGCCGGTAGCACGGCCAAACCCCGGCTTCAGAGGACGGGCCGCTCCTCGGCTTGTTCGCGCCGCTCTCCTGCGGGCAGCAGCCACTCCCCCCCCCCCCCGTGGTGGGAGCCAGTAGTGCGGCCCTGCCCCAGCTGCAGAGGACAGACCGCTCCTCAGCTTGCAGCGGCGGGGACAAGCCAAGGAGGAGCTGTCCGTCCTCTGCAGCCGGGGCAGGGCTGTGCTACCGGCTCCCGCCTGAGGGGGGATGGCCGCTGCCCACGGGAAAGTGGCAGGGACATGCTCCCCACTTAGCCGGCTCCATGCCCCACCGCAGCCAGCAGCAGAACAGGATCCAGCCCAGGACGCTGCTTGAGATGAGGCCCCAGCATTTTGCCGCCCCATACATTTTGCCACCCTAGGCATCAGCTTGTTTAGCTGGTGCCTAGAGCCGCCCCTGGTTGTAGGTTGCTCCTCCCACACAAAAGGCAATAAAGTTACAGTTTTATTTGATCAAGGAAGTCGGAGGGTCGGAGATATAAGAGGAGTGTGGAGAAGACTAGTCATGTGGGCTTGAATCAGAGAGTTAATCTGGGTATGCAATGAAACTTAAATCTATGGCCCAGAGTCATCTGATTCTGCATAAGAATGGTAAAATGACACTAGAATATAATCCAGAAATAACATTTATTGTAAGCTGCTTATGAAGAGGTCCATTTCTCAATTAATGTATTTATATAGTTCCAAACTCATTGGTGCATATATGAAATATTAATCTGACAAATATAATAATTCATAAAAGGGTCTGCATATGGCCTTGAGGAAAAAACTGCAGAAGATGAAATGGCCAGTGACTCTAGCCAGTAGAAGCAGCTGCAGAAGCAGCCATTCAGAGGATTTTCAGACACTCCGAGGATTTTCAACCATTTTGACTAGAGTTTCTCTGCCCTGAGATGATGGAGCAAACAGCCAATCAGCCTCCCTTTCCCTCCCTCACTGTCTCTTCATCAGAGCTTTACTCAACACCTGCCCTCTCTTTCCTCTTCTCCCCTGTGCTTTTCCCCTCACTCCATTCCCTTCAGTGCCCCCTCTTTTCTTCACCTTTCTTTCCATTTAGCTTACCCTTCCTAACTGACCCTCCCAAAACAAAAAAATACGTGAAACATTTGCTCCCATTGTTCACGGCACTT
Organism: Malaclemys terrapin pileata; assembly: GCF_027887155.1. Taxonomy (NCBI): domain Eukaryota; kingdom Metazoa; phylum Chordata; order Testudines; family Emydidae; genus Malaclemys; species Malaclemys terrapin. The sequence continues at coordinate 288,328,795 of NC_071505.1, read as the reverse complement.
GTGTGTTAGATCAGTTTCCCGCACACTGTGTCTGTTTTGTCAATTTACATGGTAAGCTCTTCAGGGCAGGGACTGTCTGCTACTCAGTGTTTTGCTGTGCCTAGCACAATGGTACCCTCTTCTAGGTTGATCCATGTGCACTGCCATAATAAACATGATTATTAACAACTATAATAATTCTGTACCCACAGCTATGTGCATTCGCAATTACTGTTGCTTGGTTGTTCTAATACCTTACCTGCAGGAACAATCAGGTCCCTAAATCTTTGAATGACCTAACTAATAAGCATAAAAGGGAGGATCAGTGCAGGCCATGGTAAAAATATGCATCTTCTACTGTCTGGTTAAATTAAACGAAAAATCGTGAAATTAAGGTAAATCACACTGATAAAAATGCTGTAATTTCTTTTTGTATTTACTATGCCGTGACCTCTAAAAAGACAGCTAATTAAATTAAGGGATTTTTTACATGTAGTTTTTAACATTTCATATTTATTTTTAAAATGTAAGCAATGTCTAGGGTTAACATTTTGTCACAGTGGTTTTTCCCGTTGATGTCACAAGATAGTTACTACCTCCTTATGGGGGTACGATTGACCTTTGGGAACCATGAAATCTACATCCAAAAGGCTCTTGATTTTTGGTTGAGATCCATTTGCACTTTGAAGTGTTAGCCAATAACTGAACTTCCTACTCAACTGAATAAGTGATGCAGCTCTGGCCATAAGCAGGGGCAGAGCAGTTCACCAAAGTAAGAAGCCACATGGTTTAGAAGAGGATGGACAGAAAGCAACTCGTTCCATGGCTCTGATACTGACACTCTCTCTGTGGCCTTGGTCAATGCACTTCACTTTCCTGCTTCTTTTTTCCACTGTGAAAAGTAGATAATGGCCAGGTCTACACTACAGATCTATATTGGTATAACTAAAAATCCACACCCCTGAGCCACATAGTTACACTGATATACACCCCCCCCCACACACACACACACGTACACAGCACTATGTCAGCAGGAGACCTTTTCCCGTCGATATAGCTACTGCTTCTCAGGAAGATGAATTAACTATTCTGACAAGAGAAGCTCTCCCATCAGCATAGGAACTTCTTTGCTTAAGCGCTACAGCAGTGCAGCTGATTTGATGTAGCTGCGCCAATGCAGTGTTTGAAGTGTAGACCTGCCAAATGATACTTATGTCTACTTCAGGAGGGTGATCTGCTGATTAATTGATGTTTATAAAGTGCTAGGTATTGTCATTTCCCAGACTGATGGATAATTTAGATAGGTAGATTAGGCAGAAATGGGGAGGACTGGAGAAAGACAATAGAATAGACGGTAGGTGGGAGCCAGGGGGAAAGACAAAAAAGAGAATACAACCTAAAAATTTCCACAATGCAAATTTATGGCTGATTGCACCTCTTGTCAGCCCTAAATGGACAGCAACTTGAAGCACCTAGGTTCTACTTTGCAGAAGAGGCTGATGGCCACTCAAAGATTCCTTTGTATCATAGTAGGAGATGCCTGGTCCACTTGGAATCAAGAGAAAGGATTCTATTCCCAGTTCTATGACTGATTTACTTTGTAGGCTTGAGCAAGTTACTTAAAGTTTCCACGCTTTGCTTTCCCCTCTGTAAAAAATAAGGATATTGGCAATGAACCTCCTTTGTAAAATGGAATCACTTGGAAATCTAAGGGGGAAAACCACTATATTAGTATGGAATATTATATTCTGATAATCCTAGCCAAAATACTACGTTTGCTTTTCTGCATAGCGTGTGGACATAGTTGACAGGAGTTCGTTAACATCAAAATTCTGATGTCAGTTACACTAATATAAGTCAAAGTATCTCCATGAAAGTCACTAGTTACTCTGGATTAATAACAGTGTAATTGAGATCAGAATCTGGTCCTAAATAATGGGGATGTGAAAAATTATTTTGGAAGCCCACTCAAAAATGATAATCCCCCTCTGCTTGGAACATTTCCAAAATATTGATGCTAGTCCACACACCATCATTAGGATTCTTCTACTTATTCTTGAGGGCAGGCAGCTGTATAATATGGGATATTTTTGGAATTCATGAACATATACACCGACTCATATATTTACTGCCACTGGAGCTTGAGCTATTATTCTTTGAAATATTTCAGCAGGAACATGTTTTCACCTTAAGGTGGAAGGGCAGACTGCAGTTAAAATATTATGATAGAAAAGTAAGCTAATAGATACTAGGTTTGGGCCTAAACCAGAAAAGTACAGATAACTGTATCAACATTTGGTAGCATTCAGATCTGGATCTATCACTGGAACCAGACTTTATCAGCACCCTCTCTATTTGAGATACAAGAGTACTGTTTCTGGCATGAAACACTAACTTTATGTTGTGTGTATGAATCAAATTCTTTCCATTGATTTATCCATGTCTAATTTACTAATCAGTAAATGCAAAAATAATATTTCAATTACCATTGTTTTCATCATCGAGGGAAGCATTTAATATTTTAGTTTAATTGCATATATAAATAACTTGTAAACTTGACATTAATACTATGTAGTTTACAACAACTTTACCCACTAATAGGGAGATGTTTTCCTGTGCCCCTCAAAAGTGGTTATGAAAATAAATCAAAAACACCTAGTTCCAGTTGTACTCTGGGAGGTGTAAATAAAATCTTCAATGGCTTCTTTGGGAGGGAGATGGAGGTGTTTGATCACAGAACTGGGCCCGACAGTTTGTGTGCAAATTAGAAAATCCAAGCACAGAAGGTTTAAATATATATGTAAATATTATTTTTCATACAGTGTCTAAACCCAGAGGACAAAATGGAGAATGCAAACAAGAGTAGGTAAATATTTTATAGTACCATGGCAGGACAAAGCTAGTGCCAAGCAGAGTGCTTAAAAGAAAAGGATTTTGATTTTGAGATAATAGTTTTTACATTAGTGAAATGTGGTAATAAGGCAAAGAGGGAGTCTCAACTTGGTTAACAATATATGAAATAATTCTTAGCCCTTACATGGCATTTTTTATTTGTAGAGCTCAAGAGACTTTTGCAAAAGTGACTAAACATTATTAACCCTATTTTACAGAGATGGAAGCCAAGGCACAATGGGCCAGATTTCCAAAGTTATTTGGCATCTAAAGATGCAGATAGGTGCCTAATGGGGTTTTCAAAAATGTCTGATGACAGGGATCAGACCCTACAGCAGAATGAATCTCCTGGAAACCCAAGAAGCACAGCTGGCCTGTGGCAGGCTACCTGATTGACTGTACCCTGTGACTGGTCAGGAAGGGCAGCTGGATGGCCCAGCAGCAACAGCGTGTACCATGCTTGCAGCTGTACTTGCCCTAGTTCCAGTCCCTGCTCCAGCCTTCTTCCAAGTCTCTGCTCCAGCCCCTGTTCCCCTTTGCCTGCTGTACTGACCTTTGGCTTGTTCCTGGACTCTGCCCATGCTGGACCCAGTTCTAACTGGTAGGATGAACTCTTGCTTTAACCCCTAGGCTAGACTGTCCATGGCATGGTCTCTTAACATTAGGTTCCTAACTCCCACTGAAGTGTTCTTGGAATGAATGGGAGTTAGGCACCTAACCTGCTTAGCTATTTTTTTCAGAATCCCAGTAGGTACCTCTCTTCATCTTTAGGTGCCTAAATATCTTTGAAAATCCAGCACAGGAAGCCTACCAGTTCCAATGAAGATTTCACACATTTATCTTGAATTTAAACATATCCTTAACTTTCTTGGGCACCTACCATCTAGCAACACCATTGAATTCAAACATTACATTTTCATCTTTGTGTCCTGGGAGTGCTGTGCTACAGTATCATCCTGAAAGGCAGATGACTATTGTATCATTTTTACCAAGATCACTATGTAGTCGCAGTCCATGAGTAAGGCTCAAAGAGTGTAAGTGTAAATAACCTGAGTTAGCGAGCCTCCCAGCCCAGGTCCACTGATTTGGGTTAGCAGGGCTCATGCTAGTGCTCTGTAACTAGATGTGTAGGCAGCACTTTGGAGTTGTGGCTCAGGCTCCTGACCTGCCACTTCAAAACACTGTCTACATAGCTATTTCTAGAGTGCTCATGCAAACCCCGCTAACCCAAGTCCATTTGCCCTGGCTGGGAGGCTTGCTTCTGTGGGCTGTTTAGATGTACCCTGAGATGCCATAGTAATATATATAATTATTGTTTTTAAACTGAATTAAACAAGTGCATTTTGGTAGGAAGGTGATCAGAATATTAATTGTATTATAGTACCAGGCAGATTGTAATGCAGCCATTGCTGTTTTATAGACAATCTTACAATGCAGGGAGTTACACTCTACTGTATTTCTACTCTGTATTTACCAAATCACCAGTTAGGAATAGTAGGGCTGTATCTTTTGCCCTCCTCTGTTGAAAATGTAAAGAACTGTATGACTGCTAAGTATTGTTATTTTTGTCCCTAGCCTCATTGCCTTACATGCCTACAATCAACATGTAATTGACTGTATCAACAGAAAAGATCAGAGGTAGGGAGAGTTACATACTGAGATAGTGAAAACTAAATGTCTAATCCCCAGAGCATTTTTAAATCATTTAGATCATCTGAGGATGGGTGAAAATAGGCCAGATTTCCCATTTGTTTTGAAATGTTCCGTCTCTTTGTGTATTCTGGAGAAGAAATCAAGGACAGGAGAAAGGTAATAATCATGACACTCTCGCCAAAGGCTGATCATTTCCAGGGCTTGGTTCTTCACACCCTGAGCCTGCAGGTGCCAACAGAACCTTCCCCTGGAAAGTCCTCATACCAGGCTCCAGGGAAATGGGGGCAGGATTATAAAGGAACTAGAGAGGTGATGTTCAACTGATGGTCCATGGACAGTCAGCCAGCAGCTTCCAGGACAGATATCCCCTGAAGTCCCCACTCCACCTGACTCCAGGTCAAAAGGAGCTAGATTTAAATAAAGCTGCTATGGGATGAATCCAGCTGCCATGCCATACTAATCTGCTTCTGCAGTCTCTATAACTTCAGCAGCCCAGTAACATCTGCACAGCTTTCCCCCTTCAACAGTACTTTCCCTTTCCACCATGTTTTTATCTCTTTTCTCCCTTGCCTCTTTCCCAGCCTCCATTATTTCCTCAGTTTCCCCTTATTCTTATTTCCTCTCTTCCATCTATTTTTGTTTTCATATATCCAAATTTCCAGCCCTCTAATATTCAGGAAGTACAAAGCAGTTGGAAATCTGCCATAAGAGACCTGCTGTCTCACATAGTGGAATACACAGGTGATGGAAAGCTACTGTTGGCAGCTCCATCCAATTCACTCACATCACCCCCGTTCCCTCACAACATGGCAGGCATGCCAGGAGTGGGCCAGGAGTTGGACAAGTCTTTGTTAGAAAGATATGCTCTCTGGTGATCCACAGCTTGCATAACTGTCCTTCAAGGGATAATTCCTACTGATGTAACTTAAAACAGCCATCAAACCCCAGGGTCCATCCTCCAGTTTTGAGAGAGTGGAAAGGTGACTCAAAGGACATTCCTCAAGCCATCCTTGGGGATCTGCACTGATATCAACTCAGTGAGACCCAGGGATCTGGCCAATAACCTCTTAAGAACATAAGACTATAAGAGCGGCCATACTGGGTCAGACCAAAGGTCCATCTAGCCCAGTATCTTGTTTTCTGACAGTGGCCAATGCCAGGTGCCCTAGAGGGAATGAACGGAACAGGAAATCATCAAGTGATCCATCACCTGTCACCCATTCCCAGCTTCTGGCAAACAGGTTAGGGACACCAGCCCAGCCCATCCTAGCCAATAGCTATTGATGGACCTCCTCCATGAATGTATCTAGTTCTTTTTTAAACCCTTTTATAGTCTTGGCCTTCACAACATCCTCTGGCAAAGAGTTCCACAGGTTGACTGTGCGCTGTGTGGGAAAAAAAAAACCCAAAACTTATTTTTGTTTGTTTTAAGCCTGCTGCCTATTAATTTCATTTGGTGACCCCCTAGTTCTTTTGTTATGAGAAGAAGTAAATAACACTTCCTTATTTACTTTCCCCACACCAGTCATGATTTCTTTTCCTATTTTTTCCTCCTTCTCTCTCACTCTCTGATCTCACAAGTCATCTCATGTGTACTCTTCCTTCAACTCTCTGAGGCTGCTGACATCACTCCTAATCTAGGCCTTCGGTGTATCCCCCAAACTATCCCTAGTGTCCCTTCTTCCCTTCCTCCTCCATTCTCTCTACCCCTGTACCCACAGCCTCTCTCCTCCATCTGAAATGCCCTCATTTTACTAAAAAAGAAAACAACAGAACATCAGGATATGCATAAAATCAGCCACAGTAACCATATAATTATTTTCACTCTACACTGCTGCTTGTTGCTCTCACTTACTTTGTCATTTTTCATATTAGACTGTAAGCTCCTCAGGGAGGGGACCATGTAAGTGATTTGTTCTGTGAAGTACCTTCAACACCTTAATAAGTAACACATAATAATAACCATTAGTGAGGTAGTGGGATCAATAGAAACTACCGATTATCAGCAATTAAAACTGTAGCCACAATAAGGTTAATTTAGAGAACCCTTTCCTTTAGTTCCTTTCTAATTAACAAGGCAGGACTCTTTATTCCACATAAAATACAGTACAGTAGCCTTTAATATTCCACACTCCTCTTCCCACCCAGAAAGCACTCATTAGAGAGATCTACAGCCCCTCCATCTAAGTGGCCCAGAGCTAACAGACATGGATCTGGATTCTGATCATGCCTAAGGTCAAGGGTGTTTGGATTTGAGATTTTGGATCAATCCACTGTAGATTGACATAGATGGAAGTAGGAGCCAGAGAGTTGGATTTTCAAAGGAGCCTAAGGGAGTTCAGTCACCCAACTCCTATTGAAATTCAATGGGAGTTAAGTGCCCAACTCCCTTAACCCCCTTTGATAATCCCAGCCAAGTTTAAAATCCAGATCCGGAATTTCATCTCAGACAATGTTCAGAGGTGTTTGAATGAAGGGTTATGTTTGGGGCTCATCTGTACAATTTAGAACTAGTCTGAAGAAGTTCAGGAAGACTCAGTCACAAATGTGTAGACAGTGGAGTATTTCATAATGGGTATCAAGGTGGCCATCTGGTATTAAGGAGTTATTTTCCCCAGGAATGACTAGGTATATAATATATTTCCACTCATTATCCATTAACATTTTACTCTATTTACGTCCTTATCCAAAGCTATGATATAATTATTCTTTAAAACTTTAATTATAATGAGTATGATACCATAATGTTGATGAAAGGCCTTTAAATTCAGTTTTAAGACATGGAGTTTTCAGAGTTAATAGTAGAAAGATGTTCTATTTATTACAACAAATAAAGTGTCTTGATTGAAAATATTGATAGAGACACGTTAGGCACAGATCATTATATAATTCTAATGCACACATCAATTTAATCTTCGAACACTTCCCATTTCCCTTAGATTTTTTTTCTCTCCTCCTCCATTCAAACCTTCCTGCATTCTACTATAACATTTGCCTCTAAAGGTTAGTCTTCAGACTTTCCCCCAATGACCTTATATTGTGTCCCATTTATAAAGTGAAGTAAATTATGGGCTCAATCACTTGCATGCCTCTGTGGCATGCACTTGCCCCTTCACCCATTAACCTGGACACTAAGTAGCTAAACTAGGACATTATTTCAAAACAAACTTGCTTTATTTCAGTGGAACAAATGCTGCTTTTAGTTGTTATGCTGTTGGATCTTGATGCATTATAGAGTTTCAATAACATTTGATTTACAGCATTATATCAAGGACATTCCTACACTGTTAACATACATTAAATTATGCTTGTGCAGCCACACAGGTTGGTTTCACATGTTGCATTACAACACTGTGTGGTTTTGCTGATAGAGTTTTGTGTTATGCCACCATGTGATCAGACATGTACTGAGCAAGATCACTGAGCCAGATTTTACAACACAGAGTTGATGATCGCATTTACCCATGCTGCACCATTTCCCAGTGTCTCACTCCTTTCAATTCTCCGTCTGCAGCCAGCATGTGGCTCTGATAATTGGCTTTTGTTTGGCATCTTCCCTGAAGTTAATATTGAGTGGGAGTGTAGCGCTGGCTTCTGTTGTGCTTTTATGTTGGGAGGAGGTAGTGTGGCTTCGGCCACAACCCCAGCAGTCCGCTTCTGGGCAAGTCTTAATACTCACGTCTTCCTGGTGTCTTTATACAGGGATTGTGTTCTGTGTTTCTGACTGGCAAGCACTCTCCCAGGTGCTACATAGACATACCATTGCATTGTGTGTTTGCCATGTTTGTTCGCAGTGCTGAGCAGAGAAATGACCACTGGGGTCAAAGTTTTTGGCAGAGGGACCTTGGCAGTTGTCTATTCCCAGGCTGGCTAACTTGTGACTGGAAAAGCATCACAATGCTGCCAATCCTTTGAAGAAGATGGATTCCCATGAATGGGTGTGACACCCTGTACCCCATGTTCACCACTTTTACAGGGTTATGTTATATTTTGTATAAAGTATGCCTTGTGAAATATCATTTGAAAACTCATAATCTGCTGAATATTATTATCCAGTTGAAATGTGTGTAACAACACTGCATGTAAAATTATGAGATTTTGCTTTATGGTTCTGTGGCACCTTTAAGACTAACAGAAAACTACCTTCTGTTAGTCTGAAAGGTGCCACAGGACCCTCTGTTGCTTTTTACAGATTCAGACTAACACGGCTATCATACTTGACTGCTTTATGGTTGTTACTGCAACATATTGTAGTTCTAGGTAATGCCCACAAACCAATTTCTCAGAGAAAAAGACACCCTAGCAGATCAGCAGAGTACTAAAGAGCCATTGCCAGCTTAATTGGAAATTCTCCAGCAGGGGAGGGGAGTTGCAAACAAGACATTTACAATTCATTTGAAGGACAGTTTAGAGCTCACATACGCAAAGGCACTGTCTGCCCCCATGACCCAGCAAGGATTTTTCCAGCACACCGGATTGGGGTATAAGAAGGGGGGAATGTCCCTAGCTACCCCTCTCCTCCTTTTATCTGTCTGTTCATGACAAAAGCGACTATCAAAGCACTGAGCAAAGGGTGGGGAGGAGAGTGGTCCCAGGGTGGAAGATGATGCAGCCTTTAAAATTTATTGCAGCTCATATTGAGCCCAGCCTTTTGCTTTTAAGCCTAACAGCTTTGGTAAAGTTTAGGAATAAGCTTGCATATTTATCCTTTTATTTCTTTTGTAACCAATCCTTACTTATATGCATTTATACTCATAATCACTTAAAATCTATCTTTCTCTAGTTAATAAACTTGTTTTATTGTTTCATCTAAACCAATGTGTTTTGATTGAAGTGCTTTGGAATCTCTATTGAGGTCAACAAGCCTGGTGCATAGTCATTACCCATGGTTGGAATTATGGACTATCTATGAGTTTATATTGTCCAGGACGGTTCTGAACAGAGGTAGATTAACATTTCTGGGGAGCAAGGCTGGGGCTGAGGGATATGCGGATGTTGCCCTGTATGTAATTCATGGGTGGCTGGGCATAGCTAGCATTCATGTACTCACCTGCAAGTGATTTTATATGCTAGTGGCTGTGTGTGAGCAGAGCCTGGAGGTGTTGCTGGTGACCAGCAAAGCAGTGTAAAAGGCATCACAGGCTGGAGAGCTAAGGGGACACAGCAGTCCAGCAGATCAGATTGCACCCTGGGGAACGTCACACCTCTGTCCACATGTTTTTGACTGATTCTGTGTTGCAGTATTGTCTTCAAGGATGGGGCTTTGGCATGGGCCTAAGGAATCCTGACTCATACCAGTGACTCCATCATATCTTGTGCATCAATGTAATTTGGTGGCACTTGTCCTGCCGTTTGTGCTACCATCATTGTAAGATCCAACTGACTATTTCTACTGCATGGTTATCTGTGAATGGCTGTCTCCAATATGCATTTGACAGAGCATATTTGCAGCCAAATGCCCAGCAATTCGGTGTCTCTCAGCAATCTTTAGTGCACACACTGCTATGGTCATGTTGTGTGTGTGTAGGGTTTAGACTGGCTCTCTTTCTCTGCAATTCATACCTCTTCCTGAGCAGCGTTCCTTCCCTTTCATCGTGTCCCTATGCTTGTCTGATATGGCATCCTTCAGGGATAAACTGCTAGGTAAAGCACTGGTTGATGATGGACGTGGGAATGGTGGGTACAACCATGGATAAGTGGCACATCTACACTGACAAAGCTTGGGGTCTTTTGCACCTGTTCCTCTCTATTCTGTCAATTGTCATGAGAGCCTGGCTATAGATTTGTGACATCTTAATATTGCTATGGTTTATTTGAACTCTCAGCTATTACCAGTTTGATGCTGCACTGCACTCTGTACTGTGTGTTTCATCCTTCTTACTTCTCTTTACAGAGCCTTTAGCTATCATTAATGCTCACACTGTTGCTTAATGGCCCTACTCTGCTGTTGCCCATCACTGTGTATTTTTCCCCACTAATTGTCTGCCAGATTATTGCCATATATTAGCTTGGAAAGTTTTGCTACTGACTTCAAAGTGCTCAGGATCAGGCCCTACCTGAGGTTCTGCTGTAGGATTGGTAGGTTCAACAACACAACATTCCTTCTTTCTCCTGCACTATCATGTGCAATTGGGCTGCAGCATACAGGAAGGATTCAGACTGCATTTTACCACATACTGGATAAGCCTGTACTTCATTAGGGATGAGACTCTGCACCATTCTTCCAATAGGTGCAGCATAGAACTTGCAGCTCAGGAGGAGCGAGGCTAGGTGGCTTTAAGCTACCTTTACCACCTCCTGATTATGGGCTGTTTCCGGGGCTGAAGTGACCTCTAGCATAAATGCCGACAGCCTGGGTAAAAGCCTGCCCCTCACTGGTACCACTTCCACTGAGTTCAGTTGACCCATAATTTAACAGCACTGGAGAGCTCTCTAAGTTACAGCAGTTTTCGGCTGCCTATGGGCAGAAGCACTTGCCAGCCTCTGCTTCGGTCCTGTCCCAGCCTGCTTCTCCCAGCCCCAGTCTAACCCTTGGCACACCGTCTACACCAAGGCATGTGATGGGATCCTCCTCAGAGGACAGCCATCCAATTCCTGTGCTGCAGGAACTCTCCCAGACCTTTATGCTGCTTTTGTCCTTTTATCTGACATAAAGGGGCCAGAACATAGGGGAGAATCTTACTCTATGGATGAAATCCTGGCCCTATTAAGATCAGTGGGAGCTTTGCTATTGGTTTCATTAGGGCCAGAATTTCACCCTATATGTAGACTTCTATCATTCAAAGTACCGATTACTCATATGCACAGTGTGATGTTTCTAGGCAGGATCACACCCTTAATTATCTGTCTTTTGAGCCATGATGATTTTGTCCTGTCTGTAGTTACATTAAGTCTTCGTTACTTCTAAATTTTCCTTTTACATATGAGGCTACACTCCCCCTTTCTGTTTTATCCCAATCTTTATTAAACAGCCTACAGTACAATTTCCCCTGTGCTTCAGTCTCCCCCACATATTTTAAATTGACATTTTTTTCCTTGAATTCAAATAAGAGAAGCATAAGAGATCATTCAGGAACTTCCCTTAATTTATTCATAGCATTTAATTTCTACAGTAATCAATACATTGTTCTGAGATTTGTGTAGACATCTCTCAGCATATATACACACACAAGGTCGATATAGCTATTAATAGATATATACACACATGCATTTTGTCCCATTACAACTATTTGTAAACACACCCACACACACACCTACCTGTAGGCTTTATGTCTATCATTGATTTTTAAAAAGGAATAGTACCATTTATTTATTAATTAGCATTTTTTTTAATTCTTTAACTAGGAAAGTTACTTATGAAAATACTGCTTGAGTATACCTCATGAAAACAAATGACATTATAAACATGAAGCATGCCACCAAATGTGTAATACTTCACCCTTCCTAAAAATCCATCAGTCTGATGAAACATCCTGCACTGGTTGATTCAAACATTCATGACAGCTCAGATACTTTTCACTCTTAATTTAAAATAATATAAACTTCCATGAAATGTGAACTTTTAAAAAAAGTCCATTCTAGAGAAGAGTTGTCCTCTTTATATTCTTTTTTGACAAGTGTGTGCAGCCACATCTTGCAATGTTTAAATCATATGTCTGTGCAGTAGTCCAAAATTACTAGTGATGTGTTTCTACTAAGCCTATCTTTGTAAAGAGACGAAAGACAGTTTCCTTTGCCATCAAGTCTTCTAACTGTATGATTTAATAGTAACCTTGCAAATTACAATATATTAATGTGTTCTACAAAATTACTTCCTTCAACCATATGCCATTAGATAACTTATATACAGTATATTTCTGCACTATATTATTAGCCACCCCTAAATGATAATAGGAATAATCAGAAGGAGTGAATTTGATTCACCAGTGTCTAATGGATTTCTAATTTAAACACTATGTAACTCTTATATAAATTGTCCAACATATTAAGTACTTTTTCCATCATAAAATCAACATGATATTCTAAAATTGCATTTTGCTTTTTCACAGGCCAGGTCACTTTAATGTTTTAGCATTATCTAGCAATCAACTATTTAGTAGTTTAGTTATAAATCAATCATTAAGGATGCATTACCTTCATTTTCCTTGTGTTTTCACTAACACTCTGTCATCTTCAAACTATTTTTGTAACCTATTAAGTCTGTTGCTGAGGTCTGAGTATATCTATTGTTAGATTCAAATGTACCATCAAGGTAACAACTTAGACAGCTAAAATGAATCACTGATTAAAAATTAGGTGAACAGCAAAGTCCCAAATACGAAGTTAGTTCTCGCCTTTGTCTGTTACTAGGAGTAAGTGGTCAGAGCTTCTTCACTTAACTGAGGCAAAATATTGCTTTGAAGGATAATTGCTAAATCCATCCATAACATTTGTTAGGAAGTAGATCTGGGTAAATACTGTTAAACCTTTTCAGCACATTTTCTATGGTTGTATTAGGACCATCTGTTCTGTGTTTGTACAGCACCTACCACAGTAGGTTACTGGGTGCTTCCACAATACAAATAATAAAGAAGAAAGAATAATTCTAATCCATATGTTTACTGGCAGGAGTGTTCACCCAAACAGCACATTTTAAGCACATATTCCAGGGTGCGGGGGCAGGTCACCAGTGCACAACGGCTTAATTTTAGATCTGCTTCTCCCTTACCTGCAGAGGTGCTCAACAGAAAAGATAACCATTGGCTGCATGGCAGAGGAGAAGTAGGATTCCACACGTGGGGGTCATTTCATCAGATTGAATTCCAGACTGATTGCACTTCTATTTCCTTTAAAGCTCATGTGGTGCCTGACCTATTGATTGTGCATTAGTTATACTGACCAATTAAAATGCCAATTAACCTCATGACCAGACCCAGAAGTATGAGTTATTACAATGGCCTTGGTGTGCAAAGGAGAGACAATCACACTTAGGAAAGGCATTCTGTCCTTGCAATATTTTTCTTAGCACAATTAGCAAAAGCACAAACACTCCAACCCAGCAAAGGAGGCAGAGATAATACAGAATGATAAAAAAAAAAACAGAGTCTGAGCATCTATATACTCACCATCCCTTGTGGAAAAACCCAAAGTGTCACTTACATCCTCACCAGCATCCTCACCATGAGTAGTCATGCTGCCATCTCCCCAGGCACTGATGCCCACTATGCCTAATGCATATTCAGTAGGGAATTTCAGCTGCTTTTCCTTATCTTTATTTCCTCACCATACTAATGTTGGGGTGCCCTTCTCCCATAGGTTACTAGGCCTTTTACTTCAAGCTTATTAGCATATACATCAATTAGTCAGTATGGTATACTAACTAACTAATTGAACATCTGCTGATATTCCTAACTTAGAATATCTAAAGCTGTTATAAACTGGCACCTTTTGGTTACCTGTCAGCAGTTTAGCAACACTTACCTACAACATCAGTCTATCTTGTAACACATTATGATATAGAGTTATTTGTGGGTTAGTTACTTATGACAAGTCTTTAGATCTTGGGCTTTAGTTGGTTTGGCTAAGCTATTATCTTAACAGGCTTTAGACCTGTAGGCTTTTGCATTACTGCCTTAATACACACCTGTGTCTTGTCCACCTATACCTAGAGGCTACACAAAGTAACTTGTTTTGCTTTCATG